>NC_060906.1:13842163-15042163 GCF_014805685.1 Silurus meridionalis
TTTTTCCTTTGTTTTTTATTTTGAAAGAATGGTTTTTCCTTCTTTTAATTTGAGTTACATGGTAGTGAAGTATGGAAAAGAAGCCATGTTGGTTCATTGGGCTTATTGACTGCTTGCACATAGGGGAGAGAATAGCTCAATGTGTTAAGGCATTGGTTTATCTATGTGCAGGTCCCCGCAAGGTTGTAGGTTCAAGTCCATGACACATACAAGGTAACAAATGTTTCTTTTTTTTTTAATCTAATAGTTTGTCTACATTGTGACATTAAACTGTAAATCTATTTAATAATTAAAAAGACCTGATTAAAAGATTGCTTTTTCCCTTTGTCTTTTTTGAAAGAATGGTTTGTCCTTCTTTTACTGAGTTACATGGTAGTGAAGTATGGAAAAGAAGCCATGTTGTTTCATTAGGCTTATTGACTGCTTGCACAACGGGGAGAGAATAGCTCAATGTGTTAAGGCATTGGTTTATCTCGCAGCACGTCCCCCCAAGGTTGTAGGTTCAAGCCCTGACACAGACAAGGTAACAATTATTATTATTTTTTAATCTAATAGTTTGTCTACATTGTGACATTAAACTGTAAATCTATTTGATAAATAAAAAGCTCAATGTGTTACGGCATTGATTTATCCATCAGCAGGTCCCCACAGGGTTGTAGGTTCAAGCCCCAACACACACAAGGTAAAAAATGTTTTTTTTTTTTGTTTGTTTTTAATCTAATAGTTTGTCTACTTTGTGACATTAAACTGTAAATCTATTTGATAATTAAAAAGACTTGATTAAAAGTTCGCTTTTTTCCTTTGTCTTTTTTGAAAGAATGGTTTTCCTTCTTTTAATTTGAGTTACATGGTAGTGAAGTATGGAAAAGAAGCCATGTTGGTTCATTAGGCTTATTGATTGCTTGCACAAAGGGGAGAGAATAGCTCAATGTGTTAAGGCATTGGTTTATCTATCAGCAGGTCCCCACAAGGTTGTAGGTTCAAGCCCCAACACAGACAAGGTAAAAATTTTTTTTTTTTTTTAATCTAATAGTTTGTCTACTTTGTGACATTAAACTGTAAATCTATTTGATAATTAAAAAGACCTGATTAAAAGATTGCTTTTTCCTTTGTTTTTTGTGAAAGAATGGTTTTTCCTTCTTTTAATTTGAGTTACATGGTAGTGAAGTATGGAAAAGAAGCCATGTTGGTTCATTAGGCTTATTGATTGCTTGCACAAAGGGGAGAGAATAGCTCAATGTGTTAAGGCATTGGTTTATCTATCAGCAGGTCCCCACAAGGTTGTAGGTTCAAGCCCCAACACAGACAAGGTAAAAATGTTTTTTTTTTTTTTTTAATCTAATAGTTTGTCTACTTTGTGACATTAAACTGTAAATCTATTTGATAATTAAAAAGACCTGATTAAAAGATTGCTTTTTTCCTTTGTTTTTTGTGAAAGAATGGTTTTCCTTCTTTTTATTTGAGTTACATGGTAGTGAAGTATGGAAAAGAAGCCATGTTGGTTCATTAGGCTTATTGACTGCTTGCACAAAGGGCAGAGAATAGCTCAATGTGTTAAGGCATTGGTTTATCTATCAGCAGGTCCCCACAAGGTTGTAGGTTCAAGCCCTGACACAGACAAGGTAACAATTATTATTATTTTTTTTTTAAATCTAATAGTTTGTCTACTTTGTGACATTAAACTGTAAATCTATTTGATAATTAAAAAGACCTGATTAAAAGATTGCTTTTTTCCTTTGTTTTTTTGAAAGAATGGTTTTCCTTCTTTTAATTTGAGTTACATGGTAGTGCTATTTGATAATTAAAAAGACTTGATTAAAAGTTCGCTTTTTTCCTTTGTCTTTTTTGAAAGAATGTGTTTACCTTCTTTTAATGAGTTACATGGTAGTGAAGTATGGAAAAGAAGCCATGTTGGTTCATTAGGCTTATTAACTGCTTGCACAAAGGGCAGAGAATAGCTCAATGTGTTAAGGCATTGGTTTATCTATCAGCAGGTCCCCACAAGGTTGTAGGTTCAAGCCCCAACACAGACAAGGTAATGATTTTTTTTTCTTTTTTTTTAATCTACTAGTTTGTCTACTTTGTGACATTAAACTGTAAATCTATTTGATAATTAAAAAGACCTGATTAAAAGATTACTTTTTTCCTTTGTTTTTTATTGAAAGAATGGTTTTTCCTTCTTTTGATATGAGTTACATGGTAGTGAAGTATGGAAAAGAAGCCATGTTGGTTCATTAGGCTTATTGACTGCTTGCACAAAGGGGAGAGAATAGCTCAATGTGTTAAGGTATTGGTTTATCTTTCAGCAGGTCCCCACAAGGTTGTAGGTTCAAGCCCCAACACAGACAAGGTAAAAATGTTTTTTTTTTTTTTTTTAAATCTAATAGTTTGTCTACTTTGTGACATTAAACTGTAAATCTATTTGATAATTAAAAAGACCTGATTAAAAGATTGCTTTTTTCCTTTGTTTTTTGTGAAAGAATGGTTTTTCCTTCTTTTAATTTGAGTTACATGGTAGTGAAGTATGGAAAAGAAGCCATGTTGGTTCATTAGGCTTATTGATTGCTTGCACAAAGGGGAAAGAATAGCTCAATGTGTTAAGGCATTGGTTTATCTATCAGCAGGTCCCCACAAGGTTGTAGGTTCAAGCCCCAACACAGACAAGGTAAAAATTATTATTTTTTTTTTAAATCTAATAGTTTGTCTACTTTGTGACATTAAACTGTAAATCTATTTGATAATTAAAAAGACCTGATTAAAAGATTGCTTTTTTCCTTTGTTTTTTGTGAAAGAATGGTTTTTCCTTCTTTTAATTTAAGTTACATGGTAGTGAAGTATGGAAAAGAAGCCATGTTGGTTCATTAGGCTTATTGATTGCTTGCACAAAGGTGAGAGAATAGCTCAATGTGTTAAGGCATTGGTTTATCTATCAGCAGGTCCCCACAAGGTTGTAGGTTCAAGCCCCAACACAGACAAGGTAAAAAATGTGTAGAGCCCTGTTAAATTAGGGTCTAATAATTATTTGGTTTTTATTTTCTTTTACACTACAGAGTTCAAACTTGTTCATTTGAAAAAAATATATATATAACTAAGGAAAAAAAACTTATAAAAATTGTTGTTTAAAGAATAAGGTGTTTTCTGACTGACCTCTGAGGTCAGAGGTGAGAGGGGAGGGAGGAAGTGAAGTGTGAGAGAGAAGGACGACACGAGGAGTCCGGGAAAAAAAAAAAGGGTGCGCTAATCGTTCGGTGCAGGTGTGAAGTCTGACTATTGGGTTGTGGACTATATACAGGAACACTGAACAGAGAAAAGACTGTTTAGAAACAATGTGGATGAACTCTATGTAGAGTGTGTGAGCTTAAGAGTGACGGGACTCAGGTGCACGCGTTAATGTGAAGGACAAACCTGACGCAGTTATCTGAATCACAGGACTACATTAGCTTCACGTGAGTCGTACATTTTGCAAAGTCATAAAGTTTGACTGTACAACCGTTGTGGAACGATTTGCAACGCGAATGGTCATGCAGTGAGTGAACAACGGAGACGGTGAAGGCCGCGCGATTTTTCCGGAGAGACCGAGGACACGTGGTGGCCTATGCTGCATCTCTGCCATGTTCAAAGCATCGGATGTATAATTCGCACAGTGCGTGTTCGTGGATAAACACAAGGGAAACTGAATCGATTGAACGGATAATCCAAGTGTGTGTTTCGTGTACAGGTTTCACTGTCCCATTGGATTTCGTGAGTACTAGCAACTGCACACATTTTCACATGAGCTCCAACATAGCGCGCCAACCAGAGACTTAAATCCCAGCTGGGTACTATTTCTTTTGTGGGGTTTTCTTTTCTTTTGTCTTCTTTAAATTTGTTTGTGTTAATAAATGTTTGTCCATACAATATATATTCTCAAGTTATTTCGGAATGATATGTCTGTTATTTCTGAATGAAGAGAATGTCTAAAAGAAACACTGAGGTCTGAAGCCCGAGGTAAATAACAGTATGTTGGGGTTACTTTGATAGCAAACAAATTACACCAAGTAAATTTAGATGTGCCTCTCACGTGTAAAACTACCCTAGACATAATTTGAGCCATTGAATCAGTGAGAGGGCTACAAATGTTTTATTTTATTTTTTTAAATCTAATAGTTTGTCTACTTTGTGACATTAAACTGTAAATCTATTTGATAATTAAAAAGACCTGATTAAAAGATTACTTTTTTCCTTTGTTTTTTTTTTTTGAAAGAATGGTTTTTCCTTCTTTTAATATGAGTTACATGGTAGTGAAGTATGGAAAAGAAGCCATGTTGGTTCATTAGACTTATTGACTGCTTGCGCAAAGGGGAGAGAATAGCTCAATTTGTTAAGGCATTGCTTTATCTATCAGCACCCACTTAATCTGTGCACTAATTGATCTGTTGGACTAAGAAGCCTACCTAAGTGAGTATTCAGGGCTGAAACAGTTGAGAGCCCACGAAAAGATCCTTTCTTTATAGTAGAAAGGGGGCCACCTCCGGGGTGAAGATCTGACTCACTTAACTGTTTTGTTTAGCTTACCCTGATACCTGCTCTAGGTCTAAATTCTATAACAATATGTGCATAGTTGTAACTAGACTCCGAATTTTTCTTATTCTCTTTGAATACATTATTCAGTGAGAGTAAACTGTTATGTATACCTTATAACACTGCTAATAGACATACTGAACCAGCACTGAGAAATAAATGTCTCATGATGTCTTGGAGAACGTGAAACAACTGCTGAAAAGTTTTTTTAAGAAGATTAAGAGTTTGTTTTTGTTTGTCTTTATCTTTTCATTTGCAGTTTGTGTCACCCTGTTCTGTTCCCCGGATGAACATCCTATGTTTTGGTGTGTGATGCTAAATCATAAATTATTTAAAGTGGCTATTGTTAGTGTTAAGATGGTTTTCACACTGTTTCACACACATTCCTTTGTCTGCTCGGTGTCTATAGAATATTTACGATGTTAGTCTGTAAGGTAAACAGGGAGTCCTTATCTGGACTCACACATCGCCAGCTAGTATATCCTCTTGTCTAAACAGGAAACAACTAGGTCAGGTTTCTTTTCTCTGTATGTGTATAAATACGCTCTGCTACCTGCAATAAACTGAAGAGGAAGCATTTGCTGTGTGTGGTGTGATTCTTCCCTGAATTCAGAAAGGCCTACGGGCATCGCAGATCGTATGGAAAACCTCTCCAAGAATTAAGTTTCGTTTGGGCAGGATAAAAATCTAACACTTTGTCTTTTTTGAAAGAATGTTTTTTCCTTCTTTTAATGAGTTACATGGTAGTGAAGTATGGAAAAGAAGCCATTTTGGTTCATTAGGCTTATTGACTGCTTGCACAAAGGGGAGAGAATAGCTCAATGTGTTAAGGCATTGGTTTATCTATCAGCAGGTCCCCATAAGGTTGTTGGTTCAGGCACATACAAGGGTAAAAATGGTTTTTTTTTTTTATCTAGTAGTTTGTCTACTTTGTGACTTTAAACTGTAAATCTATTTGATAATTAAAAAGACCTGTTTAAAAGATTGCTTTTTTATTTGTCATTTTTGAAAAACTTGTTTGGCCTTCTTTTAATATGAGTTACATGGTAGTGAAGTATGGAAAAGAAGCCATGTTGGTTCATTAAGCTTATTGACTATTATTGAATAGCTCAATGTGTTAAGGCATTGGTTTATATATCAGCAGGTCCCCAAAAGGTTGTGGGTTCAAGCCCTGACACAGACAAGGTAATAAAAAAATATATATTTTTTTTTCTAATAGTTTGTCTACTTTGTGACATTAATCTGTAAATCTATTTGATAATTGAAAAAAAGACCTGTTTAAAAGATTGCTTTTTTCTTTGTCTTTTTTGAAAGACTTGTTTGGCCTTCTTTTAAAGGTAGGCATGGTTATTTCTCTTGTAAAGCTTTTTTAAGTGTATTGTATTAAATTGACTTGTAATTGTATTTTTTAAGTGTGATCCAACAAAATATAATATTATTTTGGGAGCTGTCCTTGAGCCCGGGCACTGGACATTGGCTGTAAGAGGACTGCTCGTTTTTTTTGATAACCTTTGATAAGAATTTAAATATATCCAATAGATGTGAAAGAATATATGATTAATAACAATTTCTATAGGCAATCTTTCCATCTGAAAGAAGAAGCCTTATATTGGATCCCCTGGGAAATTATTCGAAAAAACTTCAACAGTGTTTGCAGTCCACAAGGTAACCACTGAATTTACCTGAGACAACTGGGCAAGAGCATCTCCAAAACTATAGCTCTTGTGGGGTTTACTAGTCTGCAGTGGCAGTATCTATCAAAAGTGGTCCAACGAAGGAACAGTGATGAACTTGCGTCTCATTGGCTGCTTGATTAAAGACTGACCTGTGTGGTCCGATCCAACAGACGAGCTACTGTAGCTCAAATTGCTGAAGAAGTTCATGCTGTTTACGGCTGTTTTAGCAGCAAAAGGGGGACCAATATGTGTAAACATGTAATTGGCATATTTTTACTTTTCTTATACCTTTTAGGGCCTTCATCAGAAAACAAGGCTGCCATGTATTCAGATGGGCATCCAGCACAGATGCACACTGTTGTCAGAAAGATGCCACCTCATGTGGGATATTTGTCCTGAAAGTAAGTTTATGTTTTTGTCATTTCGTTTGTCATTTCAGTCATTCTATGTCTACCGTATTATTATTTAAACAATGTTTTGATGTCACACATTCTTTGGTTTCTATTTTATTAACAGTTTGGTGGTCTATATTTTAATTATTTTCTAAACACTGATAAGATTGCAATGACCCTGCTAAAGAGACTGGTACTTTTCTTTTATTCTATGGTTTTAACTTATGTAATACATTATTTAAATGATTAACACATGCATGCAATTATTGACAAGTTGTATTGTTTTTAATGGTGACCAGATGACCTAACTGAGCTGTGCCACAACTGTGGGGAGAAGAGCAATGGGCAAAAGAAGACAGTGAGGAAAAAAAATGAACAACCCCTATCATCTACTTGGGTAAAATGCTGTTAAAATAAGGCAGTTCATGACAGTGTTCTGACCATTTTTAACCCCTTGTACATAGCATCTGTCTTAAAATAGAATATGGTGTATGTGGATCCCAGCTCAGATGTTTCAGATATTTACCTTGAAATGTTTACTTTGTTGTTACAGATTCAGTGTGACGTGTGTGACCGGTGGTTTCATATGCAGTGTGTTCAGGAGAGCGATCCCATCAAGTCCTACAGCTGTGCGGCGTGCACATTTTAAAATTCTCCTTCCTTCCCGTTATGATTTGCTATTAATATTTTAGTATTAAAGTTACCATTAAAACAAATAAGTTGTAAAAATGTGTCATTATTATGATTATCATTTTTAGCACAAGAGTATTAAAGTACACAGAGTACACACTATACAAGAGTATTAAATGGGATGTATGTTTTACATTTGTGGTTAAAATTAGTGGTTAAGCTTAGTGTAAGCTTGTCACTGTTGACTTGAGACCCGAATATTTTTTCAGGATATAATACAGAGAGTGTTAGGCATCACCAGAGTGAATATGAAGAACATTCAAGTTAATGCATGTGAGATATAGGGAGGTAACGTATTTTAATAGCCTTTATTAATGCCTTATCGAATTTGGTGACCCTGCTGTAAGTTTGTCACTGTTGACTTGAGACCCGAATTATTTTAGGATATAATACAGAGTGTTAGGCATCACCAGAGTGAATATGGAGAACATTTTAATCATTGCATGTAAAATAGAGGAAGGTAACGGATTTCGATAACCTGTAATAGTGCCTTATCAAATTTGGTGACCCTGCTGTGTAAGTTTGTAACTGTTCACTTTTCAGGATGTAAGAGAGAGAGAGAGGGTTCGGTATCACTAGAATGAATATGGAGAACAATAACAAATTTCAGTCTTTTATTCAGCACTTTATTACCGAATAAAAATAACTCCATACATTATATATATATATATATATATATATATATATATATATATATATATATATATATATATACAGTGGAACCTCGGGTTACGAACGCCCCTGGATACGTAAAATTCAGTTTAAGAGTCGCAATTCATAAAAAATGTTGCCTCTAGTTACAAGAAATTTTTTAGGATACGAGCGTTGCGCACAGAAAAATCGCAGGCAGGTTAGTTATTTTACGTATCACCACATGCTCTCGCTGCGCTCTCGTGCAGCACATACACATCCGCTCGTCGCTCTAACAGTGTGGAATTACTGAACTTTAAATACTGTACGTATTCCTATCACCATGCCGCCAACAAAGAAGCCTGGGAAAATTTGTATCGGGATACGAGCTTTTCAGGTTAAGAGTAAAGTGATGGAACCAATTAAACTCGTAACCTGAGGTTCCACTGTATATATATATATATATATATATATATATATATACACACACACACACAATTAACAGTCTAAAGCAGGGGTGGCCAACCAGTCAGAGAGCCACATTTTTGACTGTGTTACCGCAAAGAGCCACATCATACACATGGGCACACATGAACATCACCCATACCTTCCTCTTACACACACACACACACACACACACACACACACACACACACACACACACACACACACACACACACACACACACACACACACACACACCTCTGCCCCGCCAGATTTATTGTAAATGTCACACACAAACATGACTGAAATTGACTCCTACAGTTCTAAGACCACAGGCCAGTCATTTTCAACAATGAACATTGTGTGCACTGTCTCACACACACACAAACTCTGTTTAACCAAGTCCACAAACAAAAATATAATAATTTACAATAGCGTTTTTCTTTTACTATGCATGTTACTTAGTGGGAATTTTGGCATTCCTTGCCTTGAACAATCCCCTTCAAATCTGCCTCGTATTCAGTTGTTGCTTCTCGAAGCAAATTATTTCACATGGGTGTCAGTCAGAACAGATCGATGCTTTGATTTCACGTGTTTCAGGGTAGAAAACACAGACTTTGTGTTTTTTTTTATGTGCGTGTTCACTTCGCTTGAGTTCAATACGGTATTTTCGTCAAATGCGCATGTGCGTGAGATGAATATACCGCAGGGGTGGGCAATTCATTTTTTACAAGGGGCCACATGAGAAACCTGAATTGTGTCAGAGGGCCACACCAACGATAATATTTTAGAGATGCACCGAAAAGAAAATTCAATTCAAATGACAATGAAATATATAATTTTTTGTGTTATGCCTTTTGCCTTGGCACCATCACTGGAAAACTTTTCTGCCTTTTCAAAAACGTCCTCTACAGACGGAGTGCGCATGCTCGGATTGACTTTACTTTTCTGCGCCGCGTTCTTCTCATATTTAGAAGGCAATCGGGATGTTTGGATTTCAGGTGATAAATTAAACCCGACTTGGAGAAACTCTTTGCAGATACACCCCCTTTTGAAATTTCAGCACACCAGATTCTTGTGCAAGCAGTCAATAAGCCTAATGTACCAACATAGCTTCTTTTCCATACTTCAACACCATGTAACTCATTAAAAGTAGGCCAAACAAGTATTTGAAAAAAGACAAAGAAATAAAGCAATGTTTTCAACAGGTCTCTTTAATTAACAAATAGATTTACAGTTTAATGTAACAAAGTAGACAAACTATTGGATTTCAAAATAATAATAAAAAAAAATTCTTGGCAATACTGGGGCTTGAACCCACAACCCTGGGGGAGTTGCTGATTGGTAAACAAACGCCTTAACCAGTGAGCTATCAGTTCTGCTTTGTGAAAGCAGTCAATAAGCTGAATGAACCAACATAGCTTCTTGTCCATACTTCAACACCAAGAAACTCATATTAAAAGTAGGCCAAACAAGTCTTTCAAAAAAGACAAAGAAATAAAGCAATCTTTGCAACAGGTCTGTTTAATTTACAAATAGATTTACCGATTAATGTAACAAAGTACACAAACTATTGTATTACAAAATAAAATAAAAATAAACACTTGGCAACACTAGGGTTGAACTCACAAAGTTGTGGAAGCTGCTAATTAGTAAACCAACACCTTACCCACTGAGCTATCACTTTTAACTTATGCAAGCAGTCAATAAGCCTAGTGTACCAACATTGGCTTCTTTTCCATACTTCAACACCAAGAAACTCATATTAAAAGTAGGCCAAACAAGTATTTCAAAAAAGACAAAGAAATTAAGCAATGTTTTCAACAGGTCTCTTTAATAAACAAAATGATTTACAGGTTAATGCAACAAAGTAAACAAACTATTGGATGTCAAAATAAAAATAAAAATTAACCCTTGGCATCGCTGGGGCTTGAGCCCACAACTTTGTTGAGTACTGCTGATTAGTAAACCAACACCTTACCCACTGAGCTATCATTTCTATAACGGGTAAGCAGCCAATAAGCCTAATGTACCAACATAGCTTCTTTTCCATACTACAACACCATGTAACTCATTAAATGTAGGCCAAACAAGTATTTAAAAAAAGACAAAGAAATTAAGCAATGTTTTCAACAGGTCTCTTTGTGACAATAAACTGTAAATCTATTTGTTTATCAAAGTGGACAAACTATTAGATTTCCATATAAAGAAAATTACCATCCTTTGTGATGGCGAGGCTTGAACACACAACCCTGGGGGGAGCTGCTGATTGGTAAACCCACTGAACTATTAGCTCTGCCTTGTTTAAGCAGTCAATAAGCCAAATGAACCAACATGGTTTCTTGTCCATACTTTAACACCAAGAAACTCATATTAAAAGTAGGCCAAAAAAGTCTTTCAAAAAAGACAAAGAAATAAAGCAATGTTTTTGACAGGTATTTTTAATTAACAAATATATTTACAGTTTAATGTACCAAAGTGGACTGAAATTTCAAAATAAAAATCTAAATTAATCCTTGGCAAAATTGGGGCTTGAACCCACAACCATGGGGGAGCTGCTGATTGGTAACCACCACCTTACCCACTGAGCTATCAGTTCTGCTGTTTGCAAGCAGTCAATAAGCCAAATGAACCAACATGGCTTCTTGTCCATACTTCAACACCAAGAAACTCATATTAAAAGTAGGCCAAACAAGTATTTCAAAAAAGACAAAGAAATAAAGCAATCTTTTCAACAGGTCTCTTTAATTAAAAAAATTATTTATAGATTAATGCAAAAAAGTAAACAAACTATTGAATTTCAAAATTAAAATTACCCCTTGGCAACACTGGGGCTTGAACCCACAAACTTGTGGAGAACTGCTGATTGGTAAACCAACACCTTACCCACTGAGCTTTCATTTCTATCTTGTGCAAGCAGTCAATAAGCCTAATGTACCAACATGGCTTCTTTTCCATCCTTTAACACCATATAACTCATTAAAAGTAGGCCAAACAAGTATTTCAAAAAAGACAAAGAAATAAAGCAATGTTTTTAACAGGTCTCTTTATTTAACAAATATATTTACAGTTTAATGTAACAAAGAAGACAAACTATTGGATTTAAAAATAAAAATAAAAATAAAACTTCAGTAATACTGGGGTTTGAACCCACAAACATGTGGGAGCTGCTAAGCAGTAAACCACCACCTTTCCCACTGAGCTATCACTTCTGACTTATGAGCGTAATGTGTAAAAGTAGGCCAAACAGATATTTCAAAATAGACAAAGAAATTAAGGAATGTTTTCAACAGGTCTCTTTAATAAACAAATAGTTTTACAGTTTATTGTCACAATGTAGACAAAGTTTTTGATTTCCATATAAAAAAAACATTATCCTTTGCTATGGCAAGGATTGAACCCTCAAACCTGGGGGAGCTGCTGATTGGTAAACCAACACCTTACCCAATGAGCTATTATGTCTGTCTTGTACAAGCAGTCAATAAGCCTAATGAACCAACATGGCTTCTTGTCCATACTTAAACACCAAGAAACTCATATTAAAAGAAGGCCAAACAAGTCTTTTAAAAAAGACAAAGAAATAAAGCAATCTTTTCAACAGGTCTCGTTAAATAACAAATAGATTTACAGATTAATGCAACAAAGTAGACAAACTATTGGATTTAAAAAAAAAAAAATTAACTTTGCGATGGCAGGGCTAGAACCCACAACCTTGTTGGGATTTGCTGATCGGTAAACCAACACCTTAACAACTGAGCTACCATTTCTATCATGTGCAAGTAGTCAATAAGCATAATGAACCAACATGCCTTCTTGTCCATCCTTCAACACCATGTAATTAATATTAAAAGAAGGCCAAACAAGTCTTGTAAAAAAGACAAAGAAATAAAGCAATCTTTTCAACAAGTCTCTTTAATTAACAAATAGATTTACAGATTAATGCTACAAAGTAGACAAACTATTGGATTAAAAAAAAAAAAAAAAATTAAGCTTTGCCACGGCATGCCTAGAACCCACAACCTTGTGGGGAAGTGCTGATCGGTAAACTAACACCTTACCCACTGAGTTACCATCTCTGACTTGGGCGAGCAGACTTGGCTTCTTTGCATACTTCATCCACATGTAACTCATATTAAAAGTAGCCCAAACAAGTCTTTTAAAACAAACAAAAACAAAAAGCAATCTTTTAAACAGGTATCTTTATTTAACAAATAGATTTACAGTTTATTATCACAAAGTAGACAAACTATTAGATTTAGAAAGAATAATAAAAATGTTTTGCTGGCAATACCAGGGCTTGATCCCACAACCTTTTGCGGACGTGCTGATCAGTAAACCAACACCGTAATCACTAAGCTACCAGTTTCCACGTTTGCAAACAGTCAATAAGCCTAATGAACCAACATGGCTTCTTTTCCATACTTCAACACCATGTAACTCATATTTAAAGTAGCCCAAACAAGTCTTTCAATAAAGACAAACAAGGCAATCTTTTAAACAGGTCTCTTTAATTAACAAATATGTGTACAGTTTAATGTCAGAAAGAGGACAAACTATTAAATTTCAAAAGAGAAATACAATTTTACATTGGGGATGCTGGGAATTGAACCACCAACATTGTGGGAAGCTGCAGATCGGTAAATCAACAACTTAACCACTGAGCTACCAGATCTCTCTTGCGAAAGCAGTCAATAGGCCTAATGAACCAACATGGCCTCATATCAACCTCATATTAAAAATAGGTCAAAAACATAGTTAAAAAAAGACAAATAAATAAAGCACTCTTTTAAACAGGTCTCTTTGATTAACAAATAAATTAACAGATTAATATCACAAAGTAGAAAAAGTAGTAGATTTCAAAAGAGAATTAAAATGTTTAATTTGGCAATGCTGTGGCTTGCACACGCAACCTTGTTGAGAACTGCTGAAAAGTAAACCAACACCTTACCCACTGAGCTACCACTTCTGATGGGTGCAACCAGTCAATAAGCCTAATGAACCAACATGGCTTCTTTTCCATACTTCAAATACATGTAACTCTTATTAAAAGTAGGCCAAAAAAGTATTTCAATAAAGACAAAGAAATAAAGCAATCTTTTGAACAGCTTTCTTTATTGAACAAATAGGTTTACAGTTTAATGTCAGAAACAAGTCAAACTATTAGATTTTAAAAGAGAAATAAAAATTTTCACTGGAAATGCTGGGAATTGAACCACCAACCTTGTAGGGAGCTGGTGATGAGTAAACCAACAACTTAACCATTGAGCTACCACTTCTAACAGTTGCAAGCAGGCAATAAGCCTAATGAACCGACATGGCTTCTTTTCCACAATTCAACATCATGTCTTCTTTTTCTTTCGGCTTTTCCCATTAGGGGTCACCACAGCCAATCATCCGTCTCCATGGTCTTCCTTTTTTCCTCCTTCCTGGCGGCTCCCTTCTCATCATTCTCCTACCAATATACCATGTCCCTCCTCTGCACATGTCTAAACCATCTCAATCATGCCTCCCTCACCTTGTCTCCAAAACGTTCTACATGTGCTGTCCCTCTAATTAACTCATTTCTAATCCTGTCTATCCTCGTCACTCCTAACGAAAACCTTAACATCTTCAGCTCTGCTACCTCCAGCTCCGCCTCCTGTCTTTTACTCAATGCCACTGTCTTTAAACCATACAACATCGCAGGTTTTACCACAGTCCTATAAACTTTCCCTTTCACTCTCACAGATATTCTTCTATCACAAATCACTCCTGCTATCACTCTTCTCCACCCACTCCACCATGCCTGCACTTTTTTCTTCACTTCTCTAACACACTTTCCATTACTTTACTCTGTTGATGCCAGATACCTGAACTCCTCTACCTTCTCCACCTCTTCTCCCTGCAATTGCACCCCTCCACTGCCCTCCCTCTCATTCACACACATGTACTCTGTCTTACTTCTAATGACTTTCATTCCCCTTCTCTCCAGCACGTACCTCCACCTCTCCAGGCTCTTCTCAACCTGCTCCTTACTCTCACCACAAATCACAATATCATCCACAAACATCGTAGTCAATGGAGACTCCTGTCTGACATTACATTTACATTTGCGGGATTTAGCAGACACCCTTATCCAGAGCGACGTACAAAGGTGCTTTGAGTCTCTAGTAATGAATAAATCTACACTGGTACGCAAGATTACAAACTCAATATAAATATAACCCTTGAATTCTACAAGCTTGGATGTGCTAATTTAAGTATTTCAGGAAGAGGTAGGTCTTCAGTCGTTGCTTGAAGATAGTCAGGGACTCTGCTGTACGGACATCTAGGGGATGTTCATTCCACCACCTCGGTGCCAGAACAGAGAAGAGCCTTGAAGTGTACCCACCTCTCATTCTGAGAGAAGGAGGTACCAGTCAAGCAGTACTGGAGGATCTCAGACAGCATGGTGCAGTGCGAGATGTGATGAGGTCACTGAGGTAAGATGGTGCTGGTCCATTTTTGGCCTTGTAGGCAAGTATCAGTGTTTTGAATCTGATACGTGCAGCTACTGGAAGCCAGTGAAGGGAGCGCAGCAGTGGGGTGGTGTGGGAAAACTTGGGCTGATTGAACACAAGTCGTGCAGCTGCGTTTTGGATCATTTGCAGTGGACGAATAGCGTTCAGGGAAAGACCTGCCAGCAGAGAGTTGCAGTAGTCAAGTCTTGAAATGACAAGAGACTGAACAAGCACCTGGGCAGCCTGTGTGGACAGAAATGGTCGAATCCTTCGGATGTTATAGAGAGGAATTCGACAAGAACGAGCAACATAAGCAACATGTGGGAAGAAGGACAGTTCATTGTCTATAGTTACCCCAAGGTTACGAGCAGTGGCTGAAGGAGAGCAGAGAGTCATAAAGTGTTATTTGAAGATCTTGACCTGGAGATAAATCACCTGGGATGACCAGCAGTTTTGCTGGGGTTGAGTTTTAGTTGGTTAGCACTTACCCATGAAGATATGTCTGTCAAGCATGCTGATATCTGAGCGGAAGCTGTGGTATCTGATGGAGGGAAAGAAAAGATTAGTTGAGTGTCATCTGCATAGCAGTGATAAGAAAACCCATGCGAGGATATGACTTCGCCAATGGAGTGGGTATAGAGGGAGAAAAGGAGGGGACCAAGTACCGAGCCTTGTGGGACACCAGTGGTGAGTCTGCACAGGGCAGATGTGGATCCCCACCATGTTACCTGGTATGAGCGACCTTCCAGGTAGGAAGCAAACCATTCCCATGCTGTTCCGCAGATACCGAGGCTCTTGAGGGTTGACAAAAGTGTCTTGTGGTTGACTGTGTCAAATGCTGCAGAAAGATCCAGGAAGATAAGTACAGATGACAGCTTGGCTGACCGAGCAGCATGCAGTTTTTCAGAAACAGCCAAAAGAGCAGTCTCTGTGGAATGTGCTGCTTTGAACCCAGACTGATTAGGATCATGGAGGTTGTTTTGTGAGAGATAGACAGACAGTGGTTAAAAACAGTGCATTCCAGAGATTTAGAAAGAAAGGAGAGAAGTGATATCGGTCTGTAGTTGTTGATGTCTGATGGATCCAAAGCAGGTTTCTTCAAGATTGGAATGACCCTTGCTTGCTTGAAGGTAGTTGGTACATAGCCAGATGTTAATGACCTATTGATGATTGTGGAGATGAAGGGCAGGAGATCTTGTGTGATGGTTTGAAGCATAGTTGAAGGGATTGGATACAGAGGACAGGTGGTGGGATTGCAAGATTGGATGACTTGCAGTATCTCATCTTCTGTTAAGGTTGAGAAGCTTGACAGAGACATAGTGGATTGTTGGCTGTGTTGTGTAGTCATTGTTGGGGAGGAAGTGAATGTCTGGCAGATTTTCTTAACCTTCTCATCATAGAAGAAGGCAAAGTCATTAGCAGTCAGGAGGATGGAGCAGGTGCAGCAGGGTTGTTGAGTAGTGAAGAGAAGATGTTGTGAAGCTTACAAGGATCTTGTGCAGAGGCCTCAAGCTTTTCCTTGTAGAAGGCAGTTTTGGCAGAAGTCATCTCCAAAGAAAATTTAGTCAGGAGTGCACGGTAAGATGCGAGGTCTACATCGAGCTGTGATTTTTTTCCACTTCCTCTCTGCAGATCTGAGCTCTCGTCGACTACTGCGCAAAACTTCTGACAGCCACAGTGTTGGACAAGAAGACTTTTTGGGTTTTGTAGTCAAAGGGCAGAGGAGGTCCATGGTTGAGGAAAGAGATGAGAGGAAGGAGTCCGTAGCAACGTCTAAGGGTAGAGAGAAAAGGAGTCAGGGTCAGGAAGAGATTAAAGAGTACAGGAAGCTACAGAGGATGGGGAGATAGAATTAAGGTTAGGACGGATAAGAGAGACATGTAAATTATTTTTAGGTTGAATAGGAAGAGTGATTAAAAAGGAAACCAGGTGATGATCAGAGATTGGAAGTGGAGTGGCAGTCATGTCTGTAGCTGGAGTAGGGTGGGTGAAAGCCAGGTCCAGGACATTTCCTCCCTTGTGTGTTGGAGGGCAGCTGTTAAATGTCAAGGAGAAGGTATTCAGAAAAGGCAAGAGGCAAGATGACTGAAGTTTGTCAGATGGAAGGTTAAAGTCACCAAGAACTGTCAGAGGGGTGCTGTCAGAGGGGAAAGTACTGAGGAGTGTGTGTATCTCTTCTAGGAAGTCTCCAAGGGGGCCAGGGGGGCGGTAGATGACAATGATGAAAAGGTTAATAACTGAGGTAACTGAAACTGCATGAAATTTAAAAGAAGACATGGTTAAATAAGACAAAGGGAGAGGTGTGAAACACCATCACCATGATAAAAGTAGACCTGTACCACCACCTCTACCAGTTTCTCTTGGTGAGTGAGAGAAAGCATAGGCAGAAGACAGAGCAGCTGGTGTAGCAGTGTTCTGTGGGGATATCCAGGTCTCAGTAAGAGCCAGAAAGTCGAAGGTGTAGTGGGAAGCCAAGCCTGTGATAAAGTCAGCTTTCCTTACAGCTGACTGGCAATTCCAGAGCCCACCTACCACCGCTTTTTTAGATTGAGGCAACCAGGGAGGGTAGATGAGGGTACTGGCAATGTGACATCTGTTCTGTGGATGGGAACATCTGTGTCTGTAAAAGATGACTACACAAATGGGTTTGAGGCACATGACTGATCTCCCAATTTGAGATCAATGTGTTTTAAAAAAAAAAAAAAAAAAAAAAAGTACAAATAAGAATTTATAGATAAACACTAAGCGTTACTGGCTTAAGGGGGGCTACCTACAACTGCTACAGAGCACCTTCATAATAATAATAATAATAATAATAATTTGTTACATTTATATAGCGCTTTTCTGCAGCACTCAAAGCGCTTTACATATGAAAGGGGGATTCTCCTCAACCACCACCAATGTGCAGCATCCACCTGGATGATGCGACGGCAGCCATATTGCGCCAGAACGCCCACCACACACCAGCATATTAGTGGAGTATAAGTGAGTAAGCCCTGCCCACAATTCACACCTCAAGTGAGACTGAAACTACCCTTGATTAATCACCTGACCAAACTAATAAGCACAGACCAACACTCTAGAATCAACTGAGTCAAATAGATATACAAAGTTAGAAGTTAGAAAATTACTTTCTGTTGAAAGTAAACTCTTTGTAAACTTTCTGGCTCAGCCAGAAAGGGAAAAAAGTGTATTATCATTTAATGATCATGATTTAATAAAATTATAATAAATTACTAATACTACTAATAATAATATATTCTTTTAACCAAATCACATTAAAGTATTTTTTTTTACCTAAATTGACAATTAATGAATGTAGATTCCCCTGGCATATAATAATCCATGCGAAATAAGGATTAATAGACCTGGAGTTGGCCAACCTCTTTTTGCTTAAATTCCTATTGCCTTTAATAATAAGTGTTTACATATAGACAGATCCACAATAAATTACATTAAGGGCTTCAGTTTTAACAGATCTATTATATTAAATTATTTAATGCATTTTCATTTTTTGTAACAAAAATAATAATCTGTGGCTCAGTGTACCCAGAAGTTTCATTCTGGTGCATCAACAGTAAATGTACTTAATATTATACGTTAATATACATTTATAAGTAAATAGTATAATAATCTATTTTGTAATTATACATTACATTTATATTTTATTATTGACCAATAGATGGCGCTAGAGAGTGGGAAGGACACTTCCAGAACAATGTAACGGTGGGGTCGGCAATACCGTGTGTGACCTCTAGGGGCGCATAGATTACACAGTCACACAGATTTTGGTCTTGAAAATGGACCCCATGGGGTCTTCAGAGAAAACCTCACTGGGAGTGTCTAGACACTGTTTGGGAGGTGTTGTATGGCTTTGCTGATGGGTCCCCCAGAAGTGTGCATTCCGGTCAAAGTCCCCACCGGGATAGGAGAATGAGAACAAGAACACACACACACCCACACCCACACACACACACACACAAAACAGTAACTTGTAGGTTGTTATCTTGGACAGGCAGCATAGGGACCTTAATAATTTTACATTAACTGAATGACTCAGTTTTATTCTATACCCAATATCGCCATCTACTGGTCATTTCATATTAACCTGCTCATCACACTTGCTTTTATTTAAGCATAATACGCTGAACATTAATGTTAAAATGTTTATATGTAATTAAGAGGGTTTATATGGGGCAGTGACGTGACTAATTCAAATAAATTCCGTTGCGAGACAGAAAAAGTCCTAAGTCACAATATGCTAAGTAAAGAATACAATAACAAAGCGATGTTGGATAATGTCATCTAGGTCAGTGGTCCCCAACCTTTTTTTTGCTAAAATTGGTATTTTCTAAATATAATAATAAACGTGAAACCACTGAGTTGTTTTTTGTTCATCGTGATAGCTTGGGGGTTTAAATTTAGCGGTAATGTATTATGTGTTAGCTTCCAGAGCAGCAGCTTTAAGAAGGTAGCGGATGGAGGTAAGACATGTGACCAAGGCATCATGACATGTATCAAGAGTGAGTCATAGACAGATGTGGTAGAAAGAATCCGGTAATTTATCCCGAAATAAAACAAAATCAGATAATAAATAAAACGGAAATAATGCAAGTTATGTATTCTTTCTGTGCGGCCTGATAACAATTGACCAATGGATCGATGTCCAGATGGTCATTGGGACCGGTAAAATCATAATACAGGTCAGAATTATATAAATACAATAAAAACATTTTACAGTAATTATTTTACTGTGAACTTTCTGACGCGTTATTTCAAGCTGCACTTCAGATGTCCACTAAGAGAGGCAGACCCAGTCTATCTACAGTGCATGCTCTAGTTCTATTTGTCTCAAGATTATCACCAAACTTGAATGGCACCTTGTTGTCCACTCATATAAAATCAGTGGGATTACTACAAAGTGTATAAAGCATAGTTACACTGCTTGTATCAGGGAGAAATTGCTTAACACAAGGTCAAACCCCAGCACCACCAAGCTGCCACTGAGTGCTGTATCTTGGCTGAGCCTGTGTTCTGACTGAAGCTACCTAGCAAGGGATATGTGAAGAATAATTTCTCTGTGCTGTAATGTATGTGAAAAATTGTGGCTTTTCTTCCATTGTTGGTATGACTTGATATTAAATAATTTTTAAAACAAATATATATATATATATATATATATATATATATATATATATATATATATATATATATTAAATGGAAGACATCACCAGATGGTTCTGTTTGCAGTTTAAAAATAAATGAAAATCTCATTATATTATTTCATTATAAAGAAACACAGCTTATTTATGCCAAAGTAATGATTGCAATAAACTCTACTTATTTCTTGTGCAGAGTTTTAGACGAAGCTCTCAGTGTAGCCTCTCACAGGTATTCTCACACTATTTATTCGCAGGACAGTTAATACCAGTGGTACTATCTCGTCTGTCACAGGCAATACACCATAACAGGGCCAGAAGACCTCGCCACATATGATCTGCTTTGCATTATTGTATACCTACCTCTGCCTCTACGTAAATTCTTGAAACAGATTTCATATGTTTTCGCCTATGAACTATTGTGTATGACCTGGATTATTATAGAATTCTGACCCAATATTATATGATCTCTCATCACGTGGACCATATATGCGCACTCGTCTCCAACAGCAACACAATTTTACCGGAAAAATCATAGATCAGTTGATAGGACACATACCCAATCTTCTTTTCCCTTTCCGTTCTGAACCAGCAAATTAGATTTTTCTTGTATTTTTCTACCATTTTGTCTGTCACCAGCACTGTTGTGAGTAATGGTTAATATAAAACACTGACGTGTTGTGAAGAACATGTTTATTTCATTTGGTTAATGAATATCATCCCATTTTGCCAAAGTGCTTGCTTGAAAACGTTAGTTGATAATTGTACAAAAATTCATTATCTAAATATGTTTATTTAAGACACAGTTAACTATGACATCAACTAACTGCATAGCTTTATATTTGCACTTGAGGTAATTTAAGGAGAGCTGTAGCGTCCACAGAAGAGAATGCTCCTGGTTGGTTTGTGTTGAATGAAAAAGAGGAAGGGATGGTCCGCCCGAAATTGCTCCGGGGGTAGCATGGCACAACGCAACATCATGATAGCTGCAGTAGCCGCAGCGGCTTCAGTGCCTTCTTCATTCACCTCTACAAAGGATTTATGCACGACCTTGGAGAGCACCAGATCATCGCCAGGAGACATGCGTGAAAAATCACACTTGCAAGGGTTAAAGGCATCTGTCATGCCCATGCTGACAAGCAGATCTTTCATGTCGTAGGTTTCCTCCAGTTTGAACCGCGGCAAAGACACCTGCACCTCCACAGTATCCATCATTTCAGGCCGTGTCCACTCCATGTAATTCTCATAATTGAGCTTTTGCTCAAGCTGAGAGAATACATACATCCAATATATAAATTAATCATGGATTATAAGTAGATTTGCAAAGCATGCTAATTTATTATTTACCTTCTTAAGGCCGGTAGTGTCATCTTGGATGTCAACAGGTAGCATAATCAGCATGCTGAGCTCATTGCCGTTGTATGGCATTTCAAGAATCCTGCACTGCACATCAGGAATAAAGGCCAGGGGAAACTTTGCCTTCTGATTCATCATCTGCACTGGTTTGGTTTCTTTCTGCATATATAATCAAACATAAAATGTTAAAATATATTAATTAATATTAATTTAAATAAAATTCATAAAAAAATAACAAAAATATGAATGACATATTTTCATATCTTGAATGTACTGTGATTTTCACCTCCACTACATAGAATGTTCCTTATTCATGTCAATTGTCAGAACTTGAACAAAAACATTTAATATTTTGTTGTTTAGACATTAGATGTCAGTTCAATTTCTCACAAACCAAAACAGAACAAGGTAGGAGCCCACCAAAGATACACAGGAAAGAAGAGAAAGGAGGAGGGGAAAGAGTGAGAATGCAATTTAATAAGTGCATGGCACCCACCTTGTTGATCTTGAAAGGATGCTCCCTTGTTGCATTTGCATTAAACTGCTGCTCCCAGGTTCCCTTAAAATAGATGGCATTGACCAACACAAGTCTGGTCAAACTGTCAACGATTCCTTTTGCCAGCAAATTCTTGATCTTTTCTATTGTGAGCATTTCAATTTCAAAATAACATATGGTTAAGCAACATTCATGAATATAAACATTTTCTAAAGAAAATTTACTAATACTATTAATTCTATTCTTAATAGTGGTATTCTACTCCTGAAGGGATTTATATACTAGACTTTATATACTATATACTAAATAAAAATCAGTAAAATCACAAGGGAGGAAACTAAAAGGTGCACTACAGATAAACTAGCTTTATGGAAGGTAACAATTAATTCCATTGAAGCTGATTAATTAGCTTAACAAGGATGCATCAGAATATAGTATATACGCAAATTAGAATAACATGTTCGAATACTAACCATTTGTTTGTTTCTCCACCCAGTTATTAATATTGACACGTGCAGCTTCTGCATTTGCTTTAAAGTCAACAGTTTCCAGCTCAGCATTGTAGTGTGTTTTTGTGTCACTCATAAATTTCTGTTTAAAAAAACAAATCAAGTAAAAACAATGAAATATTTGTTACATTTATAGATACAACAACTGCTGTAGAATAAATTTAACTGAGCAAAAATGTCAAATTCTGGTACAATAAATGAATCGCAAGATTATTTTACTGTAGTTATAGAGTTTGTGCTGGGCTGTTACATTAGCTATATAGTTACACATAATTCACATTAATTAATTATTAATAATTAATAATTAATTAATCATGCACATGTTTTTATCAAGATCAACTTAAAAGGTTGTACACTAACATGGCTTTAGAGGCTTTTGATTTGGGCCCAACAGAATAGGAGAATGGGATAAACTGAAAACTGCACAGGACCTTAGCAGAATGTCACAGGACACTGCCATGTCCATACATCCTATAAAAATGACCTTATCATACTAATAGCCAGACAATAATTAATCAGTCAACTAAACGCTTAACCAACAAGTAGACTTTTTTCTTTGATCAAGACTGACTTGTCACCTTTATCTACCTCAATCCAATGATAACATTATAGGATATTAAATAATAGTTTATTACCTTAGAACTATAGGTTTTGACTAATATACTGAATACACTATCATACCTGATATATTTCTAATATATTTAGTAAGTTACTAAATCTACAACATGGGTTGTCAGATGTTACAAAGCTGTATATCATGTTGAAGAAAGGGCCTCTTTTTATCCAGACACTCACCTCCACAAATTGATAGGACTGCTCTCCATAAAGCCTGTTGGCCATGCTGAGGGAATATGGCGCTCCTGCTTTGTTCAATTCACTCATCAGCTTGCTCATGCTGGCATGGATATCATCCTTGACTTTGTCGTGGTGCAGGGTCTAGGTCAAATGGATGAAGATTAAATCGAAATAATAATAAAAAAAAAGTAAAAAAATCTATGTGGTAAGTAAAGATAAATTCCATCTTTTTATCCCATGTTTTTTTTTATATAAATCATCCTTTTTAATATGTAAGCTGTGTAGTACGAATGCAGAGGAAGTAGGGCAGCACTGGATCCAAGTTATCTACCACCAAGAAGGAGCAACTATATGTATGCCATATATTACCATCACCAATGTTATTGCCAAAATAATACCCCCACTTTGTTAGTGCCTCCACTGATTATTGCATTTAATAACCTTTTGTAAAGCCGCTGGTAACTGGACCTTCTGAGTTTGTTGTGCCTTTTGGACTGCTACTGGTTGAGCAGATTTAGGCTTCACTGGTTTGTTGAAGCACAAGACCTACAGTAACATGTTAATCATCAGAATTGCAAAACCCTTTTCATTGCATTCACCAGTTGTTTTTATGAACAACAGATTTTTTGGAGTCATATACTTAACATATAAAAGTGTATTTAAAAATCATAACCATGACAGTTTTTTATAATATGCAAATTCATGGCACAATAGGAACTGTGCTTACAGGCATTTAAACAGGTCACACATTTCACATACAAGTTTCATCACACTTCATGATCAACTAATTTTTGCACAATATGAATAAGTAAGCACAAAAGGCTTTTTTTTTCTTTTCATCTAAAATGAGTAAGGCAAACAAAATTTGACATCGAAAACTCGTAATTTCCAGGACTTGCAACACTTTGCCTTGCCCAAGTTAGCAAGAAAGGAGTGCCTGATAAAACATCATTTATCAACTACCACACTGTAACTTGCATGGACAGGACTTGCATGAAACGCAACAATACTGGAAAACAGATTGCAACAATTTCTATTTCAGTGAAGTGATTCACACTCAATCAACAAGCTGTTTTGTGAGCCAAGTTGGCTGAAGGACAAACATTGCTGTGACATTGTAAAAACCTTTGGCAAGACCAAATGAGCAATCTATTTGGCTATTGCACGTTACATCTTGCCATTTACTTGAGAAAAGTTGAGAAATTTTCCCACTCTCATGTGAATTGGAGGTGTGAATTTAGATGCTGTTATGATGTGCTTCTTTATCATGTGGACAAACTGAATCCTATCATATCAAACCAAAGGAATATAGTTGGTTACCAACTAATTAGACAGACAATTCAACAAAATAATAATAATAATAATGATGAATAAAAAGGCATGTTTTCAGCACATTTTATTATCACTGATCCTTGTGCTTTAAAATAATACCAAAATATAATTTAGATATTAGTAATACATACAGTAATACTGTACTGTAGTAGTATAATACAAAGATTCATGTTCATCAGCATCAATATGGCCTGATTTCATTTGAAGTTCATTGTCTTTTTTTAATGTTTTTCCTTTAGCATTCTCTTTGTTAATATATATTTTTTTGTACTCAGCATTTCTGTGTCTTTAACTGACTGAATAGTCTGTGGTAGTTTACAGATTTTAGTGAATCTGAACTGCAAACACAGTCAAAGCCTAAGGAATGTGTTATGTTCAAGTTCTGAACTGGTTTTAGGAGTGTAGAACACCTTTGGAAATCCATTCAAAATTGTACGTGTTTTATTTTCATTAATATTTACCACAAATCTGCACTTCACTGAGAACACCAAACGCCTAGTAGAGCTGTATTAGGAGATGGAAAAAGCTAAATCTGGCTGCAAGATACAGAACTGTAACAGACAAACTACGCCTAAGCCAAGTAAACATCACAAAGAGAGACACAAAGTTTTATTGGTGACAGCAATGGAGTAACTATAGAAACACAACAGAGTCACGCCTAAATGGCTGAATAACTATAAAGCTGTAGCATGTACTCAGTTCAAAGTTCACATGAACTTTGTGCTGGCAGGGGATTTTGTAACAATTCCACCCAACTGAATACAGTAAGATTGGAGGTGATCAACTTATCTAAAGACTTTTATCTTCAAAGTAAAATGTAGAAACCTGAGCTTTGAACAGACACTTGGTTGATAGTGGATTGATATGCAGTCTCAGCATGGTAAAAAATGTAATACTTATTTCTGTTAACAGCACAGTCGTTTTTGGGATCGGCCCTGCACAGGTTATACACAGGATTGATTCTGTTTGAGCAGTCACAAAAGTATGCAAACTAACAGGTTTGATTCATGATCATGATACCCATGGGTAAGGTATAGTTAAGCTAGTATAGGAAAACTAAAAACAGGCAGAGGATGTATTGGATATTTGTTTATTATCCAAAAAATTATGTCAATAGTGAAATAGACAGATGCCTTATGTAAAAATATGTAAAAACATTAAAAAATAAATAAAATAAATAACACAATATTTAAATTTATTAAAATAAACTCCTTCAAGAGACTCACTTTTTCTGGTCTGAGTTGTTCTCTTGTACCAATTATAACTCCAGACCTTAAGTTTAGTTTTATCTCATTCAACATCCTGTCTCAAAAACACATTTTCCCATGTGATAAGATGAGGGATGCATAACTAGTTCTCATACGTGTCTATTTTTTTTTCTCATCTTTGTTTACATTTATTGTCTTATACGTTATTACGTTAATAATATTATACATTATCATTATTACTATTTTTATTTTATTTATTATTATTATTATTATTTTTCTAACCTCAGACATTTGAGTTGCTGTGTTGCCTGCAGCTCCGAGAGACACCATGGCCAGCGCAGAAGAGATGCTGAGAGGAGAGTAGAAGACATTTTTGGTTTTGTTGCCCTCCTTGATCTTGCTGAACAGGTGAAGGGCAAAATTGGTGTTTGCAACTGAGATAGACTCCATTTTGCAAATTCTAAAAGAGAAATAAATAAGCATTTAGATACATAAAAAAAATCACTGATGTAATACACTGTTGATTTGCTGCCTGATTTGTATAAATGTGTAAGGCCATACTGGTGCAGCAGAGAAAAGCAAACATTAATAACATTAAATATTTAGTTTACCTCTAAACTTAGTGTTAGTTTGGTTGATATATGTTTCATATAATCATGTCTTTTGGTCAAATGGTTTCTGCTTGTACTATTTTTTAAATACCAGCCAAATTTAGCTATAAACTAGTATTATTAATTGGCTATATAATAGTAACAATTATGAAGAAGCCTTCAAATAGGCTTAACTAGTGCAATTATACCCATTTGCTTTATACCCAGCTGATGTCCACAAACGTTTTTGCACCACCGACCAGTTTCACGCACATAACCACACACAATAACGTGCATATATAATATGATTTAATCACAAATGTAATTATTGCATATATAATGAACAGGCACCGTATGCATAATCAGTGTGAGCTTAATTTATCAATGCATGGGGAAAAAAACTAATGCGGGAAACTGACATAAGCAGAAAATGTCAACATATAACAAAATGTATTTTATTATTATTCCTGCTGGCCCGGTGTTGGAGAACCCCAGCAAGCTGCGCCACGTCCTGTTCAGGAAGCTCCATGCCAAAAGCACTTACAGCAAAACAGTCTAATGAAAGTACAGAACAGGGCGTGTGCGCGAATAAGAAAAAGGTATTTAATCTAATACTGATCTAATCGATACGGAAGTAAAAATCTAATAGTTTTCACTTTCACTGAATATTTGTAAACAAGAAAAAAACTAAAAACATGGTTTGATGCTTCCTTGGTACCTGATACATGCGCTGCCCAAAATGACAGCAGAAAGTGACGCTTAAACTCCAAACCCCTCAACACTTCAGGACACTTACCGCACTTCCTACGATGTTCAAGTGATCTGATCAAATGCAGTCGGTCGCGATCCTCAATGTGTGTACAACTCTATATATATCAATCCTCAGCCCACCTCCTGCCTGAGTCAACTTCAGCAGAAGACTAGTCCGGGAAATGACGTCACGTGTCACGCGGAATGGATTCCACAATGGCGCAGTGCGTGTTGTGTGCAAAGATGCGACTATATACAGAAAGGGAAAAAAAGTTTGCATGGATTGAATCCGTAGTGTTGTGTAGCCTTTAAACGTTTCGAAACCAGTCTGCGCTAACATTCACGCACATTTTACCCTCTGTCTTGTGGGAACCAATCTTAATTTTCTCATACTTTAACCAAGCTGCAAATTGTGGGTGTGACACAATAATATATCTTCGCCAATTTGGTTCAAGATGGCCAAAATATTCTCTCCTTAGTGGACATTACAACGGATTTTGTAGGAGAGAGAAGCTTTTGATGGTGATATAGAGAAGGAGGTTTGAAAATTTAAGGATCACATTTCTGACAATGACTTTGATAAACAGGATGAGATTGAAATCCAGCTAGTTTCAAAACAAAGACCAGCCCCATGACCAGAAAAAAGCCCTTCAGCAGCTAGCAGGTGAAGAAATGTGGATGTAAAAAAATTGTGAAATTGAATGCTCTTCCCAAGAAATAAGCCACTCTGCATGACTGCCAGTGTGATATGGATGCAACCAAGAGTCAAGAGTGAGTCAAGAGGGATGATTGTTACTCATGTGCAGGACATTAAGTCTTCTTTTGAGCTTTTTATTCCAGATTCTATCCAGAAAATTATTTTGGATTGCACTAATTTAGAAGGAAGGCATGTTTTTGGAGAGAGGTGAAAGGAGATGGACCAAACCCATTTACATGTCTACTTTGGGGTTCTTATTCCTGCTGGAGTTTTCAGGTCCAATGGGGAATCCACAGAATCCCCGTGGGATGCAGAAACTGGCAGAGAACAATGTCTATGGAAAACTCCATAATTTCCAGGATAATCTGCTTTGATAACCAGTGTTGTGCTAGTTACTAAGAAATAGTAACTAGTTACAGTTACTAGTTACTTCATTCAAAAAGTAACTCAATTACTTTGTTGATTCCTTACACCAAAAAGTAATGCATTACTGTTAAAAGAAACTTTTTATTTACTTTATTAAAGAATGTTCTTTAATGTTCCCATGAATGCCCTTTTATGCGTTATGGTCTATACAAACACAAAACTGACTTAAACACAAAGTAGTTTTTAAACAGTATTTTATTTTAGTCAGACCAGCACAAACTGAATATATCACAAGCATTTCTGAAATAAATAACAAAACAAGCTGAATATTATATTCACAATCAAAAACTAAAGTGGCTTCTGCATCATAAAAGCTGTTGTGTTGAGCCCTTAAAAATGTTCCTTTCACAGCTTAAGTATAAAAATGATCAACAATGTAAACATAACACCGGGTTAGCTTCTAGCTTCGTCGAGGCATGGAGTTTCTGGAGGAGCTTCAACAGATTGGAGTTGCTGTTTATCGCAGTAGATACGACCTTCGAACCAGAAAGACACAGCTTACATTTGCCTAAAATGTTTTTGTCTTTATGCTCAACTAAAGTGAAATAATGATCATATTTCCACTTTGAGAAACTTGTCTTGCTCTTGCCTCGACTTGCCATTACTGCCGCACAGACCTGAATAAACAGAAACACGCCCTCAGTGCGTCTTCTTCGTGTTTACAATGGTTCTCATCCTACAATGTGTCGCTGCTGTAAACAGGTTAGACTGTAGGCTACACTTCAGCCGAAATTAATTAATTTAAAAAAGTAACAGACACCGCATTACACAGTAACGGAGTTAATTGATTTAAAAAGTGATGCGTTACAGTATTAGTTGCTGTCAAAAGTAACTGCGTTACAGTAACGCGTTATTGCCCTGTTGATAACCTAGATGACAGACCAGCTCGATGGCAGAGAGACAAGCTAGCTGCCATCAGTTCAGTGTGGGACAAGGGGTGCACCCCCCCTCACCGTTTTACAACCTGGAACCTAATGTCACCATTGATGAGCAGCTAATGCCATTTAGGGGCCACTGCCTCTTTAAGCAGTATATACCATCTAAACCTGCAAATTCTGGTATAGAGATTGGGGCTGCCTGAGACGCCTCATCCTTACAGGCTTGGAACTTAAAGTCTACAAGGGAAACCTGATGGAGGTGCCCGTGAGAATAATAAGGGAATGATAGTTGTTCTGGACATGTCTGTGTTCATTTTCTTTTTTTTATTAACATTTTATTAAAAAAACAAGCAAAAACAAATATATAAATGGTATAACAAAAAAAAAGGGCAAATAATAACCATATGTGCTTCTTATATTAATTGTATTTGGGATGAAGAAAAATATCTGTTGAGCAGTTCAACATAACATTTTTTGATTGTGTTGAATTAAAAGCCTCACAAAATGCAGCATCCACAAGACTCATAGACACTGGCTGATTAATAAAAATATGAACACCACCAAGGTTTAAACTATTCATACTAGTGACAACTATGCATTTGAATGTTTTTGGTTGGTGACCATAGAATTAGATTAGTGTACACTCAGGGTGCCTTTTATTATGAACATGATTTTATAGAGCAATATTCACTGTTTTAGGACTGCAACTAATGAAAACATTACAAATTATGGCACAATCGGCAGCTACACGGTAATTGCATATGTTACATGGATTGCTATGGGTAACCTGTGCATAAAATGTGTAATCTGTATAGTACAGTTCTAAATTATTTTAGGGGGAAAGCATTGTAATTGTTAGTTATCTGCCACCAAGCTCCTGCTAAATAAACCTTCTGGACTTTTATGCCCATTGGACAGTTGCTGGCTGATCAGACTTAGGCTTTACTGGATTGTTAAAGAACAAGGGTCAATTATAAAACAGTATTTTTCATTTTTAAGTTTTGTGCATGTATTGTACCAAAGGGCAGTATAACATCATGAAGATACAGGTCAGTAACCCTAGGTATTAGTTAAGCTTATGTAACCGTATACTTCTGTGGTCTGCGTTGTGTTGAAAATAACCGACAGGAGAACGCCAGATTTGGTCTGCATAGAGAATGTATTTTTATATACAGATTGTCACAACAGCTTCAGCTCACACACCGTCAACACTCTTCCGCTCGGGAGAGAGAAGGAAAAAAACCGTTAAAAGAGCAATCAGCAGATATGGCTACCTGGACTGAACCACTTTGTTGTTAAAGGAAGGGGGGGAAAGGAAGGTGAACCCATTATCTAATTACAGACCCTTTTTTTTTTTAAATGTATTTTACCAAACACTGATGATTTCAACAAATATAGAACCACAGTGAATGCATAAACAAGAAAATTTAGTGAAATAAAACTATTTCAACCTTGTTACACTTATGTCATAAATAGATTTTGCCAGTTTGGTGGTGGTGTTGTATGATGTGAAGGAAAACCTTTTTTTTTTTTTTTTATCAGAAGCTATGAAAGAGTGAAAATACAGCAAGACACCACCTGTCAAAGGCCTCCGGGAACAATTAAGTTTGTCTTTATAGTTTAAATAAGGCAGGAGTGCAGATGAGTGGTGCTACACACCACCATCATTTAATGAACATAAATCATAACACAGAAATTGATGGTAATGATTATGATTATGTAATATAGCTTAATTTGGCTTTATAGACAAGTGCTTTTATTTTCAAGTTGTTAGACATGTTTTTTTTTTTCTCAAGGTAGGTCCTAATGTAAAAAACTTTCTTTCGGCTTCTCCCGTTAGGGGTCGCCACAGCGGATCCTCCGCACGTAATGTATCTTCTAAATATTGCTACCAATACCATGCAGCTACCACTAGAGGGCGTATATGTCTTATTCGTGTTAACTTGATTAGCGCTGTTCTTTTCTTAGTAGATAGAAGCTAAAACTCCAAAACACTGCCTTCATATTACCTACTGTATATAAGATCACAACTATTGAAAAACTATTTATTTTTACACTATTTTAATGCACTATATATATATATATATATATATATATATATATATATATATATATATATATATATATATATATATATATTAAAAATAATCACTTGAGACTTAATGAACTAATAAGCATCACTGTAGTTACAGCATTGAAAGATCATATGGAATTTCCTGAAGAACAACTATTAAGTCATTGTGGATGAGATTATGATTAATTGTATTTATATATATATGTTTAGTTTTTTGAAGCGCTAAATATGTGTTTATACTGGAGTTGTGTCTAAAGCCTTCCCAGAAGAATGGAGACATACGTGTGGTGTGGTCAGGTATCCAGAAACTTTTATGCATACAGAATCTACTGATGTATATTGTACTGTATATGAGAAAGTTAGACACACACTCTAAACAATACTGTTCATCATTCATTAATTTACAATTTATTTATTACCTGCAAAAGTCACACATGCATACTTCAATTATTTCAGAAAACCTTTTTGTCCAGAAGGTTTCTTATACAGCTCGGCATTTTATTCATACACATATACATACTAATATATATATATATATATATATATATATATATATATATATATATATATATATATATATATATATATATATATATATATATAAATAAATATATAAAAGACAGCAAGCTAATTAAAAACAATAAACAATGCTATAACATGTTGATTAACGCTTCCTAAAAAAGATTTTCTTGAAGGGGTTATTATTATTATATTTCTTTGCTTTTCCAAGTCTTTCCAGCATCCCCTTAATATCTGCATCAGTTTTTTGGACATTTGTCTGTATGTAGTTAATCATGCTGTTCTGTTCTTCTACCAGCATTGCTATGTCTAGAAACACTTCATGGATGCTGCTTATGCGGCTTTCCAGTTCCAGCAGCTCAGCATGTCGACTTTCGATTTGGTAGAGAGCTGACTGTACTGTTTTCCCCTCTGTAACCACGTTTTCACTAAAGATGTTCCACTGGTCATTACTTAGCATTTCTTCAACCTGCTCACCTGTTACCTCTCGTCCTACAATCTCCATCTGCCTCTGAATGTGTAGTTTGCATGTTTCCCTGTAGCTCATTTCTGCCTTGTTGTATTCCATCATCACATCATGGAAGCTGCTGTTCAAACCAGCAAACTGTGTTCGTGCGATTCGATAAATTGCACTGTGGAGCCCATGCTTTTTCTCCAGCTCGTTAGAATGCATATCCATGTTGCGAAGACGTGAAAGTACGTCTTTAGCACGGGATTTGATGCTAGCAGCAATGGCATTAGAGTCTTGCTTTGCAGTGCTACAATTTGGTAGCTCATTCAAAATACGAGAGTTTTGCTCTTCAAGATGCTTCACATCTAAAAGGATGAGTTGAATGTCATGGCGAATGTTACTAGCCTCAACAAATATGGCTTCCATCTCAGGGTCGGTGTTTAGTTTCTGAGGAGGTTCTTCCATATGACTGCTGGATGCCGAAAAAGCATAAAGGTGGCTTAGTCTGTCCCTCATAGCTGAAAAAAGATGAATGGGCATATGTCAAAATACCAAAATAAATGTCATGAGACTCAATGAGAGTTCTCTTTCTTTTCTCCCAATCTAATTTGCATGTATTGGACCTGGCCAACAAGACAGACTAGTTTTAGTCTTTCACCAGCAGTGTTATAGTGTGTTTCTAAGGTGAAAATTTTCAATTTTATTAGGCACATTCTCCATACAAATGGACTTTGTACCTTTAACATCTGCTAAGAAAAATCTGCCATTATATGTGTGTGTGTGTGTGTGTGTGTGTGTGTGTGTGTGTGTGTGTGTTTCTATGTTGGGGGTAGGGAAACCATGTTATTATTGGAGGGGTTTTTGTCTTAAATTACTGGTGAATGCACACATATCACATAGCTGCATTAATAAAAGAATAAAAAAAAGTGTATTTTGTAAAAGAGTGTGCAGTTTAGTTCTATGCAACTCCCTGTTCAATCAAAACAGAACACCCACAATTAACCATGCTTATATAACCAGTCTACCTAGTTGGAAGTTTGAGGAACCTGGGAGACATGTATACTTACATAGCACAAAAAATTATCAAATGGAAATTATGAGCTGTTTAAACAAAATCATGTCCTACAACAATTTTTTTTTACATGCCTACAACTTTATGATTAAACTAACTAATATTATGACTATAACTATCACACACTACATTCTAGTCCATTTTTTCGAATAACCCTGTAATATGGCACAATATACAGACATTTGGCATACAGACTAGCAGCTCTTTTTAATAGGATTTTGGATGTACCAAAGGTGCTGTGTTCAATATAGCATGTGTGTTGCCAGTGTGAGGCATATAATGTAAAGCAAATCTACACTTTCCAGCTTCGAAACCAAACACAAGACCTGAAATTCACCCAAAAACTTAAAGCATTGGAAAGTAAGATACATATAGGCAAACTGTTTGTATGTACACATTCAGACATATTTTTTATATTCTGATTATCTAATAGGTTCTATCTGGCAGTTCTTTGAATTGTTGTATATGCTGTTCCACCCCTGAGTATGAGGCAGCTTGAATTGTGCACTGATGGGTCTTTATTACCGCTTTTTGCAGTATTAATATGTGACCACTAACTGCAAGCAAAGCAACAAAACATGTCAAACAACAAAATAATTTTAAATGCACCAGGTTGTAAATGATGAATTTGTTGAATGGCTGATGAGGCACTGGGTGGGAGTGGTGGTGGGACTTCCCAGGAACATTAGTAAATGATTGAATGACCCCATGTAGACAAAAGGCTCATGCACTTTGTGTTTTAGGTTTCGGGTATTCCAACATATCTGACAAAATTATCCAAAGCAATAACAATATATACAAAAAGAACTTTCATGTAATTAAAAGCATAACTGATATCTTATATCTAAGATCATACTCATAAGCATGTCCTGACACTAATGCGTGTTTATGGTTCTAGCTGTTTTTTTCTCAACCGTCGTCATGCAATCGATCACGTGACTTGGTTTTGTTTGAACTAGGTAATGAGAAAATTGTCGTATATAATTCTGCATAAACATATGTATGTGTGTGTGTGTGTGTGTGTGTGTGTGTGTGTGTGTGTGTGTGTGTGCATCCTACAGATCAAATAACCGAACACGTTAAAAAAAATACTCACTTTAATAGAAGACAGGTCGATACAGGCGCCAGAAACAGGTAAATTCATCACGTGACCATGGGGCGGTTTCAAGCGTCTGGGCAGACGTGCGCAGATGAGCTGAAAATGCCCTGTGCGCGTGATGGACAAATCACATTCTGCTTCCTGCTTTTTTGTGTGTAACTCCGCCCCAATGAGATCCTGTGACGTGTAGTATCCTGTAGCCTGCATAACCTGTGCATGTGTTTTAGACCTGTGCATGTTTTGCAAAAATACAACAGTGCAAAGTGACGCTATATGACTTAATATCTGATCTGTTGTTGTTTTTTTAACTGTTATATTAAATATTAAAACACTGTTAAGTACAGCTTTCGTTGATTTGACTATATATATATATATATATATATATATATATATATATATATATATATATATATATATATAGTGATCTGGTAGCTATTGTATAGCTATTATTATAATAGTTATTAATATTATTAATGCTGTTAAATAATTGGTTTTTAATAAATATTTCATACAAATTAAGGAGGTCTACTAAATATTAAGTCTAGTCTATTTCCTTCAGAGTATTTTTTTTATGTGTTTTTGGCCAGATGGGTAGAGGACCACAGATCTTAATACTTTTAATTAATGCAATACTCATACAGTAACTGATTCAGTGCTGCTGAGTGCAGCATTACAGCAACCAATTGTCTTGAGTGACAAGTTCAGCAAACACACCTCTCTGTTTGGTCATTTAAATGTTCCAAGTCTTTCTAAATGAAACCAGAATATACCATTCTAGTCAAAAGTTTGGACACACCTTCTTCTTCAGTGTTATTTATATTTATTTAGACATCCAAACTATAAAAGAACATGCTTCTTACTTATGAAACACTAAACGGTTTAGCTCCCATGTACCTATCCAGTCTTTTAACACGCTACAATCCGTCACGCTCCTTGAGATCTCAAAACTCGGGACTTCTAGTAGTTCCTAGAATAGCAAAGTCCACTAAAGTCAGTAGATTATTCTCACATTTAGCTCCTAAACTTTGGAATAGTCTTTCTGACAGTGTTCGGGGCTCAGACACACTCTCACAGTTTAGGTGAAACATAAAAACATATCTTTTTAGCAAAGCCTACACATAACACACATCACATATCATAACCTTGTGCTCCAGAACATCTGATTACATGCACATTATCAACTTGTGCTGTTAATATCATGAACAGCAGCTACTCTAATTTCTCTCCACTGCTTCTCTTTCTCTCCCCATCCCGAGGCATCCTGAGGTTTGGCCAGCTCCAGTCACGTCCCACCTCATGAAGATTATGGACCTTTAAAGAAATAGATGCGGAACTCGCAAATTTCCCATACCACCCAGAGACATACCAGTGCCAGCTGGATCCCACTTCATGTGTGGAGTTTTGACATTGGACCTCCTGGAGTGTTTAAAGGCTCTGGCATGGAGAAGCTGGTGCTGGATCTGTGATGATCGAAAATGTTGAGCTCTTTTATGAGTTGCTCAGTAACTTCTAGTTTTATAACCACAAATTACTGTATAAGACTGTAAAAAGAACATCACTTATAATCTTACACTCCAGTGCTCATGTTAGTTCCCACTCTACAGTGTTCTGTATTGTTTAAAGACTATGATCACACTCTTGATGTCACCCAAATGAGGATGGGTTCCCCTTTTGAGTCTGGTTCCTCTCAAGGTTTCTTCCTCATGACATCTAAGGGAGTTTCATCAGGGATAAATGCACACCATTCACCTTGACTGTTGATTTCTGTAAAGCTGCTTTGAGACAATGTCTGTTGTGAAAAGCGCTATAAAAATAAACTTGACTTGACTTGAGTTAAGAAAATAGTCAATCATTACTTTAAGAAATGGTCCAAAAAACTTTAAATGTATCTCTAAGTGCAGTCGCCAAAACCACCAAACGCTATGACAAAACATCCTCTTATCAGGACTGTCCCAGAGAAGGAAGACCAACAGCTACCTCCATTGCAGAGGATACGTTTATTAGAGTTACCAACCTCAGAAACCACCAAATTACAAAAATGCTTCACAGGGTTAAAGTGCCAGACATATTTCAACATCCACTGTTCAGAGGAGACTACTTGAGATAGGCCTTCATGATCAATTTGTGGCAAAGAAAACATTACTTCAAAAGATTAACAAGCAGAAGGGACTTGCCTGGGTCAAGAAATATAGGGAATAGACATTATATCAGTGTCCTTTGGTCTGATTAATCCAAATTTGGGATTTTTGGTTCAAACTGCTGTCCTTGTTAGATATAGATCGATTAAAGCAATGGTTTCCATTGTAAAGCATGAAGGAGGAGGTGTGATTGTACTGTTTACACTGTTGTTGACTTATAATCAAAATTGAGTGCACTCTTAACCAGGATGGCTACCACAGCATTTTGCAGCGACATGCCATCCCATCTGGTTTGCACTTAGTGGGACATTTATTTGTTTTCCAACAAGACAGTGACCCAAAAACACACCTTTAGGTTATTTGTTCAAGAAGGAGAACAACAGAGATCAGATGACCTGTCCTCCACAGTCACTTGATATAAATCCAGTTGTGATGGTTTGGGATGCGTAATACTGAAGATTGAATGAAAAGCAGCCAACAAGTATTCAACACCTCTGGGAACTCCTCAAGTTTGTTGGTCAGGAAGACCATTCCAGGTGACTACCTAATTAGGCTGACCAAGAGAATTTGTCATGAAAGCAAATACTTTAAAGAATAGAAAATATAAAATATATTCTGTCTTATTTAACATAATTTTGTTAAGTACATAATTCTATATTTGTTCTGTTGTAATTTCAATCTCTTATTGTCAGTATTAATATACAGTGTAACATTAGAAACAGTATAAATAAATACATTTTAAAAGAAAACATTAAATAGGAAGGTTTTTCACCTATTGACTTTTTTTACTTTTGGCTGGTATTGAATAACTTCTAAAAGTGCTAAATCCAGTATATTTTATACTTCTGTGTCAGTCTGACTGATGTGCTTCGGATCCGTGAATACGTGTACGCGCGCTCTCTTGCTACTTTCTCAATATGCTCTTTTAGCGATGACCTAGCGACACCTTGTGTTCCAACTAAGAACCTCAAATAATTTAACTATTTGAAAAAAAGAAATCTCAAGATTGACCCCTTTTTTAAAATAGTTAAATTATTAGAGGTTCTTATCTGTATATCTCCTGTATATATATCCTTCCGATCAGTAGCCCAGCACCTTAACTGCTGAGCTACCACTCACTTGATTATATTATATAGCTACTGATCAGAAGGTCGGGGGTATTGACGGTATCTCCAAGCTGCTCTTAGACAAGACCCTCTGTTCTGTGGGGGACCCTCTGTTCTGTCCGTATCATAGCCGACACTGCGCTTTGACCCCAGCTTCCGAGCAAGCTAGGATATAAATAAAGGCTATTATATTTCTATATATGTACAGTACAGACCAAAAGTTTGGACACACCTTCTCATTCAAAGAGTTCACTTTATTTTCATGACTATGAAAATTGTAGAGTCACACTGAAGGCATCAAGTGCTATTTGACCAAGAAGGAGAGTGATGGGGTGCTGTGCCAGATGACCTGGCCTCCACAGTCACCGGACCTGAACCCAATCGAGATGGTTTAGGGGTGAGCTGGACCGCAGAGTGAAGGCAAAGGGGGCCAACAAGTGCCAAGCATCTCTCGGGGAACTCCTTCAAGACTGTTGGAAGACCATTTCAGGTGACTACCTCTTGAAGCTCATCAAGAGAATGCCAAGAGTGTGCAAAGCAGTAATCAAAGCAAAAGGTGGCTACTTTGAAGAACCTAGAATATGACATTTTTCAGTTGTTTCACACTTTTTTGTTATGTATATAATTCCATATATAATTCCACATGTGTTAATTCATAGTTTTGATGCCTTCAGTGTGAATCTACAATTTTCATAGTCATGAAAATAAAGAAAACTCTTTGAATGAGAAGGTGTGTCCAAACTTTTGTTTTGTACTTTTGGTTTGTACTGTGTATATATATATATATATATATATATATATATATATATATATATATATATATATATATATATATATATATATATGTCTCCCATCTTCTGTAACTCTAGAGCAGCAACTCAAATAACAAACAGGGTAAATCAGCATATTTGGATGTGGGTCTTTCCACACATATATAAATATATATATATATATATATATATATATATATATATATATATATATATATATATATATATACACACACACACACACACACACACACACACACACACACACACACACATACTGTAAATCTGGATAAGAATGGCTCTGAATGTAAATGGTAAATGTAAGCCTAAAGATATGCAGCTCATCTGCATGCCACAAAGAAAACTTCACATATGCAGATATTTCCGCCTACAGTCAGTGACACTATTTTAAGTGCGGGTCTTGCGTAAAAAGGTGCGGTGGCGCTCTGTCACGCGCGCTGATGAGCGAGAGCCCTTCTGTACCTCACCAACATGAAGCACCCTTGATATGGCATCTGTAAGACGTGTTTCCAAAAAGGGTTAATACTGCTGACGGATCCGGCAAATCACCAAGGTATTGTGGAACAAAATGTTTCATGAAGTGAGTATTGCCATCATATTTTAAAGTCGGTCTAATCCATAATTATATACGTCTCTATTATTATTATTTTATTATTTTATTCATAAAGAGTTTTGGAAATCGAAGCAAATACCCTGGTTTTGTCTGTGGTTTTTTTTCTGTTTTGCACAAACAGAATATTAAATAAAAATTGTTTGTTACATTTGTTTAACAAATGCATTTTTCTAAACACAACATTTAACAAAGACGATTTGTTAAGTTAAACGTTAATCTTGAAGTGTTCCTTGTTTTTCTGTCAGGGGAAACCTATAAGGTCCTATACTGAACCCTGAGTGTTGTTCAGAAAATCCTGTAAATAATAATAATAAAGATACCCATAAAAGAACTTCAATTTCTCATAGTGTGTGTGCAAATTACCTAACATTTGCACATTTCCTAGCATTACTTCTGGATTAAAATACCATCATGCAAGAGTTCTAAAATATTTGTGCAAACTTGTTGGGTGAGTGACGCCACCCTGGAATAGTTTTGCTAAGTAAAACTTGTTGTGTGACTTTATTCTTTTGAGAGGTAAGAACAGGACACATTAACCCATTCCTTCCATTGACAAAAGTCATTCAAATAAATAGCATATTCTTAATCATTTGTGAAGTAATATTTTACAAAACCTCAATTATTTGTATAAAATATAGTTCCATGTCAAACTAAACTTGTTTCAATTATTATTATTATTTTTTTTTGTGTGTGTGTGTTAGATGTTTACTGGTATTTACAAAAAAAAAACAAGGAAGGATAGTTGTGTGCTTGAGGCACTTATGCTGATAATGCACTGTTTCAGGTATACCTTAACCCTTCTCTTTCCTTTCACCTAAGGCAGCCATGAGGGACAGACTCAGTCACCTACAGGAACTTTCTGTGTCCACAAATAATCTGGAAGAGCAGGAATATGCAGAGTCAGTCTCGGACTCATTTAGCAATGTGGAACTGGAAGAAGAATTCCAGCAGCAAGCCATCATTTTGACAACAATGAGATGGACGCTGTGTTTGATGAAGCTCAAGAGATAAGGCGTGAGGTTCAGCTCATTCAATTGGATGTAAAGCGGCTCAGAGAGCAAAACACACGCCTCCTAAGTGAACCAACTCGAACCAGCACAATAAAGCGAGACTCCAATGCCATTGCTGCTGATATCAAAACCCGTGGAGAGGATTTGCTGAAATGTCTTCGTAAGATGGACTCTCATGCCAAAGAGCTGGAAGAGGAGCATGGTATCAATTCGGCGGTAGCCAGGATTGCTCGAACGCAGTATGCTGGCCTAAGTAACAGCTTCCGTGATGTGATGATGGAATACAACGAAGCAGAGATGAACCACAAAGAAACGTGCAAAACGCATATCCAGAGGCAGATGGAGATTGTAGGGCGAGAGGTGACAGGTGAGGAGATTGAGGAAATGCTGGAGAATGGGCAGTGGAACATCTTCAATGATAACGTTTTGACAGAAGGAAAAACAGCACGATCTGCACTCAACCAGATTGAAAGCCGACACCGTGACTTACTGGAGTTGGAGAACCGACTCAAGAGTGTCCATGAGGTGTTCCTGGATGTGGCCATGCTTGTGGAAGAACAAGGGCCCATGATAGACTACATATTCACCAATGTTCAGAAAACAGATGCTAAACTCGAAGAAGTCCTAATTCGACTTGAAAAAGCAAAGAGACATGATCAAAACAATCCCTTCAAGAAAATGTTCTGTAGCTGCTTTCCATGCTATAAGTAATTTCTATGGGCAAAATAATCTGCCCTTCGATTATATGGATGTTCATGTACAGAATGAAATGTCTTTTCAGTTTGTTTTTAACAATTTCTATTTGGCTAAACTAAAAAATTACAGGTAGTCTTCATATAGATATAAAAAAAAAACATAATATAAGATAACAGTTTACACAGAGATTTGATTTTTTGCTCAACTTTGTTAAAACAACAGACAAAATGCTATTTAGGTGGCATGTGTGTGTAGCTGATGTTTAAATTGCACAAGTGCACATAATGAAGTATAAGGCTATATATGTACTATAAAATATTAAATAGCCTCATGACATTCAATCCTAGCCTTATTTCTTTAGAAACTGCACCTTTCAGTGATATAAGTTATAGTCAGACATAGTAAATGAAGTTACATTTGTTTAGGTATTTGCAAGAAAATATAAATTATAATGTTTCCAATGTTTATTACTCTTATGTAATTGTAACATGGAAATGGATTAAACAGTTAATACACTGTACAATATAAGACAATATAAGAATATCTATGTTCAAACATTGAGAGATAAAGTACCATAAATTTTAAATGAGTGTTTCAGAGCTTCTTGTAACTTTTCATTAAATGTTAAAGTATATGTGGATGTAGATGTGTGTGTGTGTGTGTGTGTGTGTGTGTGTGTGTGTGTGTGTGTGTGTATATATATATATATATATATATATATATATATATATATATATATATATACAGTACAGACCAAAAGTTTGGACACACCTTCTCATTCAAAGAGTTTTCTTTATTTTCATGACTATAAAAATTGTAGATTCACACTGAAGGCATCAAAACTATGAATTAACACATGTGGAATTATATATGGAATTATATACATAACAAAAAAGTGTGAAACAACTGAAAAATGTCATATTCTAGGTTCTTCAAAGTAGCCACCTTTTGCTTTGATTACTGCTTTGCACACTCTTGGCATTCTCTTGATGAGCTTCAAGAGGTAGTCACCTGAAATGGTCTTCCAACAGTCTTGAAGGAGTTCCCGAGAGATGCTTGGCACTTGTTGGCCCTTTGCCTTCACTCTGCGGTCCAGCTCACCCCTAAACCATCTCGATTGGGTTCAGGTCCGGTGACTGTGGAGGCCAGGTCATCTGGCGCAGCACCCCATCACTCTTCTTCTTGGTCAAATAGCCCTTGATGCCTTCAGTGTGACTCTACAATTTTCATAGTCATGAAAATAAAGAAAACTCTTTGAATGAGAAGGTGTGTCCAAACATTTGGTCTGTACTATATATATATATATATATATATATATATATATATATATATATATATATATATATATATATATGTCTCCCATCTTCTGTAACTTTAGAGTTAACTCAAATAACAAACAGGGTAAATCAGCATATTTGGATGTGGGTCTTTCCACACATTATTCCCTTTTACTTTTCTTTAACAAGCAATGCTTAGAATTTATTGATTTTAAAGTGTTTTACCAACTTGGGGTTGGAATAATGTTCTACCTTAAACTAATCCCTGTGTGTGATTCTGTCTTTTTATATATAACATCCAAGCTTCTAACACGAACATCTATAATCTTGAATGCTAACATATATGTTAGCATTCAAGATTATAGATGTTCGTGTTAGAAGCGGTGCTTGATAAAATAATATTACTTACTGTTACTGAGGGAGTAGCTTGGATGTTTATTATTCTTACGTAATTGTAACATCAAACCCTAACCCTTACACTGGATTTCTCTTTTAAACGTGAGCATAATGATTTAAATCATAGCTATTAAAGCATTTTGGGGGGAACTTTAAAGAGTCAAATAGTGTGTCTTTGAACTGGTATACTAGGAAGAGCACACAATTGTTGGTGTACACCACACACATTCCTTTTAAATCAGATAAACATGTATTATGTGTAGGCCAAGAGATGTACACAGTCTGCATTACAAGATTACAGGCATGCACATTCTTCCATCTTCTGTTCAAAACTTGAACAGAAACATGCATCCAGGAAATGTGTGGATGCTTATTGCCAATTATCAATCGTCATGCCTAAAAAGGACTGAAAATTGTAAAAATCTAAGATATGTTAACAGGCAAATTTGAAAACATAAAGAAGTAGCAGTGTAGCAGGTACAAAAGTTTCTCATTTGCTTCCTCTGCCAGAATGAAGAAAGGTTGGATGGTCTGTTGAGCATTAATGGAGAGGACTGAAAAAAAACATACAGCCACGCACGAGAAGAGGCATCAGGCAGTCATCTAGGAGCAAGAGCAAATTGGACATCTAAAGTCTAATTTCAAGGCAGAAGAACTGACATTGTATAAGATGTACATGCATTATAGGGAGAAAATCCACAATGAAAAACAACCCTTAGCTGAGTTATCCAATCATTTCCAGGCTTATCTTATCTTGACCAACAAGAACAAGAGAAATAATTACATATAGAAATGTAAAAATGTAAAAATACAATACCAGTTTTTCTAAAGACACAATACACATTTTAGGTTTTATGGATATTGGGGGAGATGGAAAAATTATAAAGGTTTGCATTTTAAAAATCATTATTTTGATCTTTTCACTGCAGACAAAAAAAAAAAAAAAACCAAACACAAAAGGCTATAAAGTGCTCTATTGAATATGCCTGAAATGTTTTCAAAGAATTAAGGTAGAATAACAAATACCAGGCACATCATGTCTGGCACTTCCTTTAGATTTTAACCTTCTTCACATGGCCAACCTGAATTCCAGCTAAACCTGTTCTTCTATCTTATTTCTTAGCAGATATCTTAGAATGTAACACTGAAAGCAGTAACGTTTTTAATCATGTAGCCAAACCTAGTATCACTTTTTGAAGAAAAGGCCTGAAACCTCAAGTGTTTGTTTTCAGGTTGGACAAGACAATCAGTCATTTTAATACAATACAGAAACACACAGACACAAGTGAAAAGTAGACACTAAACTAGGCAAGAAGCCATACCAATTACACTGCATGAAATCATAATACCCTCAAATACCCATCCTTTCATATAAGAGTAGCTTGATGACTTATCCAGATGAATAAGCTCACCTTGTTATTATTTTGTTTATACCTCTAAAAATGTTTACTTTTATTCTACTAATAACCTTGAATCTAAAGCTGTCAAAGCTTGTTCATCATTATTCTTTCTTTTTTTCTTTATTTTCAACATTTCAGAATTTTCTGGAGACATCCAAAGTATGAAATAAAAAAAAAAAAAACATGTATGGAATTATGTAGTAAACAAAATAGAATATGACCAACTTTTCCAAAGTAGTCACCGTTTGTTTTGACGACAGCTTGACATAGAGATGGTTGTTGGCTGCTTTTCATTTCGTTTACAATCCAACTCATCCCGAACCATCACAACTGAATTTAGATTAAGTGATTGTGTAGGCCAGGTCATCTGATGCAGAATTTCATCACTCTCCTTCTTGAACAAATAGCTCTTTCATAACCAAGAGGTGTGTTTGGGGTAATTGTCCTGTTGGAAAATAAATAATATTCACACTAAGTGCAAACCAGATAAAATGACATGTCACAGCTAAATGCTGTGTTAGCTATGCTGGTTAAGTTCCCCCCTTAAATTTGAAAAAGTAACCAACAGTGTCAGTGTCACCAGCAAAGCCCATCCATGCTTCACAGTGGGAACTACACATTCAGGAACAGTCCGTTTACCCTCTGTACATCTAACAAAGACACGGCAGTTAGAACCAAAAATCTCTAATTTGGACTCACCACTGATTTTTCCACTGATTCAATATCCATTCCTTGTGGTTCTTGGCCAAAGCAAGTCTCTTCCGCTTGTTGTTCTTTGAAGTAATGGCTTATTTGCCACAGTGGATGAAAAAATATGTCTGCCACTTAAATTTAAGAGAAACATTTATGTAAATCAGCAGTTTCTGAGTCTAATAATTAAAAGAAAAAATTATCCTCTGCAGCAGAGGTAGCTCTTCTTCCTTTCCATAGGTATTTATAAGAGACTGTTTCATGATAACATTTGATGATTTTGGGGGACTGCACTTGTGAAGACATTTTTATATTGGTAAAAGAATGCTGAGGATGGAGCCACCAGGTAGGAGGAAAAGAGGAAGGCCAAGGAGGAGGTTCATGGATGTGGTGAGGGAAGACATGCAGGTAGTTGGTGTGAAAGAGGCAGATGTAGAGGACAGGGTGGTATGGAGACGGATGATCCGCTGTGGCGACCCCTAATGGGAGCAGCCGGAAGAAGAAGAAGAAGAAGAAGAAGAAGAAGCACTTGTGAAGACATTTAAAATTCTTGAGATATTTGGGATTGACTGATCTACATTTCTTAAAGTAATGATGGAATGTCTTTCCTTCAGTGGTTCTCATTTATTGTTTATAAATCTCTCAAAATTGTACATTCATAATGAAGACATCGCTCGCGCTATGGATTCTTTAGCATTTTATATCCAGTTTCAAAAATTTCTCTTAAAAAAATTAATTCCTGACAATTCCACATATCAAAGTGAATTCATGAAGGATGGAAGGAATAACAGTTATAACAGTTAAGTAGATCATTCAAAAAATTTAAAACACACACACACACACACACACACACACACACACACACTTGTAATATAATAAATGAAAATAATTGTATATATATATATATATATATATATATATATATATATATATATATATATATATTTATATTTATTTATTTATTTACATTTTATTAAATCAATTTAATTAATTACTTAATTTAATCAATATAATGAAGTGTATGGCATTAATTTGAATCATTTTATTTGATTTTTAAAACATTATTTCATGTATTATTTACCCATTTAATTTTAAATTGATTTAATGATGTAAATTATTGATGGTCACAAATATAATAATAAACTGTGTTAATTATATATATATATATATATATATATATATATATATATATATATATATATATATATATATATATATATATATATATATATATATATATATATATATATATATATATTGCATTTCTTCCCTAACCGTACCGAAATTAAACCGAACTATGTCTTAAAAACCGAGGTACGTACGTACGTGAATTTTGTGTACCGTTACACCTCTTATTCTAACTGAATTGGTCGTGATTTCAGAGAACGATAACGATATTTTGAGCGAGAAAAAAAACAAACAAAAAAACTCCAGTCACGCCGCGGATGAACCCACGCGAGTTTCCCCCTGAGGGTTTTGCTTACGGGACGTTCGCTTCTGACACACCATGCACGTGCGCGCGCGCGCTCGGCAAATGCCCCGCCCCTTTTTGGACGCGCACCATTTAAGATAGTTCGCAGGTCGAGAGTGAACCTGCATCCCTCTGACACACAACGAAACCAGCCTCTGCAGCGAGGTAAGCACGAGCCATCTCAGCAAATCATACAAAATGACTGGTTGTAGAATGTAAAAGGTTATGTGCAGGTTTTAAAGTGCTATTTATATATATATCGTACCCAGGACTTGTTTTTTGACCAGTTTAGAGTTTTAGATCACATTCCCTACCTTTACTAGGCAGGTGGTCCCAAGGTGACACTGGTCTAAATTATCCATGAGCTTTGGATCACAGTGGATTCGAGATAAAGTTTTCGAGAGGAACATTTTTGTTGCTTTAGTTAGGGTTCTTTTAGGAACGCAGTCTGATCTCTGGTGGTGCATGTCTTGGGTTAGATGTGCTCGGATGGAGAACGCGCGCCGCTGGGCGGCTCGGGAAACGGCAAGTTGCGCCAGTGGCTCATCGAGCAGGTAGACTCCGGAAAATACCCCGGACTCGTGTGGGAAAACGAAGACAAAAGTGTGTTCCGGATCCCGTGGAAGCACGCGGGGAAACAGGACTACAACCGGGACGAGGACGCAGCACTTTTCAAGGTAGATTTTATTCGAGAGGAAAAAGCGACTAAACAGAATGCGCTCATGGTGCATTGATACCAGTCCGTACTTCAGTATTATATAAAATCAAGTGTATACTCAACTTTTCCCAGGTGAGTTTTCACCTGCTTGCGCTCACGTTTTCATCCTTTCCGTAGGCTTGGGCGCTGTTCAAAGGCAAATACCGGGAAGGCATTGACAAACCCGACCCTCCCACGTGGAAAACGCGTCTACGGTGCGCGCTGAACAAGAGCAATGACTTCGAGGAGCTGCTGGATCGCAGTCAGCTCGACATCTCGGACCCTTATAAAGTTTACCGAATCGTTCCCGAGGGCGCCAAAAAAGGCAAGTCATGTGCACAGAGACGAGCGCGCGCGCGCGCGCACCCGCCACCTGCAGACCCAAAACCTTTCCATTAAACCTCCGATTTCTGTATTACAGCCTCCAGATCTGTAGAGGACACGACCCCAAACCCAAGCCCTCAGAGTTATCCATTACATCCACCCTATGCGCCTTTGCAGAGTCAGGTAAGCGCTAATGCCACTTTCATTTTTGTGGTGACACGTGTGTGGATGCAAGCGAATCAGTAGTGAACCTGTGCACGCAGGTCTGCAGCTTCATGTCTCCAGCAGAGAGGACTTGGCGGGACTTTCTTCCAGACAAGTCTCCTATAGCTGATATGTCTTTCAACCAAAGTCCATACACCTCTCGGTGGGATGCAGGTACACTTAATATTGGTATTAAGGTCTTTCAATATGTGCCATGAATGTGTAAAACAAATGTATTTATTATAAGGGACTGCACATAAAGAAATGTCTGTTCCTCTGTTCTTCTGCTCAGGATACCAGTTTAGTGGCTCTTTCTACAGCTGCAGCGCCTCAGAACCTCTGCCATCGGCATTTACATTAGATGCCAGCATGAAGTCAGCAGAAGCCATGGCCCTCTCAGGTACCCATGCATTTATGCACATGGGCTTTTGGACAGTGCGGCTCTAGAAGGATGTATTATATTAAGAATGTCATAGTCAGATATTTTTGGTCATATGAAGGCTAACAACTTCCCTTATAGGACAAGCGGCTTTCAGACATGCTTTGTTCTGTTTGTAATACCCAGCAGATTTTAGACCAAATATAAAAAAAATTTAAGAAAGATGAATTGAACCAACATGAGCAAGATGAGCAAGGTATGTCCGCATGAATTACATAGGAGCAATATACCTTACAGATGTGGATGGGCAGACTTACTTCAGCTTGCACCTGCCACCCTTGCCAACCATGTGGCTGTACCCTGTGTCTAGTGTCATCAGATGTTACATCGAGTGCACTGTTAACATGGATGTAGATCAGATGATTAATCCCTTGTTTAAGCTTTTTTTGGATGTATTTTGTATGTTTTAAAACAGAGTTTCAATTAAGTTCCACCCAAAACAAATGATCAAACTTCTCAACGGTTTTCTTTTATTTAAAGATATTTTTTCCATTTAAAGAGTACCCACCTGTTTATTCGCTTAATTTTCATTCTACAATCAACTATTAGCTCTTATATGACTATAGCCATGACAGCTCTTCGAATATGATAAGACCCCTGACATTTATGAAACTTTAGCATTTGTTTAAATGTTGACCTTGTCTCCCTTCCTTTCTTGGTTAGATTACCGGCTTCATTTGGCAGTATATTTCCGGGAAGCCCTTGTGAAGGAGGTGACTGTGAGCAGTCTAGAAGGTTGTATTCTGGGTGCGAGCAAAGATGGTTTGCCATATGGGGCTTCTCAAGTTCCGGAGCTTGTGGAGCTTCCACAGATTGAACACAGCTCACTGGAACATGGGGTTCTGCTATGGATGGCACCAGATGGGCTTTATGCTCGCCGCTGCTGCCCCTGCAGGGTGTATTGGGAAGGAGGGCACAATCCCTCTAACAATAAACCCAACAAACTACAGAGGGATCAGACCTGCAAACTGCTGGACACTCAGCAATTCATCACAGGTTCGAATCTTATTTTCAAAAGATTTGAGAAATATAAGTTTTATTAAAGTTCAGATACTGTAGGAAGTGCATTCCTTTCATTTAAATGAACTTTTGAGTTTGTTGTATTCTCTTGTTCTTCCTTTCTTGTTCTTAGATCAACTGGTATATCTCTCATCTTCAGTTACAAAGCGAGTTACCACATAAATCAGCTAAAAGCTTCTAGATAATTTCTTTTCTGTGAATTTACCACACTGAAGACCACCAGGGAAATTATTTCCAATTATTACAGTAAATAAGGTCACTAAGAGTTACAGTAAACATTTCACCACAGCACACTCAGGATACTAGGCACCACAACAGATAATCTCAGTGTTCACAGAGGCCACCCACCTTTTTTACGTCAAGCTTGATTGGTTGCAGCACATTTGCATACATGCACACAGGACTTTCCAGGATGTGATTAGTGTACAGATGAGAATCCCCATCATGCCTCCATCAAATGACTTCTTGTAAAACAGATGGAGATTAGGGTAGAAAATGTGAGTGGCCTGTATGATATTTTAAACCCGGCTGACCAAGTAATTTCAAAGAATAAGCTGTTACTGTCATACCACTTTTGTGGGGAAATAACCTCCCAATTTTTAATGTGTATAAATAAGAACATTGGTTCAACAGTCTTCCATGAATAACCACAGTTTTGTTGTTTTTTGGCATTTCTGATCACTTAAGAATTAGATGTTTGTTTTTAATGATTTTTCTCAATTTTTTTTTTTTTTATCTGTAAGAAGTTTGTGTTCAAATATAGTGATCTGTTTTTCCCCCTCATTCTCAGAATTACAGAGCTATGCTCGACACATACGTCCTCTACCCATGTCCCAAGTGCTCCTGTACTTTGAGGACGACAACACAGAGCCACAGAGACCAGGAAGGACCCTCACTGTCCAGGTATTTTATTATGAAAAGTTGACTTTTCATCATTCACAATTGATATGACTAGATCAACATTAACTTAACTTTAAAAGCATCTTTTTAACACAAGATAACTGGCATGCTTTAGCTCTTATTTGGGTTTGGATATAGTGTGTAAACTGAAAATCTGTTTTCCTTTACATTCTAGGTTGAGCCGCTTTTCGCTCGACAGCTTCTCTACTTCACCCACTCGAGCAGCATGAACTACATCCGCAGCCACAACCTCTCACCTCTGAACCCAGAACACACAATATCCTCAACTCAGGACTTCCACAGAATCATCAGCCATCACCACAGCAGCAGTCTGTAAAATTTCACCTGGCAAAGCTATCACTGAGGAAGACAAACTGAAGAACAAGATGGACTCAACAAATACACTGTCATGGTTCATGTGTGACACAGAGTATTAACTTTACCAACTAATTTCTCCAAACGCACTCAAGCAGCTGGACTTTTGTTTGTAGAATGGACCAAAGATGCTGGTTGCATGTGTCTGATTAGCACTTGGCATTTTTTCCCCCCTTTATAGGTTTATAGTTCTTTAATATCATCTCAGGGAACTGTAATGAAAACAGTATTAAAAGTTGTTATATCAAAGTCTGATTTCATTGTGGTTTATATGTACAAATACATGCTTCCACATGCCTATAAAACATCTGAAAAGAGATTGATTGATCACTCAGGATGTTGAATGATAGCATTAGACATGCTGCTATTGGGAAGAAAAATGGGTAAGCAGTGTGCTATGTGTGAACATATAAATATATGTGTACACACAGGAAATGTGGTTTGTGAGACAGGATGGTGATGGTTGACAGACCTGAAGACTGATGACATCACAGGAAGAGGTAGATTTTTTTTTTTTTACCTAAATAAGTTTTTTGTTTCTGACAATAGTTAAGTCTCCAGAAAGGAAACTTGGTGTATGATCGTCATTATTTTACTTGCGACAAATATAAAATACCTTAGGGCTAGGTAAACAACAACAACAAAATGATACAGCCAGGTTGTTCAGTGTATTTTGTCCTAGATTATTTGGGCCACATATTGTGTGCCTGGCCATTTGATCATCAAAACCTTTTATACTGCTCCTATCTTGTAAGTATAGAATTAGTGGCTGTAGCCATGCACATGCTCTGCAAACCCCCCACTCCCCTATCAACAGCCAGCAACTAACACTGACTTTGCAGAGTTTGTTGCATTCGTATAAATGTATATGGGGCAGAACTGTTACTTGTTCACACTTCCTGGCTATTTAATTAGACACAAAGATATTTTGTTCATGCAGTCTGTTTGAGTCCAAAATATAGTAATAGCTAGTACAATAGGTATACCTGGTAGAATGTGTGTAGGTTGAAGATGTACCTAATAAACTGGCAATAACACAATAGATTTCTGAGAGGATAATAGCATTTTAGGAGAAAACAGCGAGATTGAAAAGAATACAGCTCACCACAAGTATGACCACCAGCATCATTTCAGAATTTCATCATATCTAAAATCTGATGTAATCTGAAACAACTGTTTTGTTTATAGCTGCTGCTATTGTCCACTATATATTCTAATATAAATATTTTCTATATTCTACTATATATTCGACTCTCCTGATTTTTTTTTTACATGCACACAAAATTGCTTTACTATCTTACATCTCAAATTAAAAGAAAGAAATATATACATAAAACAAAGAAAATAGACAATTAAAAAAAGAAATTCATAATTACAGCTCTGAATCCTTAAAACCTCTATGAAAATCACCCTCAGCTTTATATATAACCCTATATCAATTCAGAATCACCAGACTTCACTGAAATGAATAATAAGGGCAGGTATACCTTAATACTGAACATCTGCACTTGACATCCTCTCTGTGGTTATAATACAGAACTTTGTAAACATGTTTGGATCTACTTCCTTTTGCCTACGTATAATGGAAAGACAAAATCAGAAAAACTTCCCTTAACACCTTAACCTACACCCACTAAGATACCTAAAACCACACAGGGCTTTGAAAAAGTCCTGTCTTGAACCTGTTCCTTTAAATAGGACCTATGTTAAGTAGGTGAGCACTAATTATAGACAAGTAAATAAACAAGTCAAAGTAGCTCAGAGCATTTAGAAAAGAAGATGGAATGTTATTTCACAGAACATTTGCAGTTCCAGTAAGTAAATGTCATAAAAAACATAAACAGGAAAAAAGTTATTCAGCTTGTCATTAGCTTTAAATTTAATTATTTACAACAAATGGAACACTTTTCTGATCACTGGTGACTAAGCATGGTCTCTTTTTTTTCTACTGTGAGGATGATTATTTTCCATTTTTATGGTGCTACATCATTACCTTTTAAACATAAATAACATGCAGGTCAAAAAGCTACAATTAAGACTATTGGTTGCAGACAACATTTAGAAAAGTTGATTATAAAGAGCTCAGTGCAATTACCCCAAATTATTTTCAGGAGTCATTAATGGGTTAAATATTGAAATATTGTGTTAAACAAAATTACTTTTTAATAGTAAGACATCACAAAGGTCTAACATATCAACTGATGTTCTTTATAAAGCAGCTGATCAACAGAAATCTTTTAATTTCAGTTAGAAAATCCTTGCCCCAATGATGCAGCAAGAGTCCTATATGGTGGGGAGGGACAGGGTGTGAAACTTTCTGAATGATACTAGACTGGGTGTGTATCCATCCTCACCAGACAGGGTGTGTGCTGATGGTGGAGGCAAGGATGGATGAGCAAAGTTCAACTATACAGAATATTACTCACTGAGACAATTTTATTAATATTACAAATGCAAACATTTCATTAGTTTTCTAATATATATGTAATATACACAGTCAAATTCACAACTATAGGCTCCTCTACCCTCCCTGGCAAAATAAGTCCTGTAACTGTTATTAAAATTTAACATGAGTATAACATAAAAAACCCAAACTTCAACCATCTGCATCTCCAGTTTTTTCTATTCTTAGGGTAATACTTGTTTAATGCCCTTTTCAGTTAGACCACAGGTTTTTCATCTATTTCATATTTTTATCGTCTATAAACGGTGTTTTTGAATGCATACTTCTATTGAAATGGCCTTTTGAGAATAATTATTGTCAAAGAAATGTTGAGGAGTAATTTGACTAAACCAGCAAAACTGTGCAATGACTCATCTTTAAGGGGGCCGCTAATTCTGATGTTGACCAAGATTTGAATGGTATCCGTTGTACATCTGTGATGGACCACACTTGTATTTTCCCTGAATCTACACACATCATTGTTTGACACAATTGTTTGAGTGTGGATATATTTTAATGGACATTACAGCCAGTTGACAAAATTCAAGTATTAGGAGTATAATAAACTTTTTAGTCATGTACTATGGTGGAGTGAAATGCTTGGCACTGTAGATTAGTGTTTAAGCACAAGGTAAAGGTTATATATCATTGGCTTATCTTTTGATGGGCTGAACATTTGAAGGCTGGAAACAGGTGAGCTGAAAATGCATACTGCTCTTAAACTTGTTCAACAACTCCTCCAACAGCCTGAGAGACAAGAATAGAGAGAGAGAGAGAGAGAGAGAGACAGAGAGGGGTGGGGGGTGTGTATTGTGAAAAAAAATGCATATACTGCTACTTTCAAAGTGAGGTAACACCAAAGACAAACCACTTTTTAAAAAAAAATAATTATTAAAAAAAAATTAATTAATTAATTAATTGTTTTAATTATTATTTTTTTTTGTCCTTGATGGGAGCTCTACCTTGGTTAGACCAATTCCAAAATCCGTATTGTTTATTTGCTAGTTACAGCACTAATTCCTTCACTAAAATCCTACAAACATTCAAACACGTCTTCTTAAAATACCGTGCTAAAGAAAGACTCAGAAAGGATGGCCAACCCGTAAAGCATGCGCCAGTGTGACATTTAATCAAGAACTTTAATCAAAACAATTTGCATAGGACAGAAATCATTTTAATCCTTTAATTTGTCTCATGTGTGTAAATAGATTTTACATTTACCTGATGGTTTCCTATTTTAATAAGCAAATTAAAAATGTGTTATTCATGAAAGAATAATCGACGATTGTTTAGATGCTGAAGTCTTCTGTAGAGAGATGTTTATTAAACATTTACTGTGCCTCAAGTGTCAGAGCAGAAAGTTTTCCACCACAGGAGAGTCTTCAGGAAACTTTGAGCATTTCGTTATTAACTGTTGGATTTTTCTTATCGATTTTAAAGTAGACTAGAAAAGGGAGGCTGAAGTATTGAATATCAACTAATCTGTTACGCAATATTGCTGTTCATTTATATGTGAACAATTTTACCTGCAGTTTGCTGTGGTATGAGAAGAATAAAACAGCTTCTGGACTTGCTGTTATAGCAAAATATTATTCTAAGTGGATAAATCCAAAATTCATGATAGCAATTAGAATCCGTTTAACTGTTCCCCTACTGCACATATTTTAATAGTTACTTCAAACGACTACTAATGATGTTTGTTGGGTTAAAACAGATTTAAAACACAAACTCACTTCTTGTCAGCTCCACTGTGAAGCTGTGGCAGGGCCTCGACTGCTTGCTTGAAGCTAGCTCTGGGGGAGGGGATAATAATAATAATTAGTGACCAATAATCACATCTTTAAGCTGTTTAACTAAACTGTGACATGCTGACTCTCTGGCTGTGTTACTGCGAGTGATATTTCTTTGATAGAAGATGTGTGTGCTCTCACTGGCTGTCTGGAGTCAAGTAACAAACTACAGCGTCCCTCAGTGCGCAGATTTCCAAACGTGCCTAAAATAAAAAGCAAACAAAAGTATGCCAAAACATCTCATTTCATGTTGATATGTCAAGCCTTTGAATTTATATTATGTACTATTTTTTCTGTACCTGCAGTGCACCGTTCTTGCTAAAGCTTGACACACACTGCATTAGACGACTCATCTCTTCAGCCACAGATTCCACAATCTTAGACAGAACCCGTGAAACCAAGTCCTTAGAAATAGTGAACACCTAGCAGGAGACAGCAGAGACAGAAATAAGACATATCTGAGAAAATTCTTTTTTGATATTAGAGGGAATAGGTTTGGTTTACAAAGTTTGCCTCTGCATTTTTTAACTGGAACTGTAGATAATGTGGTACATCCACCCAACCATCTATCCATTCATTCATCTACTGTATATTACTGTATAATCTGATCGCACATTGTACTATCAACTGAAAACAATTCATACTGTCAAGTAAAATTATATCCCAATTTGGTAAACTTTCATCTTCCACCATGAGCAAGCTTTCCCAATCACATGACTGCTACCAGCTAAACGGGCTACCAAATACTTCCTCCGAGATAACACGTCACAGCTCATAAATGCCCATGAATGGTTGGTGATACATAAACTGTAAGGAGAGAGAGTGATGCTTTTATCGAAGAATACTCTTGCTCAAAGGCCTTGCTCAAAGTTGCATGATGTTGGCATGTGAAACCACAACCTTCTGATTAGAAAATTTTTCCAATAATCTAATTCCTAACTAAGAAACTTGCTGGCCCTAGACCAATCTGGCAACCCTGTCATAATGTTTTCTACGTATACTTTATGCTTATATAGAGCTCTACTCCACCTGACCAACATGGATAAGCCACCACATACATGTGTTACTGCAGCGACACAGTTGCTCACCAGTTTTTCATACATGTCTCTTGACGTTTATCAAAAAACGTGTCATGTTACTACAAAACCTAAAAATGTAAAGCTTAGGCTGAGGACTTAAACAGGCATTAACATAAACTTGTGATTTGTATAAATAAATAGCAGCAGATTTCTGGTTTTAAAGCACACACTGAAACCTTATTAAACAGTGTTCTGATTTGGGTTAAGTGTGTACACTGAGAAGTGCAAAGCACTTACAATTAATAAAAGTTGATAAAAAACAAGCTCACAAGATCACACCTTATCCCCCTTTAGGTTATTCATAGTGGTCAAGTGTGAATTGCAAAGATATAAAAAAAACTGAGACAGATCTAAAGTATGATGAGGTTTTATAGCTTACCTCAGCATGAACAGAGATGATGCTGACCAAAGCTTCCTTCAAATAACTCCGTACCCCTACGAGAGAGACAAACACAGTGAGTGAGACACAGAGAAAGAAAGAGAGAAGGCAAGTGACATGAGAGACATAGAAAGAGGCAGAATGTTAAAGAATCATGTGACATGAGTAAACACTCATCAGAGTACAGGGTGTTTCTCGTTCTCTCCCAAACCTGATGAACACTATGGGGATGCTTTAGGTGGTTTAAACACAAGACATGGAAATAAATGTTGCATATTTATTGCACTGTCATGGGTATGAACTGCGTAGCTCACATCTAACAGATGTTTAGGTTTCAAGCATATTTATAATTCAACTTAGCTTTTAAACAGAACATCTAAGGTGGCGATATGTATACAGTAAATGTACAGGCAATTCTTAACCCTGGCACGGTTAGTCAAATTGATAAGTTTTACTACTGAAGAGTGCGTCATTTTACTTTAAAATGAACAAATCCCAGATGTACAGTCAGCAGATACAGCAACATTCATTTTGTTAAAATGCATGACGCCTAATAAAGTACATTAACTTCTATACACTGTATGTATACAACAAATTCGTCCATCACTGAAGCAGCTACATTTTTCAGGCAAGAACCTACACTGTAATTTAAAACCACAGATTTAGTTGTTAGCTGCTTTAGATAAGTAGTGTGTTATCGGCAGATTTAGCAGGTTAAAAATAAATAAATAAATAAATAAATCACAAAAGAGAAGTGAGAGAATCTTTGTAATTAATCACTTTCTTTTTTTTTGTTTTTGATAAAGTGTATCCTGCACATGTGCTGCAAATAATTATTCTCTTTTAATCCTGGGAATATGATGAAATGGCTGTACATCTTCACCTCCACATGCAATAATCTCATGTTGAGATGAATAAACTACAAACACAACACTGATGAGTCAGGTGTAAATCTAATCATTATATCAACATTCACACACAGACAGATCTTGACTTTAGATAACCAAAGATGACTGAATGATTCAAATCGACATTTAAACTATATAAAAAGAGGTTCATTTCATAACGATAGAGAGCAAATGTGAAATTACAGTGAAATTCAAAGAAAATGTGCACTGGTGTGTGTATGTGTGTAAAATTTTCCATTTAGTCTCTTGAGAACTGTATTCTTTTTCTTTTGAAATGTGTCTGTGTGTAAAATCTCATTAATAAAGCCAGTCCAAACATGGATTTCTACCAGTGCATTCAATTCATCATTACATTTTATACATCAGTGTGCAGCAGTACCTGTTGGTGGTAGGCAGTCTTTCCAGTCAAAGTAGCCTGCATAAATTCCTGGCTCCAGAGAGCCCACTATGGGATCAGACTTCTTCTCAATGTACGACTCTAGTAGTCGTTCATCCAACTCACGAACTGCCTCAGTGCTCACCTAAAACAGACACACATGCAAAAATCAAAATACATATGAACATAAAAGTATTTATATGTTTGAATAATGCTTTTGAACTATACGAGAAATGGTTTTAAAATGGTTTTTATTTAGCACAAAACTTTCTCTGACACAGAGGTCACACACACACAAAATAAAGCATTCACTAATGCATGTCTGTCAGCTTGACTACATTTCCCTGAAGTCAAGAAACTACCATCACATTAATGAGAAATGTAAGCTTATTGATTACTAAGTGTGAAATCGTTTTTACATTCATTACCTTTTAATAATGAAACAATTTAATCCCAAGAACTGATGGCTTGGCCATATTTCACCAACGGTAATAAAGATATAAAACATGAGCTAGAAAAGCTTTTAACATTAATAACACTGTTATATTTATGCAGCAGTCCACCCGTGTGTCTGTTAACATGTCCATCCATCTCTTTGACTGGCTAAAATAAACATTATTGTTGTGTGCTGTCAAAGATGAGTGTATGAAATATGTAAATATGCATGAATAAAAATGAATGTAATGAATAGGTTCACATACTGTTAAGGTCAAATAGTCAATCAGTCTTTCCTCAATACATTGTTTCCTGTTTAAATAATATGTGAAGGTTATTTAAGGCACACATGCACTATAAGGGCAAAAGTTTGTAGAAGCGTGACCATAAGGTTCATATGTGGTTTTCGAACCAGCTGTTCTACATTCTAGTCCCTATTTGCTGTTATTATATCCTCCACTCATCTGAAATTTGGAGTGTGCTTGTGGAAATTTGTGTTCATTCAGATAAATGTACTTACATAGGTTTAGGAGGCCTGTAGTGCAGCCAGCATTCCAATACCATGTTCAATAGGGTTAAGGTCAGAGCACTATAGCAAGTCACTCAAAATGTTAAACTCTAAACCATTTAAACCAGATTTATATAGTTCTTGCTTTGTGCACAGTGACATTGTCATGCTAAAATATGTTAGAGTCTAATACTTCAAGTAAAAAAAATAATAAAATGAATGCTACTGCCTCCAAAGACATCCTATGCAATTGGGTACCTCCAACTTTGTGGTAACAGTTAGGAAAAGAACCACATATGACTGAAAAACCAAGGTATTAACCAATGAAGAGGTGCACAAAAAAACTGAAGAGGAAGCTTTGGCACAGAGACCCTTGCCAAACTAAAATTAATTTTTATTTTTATTTTTTGAAAGAAAGAAAAAAAAAAGATTTGTGGAAATGGAGTACCAGTTACTAAGTTGTGGCATTTTGTTTAATGACTTGTGACACAATGTGTAGTTGTTTAACAAAAGTATTTGTATTTATGTGTTTGGAACATTATAAGTAACTGTTTATGTTTTATACCACATTGTTAGTCAGTAAATTCAGTATGTCCTTAATGTTATTATTTCCAGTGTAATAACTTGTACATTGCCCTGTCGACCCATAGCACATATCATTGTGACATTAAAATGAAAACACTCACTCAACTTCTAAGAAATCCATATCCATGAATCATTTACCAAAAAGCAAAATAATAAAACAACACACACACACACACACACACACACATACACACACAATTCATGTGTAGGTGTGAGAAAGTGCGCTTACTCTGGTAATCTTTTCAGCTGTGGTAAAACCGTGTTTCTCCAGGTGCTCAGCAAGGTTAAGGAAGGTGTGTCTCTCCAAATACTGACAATTACTCAGAATTATAAGAAGGCGCTGTTCCTGCACACACACACAGTTTTAACTTCATTAACTGTCTATAGAACAGGCTTCTCTGCATTGTGAAGAAAAAAAGTCTATAATTACTTTATAAGTCTGCATTTTACATCAGATTTTATAAAACATATGAATCATTAAAGTAAGAAGTGAAGGGTATGCAGGATGAGTAAGAGATGTGTGATTGAAAGCACACAGACAGAACGGAGGGGAAATCAACAGTCTTTTCACCACATAGAAGGGAAAGCCCCAAACTTCTGCCTTGTCTATATCGCTGTTAAACCAGCTAATTCTGCAATTAGTCTATTTCTACCAGTTGGGTGTTATGGCATACTGTATGTTTTATATTAATAAAAGGTAGTAAAAAAAAAAAAACATACAAAATTAATAAACGGGTGTCAATTAAAAAGAATCTTACTGATGATGGACCAAAGTCTTCGTAAATGCTCCCAAAGAAATCAGGGGATGTCATATCCACAGACAAACTGAAATACACAATTGATATTAGAAATGATGGTGTTAGACATAAACAAAGGAGAAACATTTAAACTGTAACTAAATGCAATTGATTAAAAATGAACTGACACTTTGACCTGCTTTCACTTTAGTTTCGTACAGTGTTGGTTAACGACATGCTGATAGTCTTGGCAATGTAATTTTTTTCATATTCTACCATAATACCCAACCACTCAGTAGCTATATCTTTGCTGTCACAAATCTACAAACAGGGAAGGCGGGGTAAGCGCATGCTTCCACTGATGCATGCAAATCTTTTTAAACCGCTCAGGTGGCATCACAGAGCAGCATAACACACTCAGGGAAAAACACTGTCTGCCCTATTCTGCATGCTGATTCTCACAGATGCATATGCTTTCAGAAAGCACTTCCAGTCCCAGATGGCTGTGGCATTGTTAGGATTTAAACACACAATCTCAAAAAAAAGAAAAAAGAAATGCTTGAATGATTTTCTCTTGTGCCACTCGAGAGCTTTTGCAAGTGTTATTTGCTGTCATGTGAAAAAGAAAGTACACCCTCTGAATCCTATAGTCTTGTATATCAGAACATGATCAAAATCATCAGGCGTTCAAGCAAGTCTTGAACCATCGTTATGGAGGAGTTCTGGCTCACTCTTCTTTACAGCATTGCTTCAGTTCATTGAGGTTTGAAGAACTTTGTTTATTCTATCTTTTAAGGCCCTTCTGTAGAATTTCAAACAGTCTAATAAAGACTAATAATACTGCAAATTATTATAATTGTTATTTTAATTACAACAACAATAATAATAAGAAAAATCTGACACACACAGAGAACTTACTGGGAAGTATCAATGTCTCCATCCGTCTTGGTGCTTAGCTGCTCCAAACAGTTGATGAACACCTAAAAATCATTAGAATCACAGTCTTATCAGTGCCTCCACATATCGCTGTCCGGATTTATATTTATTTACAATAATGCTTCAGACCATTGACCTTAGCATCATTGCAACATTCGAACCACAACCATCAATGTGTGCCCTGTTTGCTTCTGCTACACACCTTCATGATGCCTGCACATAGCTCACAGGCTTTATTCTGAGCTAGCTCCAGCTGAAAAACCTAAAGAAAATAAAGAGGGTGAGAAAGTGAAAGAAAAGCAACATCACAACCACAACTCTGTTATGATTTTATTCATTCTGATCACATATGGTTTTGGGAGGTTTTGCATTCAGACATAAATAGTGTTTCTTACATTGATCTCTCCATGCTTGCACTCCATGGGCTCCTTGAGAGACTGCAGCATCTGCACCATGCACTGCTCAAACTGAGCCGGCTGGGGGACGAAAAAAAAAAAAAAAAAAAAAAAGTTAAAAATCTGGTACTTCTTTTATTAATTACAATCTTTAAGCTTGATCCGCATAAAAAAATATAAATAAATAAATAAAAAGCATCACCAGTGATGTGATTCCCTCATTATCTACTATCCAGTCTTCTTTCTCTGGAAGTCTCTTGACATCTAAATAAAGACAAAAACATGCTCAAAATTTACACTAAAGCGAAATATGCACAATTTGTTGCCTAAAACTGCAAATGAATGTCTAAAACCGTAATCATGATCATTTACTTAATATTCTAAATCTTATTTCTTTTGCACAATTGGTTTTAACCAAAAGACAAATATTTTTCATCACTCAGCATATTATGCCTATTATATCTGAATTCCTTTTACAGCCGCTAGCTTGTCTGTTATCTCTGGATGGTTCTTATTCTATAGTAACACTGGCCTACAAAGTTCAATGCAGACTGATCTAATACACCGACAAGCAAGATAATAAAAGCCAAATGTCAAATACTGCATTTTTTTATATTACAGTATAATGTCCTATAATATTCGGTGCTGCTCTGTACCTCCCCCTGCTGGCCTTTAGGGCCAATAGGACTGTATGGTGCAACAATATGTTTAATGTGTTATGAGGAGGTGAGGAGGAAAAAAATCCCTCATACATTTATACTTAGGTTGTACACATCCAGATAATTCTCATGGATTTTGTAGGAACCTCATGAAATTCATGGATTATTTTTTATATCAGTCTCCAATTCTCTGAAGCAGTCTCCCTGATTAAAATCTGTAGAGCTTCAAGTGGGGGGGAAATTTAAATGTTTTTCAGCTGTGGTAAAGATAAAAAAAATTAAGTATAATTTCTCTGTTATAGAGTCAAAGCAAGAGGTCTCAAAATGAAAAATCTTATTAAATCTGATCTATTGAGTCATGTCTAGATTAACCTAAAAAATCTGATAAAATTTGTGAACAAGAGTGAAAGTTTACTATTGAGAGCAATTAACGTGTGAAATTAATTTCAACTTTGTTAAATCAGTTGGCTGATAATCTAGTCATACAGTATTTATATTTTGGATATTTGCACTATTGTGTTGAATTATACTGGTTAAAAGGATGAAAGTGCTACCTACATAAAAGGGGCACCTCTGGAAATACTGCGACACTAGAAAGCATGCAAGTTCTTTATGACAAACTTCAGGTAATAGTTATGAAAATACAGAAATTGGTAATAGGGTCACTAGTGGCAATGGACATGACTTGCCTTCAGCAGTGTGCTGCAGGGTGATGAGCAGGCAGTGCATTCGCAGGTCAAGCAGCAAATCCTGAATCACCTGCAACAAATCATTGGGAATCTCTAAAGCCGAGAGAGCCTCATGACTCAGCCTAAAGAACAGATAAGAAAAAGTGAGTAAAAGGCTTTTTTCAGTTTTGGATGAGAATGTCACTTATCCCTTCTGTTCTCTCACCTGACAGTGTGTATGGTCTGTGTAAGCCAGGCCCCAGTGAGGGGGGGGTTGGTGTTCCAGCCTCCATATATACGCAGCTCATTCTCAGAAAGACTACTGGGCAACAGAGCACCACGCACAAGCTGAACCAAACGCCGAGTCACCTCCTCGATCATGCCCTACACACGAACACATTCAACAATTATTATTAATTTATACACAAATCAAGTAGCTTAACTAATTTTCAACGTAACAGGTTAAAAACAACAACTTTACGTGCATTCAAATTCATGTATTATTAGTTACTCACTTTAAAGTCATTTTGCCTCTGTCGGGCATTCTTCTTCAGCTTTTCCACCTGACTGGACTTCTCCCCTGTCTGTCAGAGAGCATGCACATTGTCAACTTTTTGCCTAATCAAATCAGCATTTCCCTTGTACACTCTCATCTGCATGAAACATACCTCGCTAAAAAGACTGCCGTTAACATAGGAGATCCACAGCTTCCAAAAATTCGGCAACTGACTGATGACAACGTCTGACAGCTTCTCCACAAATCTGACCTGCTGAGGGCTCTTGTATTGCCAGGCTGAGAGAGGATGATCAACATTACAACAAATACCTTTACTCACAATTATACATCAGGACATATACAACTGAACATTGGCAGGAAAACTTCTTACAGTCATCTCTAGGAGTCTGGAAGCTGCCGCCTCTGTTCAGGGAGGAAGTGTGACTGATTCTGCTCAGAGCTGATGAGCGAGGTTCTCCATCCAGCTCCAGTCCTCCACCCCCTACACAGGAAACGAGAGAATAGGGAGAAAGAAAAAATTAAAATGAGAACCAGGATATTTGTTTTCAACACTAGATGGCACTAAAGGACTACTAGTTACTGCATAGTTTTTACATGCCACCATGAAACAGATGTTCACAAAGAAAATACAGTGACGACTTATACTTACAAACACATACATTTACACAGAACATCTTTTCTTTTAGCAAAATAATCAGTGCAATTGCATTTCATAACTTTAGAAGTCTAGTCACTCAATTTAATTTGTGTCGTGCTTATCCTCTCTTATTTTTCAGTCGCTCTTATTTTCTCTCTCAACATTTCTCAGTGTCAGGCTGCTCCCCTCCTTCGCCACTCTGTGGAACCGAGGACATCCTGTTCTCTGTCAGGTCATGACCAGACCACACATACACTGCTCTCTGACTAAACACACAAGCGCACACCACATGGTCCTATGAACACAGTCCACTCAGAGAGATCACACAAGATAGTAGAGATTCTTCTATCAAATACATCTGAAAACCATAAAATGAGTGTTGGTCCACATCAAGGGCATGCAATGTGAAGATCCGGACCATAACTGGAGATCTCATGAGAGAGTCCAATGAGGGGCTAAGACTTAAACCTACTTATTGTTTCGTAATGTTTAAGTGTTTCTAGCTCTGTAGTAACCAGATAAACTTATAGTTTAAAGAATAACTAATTTTCCACAGTGGCAGTACAGTATACAGTAGCCTCTGAACATTTTTGAACAGCAAGGGCAGTTTTTTAATTTTTGTTATAAATGTTTACATTTTCTTTCATTTTATTTCCTGATATTTACGTCTGAATGTGTTGGAACATGGAACAAACTAGTTTTTAAGTGATTAGAAATGTGGAAAAAAGTGTTTCTTGTGGCCCAGTTGTGCCCTTTTCAATTTACAATAAAAAAAAAATTTACCAGCTCTAACAGTGTCTTTCTGAATGTCTATCAAAAGACTATCAGGGTACAATTTCCTCTAAATTGTAGTCAAATTTTCCAGATTGTTATAGTAAAAATAATAATCTGATTTGGAGTTCCCCCTAAAGCCATGGTCCTTTAAGAACACTAAAATATCTGAAAGATAACATCACCACAATGCAATTAGGGGTTCAGAGTTGCACCAGGTTCAGAGTTCAGCCACTGAACGGCATAACTCACCATTGCTTGGCAACAACTGGAAACCCAGGATTTTGCATATCCTGCCTTTGTGTGCGTGTGTATATCGCATTCCCATGAAGCAGAAAGCAGATGTAAATTTAAACAAGCATTAAAAAAACCTCAACTCTTGTAAATCAATCAGTGGTCTGCAAGTTTTTTAGTGCCACCTGGCATGGCTAGTATTGTACCAGGGTTTAAAAAAAATAATTAAATACATTTTGCACTGGAAGCTGTTCTGGATGAAAATTATGTAAAAGCACAAAAACCACTGCAAATCCACCTGCACATCAGACTCTAACTGACTGTTACCAGGCTCATTATATATATATATACTTGATTTGCCCCTGAAACTAGAGAACTATAAACTCAGCAATGCTGGTGTGCACATGTTTAGAGTGTGTCGTTTTCCAGACCTCTCTGCTCCTTAATGAAGTCTTCTTTACAGTTCTGCATCAGCTGTAGTATCCACTTGTGTTGCGCCACGATACACTGCCACGCTGGGTCACCTGAAGCATGCAAGTCTGACAGGTACCTGTTATTCAAACATACATGAGTAAATGTTCATGCCATGCTATAATGAATAGTAATGGCACAATATCTACCCACCTGATGTAGCGTTTCTGATCATGCAGAGTAGAAGGCATCTCCAGTAGTTTATCCAACAGTAGATTCCTCAGAGCACCGATACGGGTTTCCACCTCAGTATACACTAAATTAACACACAAATTCATATACATCACACAATATTCAATGTAATAATCCATTATAATACATGAGTAAGGTATGATTTTTTTTGAGAGAGGTTTTACTGTGTAATAATGGTGAATGTATTGTAAGAAGATGCTGTAGTTGCTTCTGCTTTAATCACTAGTAATATATCCAGATCACCACTATTTTAATGTCATTGGTCAGTGCACCTGGCATCTGATTTGGGGCAACTTCTACAAATACGAGTCTGATAAGTAAAAGTACAAAAAAACGAAAACAAAAAGATGCTCCACAGTACTAACTAACAGTAGTAATGAATCTTTGATTATTGTTATATTAGAAAATAAAAGATAGCATTATGTATTGCGAGTTATAAACTCACAACGCAAAGTTTTAGGTACCTTTTTTAAAGACAGGAACCTCTGTGTTTCCAAACAGTGACTTGGCTTTTTCATAGTCATTAATGACCACATCATAATCCCCCTAAAAAAAAAAAAAACAAAGGCATCAGAAATGACCAAGATGTTAAAATTTGCAACAACACAACCCAATATCAACAGAAGCTGCTACACATTATATGCTACCAATCCATTCCCCCACCAGTGGACCCCTTGTACATCAAGCGTTTTCAGCTCTACCTTCTGAATATTGCGCTCAATGTTGAGTGGCAGGTTGAAGAGGAATTTGAAACGCTGCAGTACGTTGAGGGCATTGCGTGTCGAGTCTGCTTTATCCTTTCGGCCCAAAACCTCCTGAAACAAAGTGTCAGCTGTATTGCTTGCCCCTGAAAGAGGGAGAACACATGAAACAAGGGTTACAGATCTCTAGCATGCACACAGATGAAATCCATTCGGCCTGTCTCTCTCTGCTTGGGTGGTCATGGCCCTGTTGTATGCACTAGGTCAGATTCTTTTAACTAGAACAAGACCTTGAACCACAATAATAATAATAAAAAAAAAAAATCAGAGCAGCTGGCCAAATTATTCACATTTTCCCCACATTGTGCCCTGCACCGGCTGAGCGAGAGACAGTCAGGCACTAAGGGCAGTTAGAGATAAAAGCTTGTCAGTGTGATTGGTTTATTTACATGTGCTGCAGGAAACGAGTGTGTTTATTAATCTTTCATCACAACAGTCAATTTAGCATCCAGCAGGGGAGAACTAGGGGTCTCCTTTTAACTGTGAGATTGGGTGTGTATGTTTGTCCATGTTTATTTATGTGCCAAAGAGGGAGCTTCTTAATGATCTTACTGTTGAGGACATTTTCTAATTGCCGAGTCATGGAGCCCTCCACCTTCTCTGTGCCATCTGATTCGAGCTTTTGATGAATAGCTGTAACAGACAGATAGAATGACACGTCATTTGTGGATTATACAATCTTTTTTTGCTACCACAGCACAAACCAAAGCAGAGATAGAAATGCACACGCACACTCATAATATGACCAAAAGTATGTGGACAGCCGTTTCTAATGTTGCTGTAACTTTAAATCTCCCTTTAACTGAAACGTAGTAACACAAACTAGGTATACGATAACAATGCCCATGTGCCAAAGATTCATAAACACATGGTTTGCAAAAGATAAAGTGAAAGAAGTGTCCAGCACCTTAGACTCTACACTGACTGGTGTATGACATCAGTGTCCGATCTCACATTAATCTTCAAGTTGAATACACAATTCCCTACAGACGCTCGAGAGGGTTATCCATTTTTTCAGCAGAGTGAAGTCTTTTATAACAGCAAAGAGCGGTCTAATACTGGAATGCAATGCTGAAAAGCACATATTGTATGGGTGTGATGGTCAGGTGTCTGCATACTTTTGCCCAAACAGTGCACAGACACAGACGCACACATAGACTGTTTCCTGTGTGCCTCAAGACAGTACTCCCACATATGATTTTAATGAAGATCTGATACGCAGCGTGCTCCCACACACATACAATACACAAACCCACACAGACAGACTGGTGACGGCAGAGCTAACCTCCAGGCCCCTGAGGTCCTCAATGCTGTGCGGATCATTTCCTGTGTCCTTGTGCTGTGTTTTGACTTGGGCTATATGAGTTTTGGAAATTTTCTCTGGGAATCTGTGCAGCATCCTTTAAACACACCCCCACTTCCTTTCAGGACAATGTTAATACAGTAAATTAATAAACTAGGGGTGTAACGGTACATGCATTCGTGCCTAAATTCTTTTCGGTACAGGGTTTACTGTTGGATGCACATGTGCACCAAATGAAATCCTTTTTATGTGTGGAACATGGTTAAAATCTGAATTCCCTCAGGAACATATTGAAGTGGTGGACTGCAAGTTTGATTAGTATCTGCCTCACACTGTTGTGTAGCACAGTTTATTTTTTTATTACTTTTAATCTTGAAAACAAACACAAGACTCTAGAGTTAGCGCAGTGCCACTGTGGCTACTTACTCCATAAAAGAAATGCGATATGTAGTGCCTTGTTTTGCGCGTGCTTTTGCGTTTTATGTCCAGCTTCAAGACTTTCTCTTAAAAGGAGAAAATCCTGACAATTCTGAATATAAAGACAGTGAATGTATGAAGGATGGAAGGAATGAAGACATTTGTTAAAGTATGCTGAAATAAGTAGAACATTTTTTTTTTTTTTTATTAAATATTAAATGTAACACACACAACTGTACTACCCAAATAGGGGTCAAACAAATGTAAAATATTTAATAAAATTATTTATATAATTATATAATCAATTTAATGTGCCAATTTAAACAATATAATTTAAAAAAGTTTTTTGCATTAATTAGATTTATTCTATTTAATTTTTTGGTTTTATTTTTATGAAATATGATATTTATATATTATTATATATTAACCAGGTGTTTTCTTTAAAATTGTTTTTAAACTGTAAACTGTTGATGAATTGTTAATAATAATAAACTGTGTTAATAAAAAACAAAAAAATATATATATATATTTTGCATTTCTTCCCCCTAACTGTCCCGAAATTGAACTTAACCCTGACTAAAAATCTGAGGAATGTATGAAACCGTGACTTAAAAATCGAACCATTAATTTTGTGTACCATTACACTGGTATATAATAAACCTATAATAAACCTGATTCAAACACCATCCTTACAAACCCTTCTGACCAGCCACATACATGTGTATTGTTATTTAACCTCAGTGGGACTTGCCAACTTGAACTGAAATACTGTACAATCTTAGAAGAATGTTACACAATTTACTCACAAATTAGGCTTTATGAGCATGTAACTCTATACCTTCAATCTCATTAAAATGTCATACACTACAATGCCACAATCTGTCTGCAATTACCCCACTTTTGACAACATAATCATATCATGATTAATCCAGTCATATTAGTTCCCATTAGAAGCCATGCTGTGTCACAAAAATCAGAATGAGACAAAATTTTCATATTTTCATATCATGAGCATAGGAATTTAGTAAATGCACCATAATGAATGTGATGGTCCGTGCATACCTGCTAGAGCATCCTGGGCTTCAAAGAAAGTACTAAGTCCTCCTTTCACACAGGCCAGACTGCCCTCATTCTTCTTACTTGCCTGCTTTTTCAAATTCCCCACTGCCACACGCAGCTGCTCAAAACTAGCAAAGCATAGAAAAATGCAATACATTAACGAGCAATACAGTGAGCTCATTTTCAAGCTCAATATGGTGAAAATCATCTAGATTAACACTTCAATAATTGATTCTGAAGACTTGGTACTTAGAAAATAAAGTTAGCCAAAACTTGTTATGGAGCCTATTAAAGATTTCTTTTTTCTATCATGAATAACACAAACACTGAGTGCAACACTATACTAACACTGGGTAGGATGCATTGATCCATGTGAGATTCTGGTTTATGTTGACTTCTGTTGATTGCATCACACAATTTTTCATGTACACTTTCATGCTGCGAAAGTCGCATCCTATCCTCTTATCTTGAAAGTGTTCAACTGAATCAAAGAATGTGACTGGCCATTAAAGAATATTTTACTCATGTTCACTTATGTGGAACCCAACAAAGTAATTTGCTATTGTAGGGTATTTGCCCTACAAATGCCATTCTGAGTCATTCTGAGTCACTGACATTCTGAGATACTTTAATTACCAAGTAAGGATTTAATACTCAAGGTTTCATTCATAATGTTCATGATACAAAGGACTTCTTAGGTCCTCGATCTGCCACAGTCACTCTAATAAATGCCCCAGTGTGAATGGTGTAAATCACATCTGACTGTTTCAGATTAGTGAGTGTAGCTCGTTTCTAATAATTTAGGTGCACATGGTTAGTTGATTAAAATGGATTTTTCCTCCTTTTTGGTTGGAATAAAAATCGACAGCTAAAACAGACTGCTGCAGATAAGATTAAACAACCTATATTCCCTGTTCCATTTAACATCCATAATTACCATATAATATGTATATTGTCCTAAAGTTGACTAACCTGGTGGTAGAGTGGTTCTCAATCAGGTACCAAGTGGCAGAGAAATTCTCACTCGTGAAATCTCCGCTCATCCCCGGAAACCAGCTCTCCAATTCTTTCTGAGTATATTTTCCCCTACAAAAGAAAATAACAACAATTAAACCAAGCTTAATTTATAATCTGCCATATATTTTCAGTGTGAGATATCTATAAACAAAGACATCTATTCATAACCTTTTTGAAATCATAACCCAACTTCTTTTTGTCGTCTTCTTATTATAAATCACTTGTTAAAATCACTCAAAAATGTCACTGGTTAATGTTGATTTGACAGGGGAAAGAATATTATCCCACCCATCCATTTCTATCTAATTAAATGTTAATATTTTTAGAACTTGTGTATGTTAACAACAAAAATGTCCATGTCTGCTTTGACATACTTATCAGTTTCGATGCCCAGTGGGTCGGCCTGGCGCAGAGACAGGGGTGAAATGCCTTTGTTCCGGTTTAGTCTCAGGTCGTAGTAATTCACCTCATCTACCCATACAGCAGATTGCTCCAGAATGTCTGAATGAAAAATTGTGCACGTGAGTTACATCAGCTACAAGTATGCACACGGATGCAGAACATCATGAGAAAGAAGAAAATTCTAACCTATCTTATCAGCTTTGAGGACTTTGAAGGAGACAGTAGAGGTGCCTAAGCCTCCACTCCTGGTCGTGACGATGATCTCGCCCTTGTCGTCTTTAGCAGGACCAACGCGGCACACAATCTTACTAGCAGACATCCATTCAGCAGTCAGCAGACAGTTATGCCCACAGATAGACAGCCCTGATGAGGTGTTACATAGAGACTGATAAGTACAGTTTCTCATTTTCTACTCTTAGACATAACAGTTCAATCATACAATGATTTTTGCTGCATATAATGCTCCAAAAGAAGCAAAAATAATATTGACTTACCAATAAGGTCTTTGGGTCCATTTCCCAGGTTTTCACCACGGATCGTGACTTTGGTCCATGGTGTGCCTTCATTGGGTGAGATTCCAGTAACTAACGGAGGCTGTCGTGCTTGAGACATGGCTCACACACTGTGGAGAAAAACAAAAAGACAAAGACTGACTGAAAAACTTTATAATGTGTTGCCCTCATACTGTACAGTTCATTGGGCAAAAATTCTAATGGCTAAAATGAATAAATGAATGAATGAAATTATACATAAATAAATAGTTATGTTAAGTTAATTGAAAGACCAAATTGAAATTGTAAGGGTTTCACTTGATGTCAGGTCCACACATATAACACACAAATAAATCCTCTTAGGTATACGCATCTACAGAGCAGGTAAAAAAAAAAAAAAAAAAAACAGTGCAGACAAGAACAAACTAATCAATTCAGACCTTGATGAAATGAGAGAACAACAGCCTCTTGCTGTAATCACCAATAATGTTGAAAATGTCAATAACTTTTGGTCCCTTTTTACCATGAAGAATATTTGAATCTACTTTAATGCTTCTACACATTTCTATGATGAACTGTGCGTTGTTTGGCTTCAAATTGAGTTTAAATGCATATCTGTGGCTGATTTAATGCTGCCCAAACAGAGGCAACCAGGCATTACAAAGTGATTTACTCCTCAGCAATTTGTAATTGATTACAAATTTATTTTTGATTTTATCCACTTATTTATAGTTAGATTAACACTGTGGCCGATCTAGAAAACAGGCTATCACTAACAATACAGCAAATAGAAACAGTCAGTCCATCACACAAGACAAAATATTCAGCTTCCTAATGAGAAACTAAACAGCAACATTCTCTTTCCGGAATCACCGACACTGGAAACTCGTTTTAAAACTATGAAATGAAATGTTTCCTATCCTATAGTTTGACTAACAGTTGGATTTTAAAGTTTTTAATACTCTAATCAACACAGGCATTGACACATTGATGCTTTTTGCAAATGTATGTTTATTATTAGTGAAACCAAACTCAACATAGAGCATGAAGACAAAATATTCTTGCGAATGTTTTAAACTAACTATGGCGTTTTTATTACATAAATCATAAGTAAACAAAATGGAAATTTTGGTGTTTCCACACGGACGTTTTAATTGCCGGGTTGTGTGCATGATGGCGGATTTTAGTGCTTGATTTGAGACTTGGTGCATCAGTAAAACTAATGTTTAGTTATTAGGAATTATTGTACACCAGAGTTTATTATTAAACAATTATAATATATATATATATATATATATATATATATATATATATATATATATATATATATATATATATATATATATATATATATATATACACACAGTGAGGAAAATAAGTATTTGAACACCCTACTATTTTGCAAGTTCTCCCACTTAGAAATCATGGAGGGCTCTGAAATTGTCTTCGTAGGTGCATGTCCACTGTGAGAGACAATCTAAAAAAAAAATCCAGAAATCACAATATATGATTTTTCAACTATTTATTTGTATGATACAGCTGCAAATAAGTATTTGAACACCTGTCTATCAGCTAGAATTCTGACCCTCAAAGACCTGTTAGTCTGCCTTTAAAATGTCCACCTCCACTACATTTATTATCCTAAATTAGATGCACCTGTTTGAGGTCGTTAGCTGCATAAAGACACCTGTCCACCCCATACAATCAGTAAGAATCCAACTACTAACATGGCCAAGACCAAAGAGCTGTCCAAAGACACTAGAGACAAAATTGTACACCTCCACAAGGCTGGAAAGGGCTACGGGAAAATTGCCAAGCAGCTTGGTGAAAAAAAAGGTCCACTGTTGGAGCAATCATTAGAAAATTGAAGAAGCTAAACATGACTGTCAATCTTCCTTTGGACTGGGGCTCCATGCAAGATCTCACCTCGTGGGGTCTCAACGATCCTAAGGAAGGTGAGAAATCAGCCCAAAACTACACGGGAGGAGCTGGTCAATGACCTGAAAAGAGCTGGGACCACCGTTTTCCAAGGTTACTGTTGGTAATACACTAAGACGTCATGGTTTGAAATCATGCATGGCAAGGAAGGTTCCCCTGCTTAAACCAGCACATGTCCAGGCACGTCTTAAGTTTGCCAATGACCATTTGGATGATCCAGAGGAGTCATGGGAGAAAGTCATGTGGTCAGATGAGACCATAATTCCACTAAACGTGTTTGGAGGAAGAAGAATGATGAGTACCATCCCAAAAACACCATCCCTACTGTGAAGCATGAGGGTGGTAGCATCATGCTTTGGGGGTGTTTTTCTGCACATGGGACAGGGAAACTGCACTGTATTAAGGAGAGGACGAGCGGGGCCATGTATTGCGAGATTTTGGGGAACAACCTTCTTCCCTCATTTACAGCATTGAAGATGGGTCGAGGCTGGGTCTTCCAACATGACAATTACCCGAAGCACACAGCCAGGATAACCAAGGAGTGGCTCTGTAAGAAGCATATCAAGGTTCTGGCATGGCCTAGCCAGTCTCCAGACCTAAACCCAATAGAGAATCTTTGGAGGAGCTCAAACTCCGTGTTTCTCAGCAACAGGCCAGAAACCTGACTGATCTAGAGAAGATCTGTGTGGAGGAGTGGGCCAAAATCCCTCCTGCAGTGTGTGCAAACCTGGTAAAATACTACAGGAAACGTTTGACCTCTGTAATTGCAAACTAAGGCTACATTACCAAATATTAACATTGACTTTCTCAGGTGTTCAAATACTTATTTGCAGCTGTATCATACAAATAAATAGTTAAAAAAATCATACATTGTGATTTCTGTATTTTTCTTTTTTTAGATTATGTCTCTCACAGTGGACATGCACCTACGATGACAATTTCAGACCCCTCCATGATTTCTAAGTGGGAGAACTTGCAAAATAGCAGGGTGTTCAAATACTTATTTTCCTCACTGTGTGTGTATGTATGTATGTATGTATATATATATATATATATATATATTAAGCACTGTATTGAACTAGGCTGAACAGAACTGATCTTTTCCTAACATTATTTCTAGGCTAAATTCTAAGTCACTTTATTTAAAACGGATCTCACTAAATATATGTAACAAAGGCACGGTTTTCCTGTAGACCCTCTGTAATTCACCTAGCAAAAGAGTAAGTAGCTATTTGAACTTCAACCCCAGCAGTGACTCGTTTATACTGCGCGCGCGTGTGTGTGATAGCAGAATAATGCTCATTTTCGTGTTCATACAGAATAATAGTACAGATCAGTGAGCTGATGTGCCGCTGATTAGGACGTCAAAGCGCCTCAGCTGCTGTCAACGGAATCCCGCTAGCAAGCTAAAAACACTTAGCCAACAGCTAGCTTTTCAAGCAACCAGGGAGGAAACAATCCTCAAAACCACTTCGAGAAAGTTTTAACGGTTATTATAACTCTCTGGCTTTCTTACTCCAGCGTCCAGGATATTTTACGAAACATTATTACATTATTACTCACGAAATTGCCGACAGCTCAGCTGTAAGCAGGGTCCTGATTGTTTTTGCACTACTGACAGCACTTCCGGGTCACGCGGTGACTCGCCCCACCTCCATGAAACACAACTGTTAAAATGTCCTGAATGGGAAGCGGATTTATTGCCTCAGATCTCTGTTCCTGAAAAGCGGAATTTTGGTGGGAAAGGTCAAAGTTCACAACAAAGAAAAAAAACATTGCCGAATGTTTTTTTTTTTTTTTTACCTTATTATAGCAATCATATCAGTAATGGGATGTGTGTTTGTGTTGTATGTAAATGCAAATAATGAAAGTACATAATATTTATTATCATTTTCATTATTATTTTCACATTTCAAGCTCCATATTAAGTCTGGGACCTCAGCCCTGAAATTTATAACTATTAATATATTAACATCCACTGTGCAAATAGGTACATAGGCAGACAAAAAGACAGAGAGAGAGAGGGAAAGGAGGCATATTTTGTTCTGACATAGCAATTTAAAAAAAAAATCCAGATTATATGAATAAAAAACAAATTAGAAACCTCTGGTGTGCACATCTTTGAAACATTACAGTCTGTATTTTTGTAATAAAAACACTTTTACATGTTCAGTCAATACTCATCTTTAAAGAATAAACCAACCATTGCAGTGACAATATTTAGACTTTTTTTTATAAAGAACACATTTTATACAGTTTGGTTGCTTTAAAAGGATTATTCAATCAGACACAATTCATATGTGACTTGCTCAAGACGTCAGTGCGTTGCTCGGTGCAGACCACCCATCCAGCATGTGCTGTTATCTGTGCAAGGCGAGGAAACTCTCCCTTTGAAGAGGGCTCATGGGAAGTGAATTCTTTCAATTATTTTGGTCTAATCAGAAGAATCAAAAACAATTTGGCCTTTGTGGTTTGAGCACATTGTGTTGTGTGTGGCAAAGTGAATATTGTGATAGTGATGTCTCTTGGGAATTATATCCATCTCATGATTTCCTGTACTTTTCACGGAAGAATTGCGTAATTACTGCAATCCCTACACGTTAACACCCCACACATATTACATCACTGAGTGGGTGGTTTATTGAAGGGCTCTTGGGATTTATGCACAAGTTTAGCTATAGCATACCTGATCTACTACATGAAAGTCTTAACAAGAAGTTGTGTATAAGGACCAATTTGCTAAACAGTGACAATGAGTTGGGGAAAAGTTCTGCTACTTTTACAGGGGCCTTATTGAATTCACTACAATAGTTCAAGGTCAAGTTTATGTCTACAACACTTTTCACAATCGAAACGGTCTCAAAGCAACTTTACAGAACCTAAGAATTATAGAACAAAATATAGATGAATTATGTGTATACAGGGAGTGCAGAATTATTAGGCAAATGAGTATTTTGACCACATCATCCTCGTTATGCATGTTGTCTTACTCCAAGCTGTATAGGCTGGAAAGCCTACTACCAATTAAGCATATTAGGTGATGTGCATCTCTGTAATGAGAAGGGGTGTGGTCTAATGACATCAACACCCTATATCAGGTGTGCATAATTATTAGGCAACTTCCTTTCCTTTGGCAAAATGGGTCAAAAGAAGGACTTGACAGGCTCAGAAAAGTCAAAAATAGTGAGATATATTGCAGAGGGATGCAGCAGTCTTAAAATAGCCAAGCTTCTGAAGCGTGATCATCAAACAATCAAGCGTTTCATTCAAAATAGTCAACAGGGTCGCAAGAAGCGTGTGGAAAAACCAAGGCGCAAAATAACTGCCCGTGAACTGAGAAAAGTCAAGCGTGCAGCTGCCAAGATGCCACTTGCCACCAGTTTGGCCATATTTCAGAGCTGCAACATCACTGGAGTGCCCAAAAGCACAAGGTGTGCAATACTCAGAGACATGGCCAAGGTAAGAAAGGCATGATTACATGATTTTCATGTAATCATGAAACATGATTTTCATGCAGGACAATGCTCCATCACACACGTCCAAGTACTCCACAGCGTGGCTGGCAAGAAAGGGTATAAAAGAAGAAAATCTAATGATATGGCCTCCTTGTTCACCTGATCTGAACCCCATTGAGAACCTGTGGTCCATCATCAAATGTGCGATTTACAAGGAGGAAAACAGTACCTCTCTGAACAGTGTCTGGGAGGCTGTGGTTGCTGCTGCACGCAATGTTGATGGTGAACAGATCAAAACACTGACAGAATCCATGGATGGCAGGCTTTTGAGTGTCCTTGCAAAGAAAGGTGGCTATATTGGTCACTGATTTGTTTTTGTTTGGTTTTTGAATGTCAGACGTATATTTGTGAATGTTGAGATGTTATATTGGTTTCACTGGTAAAAATAAATAATTGAAATGGGTATGAATTTGTTTTTTGTTAAGTTGCCTAATAATTATGCACAGTAATAGTCACCTGCACACAGATATCCCCTAAAATAGCTAAAACTAAAAACTACTTCCAAAAATATTCAGCTTTGATATTAATGAGTTTTTTGTGTTCATTGAGAACATGGTTGTTCAAATTAAATCCTCAAATAAAATTAATCCTCAAAAATACAACTTGCCTAATAATTCTGCACTCCCTGTAAATGCGTTTTAAAACAATATGTGTCTGGACCCTACATATTTTTTTCTGATTTTGCCTTGAAAACCATATAAGCATATCTGCTAAATCTTTTTTGACAATGATACATGACTTGTAATTTCTAAATAAATACAATCTTTGTTTGATGATCATACAACAGATTTTTATTTTTAATGATCCAGACAGTGTATGTATAAATAATATATAATGTATATATATTTCCAAATTCAGGCTGAGTCTAAGCACCGATTATCCAGTTTGAACAATAGGGGGAGGTGAAGAAACACAGAGAGAGAGAAAAAGAAAGAGAAAGAGAGAGATTCAAGTCAATCATACGAAGCACTGATTTATTTACAAACACCACTAGAGAGACTTTACAAAGTATAAGAGACAAACGCGGTTGTAGCAGGAAAGTAAGAGCCACTAAAACCCAACTATTTTTTTGAAGTTGCTCTTTGCATCCACATGATATGCTTTTAGAAACAAACCTCACAATATAGCTTGAAATTACGCACGCACGCACGCACGCACACACACACACACACACACACACACACACATATATATATATATATATATATATATATATATATATATATATATATATATATATATATACACATATATATATATATATATACACATATAGTAAAAAACATAAACAAACAGCACATAATAGGTTCATTCTACTGCAACAGACATGCACAGCAAATGACAGAGTGAGATTGCATCTTCACCCACACTATGTAAATCACTCGGAAATTTTCCTGCTAATGTAAACCTGATAAATCAACAACCCACTCAACTTTCTGTCAATGATCATTCAGATTATATTATTGACCCATGGCAAAATTTAGCCTTTGAGAAGTTATAAAATAATACTTTAGCTCTAGAGCACTAGAGAACTCTGTTCCCAGTCTATAATGTATTATGGCTGAATCACATTTTAAATAAAGAAATAAATAAAATCGGAAGTGCACATGTAAAAGACCAGGACCTAATTGCCACCTGTTTTCAGCAACTAGTAATCACCTACATTAATAAGAGCAGTAGGGGGGAAATGATGAGTGAAGAAGCATAGAGCCATAAGAATATTATTCCTAGGTAGACAATTTCAGAGAAAAATGACATACACATTTCTAAGATTTTATTAAGAGATGACATGTCTGACATTTAAAAAAAATTAAATGAAATTTATGGTTCATTCAGGTTATAGAGGAACAGAGAATTGAGTAATTTTGTCCAAAAATTTGGAGAAAATATGTCTCTTCCCTTAAATATGTTATTTTCTTTACAAACTCTAATCATCTGTATATGGATCAGCGGCAATTGATAACGATCAGTTATCAATTGATCATGTAGTAATGCGTGACCTTTAATTTGCATGGAAATAAATTTGATGCATTAAATTATTGTGCAAATGATAGAAACAGGTTTGTCAAAAGTTTATTATAAGCCATTAAATGTAACTAGTTGACTAGTTAATCTATCTTAAGCCTGACAATGTGTTAAGTTCTTCCTCTTAATTATATGAATCGCTTAAACGCAAACACACACACGTTCACACACAGGATAGAAATGACTTTGCTCTTTACAGTCTTTGAAAAATCAAAGAGACGTGGGATGCAGAGGTTGGGACTCATAACAGCACATGAAACGACTAATGATTCATTGTTCTCTAGCATTTCTATGTTTGTATGTGACCTGGGGGATAGCATTGACAGGAACACTATTTAGAACAGTGGGAGGATGCAAATAGTCTCTGCAAAACTATAGAACACACTGGACAGATAATGGACACCATAAAAACATGAAACCGAAGCAGTGCACACACTGCAAACATGAAATCCATTAAATATCTCTCTTGCACATATAATCCTATGATTTTTAAAGAATGTGTGGCAATTTTTTTTTTTTTTTTACAGAGACATGATCCTTCATTTTAAATAAAATAGCCTGACCATATATACTGTATATATTTTAAGATCTCTGTGCACAGAAAAATAAACATATCAGTGAAAGCTGTCAGTAACCTTCTCTATTAGCCATGTAACCACACTACAACAAAAAAATTCCAAACAAAGCATGTGCGTGTGCACGTGCGTGCATGTGTGTACCAGGAACTCGGATTCCATAGTGTAGGCGTTAAGTGGAATGAGAACAGAGGGAGTTTAGGTAAATTGGACATCAGTCTCCACCTTTAGTTTAATTACCTTCATCTTTCTTCCCCTTTGCTACAGGAAACAAAATAGCAGGAATTTGCATTGACTAGTATATTCCATAATTACAGCATTAAGGGCTATTTAGTGCAATAATAGACCATATGAAGTCATGTATGTTTGACATATGTTGTAAAGATGCAGTTATGAAAAACAGGGGTTATTTCATTACTTTTTAAAGATCAGGATTACAAGTGTGATAGAAGCCCAACTCAAACTCAATCGTGATCAAGATCGAAACCTACTCTACCTATATTCCAACCATGATCAACACAGAACCCTACAGTAGCTCTATTCTTACTATAATTAAGACCTAAAAGTTCAGAAGCTCTATTCCTAATATAATTGACACCTGAAACTACAGTAGCTCTATTCTTACTATAATTAAGACCTAAAAGTTCAGAAGCTCTATTCCTACTATAATAACACCTAAAACTACTGTAGCTCTATTCTTACTATAATTAAGACCTAAAACTACAGTAGCTCTATTCCTACTATAATAACACCTAAAACTACAGTAGCGTTATTCCTACTATAATAACACCTAAAACTACAGTAGCTCTATTCTAAATATAATTGACAAACGCGGTTGTAGCAGGAAAGTAAGAGCCACTAAAACCCAACTATTTTTTGAAGTTGCTCTTTGCATCCACATGATATGCTTTTAGAAACAAACCTCACAATATAGCTTGAAATTACACACACACACACACACACACACACACACACACACACACACACACACACATATATATATATATATATATATATATATATATATATATATATATATATATATATATATATATATATATATATATATATATATACATAAACAAACAGCACATAATAGGTTCATTCTACTGCAACAGACATGCACAGCAAATGACAGAGTGAGATTGCATCTTCACCCACACTATGTAAATCACTCGGAAATTTTCCTGCTAATGTAAACCTGATAAATCAACAACCCACTCAACTTTCTGTCAATGATCATTCAGATTATATTATTGACCAATGGCAAAATTTAGCCTTTGAGAAGTTATAAATTAATACTTTAGCTCTAGAGCACTAGAGAACTCTGTTCCCAGTCTATAATGTATTATGGCTGAATCACATTTTAAATAAAGAAATAAATAAAATCGGAAGTGCACATGTAAAAGACCAGGACCTAATTGCCACCTGTTTTCAGCAACTAGTAATCACCTACATTAATAAGAGCAGTAGGGGGGAAATGATGAGTGAAGAAGCATAGAGCCATAAGAATATTATTCCTAGGTAGACAATTTCAGAGAAAAATGACATACACATTTCTAAGATTTTATTAAGAGATGACATGTCTGACATTTAAAAAAAATTAAATGAAATTTATGGTTCATTCAGGTTCTAGAGGAACAGAGAATTGAGTAATTTTGTCCAAAAATTTGGAGAAAATATGTCTCTTCCCTTAAATATGTTATTTTCTTTACAAACTCTAATCATTTGTATATGGATCAGCGGCAATTGATAACGATCAGTTATCAATTGATCATGTAGTAATGTGACCTTTAATTTGCATGGAAATAAATTTGATGCATTAAATTATTGTGCAAATGATAGAAACAGGTTTGTCAAAAGTTTATTATAAGCCATTAAATGTAACTAGTTGACTAGTTAATCTATCTTAAGCCTGACAATGTGTTAAGTTCTTCCTCTTAATTATATGAATCGCTTAAACGCAAACACACACACGTTCACACACAGGATAGAAATGACTTTGCTCTTTACAGTCTTTGAAAAATCAAAGAGACGTGGGATGCAGAGGTTGGGACTCATAACAGCACATGAAACGACTAATGATTAATTGTTCTCTAGCATTTCTATGTTTGTATGTGACCTGGGGGATAGCATTGACAGGAACACTATTTAGAACAGTGGGAGGATGCAAATAGTCTCTGCAAAACTATAGAACACACTGGACAGATAATGGACACCATAAAAACATGAAACCGAAGCAGTGCACACACTGCAAACATGAAATCCATTAAATATCTCTCTTGCACATATAATCCTATGATTTTTAAAGAATGTGTGGCAATTTATTTTATTTTTTTTACAGAGACATGATCCTTCATTTTAAATAAAATAGCCTGACCATGTATACTGTATATATTTTAAGATCTCTGTGCACAGAAAAATAAACATATCAGTGAAAGCTGTCAGTAACCTTTTCTATTAGCCATGTAACCACACTACAACAAAGAAATACCAAACAAAGCATGTGCGTGTGCACGTGCACGTGCGTGCATGTGTGTACCAGGAACTCGGATTCCATAGTGTAGGCGTTAAGTGGAATGAGAACAGAGGGAGTTTAGGTAAATTGGACATCAGTCTCCACCTTTAGTTTAATTACCTTCATCTTTCTTCCCCTTTGCTACAGGAAACAAAATAGCAGGAATTTGCATTGACTAGTATATCCCATAATTACAGCATTAAGGGCTATTTAGTGCAATAAGAGACCATATGAAGTCATGTATGTTTGACATATGTTGTAAAAGATGCAGTTATGAAAAACAGGGGTTATTTCATTACTTTTTAAAGATCAGGATTACAAGTGTGATAGAAGCCCAACTCAAACTCAATCGTGATCAAGATCGAAACCTACTCTACCTATATTCCAACCATGATCAACACAGAACCCTACAGTAGCTCTATCCCAAACATAATCAACATAAAAACTTCGCTCTATCCCAATTATGAGCATAACCAAAAACTACAGTAGCTCTATTCCTACTATAATTAACACCTAAAACTACTGTAGCTCTATTCCTACTATAATTAACACCTCAAACTACAGTAGCTCTATTCCTAATATAATTGACACCTGAAACTACAGTAGCTCTATTCTAAATATAATTAACACTTAAAACTACAGTAGCGTTATTCCTACTATAATTAACACCTAAAACTACTGTAGCTCTATTCCTACTATAATAACACCTAAAACTACAGTAGCTCTATTCTAAATATAATTGACAACTGAAACTACAGTAGCTCTATTCTTACTATAATTAACACCTAAAACTACAGTAGCTCTATTCCTACTATAATTGACAACTGAAACTACAGTAGCTCTATTCTAACTATAATTAACACCTAAAATTACAGTAGCTCTATTCCTACTATAATTAACACCTGAAACTACAGTAGCTCTATTATAAATATAATGAACACCTAAAACTACAGTAGCTCTATTCTTACTATAATTAAGACCTAAAACTACAGTAGCTCTATTCCTACTATAATTAACACCTAAAACTACTGTAGCTCTATTCTTACTATATTTAAGACCTAAAACTACAGTAGCTCTATTCCTACTATAATTAACACCTAAAACTACAGTAGCTCTATTCTTACTATAATTAAGACCTAAAAGTTCAGAAGCTCTATTCCTACTATAATTAACGCCTAAAACTACAGTAGCTCTATTCCTACTATAATTAACACCGACAACTACAGTAGCTCTATTCCTACTATAATTAACACCTAAAACTACAGTAGCTCTATTCCTACTATAATTAACACCTAAAACTACTGTAGCTCTATTCTTACTATAATTAAGACCTAAAACTAAAGTAGCCCTATTCGAAATATGATTGACAACTGAAACTACAGTAGCTCTATTCCAACTATAATTAACACCTAAAACTACAGTAGCGCTATTCTACTATAATTAACACCTTAAACTACAGTAGCTCTATTCCTACTATAATTAACACCTTAAACTACAGTAGCTCTATTCCCAATATAATTAACACTTAAAACTACAGTAGGTCTATTCCTACTATAATTAACACTTAAAACTACAGTAGCGTTATTCCTACTATAATTAACACTTAAAACTACAGTAGCTCTATTCTTACTATAATTAACACCTTAAACTACAGTAGCTCTATTCCTAATATAATTAACACTTAAAACTACAGTAGCTCTATTCCTATTATATAATTAACACTTAAAACTACAGTAGCTCTATTCTAAATATAATTGACATATGAAACTACAGTAGCTCTATTCTAAATATAATTGACACATTAAACTACAGCGTTATTATAAATATAATTAACACCTAAATCTACAGTAGCTCTATTCCTACTATAATTAACACCTAAAACTACAGTAGCTCTATTCTTGCTATAATTAACACCTTAAACTACAGTAGCTCTATTCCCAATATAATTAACACCTAAAACTACAGTAGGTCTATTCCTACTATAATTAACACTTAAAACTACAGTAGCTCTATTCTAAATATAATTAACACCTTAAACTACAGTAGCTCTATTCTAATATAATTAACACCTAAAACTACAGTAGCTCTATTCCTATTATATAATTAACACTTAAAACTACAGTAGCTCTATTCTAAATATAATTAACACCTGAAACTACAGTAGCTCTATTATAAATATAATGAACACCTAAAACTACAGTAGCTCTATTATAAATATAATTAACACCTAAAACTACAGTAGCTCTATTCCTACTATAATTAACACCTAAAACTACAGTAGCTCTATTCTTACTGTAATTAACACCTTAAACTACAGTAGCTCTATTCCCAATATAATTAACACCTAAAACTACAGTAGCTATTCTACTATAATTAACACCTGAAACTACAGTAGCTCTATTATAAATATAATTAACACCTGAATCTACAGTAGCTCTATTCCTAATATAATTAACACTTAAAACTACAGTAGCTCTATTCCTATTATATAATTAACACTTAAAACTACAGTCGCTCTATTCTAAATATAATTGACATATGAAACTACAGTAGCTCTATTCTAAATATAATTGACACATTAAACTACAGCGTTATTATAAATATAATTAACACCTAAATCTACAGTAGCTCTATTCCTACTATAATTAACACCTAAAACTACTGTAGCTCTATTCTTACTATAATTAAGACCTAAAACTAAAGTAGCCCTATTCGAAATATGATTGACAACTGAAACTACAGTAGCTCTATTCCAACTATAATTAACACCTAAAACTACAGTAGCGCTATTCTACTATAATTAACACCTTAAACTACAGTAGCTCTATTCCTACTATAATTAACACCTTAAACTACAGTAGCTCTATTCCCAATATAATTAACACCTAAAACTACAGTAGGTCTATTCCTACTATAATTAACACTTAAAACTACAGTAGCTCTATTCCTACTATAATTAACACTTAAAACTACAGTAGCTATATTCTTACTATAATTAACACCTTAAACTACAGTAGCTCTATTCCTAATATAATTAACACTTAAAACTACAGTAGCTCTATTCCTATTATATAATTAACACTTAAAACTACAGTCGCTCTATTCTAAATATAATTGACATATGAAACTACAGTAGCTCTATTCTAAATATAATTGACACATTAAACTACAGCGTTATTATAAATATAATTAACACCTAAATCTACAGTAGCTCTATTCCTACTATAATTAACACCTAAAACTACAGTAGCTCTATTCTTACTGTAATTAACACCTTAAACTACAGTAGCTCTATTCCCAATATAATTAACACCTAAAACTACAGTAGGTCTATTCCTACTATAATTAACCCTTAAAACTACAGTAGCTATATTCTTACTATAATTAACACCTTAAACTACAGTAGCTCTATTCCTAATATAATTAACACTTAAAACTACAGTAGCTCTATTCCTATTATATAATTAACACTTAAAACTACAGTCGCTCTATTCTAAATATAATTGACATATGAAACTACAGTAGCTCTATTCTAAATATAATTGACACATTAAACTACAGCGTTATTATAAATATAATTAACACCTAAATCTACAGTAGCTCTATTCCTACTATAATTAACACCTAAAACTACAGTAGCTCTATTCTTACTGTAATTAACACCTTAAACTTCAGTAGCTCTATTCCTACTATAATTAACACCTGAAACTACAGTAGCTCTATTATAAATATAATGAACACCTAAAACTACAGTAGCTCTATTCTTACTATAATTAAGACCTAAAACTACAGTAGCTCTATTCCTACTATAATTAACACCTAAAACTACTGTAGCTCTATTCTTACTGTAATTAACACCTTAAACTTCAGTAGCTCTATTCTAAATATAATTGACACATTAAACTTCAGTGTTATTATAAATATAATTGACACCTGAAACTACAGTAGCTCTATTATAAATATAATTAACACCTGAATCTACAGTAGCTCTATTCCTAAGCTGAATTTAAACCAAAATATTATAAAAAAGTTACATCTAAGACAAACAAAATAATTTCTTACACATGAGTGAAATGAGAATTTTAGCTATAATTGTTTGTTATTTTACTCTTCTAAAATGCACTTACCTGTATAGATAGGGCCAGGTTTAATTAAAGATAAGATAAGATATATTACTATTGCGATTTTAATTGTGTTGAATTATTCATTATTTCTTTACAGAGACATAGGTGTATTTTGTTGATATTAACCAGTGTTTCTTATTGTGCAACTGTGTTATTCCATATAACTCTGTAATTTTATAATTGCACCTGGTGGTCAAAAATGAAAACTACAACAAGCACTAACAGGCCCAAAGTTATTATAATTGCTGTGCTATGTTCACACTATGAATGTTTATGATAGGGGTCGACCGATATAGGTTTTTTTCTGGCCGATGCTGATATTTAAAAAATCAGGGCACCTGATGGCCGATATAAGATGTCGATTTAGATTTAGCAGAATTTATTTTTTCCCCCCTCATGTCATAAAGTCTGATCCTTATGTAATAAGACGTGATACAGAAAATTGCTTTATTTTAATATATTTACTAAACCACAAAAGCCTCTCCTTTCAGTGCACTGGTTACCAGGTTTTTGTACCCATGCCTACCTGTACCCTAAAATACAGTTCCAAAAAGCTATTCGCATTTTCTCTACAAATGTTCTCATTCGCTCTCCAAAAGAAGCGTCATATTCAACCAATAAAATATATAAGGCTAAAATAATTAATTAAACGAATGATAACATGACGGTGGCAGTCGGGGAATGTCGGGGGTGGTGTGGGGGGTTATAGGGTTTTAGAGTCGGTCGGCTCTAGTCGGACGACATCAGCTGTTTCTCGCTCGTCGCCGAGAAAGAGAATCCGATTGGCTAATTAGCTTAGCAAATGAACACATGAAAAAAACGGAACACGCTTGTTCTCATTCTTGCTCTTGATGATAAAAAAAATTGCTACATGAGTCCGTTAGTAATGATCGCAGCAGGTGGGAATGCTGCCTTCTTTATATACTTCCAGTTCAAGCTTCCGGTTTCCCTGTTTGGATGCCGAATACAGACTACTGACACCTACTGGTATGAGAGAGTTATGTTCTCTCACTCAAGCGCAGAACGTACACGCAAGTTTGGTGTGTCAGATGTGTCTGCCTTATAGGCCTAATTTGCAGCACAGTCGGTCGATGCCGAATGATTAAAAAATGACCTCTAGTTTATGATTGGGAGAAGAGCCATGGGCAGGACAGTTAACGATTTTACTCGTTTCTGTGCTTTATTCTACTATACCCCTGTATGTAAAAATTACATTCTGACATATTTTTTTTATTCCACCTGCTTTGTGCATGTGTACTAGGGACATAAAGGACTGATTTTAAAATACACAGTCTTCTAGCATGTTTAAAACCTGGTAGAGATTAACAGGATATCTTTGTTGTTAATCTGACTACTCCACATATAAATAAAACTAATTTGATCTCAGCAGGTTCTAAAAAAAAAAACCTGAAACCCAGCCCTTCTGGCACCACCAACTTTATCACAAGTTAAATAATATCAAATTCAAATCATTCAAGATCAAAAAAAAAAAAAAAAAGATTCTAGATCAAATTGTTCTGATATTTGATGTCAACATTTATGGAAATTCTTGACTTGTATCTGCATGATTTTATGCAAAGTGGAGGGTAAATATATACTGAGCTGAGATACCCAATATATGTCCATTTTACAGTCATAAAGTCTGTATGTAGAAAGGTTAATGCCTAGATTGCTTACATTCCAGAAATGTAAATGTTCTAAACTTGAATCCTTTTGTACACAAATACGTTTAGTTGATGTAAATATGTATCTTCGCCTATACTTTATATCTACACTTTATGCTGTATAATGCTGGCTTTCTAAAATATTTCAAACATGTATAAGACAATTCTTTGGGTTAAGACACCGGAATGGCACGTTGATGGGCATAAAGAAGATAAATGAGCTGCCAAACTGAAATAACTGATGATTTTTGAGCCATTAATTCTTAATTGTCTCTGGCCCATCCTTGCCAAATGTCTAGCAGTGGTTTGTTTGTAAATAAAAAAGATATTTCACATCATCCTCTCATAATGTAACATCTTCCTCATACTGGTTGAGTCTGTTTCTATGTATTTTGTGTGACATTAAGTGGGGAATGTGATAAATTAACATCTGTCCTGACTGTCAGCTAGCATGCGTCAGAAGGAACAGCTATGCACACACATATCTGCAATCACAGACGAGATGTCTTGCACTGATATAATAGCCCCACCAATAGGGTTGTAGATCACAAATTGTAATCACTGGTTACCTTTGCCTTACAATAACACACACAGAGCAAGAAAAAAGGGAGACAAATCTACTGCTGAAAGTGCATTAAGCTCTTCTACAAGTGTATGCTTAAGCTCAGCTTCATCCCATTCATCCAAGGCATATATCTGTACCTTAAAATTATTAAAACAAAAAATAAAAACAAACATCTAACAAAACTATATATATATATATATATATATATATATATATATATATATATATATATATATATATATATTACAATATTCCAAAGTTTTTTTTTTTGTAATGCACATATCATGAAAGAGTACAAATGGAGTGTTTAGCATTTGGTACTGGGAATTAAGTTGTACAGTTACCAAACATGACTTTAGTGAAAAACAGATCAATCACAGAATTTTAAGCCTGTTCACAATGGGTTGTAAATGCACACAGAAATGTATTGAAGAAGATAGATGTATAAAGCTAAAGTACTTTGATGAAAAAATGCTTAAATACCTCTGTCACCAACATTTGCAGCCTCTCATTTTCATTATAAAGCCTGCATCAGGTAGGAGAGGGAAGGGAAAGGACGTAGGATTATTTCTGCTGTGTGCTCTAATTTCTAAGAGTGTGTGTTTATGTGCCTATGCTGCTTTTGTGCCAATACACTTCTAGCATAACACACACTAAACTATTTAAAACAAAAAATATTTTGTCCTAAAAAGGCTCATGCCATTATGACGACCACACACACACCCACACACATACTGTAAACGCAAAAGCACACATGGGTCCTGACCTCCCTTACAGATAAGCTTCTTGCACTGTGCTACTGTAAACTAACTGTAAATCCAACATGGAGTATCTCAGCAAACAAGTTGCTTCTGTCTGACCATACTCTGCACAGCGTACCAAGCAGCTTAATCTTAAAATTATGAGTCATCTGAACGAAGTCTACATCCTTACACCATGACTGCATAGACCAGCAAAGCTCTTCAACACCAGTAGTAATGTGAAGGCGAAAATAAATCTTGCACACACATTAATAATTAAGTTTAGCTTATCATGAAGCAAATAAAGCCTAATGGTCCTTTTTATCATTGATTTTGATAGGCACAAACCTTTAGCATTAGGAACTGGTTGTTTAGTGTTTGTATTGAACAAAGGAACAGATTACATAGCTTACGTAGTTTATTGATTACTGTTAATTATTAGAGGTTCCACTAATAAAAGGATAAGGAAATAATAATAAGGAAAGAGGGTTTATAGTCAAGTAAGAACCAAAAGACGATCTATGACAAAAATATTCACAAATCAATGTCATGCAACAAAAAAACATTTTCAATAGAGATGGAATTTTATATATATATATATATATATATATATATATATATATATATATATATATATATATATATATATATAACAAGAAGACCATCTCTTTATCACTTAGCCTCCGGTAATAAATCTTTACACTGCACTCACAAGTCAAAATCAATAAAACACCTGAAGCCTTATCATCTCTGTTTCTGACATGTTGATATGTGCTGAAGTTTATGAGCATACTGCTGTATATGTGTGTTTATCTTTATCCTTAATAGCTATATTTAATTCTGCTTAACATTATTAATGAGAGCAAGTTTCAATGCCAGAGTCAAATCAGTGGAAAAACCTGATGCAGAGGCTCCTATTGGCCAGCAGTCTGATAACACAGCCGTGGCATGAGTATAGCTTTGCACATACTGCTGGACTGAACTGTGTCCAAATCTAGTTGACAAGTTTATTGTTTTTTATTATCATCCCTTCCATAAACACATTTATAGTTGAATAAAATGGCATTTCACTGCAGATTCACATGGTAATAATACAAAAGGACATAGACTGCATACAGTGTCAAGCAGCAGTGCAACAGTTTTTTTAAACAAAAAATAATTTGTATCAATTAATATGTGTGTTTTAAGGGATAGATTAAATAAATTTGCAGCAGGGATAAGACATCTGTCTTAAATATAAGATTTTCCTTTCCTATCATATTATTATTAAGATTTGTGAAAAAATAAAATAAAATTGCAAAATTGTCACAAGTGCAACAGAACCACCAGTGGTTGTAATACACGCAATGCATGCAATAGTTTGTAGAAAACATTCTAAGACTGATAACTTCCTAGCTCACACTGTAGATTCATCCCATCTATACAGTACTATGCTGAGTAAATCAATTGGTTTTACCTATCACATTACTTCCTGTTTCCACTTTCATGATGCAATGCTAATGGTTATTATGGTTATTGATATACAGAATGAATATAAAAGCAGACTTCCATAGCACTGTATATGGCTCACTTTCTTGTTGTGGGTGCTAGTGTTAAGGCATCACACAAAAATGAGCAATTGTTGAGGAAAAAATGACAACTGAGCAATTGAGGATTAAGGGTCTTGCTCAAGGGCCCAGCAGTGTCATCTTGGTGCTGCTGAGATACACAACCGTCCAATCAGAAGGCCAATACATTAACCACTGAACTACCACTTTCTCCAGTATAAGTATAGTTTCTTTTCCAAACCATGCCAGAATCAGTCTTGAGTGCAGACTCAAGTATTTAGACTAATTTTGAAAACGCCCTAAAAGTAGATAGACTAAGCATACATTGTATGTTGATTGTGTTTCAATCAAAGTTCAAAGTACGAATAAGACAAAACTGTCATCTGTTTAATATCTCTTTGATATGAAGCAAGGTATCACGACTTTCTTGTTTACCATGCTTGGCATTCAGAGTATATACAACATAAATATATTAGGGAACCATGATCACACTTGTGTGTGTGTGTGTGTGTGTGTGTGTGTGTGTGTGTGTGTGTGTGTGTGTGTGTGTTTGTGCATTAATTTGCCCCACATCAATCTTTATATGCCAACAAGACCTTCTGATATAAAGCATTGCTCAACCCTAATAGGTATTAGAATTTAGCCTTTGAATCTGATCACCACCCCTAAAGATAATTATAAAAAGTATTAATGCAAATATGAACATAGACTTGTTTTACAGATATTCCACATTATTAAATGTATGAACTGTACTATATGTTTTTCTAGCATTTAAAAAAGTCCTCTCCTTAGTGTATTACTTTTCTTTAACTGTATATGCAAGCATGTTATATAGATATATATATCTCACAAGCAACTCTCTTTTTCCCCTTCTACATTTTAAAAGAAAAAAACCTCTGACTGTTACTCAGCACCAACACTGCCATGCAAATCCTAAAGTTACTTTTAATATAATATTGTGTTGGAATGAGTACATTAATATAAACTTGTGATTTATCATAACTATTGTCTAGGCATTGATGTGACAAAAAAATCTATCAGACAACCAATCAGGACTGACAACTCAACACCGCTCTAGTGTAAATCCACTATAAAAGATGAACATTTATTCATTGTTATTTTTTAATTTTGAGTCAACATTCCAGGTACTGGATATAAGTATCCAATGACATTTGTATTTGCAGTGGTGGGCCGTTTCAATACATTTTTCCCAATAGTCTAATCTCTTAATTTCGTAGCGTTTCTCTTCTAGTACGTGTATGTGGAAGTTAGATTTTTGTCCAATTAGATTTTAGCCTCTATGTGCTGCCATGTCACTCTAATCTGTCCAGTGCCTTCAGAATCAGTAGTGCTGGCCAATGTACCTTAGACTATATTAGCAATGGGTCTGTTACTTTAACCAATCAGATTTTAAATTCGACTCACTCAGAATAGCGTCAGCATTTTTCCGTCCTCTGATTGGTTAGTCTGTAGTGTTCTGCACACATTAATACATCAGAGTTCAACTTTTTTATGCCTACGGAGGAAGAGAAATTGTTGCCACGCGTTGTTATATTGCTTTTTGTATAATATTGATGGTTTCTATAATTGCGACGTGATAGTGGTGGTATAAAGAGGTGGATTAAGTCAGGTAAGTCTTTACTGAAGGCCCAGGTACCAAATGCACGGCCTGCCACTGTGAATTTGTATTGGTTTTCAAATTCAAATTAGACCAGTCAAGTATAATTCCATGAATTAACAAAGTTATTATTCTCTATTAATATAAAAATTTTATTTGTAATTGTATGATTGTGTGATTAATGTTTTTGAAATAATAGTATTATTGTACAATATTTTTTGCAGCTGTCACAGAGTAAGCTTTTCAGTGTTTACACACCAAAACACACAAAGAATATAAATCTGAGGCACTACTGCAAACAAGGAAAGCTCATACAGATGATGAGCAGAGACAAGTGACTGACTTGTTTCATTCATTCCTTCTTGTAAATCCATTTATAACTAGGCAACACAAAATTAAGAGATGAAACTCTTTGTAAATGCAAGATAAGGGTCTTATTATTAATTACTAATTCACTAATCACTAATCAGAAAAACATAAATTAGACATAAAAAGAACAGTAATATGAAAGAGATTGTTGTATTAAAAAAATCCATCTATCTAGACAGAAACAGACAGTTGAAATCAAGAAATACTGTTATTTTTAGCTAGATAGTCCATACCACCTACTGACTTGGAATGGGCAAATAAAAGTACCTTAGGAAATGAACTAGTAAGCAAAATTCAGGTAATATATAAAATATTCTTGTTAATATTCTTATTTTTTCATATTTCACATTAATGTTAACTGAATGGGATTGATAAAACTGGAGTCATTTTAGCATTGTACTACTGAACACTAGCATGCTGCTGGCATGTCAGATTTATTTAAAGTACTGCTTCATTAGACTTTTATCATTTCTTTTATCATTTTAACTGTACTGTGTTGTACCACACAGCTCCTACGCCTAAAGATAGAGCGATAAAAGTGAGAGTTTTATAGTCAGGTTAGAGGCGTGTACATGTGTTTGTGTATTTGTATTAATAACCATATAAGATATATTTAAATGGGTATGAGAATGGCTCATTGTTGTCTACATATACAGCTTTAAATCTAAGGAATATATCAACATGCTATATATATCTATACCCCCCCACCCCCCCACCAAAAAAAAAAAAAAAACATTCTATTTCTTCAGATAAGCCACTTGTTAATGTAGGAGACATCAATTACATATGCAGCTTTATGTCTCTAACAAGTCTATGTAAATAAATGTGTAAATATGTCATTACACTAAAGTTACAGACTCCCCAACTCACATTTTGACAGTCAGGGGTTTCCCTCCACTGATAATAAACAGGATGCAGCCATAGTAACACAGTGTTTAGTCATGACACATAACTAATATGTTGTGTTATCATGTGACAATTAATTTGATTCTAATAAATATGTGTATATGAGTGTGTGTGTGTGTGTGTGTGTGTGTGTGTGTGTGTGTGTGTGTGTGTGTGTGTGCAAGACATGTTTCCTTGCATCTTAAAGTAAACACACCTGGGGCACGCCCAAACCCAAACACTAACAGAGCCTGACAACCACTTCAAAAAGGAAAGGTGAGCAAAGCTGCAAAAGAAAAGTGATGTTTGCATGGGGATTGTCTTAGAAGTGAACAACCAAGTCACCCTAAACACTATTTGATGCTGCTGTGTATGACTTAATAGAACCGAACAACCAAAACAAAAATAAAAGAAAGAGGAAAAAGTCAGATAGCAAGGGAGAAGGAAAGGAGACAGATAGAGTAAGAGAGAGGTAGAGAGAGAAGTGCAGGGCAATGTTTAAGAGTGTATATCTTCTGTTAACCTGCGCCAAACAAAGGAAGGTTTACACTGCGCAGGAATTCTAAGAACTTTTCATCAGAATAAGAAGGAGACAATGGGAGCAAAGCCGAAAGCGGGGCCTTTTTCTAAATCGAGCACATTGTGTTGCAGGCTTTGATCCTGCTCTACTTGCTATGCATGTGTATGCTTTTCACAACTGCCACTTTTTAAATGCCTTAAGACCTAAAGCACAGACTGAATATTTGCTCAAAGATTAGTTTACATAAAAACAGATACAGAAAACGAGCCGATTTAAAAACCGCAACAGACAGCCTTGTCTACTACTAACAAGAGTATCAGAACTTTGTGCTGTGTGTGTCTGTGTGTGTGTGTGAGGGTCTCACATAATCTCACATAAAACATAAGCAGATCAAAGGATTCTTATGTGTTCAGCACTGAAGTGTTTTATATGAATATGTGAAGCTAGAGCAACATTTAATCCAGCAAGTTGCAAAGATATACATGTGACAATCAAAAGCACTTGCAGAGAAATATGAGAGAGAGTGTGTTTTATGCCCAAGTGAATAAGCACATTGTGTTTGTCCCACATCATATTTTAAAGTGCACTGGAGCATAAATGAGCAATTTCAATATGCTTAAATGCAAACAATACAGAATATCTTACTTGAGTTCATAAGAATTTCCTGCTAAGTAACTATTTACTGTTTGTTGTGTAACAAAACTCCAGAAACACACCCAGCATGAACTGTAGCTTGAACCAAGGATCTTAAAATTACTGTAGCAGACCTGATAAGCATATGAAAGTAGCAAATATTTAGTGATAATGAACATGAAATAATGTGGCAAAGTGGAATCTGTGCCAAATCCTCTCTTGCAGATTTATTAACCATAATATAAATTATGTAACCAGTAATCGTTATCTTAATTATATACCTGAATTCAACACATGAGACCAGAAAATAAGAACATGGCTAAATACATGAGCTCAGAAGACTTTTGTACATATATAACCATCTGTAAAGTTTTTCTTATTATTACAATGCTGAAGAATTTTATTTAGTATTGCCTACTATGAGATTATAATAAACCAGACACAAGATTATTAAACCTAGAACCTATTATTGTATAAGCCTGCTTAACCTATTAAGCCTTCTATAGTTTTGTATTAATTTCAATCTTGATCTGGTTACAATGTTACAATAATCAAATAGCTATCTATGCTTATGTGCTGAAAAAAAAGCTTTAGGTCATAATTTGACAAACATACTTTCAACTGTTATAATGAGTTCTAGTGCAACTAGTTGCCATCGCAAGTTGAACTGAAAATACTAGCAGTCTGATCAACTCTTTTTGGGAAATATTATAAGCACTCAGACAAACACTCAACCTTTTTACTTTAAATCAGAATCATGAGGACCAATGGGGCACCAAAGCATGTTCTAATAAAGTATCAGTCAGGGTCAATGGTGATTGATGCTATGAAGGCAAATTACTCCAATTTCTGTTTACTGCACCTGTTGATCACCTGTTGTTCTGTCTCACTTCCTCCTCCTAATGATTTGCGCAAATAGGAAAGATGAAAACCCGATCAATATGAGATGGCAATAGCCAACAACAGCATCTGCCAGCACTCCAGTGTCGCTAACTACCTTCTTTTGAATCAGCTGTATGTATCAGTCTGTCACTCAATCTTCTTCTAAACATGTAAGGGTTATAACTAGACAAGAGAAATTATTCTCTGGTCCCCTCACAAACAGGCAGGCAGATTGGCTACACCAGCCTGACTTTAGGTGGAAAAGAATCTATCATCGAGGCAGAGATCCACCACAACCATGAGCAGGGCAAAGACGTTACTGAAGACAAATGAATGAATAAATGCTGTTTCACTGATTGACTACTGTATAGTGGCTGCATGAAGAAATTTAATATCCATTGCATAGTTTGCATCAAAGCTGTTATTTTATAAAATAGTCATAGGTCCTACAGTGTAGTGGAAACTCATAGACAATGAATTCATCAACCACAACTCCAACAATAATAACAACTGCACTGTTCTTCTTCAAGAGCAGTGCATGAGAGAATGACTAAGCATTTTTCAATCTAAAAAGCAGTTGCAAAAACACTTTAAAATTAACAGAACTGTACAACTGTGATTTATGTTTGCTTTTTTGCTGTGGAGACTCAAACAAATAACAGGATAAAATCCTATGTGTGCATTCAGTCGCACACTGCTAACAATAGTTATACACTGAAAGTTAAATTAAAAGCAGGCTACATGTAATAAATTGAGAAGATTTAAAGGTTCTAAATATTTGAGAATATCTTGAATATATCCCTTGAGATAAGGTTTTAAATAGAACAATTTCAAAGGGTTTCCTTTTACCCTTGACTGTCCAAGATAGTCTTGATGATCTTTTATATTGTAAACTTTTTCCTTCTATAGAAGTACTAATTCAGCACAGTTGTACATGTTAATACAGGGTTTAAGGCAGAGCCTGTTTTACTGAGACTTGTTTCTCTAGGCCTGCTTGTTGTGTCGTACGCCCGGATGTGTGTATATGCCGGGTGGAGCGTGCCGTGCGAAGCACTGCACGTCAAAAGCGTGAGTCTGTGGATCTGATTTCATCTTTTGACAAAAGACTAGAGAGCAGCTGTTGACCTTTGCTGTACATGGTTGCCTGGTCAGACCTGTATTTTTGGGCATAATTAAAGCTTTTAATATTTTTTCTAAAATAATAAATTTCATTTACTGAAAGTTGTGGATGTCATTTAGATTTTCTTTTTCCTGTTTGGTTTGAAGAAAGGGACTGAGATTTCTGTCATAGCACTGTGGCTTGGGTCTCATATCAGATGGTAGGTTATCAGATATTTTGGAAAATATGCTTTTTCTTTTTCTCTCTGAGCTGAATTCTACGGGGACATGGCGTGTGAGGAATTGAGATAAAGGGTGAGAAAGTGTCTGAAGCGTCTAATAACTTCTATAGACTATCCTCTGACGGCCTATTATAGCAACACACACAAAGACATTCCTTAGCCCAGAATCTCTCTCCTTTCACACACACACACACACACACACACACACACACACACACACACACACACACAAAACCTCTCTGTGACCTCTGTTCTTGCCTGTATCAGCTAAGAACTTTCAATGTAGTGCAGGTGAACACAGTGAAGACAGACTTGTTTTTAACAGACAGGGAGCATTTAAAATTCCTCTTGCATGAATACACACAGTTCAGTTTAAACCATCAAACAGCCAAACCTCAAGCAAGAATTGTTCTAAAGCTATGCTTTGCATACCAGACTGAAAGACTAGACAAGATTTAAAGTGGCAGCTCAATTTTAGATCAACAATAACTAACATAAAGCTTTTCCAGACAAAACACCATGATCATTCAATCTATGCCAATTTAATCTTTAAAAAACCAATAACAAACAAAGAATGCACTCTAATACATTGATCATGTTATAGCAATGTGAGATTCATATGAGGATCAAACATTATTCTGTTGATATTGTAGAAGTATAATAGAATTACTACTGCATTAATATATCAGTCTTTCACACTGCTTTTACACTTATTGAAGAAATATCACTTGAAGATATAAAAGATCGATATAATGAAAGCCCAATTCTGGCTTTAAAACCTCAGAGCAGTGTGCAGATGTACCCTTTTATAAGGCTATGAACATTGACTTGGCACATGAGAGAAATATCATGGGACAAATAAAGCTGATAAACCATAAGTTCCAAAAAACATTTTGATGGAAAGATAAAGTATAGTTTAGTATGGAGAAATGAAATGCTCTATGAAATACTTCTACAGTGAATCACAAGTCAAGAGAAACCATATGGGCGCATTTTTCATGCGGCTGCCTAATTGCGGGATGTGTTAAATCTTGTGTTAGAATGGAGAACACAATATTGTGCAGTGTATTTTCAATGCATAACAACTACATTACTGCTTAAATTATATTTTTTTGTAGTTCTATAATTACCATTCTTGAATGCATTCAGGGAACAATAAACAAGCCATCCTTATTTAAAACTAGCAGAGAAATGTTAGCAAAATGTGTTTAATAATTTTAGTTTGTTTATCTTTTAAAAATGCAGACTGGGGTGTCAAAAGAGGTCTGTCTCCGATCAAATACCCAGACACACACACATGAAGACAAACAGTGAAATATAAAACTCATGTTCTGTAACAAATAAGAAAGGAGAAAGAAGAATATTGCAAACAAGCAGGATGTAGGTTTACTGAGAGAGCACTAAAGAGAAATAGACCTAGCGACGCATAAAACAGGTGCAGTAGCTCTAACAGAAACTCCATTTAAGGGCAGGTGTGGTTTTGTATAAAGGATGTAATTAAAACAGGGAAACTTTCTCTGACTCGTGCAAACAAAGCAGTATTACCACCCACCACCAGTTGGCCAGAATTCTGTTGTTGTTTTGTTTTGTAACCCTATAATCAACATTTTTTCCACAGATTTATGCTTAGCTGTATACTCACCGGCCACTTTAATAGGAACACCTGCACCCCTGGCTAATCATGCAATTATCCAATTAGCCAACCATTTGGCAAAAGTGGTGTGCATGAGAATTATGCATTTACAGGTCAAGAACTTCACTTTATGTTCACATCAAATATCCAAATAGGAGAAGAATCTGATCTCTGTAATTAGCCATAGCATGGTTGTTTGGATCACCAAAACACAAAAATCATTTTTTCCCATCTTTAAACTATCGGTTTCTGTGGTCAAGGATTCTTGTTTTTAGCTGACTGGTGTAAAAAATAATGTGGTCTTCTGTTGTAGCCCATTTACCTCAAGATTTAACATGTTGTGCTTTCTGTCAATTTTGACCATTGTGTGCTAACTCTATAGACTGTTGTTTGTCCTAGGAACTCTTCTGAAATACTTCTGAAACACCAACCTGTCTGGCACCAACAACCATGACACGGTCAATCAATGAGATCACATTTTTTATTTGAGCATTAAGTGAAGCTCTTGACCTGTTGCTACATGATTTCATGCATTGCGCTGAAGGCATGAGATTTGCTGATTGGAGAATGTGCATAATGTACAGCTGTTAATATTTAAGTGGGTTTCATGGGTTGTATCCAGATTTTTTTTTACTTTAACAATGAGAGAAGAAAATCTAAGGTTAAGTTACATTTAATAAAGATGATAGCTGCATAATTTCAATCTTTACTAATATGTTGATTCTTGTAGAAAGAAAAAATATCACACAAGCATTTGATTGCCAAAGCTTTAAAGTGTCATGGCAGACATGAAACACCAAAAGGTCAATTTAGAAGGAGATTATGCAGGCTCAAACAGTACTTGGATACAATCTGTAATGTTTTTTTTTTTTGCGCTTTAATTTTAAATGAAATGTTGTCTCATTACATGTTTGTTTAGAAGCTAATCTAGAAGAGTTCATAAGAAAAAGAAGATTATTAAGTGTATAGTTTCTCCTATTTCCATATACTTCTCTTCAATAAAGTAAAAGAGCAGATGCCAGAGGAAGAAGATTATTGTGTAAAAATTAAGTTTATTCAGGCCAAAGTCATCACTGACAAATTTTCAATTCATTGCATTGCCTAACTACAATCTAAACACCATGTGTTCTTTGGTAAAATTATACTCTTTGGGGGAAAATATGTATGTTTTAGTTGCAAAGCACACAACAAAATAGATAATCATTGTGTTTCATCATGTGGAACAAGCAATCTATGTCATTCTATTCTCCTTGCTATAAATGCTGTTCTTCTGCTCCAGAGGCAGGTATCAGAGTTCATACCCAAAGCAAAGTTCTGAATAACAGCTGTATGTTATCAGAAAACAGCAATGGATGGCAAAATCTGTTCACTAAATGAGTAATTGTTGATCTTAACTGTACCAGATTTAATTGTATTCAGTACAATTCATTTTTACAGCACTAACAGATGTTGTGTGCAGATTCTCTGTATGAATATAGGCTTCAGATAGCAGATTCAAATGGTGCAGTTAGATCTGTGTTTTTCATTTTCTATGAGATTTATAGTCTCATAACTCGTGTCATGTAAAGTACCCCCTTTACTACATTTGTCAGTCATTAAACATGCTTATAAAATTTCAAAAGTACAGTCAAGACATACTTTAAATGTCAATGTCAAATTTGATTGAGTGTTTAGGCTGCTGGAAGTTATTATGTTTAGGAAAGGGAAGGGAAATGACTAAACACAGAACAGAAACTCAATCTGACTAAAGTGGTCCGGAGCTGTTCTTCAGGCCAAATGAACAGATTTGTATTTGTTTTAGTTATGTCTGGGAAATCAGAAGCAGCTGAGGCGTTTGCATGCAGGCAGGATTATTCATATGCATTGTAATTGCTCAACAAAATGTGGTTGGTTTTGTACATCAGGATGTGATTTATTACAGAACGATTCATGAAAGGAATGATTGAAATAGAGCCTAAGTCACATTGTTTATAAAAAAGGTTTGACAGCAAAAGTGAATTGTTTAGAAATAGGCCTGATAGCTGGGCTTAGATTGTCTTTTACGATCAGAAGTAGTACAGAAGTGTAAAGCCACTCAGATCAGTATATACAGTATATATATATATATATATATATATATATATATATATATATATATATATATATATATATATATATATATACCTAGTCTGACATATGTTTCAAGTACTTAATCTGATCTGACCAATATCCACATGTAGATTACATTTCACTATTATTTACATAATAATATTTTAAGAATTATGACCTGCTCTACGGTTTTAATGCCTCCTCATGAATATAATGTTTCAAAAAGTATTTTCTGGAGTGTATATTTATACTGTAACAATAATGATATGAATAATTATAAAAAGGCCTGTGTTCATTTACTCAAGCATTACTGAAATTGCTTGAGTATTGTACATTATATTAACACAAAACAAACAAACAAAAAACCCTATTTTTACTACAGTTTTTTATCAATCTTTAAATTACTTTTCTACAAATATGTAATGCAGTGAGATACATTTCTTTTAATTACTGTGATATGTTTTGCTGAGGTTACTGCCTCCTACATAATTTAGTAATTTACTTTTATAATTTAGTTCAGTTTGGTTAAAATTGGGAATTAAATAAATTAATTTAATTTCTACCCTGAAACACATAATAAATATAAAATCTTGATGCAATACAAAACAAATATATGTGTTTGCATTATATTAGTGTTTTGTTTAGTTAAATTCGTATATGGACAAATCATTTATTGATTTTTACTTCATTAACAGAAATGAATCAGAAAAAAGACATATTTACTCTTGTACCCAGCTAGCCAGATCACGATCGATTTGTACGTTCCTGTTAAAAATAGTAAAAAATACTTTCATCTGATTCTATTGCTATATATACAGCTGTATCTCAATACATTAGAATATCATTGGAAAGTTTATTAATTTCAGTGATTCAATTCAAAAAGTGAAACTCATATATATAGAGTCATTACAAACAGACTGATATATTTCGTGTTTATTTCTTAAAATTTTGATGATTATTACTTACAGCTAAATTTCAGAAAATTTTAATATTACATAAGACCAATAAAAAAAAAACATTTTAACAGGAATCTTGGACTACGGAAAAGTATAAACATGTACAGAACTCCTTGGCCGGGGCTCCATTTTTGTCCTTAGACCAGGTAAGCCGCCTCTGACATTGTCTCTGGTTCAAGAGTAGCTTGATTAACTGATTAAAGTGTGACACCACTAGTCTCCAATATTGAACTTTTTTACAATAGTCAAATTTTCTGAGATACTGAATTTTGGGTATTTTTTAGCTGTAAGTCATTATCATCAAAATTAAAAGAAAATAAACCCTTGAAATATTTCAGTCTGTGTGTAATGAATATATAATGAGTTAAACATTTTTATTAAATCACTGAAATAAATCTACTTTTCGATGATATTCTAATTTATTGAGACGCACCTGTACTATATATAGCAATAGCATGTAGCTTAACTTGACTACAAAATTAGTTGATTTTCACCCAACTGAAAATTTCACCCAAATTCATACTATTGGTTAAGGTAATTAAGTAAAACTCTGGATTGTATAAAGTGAACAAATGTTGGAAAAGTGAAAATCTGTAATATCTTAGAAACTTGCTACTCACTCGATTGCTCATTTGGCATCATTTGAAATAATCCAATGCCATCTAGTCATTAATTCTCTCTCTTTGTCTCATTCTCTCTGTTTCATGACCACATTTTGAAATGTGTGTATGTTATGACATTCGATATTATCTGGATTAACAAAACTTCACTTTCTCGGTTGTTGAGATTGACTCCTTTTTAAAGTTATGTTCTCTAAAGGTGTTTTAGATAAAACAATGAAAAGTTCATGCCACCAATTTGATTATAAAACTTCCAGTGACTTCACTATTCACTCATTCTGTGGTTTTGTAGTATGCACCCAAAAGTTGCAGAGGCTAGTTTGTTTGCCCGATGAACCTGGTAAAATACACACTGCTAAAGAAAACTGGTTCACATGGAAAAGAAACATTCCGTAGGCTGTGTATAGGTGTGGCAGTGAAGACAGTTTAATGATTATCACTCGCCTCATGGCACGCAAGGAACTCCACTGACTATAATTGACCTTTTACAGCAACCTCAACTCTGATTATGTTACCTCTTAAAAGAATCTAAACAAAAGTTAAGAAAAAAAGAATCAGTAAAGCTAAATGTCAAAAATTCTTATTGGTAATGCAATCTACATGGTCTATGCTATGATTTAGCTCCAGAGGGTTTAAGACAAGCATAATGCACACTGACAAGCCTGGTTTGTGTACTGGTGCTTGAGATACATCACTATTAAAATCAATTATTTTTAATGTCATATTCATTGTTTGTTGAAATTAAACGGTGGTATCTCTTTTTGAAGACCCTAAAAGATAATTATTCATTCATTCAAACCACTTTATCCAGGTCAGGGTCATTTTGAATTCAGATCCAACACCAGGAAAACTTGACAGGAATATACCCTAAATGTAATGCCAGTCCATGACAGGGCACCATGCACACACTTATGTACACACAATTTTGTGTAAAAAAAAGCATGTTTTTGGACATGGAATGAAAACTTGAGAAATTAGATGAAGCCCACATGAACACAGGGTAAACAAGCCCATTCCAAACTCCAAACAAACACAAAGCTAGGCTGATCCTGGAGCTGTTATGTGGAAATGTTACCAGCTGCACAATTGGGTCGCTCCTGAATAACCAAACATTTTCATGCCACCATCAGGGTGCCAAAATAGTCTTTATACTTGTCTTCATACTCATGTCATGTAGGGTCATAGCACATAAGAAAGAAATCATAGCAGAATATTTAGCTAGTGACTTAAATCTGGTATAGGGTAAGAACTGTAATGTGGCCCTGCAGATCAGTAGTTTTCTATTCAATCTAGACTTTAAAACCACTACATTTGAAGAGATTAAACAGATAGACAGTAACTGTGTGACCTGTCAGTGACCTTGTGCTCACCTGTACTAAGAGAAGATTTCTCCCCTTTAGCTATGTTCTTAACTGCACGCATAGCTTTTTACTTTGGCAGCCATCCAAAGTACATGATGGCAGCTTTCCAGCAAGCATGCCTAACATCTATTTACTTGCATGCTAACAAGTAACAAGGTTTAGCCAATATGGTGAATTGTTTTGAATTGCTTCCATTTTCATACTATGGCACTGGGATAACATGCTGCATAGCATTGCAGGAAGGTACAATCTGTTTTGACACATAATCATTGTACTATCGTTGGTTTCATGTTCTTTTAAATACCAACCACTTCCACCCAGCAGTGAATTCACTTACACAAGAATGACTAAACAATTTACTTACACACTTATCGCCTACACTTATCACAAAGTCTTCATGGGTTTCTTGGTCCATTGGTTCATTTGATCCAGCAGTCTACAGAAAAGTGCTCCTAGTAATCCAGACTGGTGTTTTTCTTGTTTAATCAAATAACTAGTAAATAGTTGGTGAGTTGCATAAAGGGACTTCAAGGAAGAGACTTTATCATGTTTTATCATACTCATGCCTTTGGAATTTGTAAACTTAACAAACACTTTTAGTAACCACTTTATCCTGATCGGGGTCACAGATGATCCATGGTTTCAAGATTTCTGTGGATGTGATTGGAATACACCCTTGATGGGATGCTAGCCACACACTTATTTACAAACTGAATCACTTCTTGGGGCATTTTATCTTAAACAATTCATTTTCTGCCCTGGTTTGGGAGGTGAAGGAAACCAAAGAACTTAAACAGGCATAAGAGAACATGCACAGAATCTTCACAAGGAGTAAGCTTAACTCAAGATTGAACCCTGTGGGCATTGTGACAACAACAATACCCACTGTGCCACCGCACTGTTGTACAGTGTCATATAAGCTATCCTGCGAATAGTGTACCAGCAGGATAGATGTAAAATCCATACTGATTGATTGGCAGAAGAGTTCACATTGGGCCTCCAGGACTATCAGGGGTCCCATCATTTTAAAGCAGATGGTCAAAACACAACTATTATAAAGCTTAAAGTATCAGGCAGTGCTCCATTGTGACTGTGAAGAAATAAAACTAAAATTTGTTAAATGCAAAAAAGGAAAAGCAGAAAAGGAAGAACCAGATAAGAATTGGGGGGCAAGAATTCCGTCCTAATTAACTGGATTTAATCAGTTTGTCGTTTTCCTTGTTTGTTGTGGTGACTAAATGAATATAGCTAGATAGTGTGTTTGTTAGGATAGTACATTAAGATGTTAAATTGTGACTAAGGCTATGAAGATATTTGATTTGACATTCCACACTCAACCCCACACACACACACACACACACACACACACACACACACACACACACAGCAGGTGAATACGCTGTATTTCAGCACGTTTTAAACAAGACCCGCCCCTGTAGGATGTCCTGGAGCGGTTATTATATTTAACAAGCTGTTGCAGTAGCGCTCAGTTCTCCAGCGCACTACTCCAGAGATTATAGTAATACTTTAATGCGCGTCTGAACTCTGAAGTGCGACAAGCCAATCATGAAGCTGGAGGTTTTCTCCCCCACTCGCAGCAAAGACCCGCTCGCTGAGCCTGAAGTGAGCTCTGTGCTGTGCGCTGAAGAGGAGCTGGGCTCAGACGGAGACTGCGCGGTTCACAGCCCGTCCCCCGCGGCGCGCGTTTCCGGAGGCACAGCCAAGCCGTACACACGCAGGCCAAAGCCACCATACTCGTACATCGCCCTCATCGCAATGGCTATTCGGGACTCGGCCACGGGCCGCCTCACACTGGCCGAGATAAACGAATACTTGATGCAAAAATTCCCCTTCTTCCGTGGCAGCTACACGGGCTGGCGGAACTCCGTGCGGCACAATTTGTCGCTGAACGACTGCTTCCTGAAAGTGCTGCGGGATCCGTCGCGTCCCTGGGGGAAGGACAACTACTGGATGCTGAACCCGCACAGCGAGTACACCTTCGCGGACGGCGTTTTCCGCCGCAGGAGAAAGCGCATCGGGAAAAAATCTCTAAATAATTTGGAAACGCTCGCAAGGGACACCAGCGTGCCAGGGCGCGAGGAAAGCACCAGAAACGGAGGCAAGTTTTCCAGCTCATTCGCTATCGACAGCATTCTCAGTAAACCATTCAGGTGCCGTTCAGATGAAGCAACGGAAAGACTTTCTAGTGACTCTGAGTTCATGTTGCCCGCAGTGTCACACTTCATGCCGCTGGTCATGAGTTACCCACTGGTCACTGTACCGTTATTCCATGTCGGTTCTGAAGTCCAACCTGCGCCTCTAGGGGGCAAATACGACTCCGCGAACTTACCTAAACACCTGCCTGATTACCAGAGCCACCTCCGGGATCTGCAACATCCCCAGATTCCCCTTACAGTGCCCAGGAGGCCCGGTACCACCCCTTCAGAATTGACTCTTTACTGTCCTGAGACACACAGCAGTCCCCCATGTTTATGTGCACTTTCTCTATTGTTTGGTTGGAAAACTTTAAGGTGATTTGCTGTAACTAAAATACATTCACTGTTCCTGGGAACGCAAACAGTCTTCTAAACGAGTCCCCAGCGTCCAGCCACTGCGTTCACCTGTGTTTACTAATTACTCATTTTTAATTTATCATGAACGACTTCAGAAATGTGGTGTGTATTTAAGTGTGTATAGTTTGTATCCGTGACGTTGTTTGGTCAGAAACGTTTGCTGATGTTTTTTATGTGGAGATTATTTGTGTGAGCTGCGCTCCAATAGACGAACTGAACTGTCATGAAATGTTTGTAATAAAGAAAGAAATGCAACCAAGAAAAACGCGTGGCTTTTTCAAGTAAATCTTGGGACCAACTCGAGATTAGCTGCTGTTTCGGATAAATGACAGAGCAAATACCAGCATCAGTTTTCAACCTCTTCCTCTTCTTCTTCATCACCACCACCATCAATAGCACCACCACCATCACCACAATAAAAATAGCAATACCACTGCAACTTGTAACCAGAACAACAACAACAACAATAATAATAATAATAATAATAATAATAATAATAATAATAAAATTAATAATAATAATAATAATAATAATAATAATAGCGCAAATTATGACAAGGACGACAATTTCTGTTGTTGTTATTATTATCATTATTATTATTATAATTATAATTATTTTTTTATTATCTTTATTAACATCATTATTAACATCAGTGACAATGTGAAAATGTAAAATGCAACCTTTTTAATAAAACGTTTAATTACTTTTCGTTCATATCATTCATACTATTTTAGTATCTGGGGCCTGATATGAGCACAAGCGCTGTCGATGACTGGTTAAATAAAAAGATGTAGGACTAAGAAATCACTTTTTCTGCGAGTGTATTTGATGATGATGATGATGATGATGATGATGATGATGATGATCATGATCATGATGATGATAATGATTATTATTATTATTATTATAATTAGTAGTAGTAGTAGTAGTAGTAATAGTAGTAGTAGTATAATTAATGAATAATTAATATTACTCAAATAGAACGTTACGAAAAGATAGGAAAAAAACTGCACAGATTTTAGTCAATGGCCCTGCAAAATGCCTAAATACAAGACAAGTAAATGTAAGAATATGTTTAAGCTTACACATGTCTCTGCAGCATGGTATAAGAAGACATGCTAACGTTAATGCGTTCACCATCAACATCAAGGCTGAAATGCCATTTTTATTCGACTGTGATTTCGATTAATAAACGTATTCCATAAGTGGAGTAATGTATGTAATGTTTTGAAAATTGTGCGTTTGGTTAAATAGACCAGGTAATGTAAGGTGAGCCCAAAGAAAAAAGTTATAAAGAAAATGGCACAGTGCTACATTGATTTGGTGAGGATCTGGCATGGCAGTTTGAACTGCAGGCATAGTCTGCAAAAATGCCAAAAAATTAAGAATGGTTTAAGATAATGCATTATCCTCCCATATCCGATATTCAGGTGTGATGCTGCGACCTGCAGGTCAACTAGCAAAATAACTACTGCGTACCTCTATCCTGACTCTAACAAAGTTATTTATTGCTATGTATTTCACTCTTTTATTTCTAGATGTATTTAATGATGAAGAGGCTGTTATTCAGTTTGTGCTCATTTGTTGCAATTTTCACCCTAATCCAAAAAATTAGACATAATGAACTATACTACATTATATACATGTGTGGACAATTTATTTTTCTTTAATTTAAGCATTCCAACTATTTAAAACTCATTTTGTCCAGATGATGATGATGATGATAATAATGATGATGATGATGATTGTTGGTCTTTTTTATTAGGTGCCAAGGGCACTGAAATATGTAGCCAAATATATCATGTAGCCATATAACATCGAAGGAAACCTCTTGAAGTTTACTGGTGATCAACATCATAATCAACTTTAGACTTATGCATTAATAAAAAATAAATCACGATACCATTCCCACTACAAACTGCACAGTGTCAGGTTTTGTGTCAGGAATACATTCTGCTACTCTCATCCATCGCTTGCATTTATCATTTACCATTCATACTATTTATACAACTCTCATACCATCACCTGTCCTCTGCCACTTACCCACATCACCCATCTCTCACACTTGTCACTGGATACTTGCCCCATTACCCACCATGCACAGCCATAATTCATCACTGACACTCTTCACTCAATTCTCCCATGCATCAGCTGCCTCTCACACCTATTACTTGTCATTCACACTTATCACTCACAACCTTAAAATGTCAGTCACACCATCACCCAACGCTCACCCCTATAATTTGACACTCGCACTTATCACTTTACATTCTCACACATTACTTACTACTCATACCTGTCACCTGCCACTCACAACTGTTATCTGCAACTCACACCCGTCATGTGCCACTTGCACTTCTCACACACAAATCTTGCCACTCACACCTGTCACATCAAATTCACACCCATCTAATACCCCTCACACCTGTCACTTCCAACTAACACCCATCTCTTACCATTGACTCTCACAACTCTGACAACCATTTCTTGCCACTCACACTAGTCACGTGCCAATCACACCCGTCACACACAAATTTCATGCAGCATGCAATTGGGACTCATTTTTGAACTTTTATTTGCATTATATAAGTGGAATTAGGTGTGTAATTCTCTATTCACTTGAACATACATCAAAACACGAAGAGTGAATGCAACTGTTAACACAATTATGTATTCCAAATAATCTCTTTTTTCGTAGACTATTGTTTTATATATTTCTGGAATTTACATTTATATACTTGATCCACTTAATAAAAAATAAAACCTTGTGTATGGTTAGATCTTCAGGAAAAGGGATCGTGTAGGGGTGTTTTTTTTTGCTGATAAGTAGAACCTCGTAAAAATGACATGGAAAAGTGCGTTTTGAAACTTCTTACAGCTTGAATTAACATAATTAACAATTACATTTTACCTTATATCTGTTCCATTTAATAATTTTATTATTATTATTATTATTATTATTATTATTATTATTATTATTATTATTATTATTATTTGAAGAAGAAGAAGAAGAAGAAGAAGAAGAAGAAGAAGAAGAAGAATACAACTGATGTATAAATTATCCAGGAAAGTCTGTTAACGCAATAATGTATTATATGCATCAAGTAGGCCATTTTAACATTTGCTTTTAAGTCGTTCGTTGTGTTTTCATGCATTTACTGTGCCATAGTGGTCGCAAAATTGTATTTATTTATTTCATTATTTAATTGTATTTATTTAATACTTTACCACCTTCCTATTCTTGTCATGATATGTATATATTTGTTTTAAAAACAAATATATGGCAAATTTCATATTTTATATTTCAGTGACTCTTAATGAATGCAGTTTTGTTTTCCTCAAAGGCATATCAGAAATAAGTTTTAAATCAAAATTACATTTTGGACTTGAAATCAGTATGAGGTAACATGCTTACGAAACTCTACCAACGCCCGGTTTTTCAAAAACACAGAAAACACTGTCTAGTGTTTGGCAATCCAGTAGTTTAAGGACCAAGAACTGAATTTGGGGAGAAAACCATGACAATTAATGACTGACAATAAGTATATAAGCACATTTGACTCCATTTATCAAGCTGACCAAATCCGCAGGTTTGAAAAAGGTGGAACAGACACTAAAATGCGCACAGGTTTCCCAGACTCTAAGAAACCAAAGCCAAACCAGGATAAAAGTCCATTCTCATTTTCACCTTCAGACGCAAAAAAAAAAAAAAAAAAAAAGTCAAGGCACTTAAATGGCTACAGCTCACACAATACAAAGGTCATATCATGGATGAGACACGTACTGAAAACCAAGTAGTTAATCTCATAAAAAATTAAAATAGCTACAGTACAGTGTGTACAGTCTGCATGAAAATAGTTCCGTGCGTAAGAGAACACCGGTGAGTCTTTGTCTAAGTCAGAAACTGTAGCTTCAAAGTACAGTAGCGCAGAGCTGAGCTTCCTTCAGGCTGACTGGACATCCGGGACTCAGCGGGGGTGGAAGGAGCTCCACGGGCGGCGGAAAACGACCCGAAAAACTCGATCTGCGAACGTTTCTTCCACATCCTTATCGAGCTGCGCGCAGAAAACATTGCTGTTGCGCGTAATGTATTTACCCTTTCACTTACACTTAGCCTTAAAGGTTGTGGGGGTTAAGATATTGTGTGCCCTTTGAACAGACTAAGAATAATGTACATAAGAACGACCCCTCAAAAGTATTTGGACATATAGTTGGTTCTGAACGTATAGGAAAGGATTTCTCTATCAAAAAACACTTAAGAGCTCTATAATTAGGTATTTTACAAAACTGTAATAACTAAATCAGTTAAACAGGTGTAACTTTGTACATCTTTAAACCCCATTTTTAACAATTAATAAAAAGAAATATCAAAATGTACTTTATCACAAATTAAAATCACTATCAACTGTCTTATTTCATTTATTTTAGATGGCAAAAGTACACACATCCTTCACTTAAGTAGAAGTACAAATGGGTTTTTTAAGACTCTGGTAAAAGTTGAAGTATTGACAATCCTTTTCTTAACTCAAGTTTAAGCTCTAACATGTACTTAAGTAAAAAGTAGTCATTACTACTACCTGTTTTAGTGTCACACTGGTAACTGGACCGCACATCATATTAATATATTAATACAAAAAAAAAATCACATTTTTTTTATCTAATGAATGTATCCAGGCTGAACAATCACTTATAGAACACAAGCAGAGCAAAGATGGTGATCAGGTGATCAGTCATGTTTACATCACTGACTCCTTGTGTCTTATCCACGTTGGACAAAAAGCCGCGCAATGACAAGAAATCGGTTGATGGGCTGAAAACGGCGCCCAATGAGAATAAAAATATTGTTAATGTCACCAAATCTTTTTTACTGTCAAATGATATGGAGAAGTGTGTTTTGAAACTTCTTACAGCTTACTTCTTAAGAGCATGATAAACCTGATGTATATGCTTGAATGTACCATTACATTTGATCTTATATTTTTGCCTACATTATTATTATTATTATTATTATTATTATTATTATTATTATTATTATTATTATTGTTATAAGAAGTATATAAAGAGAAAAAAGAATGCAATTGATATATAAATGCATAAAAAGAAAACATAAAAAAATAGGTCTCTTTAGATTAAAAATTGTAAGAAATAAAAAATTAAATTTCAGAAAGCGGATGATTATTGTGTGCGGACTCGCCGGACTAATTGGGTCTTTGTTTCCTTGATAAATGTAAAGCTCGGGGGACTTGCTACGGACTGAAGTCTGATACTGGCTCTCTGTGTGTGGTTCTCAACAAGGGGACTGGTGGGAAAAAGTCTGTTTCCACTCACGTCAAAATCATTTGTAATAAACAGTGTGCCCCCACCCTGTCAAACAAATGGAAGCCGAAAAAAAAAATCTTTATTTCAGTCTCTTGGTGGCTAGGTCTTTACTGAGTTCAGTACAAAATATATTTACAATTTTTGTTAATTATTTAGTCTCATTTAGACACTCACACCGTCTATTGGAACATTACGCACTTTTCGCTTACAAAGGTGTCAATAAATATTGAAGATAATACAATAAAGCCTATAAAAGTGAAAATATAAATTGCACTCTCTGTAAACACTTATAGGGTGTGTGCTTGGCATGGCTATGTGTCTGCTTCGTGTTTGAAAAATGATAAAGCAGTTTGAGAGGGTGGTTAGTATGGGGGCTAAGTGGGGGAGATGCCCCGGACGAAGGCGGGGAAGAAGGAGGAGGGAAGCTGGAGCGTTAGTAAGCGCTCAGCTCCCGGGGTCTGCTTAGTTGGGGGGTCTTGGGCATCGATTTCTTTTTTCAGAAGAGGAATATGGACATCCTGCTCAACACTGAACAGCAGCGCAGCGCAACTAAAATCCAGCTGCATGATAAAGAATCAACAATGACGCACGGCTTAACTTCTTCAGCACGTCGCTTTTTCTGACTGCTAAGCTTTAGGAAACGAAAATGACGACTCGGAACGCCAGTTTGAAAGATCGACCATATTTATTTTAAGATTTCAATGAGGCCAGTTAAAATAAATAAATCTACTGTTCATCACTGAACTTTGCTCCGTCTCCTGTTGGATAGATTTTGCTGAACCTGAGCTTCAGAGTTGAATGTATAAGGATGACAACTGAGAGCTCTTTGGAGTCCATCAGCCCCATGAGGACGGGTTCGGCGACAGATGGGATGCATACTGGATTAATAAACACTCAGAGTGGTCCCGAAAGCCAAGGAAGTGTGGCGAAAGGAAAAAAGAATAACTCTGGATTGCGGCGTCCTGAAAAGCCACCCTACTCTTATATTGCGCTCATTGTGATGGCGATCCAGAGCGCACCGACTAAGCGTCTCACTCTGAGCGAGATTTACCAGTTCCTGCAGACGCGCTTCCCTTTTTTCCGAGGCTCCTACCAGGGATGGAAAAACTCCGTCCGACACAATTTGTCTTTAAACGAGTGTTTCATTAAGTTACCCAAAGGCCTGGGGCGCCCTGGAAAAGGGCACTACTGGACCATAGATCCTGCAAGTGAGTTCATGTTCGAGGAAGGCTCCTTCCGGCGGAGACCGAGGGGATTTCGTAGAAAATGTGAAGTCCTGAAGCCCATGTACCGCATGATGAATGGCCTTGGGTTCACTTCCGCCATTTTACCCCAAAACTTTGACCTGCAGTCTTCAACGTGTCACGCTAACGGCTACAATGTAGACGTGGTATCAGGATCTGTGTCGGGTGGCGGATATGACCCCCTGAAAATTGGCCACTATGGACACATGAAGAACTGTCCACTACCGACAAATGGAAACTATGGGGCAAACGCTAGTAATTCAGACACCTTTTGCCCTATAGGCAGCTCAACTGAAGGCCATTCGCAGTATTCTGGTACAGCTCACCACTGGCCTTCCTCTCCTTACCTCAAGCGCCCTCTCATTAGCCCTGGCAGTCCGGGGTCTGCAGCACAACAGCAAAATACATCAGCATTATCTTCATCTTACCCGATGGAGCAAGCCTATCTGCAGCCGAGCAACATGCACGGTGCAGACATGACAGGTATATGATCTAGAAAATCTTTTTATCTTTGACATAACATAAATAAAATGCATGATCCTAAAGTATACGCAACATGATTAAGGAAAAAACATATACGCTGAACATGCAGCACTGGGCTGTGTATTAAGTGTCATTTCAGAACAACAAACATGATAATTTCTTAATAAATGGGAATAAGCCATTTTTTAAAAGACCAACTCTTTCTACTGCAGATGTCATTGATGTCTTTACAATGAGTTACTGAATTAATTGTATTTTTTTTCTAGTCTACAATCTCAAGCTCAATTCATAAACAGAACCTTGTAATGTCACGATTTTTGCTTATTTACAGCTCAGTATTAGATATTTTACCCAGTGTGTAACTACCTCTCCATGGCCAATAATAAATATTTTAAAACCAAATTCAAGAAATACATGAATTTTCATGACAAAGTGAATTTTCATGAAGTTCTCCATTGTTTGTTTTATGATCAATTCCTGATTATACATGTATAATGACATTTTCAAGATTTCCATCATGGTTAACCCTGTGCATATTTCAGATTTTGATGTAGTGTGTGTTTATTGGTTGTGAGTTTACCTAAACGAATTGTGACTTACAAAATGTTAATAGCGATACTCTAAATACTCTAAAATACTAATAGTAGTCCACTTTTACATTTGTCTGTTTGTTTTGTAGTGGGTGTATCTTGCTATCAGCCCCATTCCACGCCTGTGGATGAACGAAAAGACTTTGTGATAAACTTCAGTGGAATCTCATCTCTCCATCCATCTGTTAGTGGATACTATTCCCATCACTATTATCAGCATCAGCAGCAGCAGCAGCAGCAGCAACATGGTCACCCGAGTGTTCAGCAGGACATCAAGCCGTGTGTATTGTAAAGGAATTAATCAAACTCTGGTTTAAAATACCTAAATGGACTGAATCTGAAGGCATTTTTGTTCAACACACTCAAGTCAATGAATTCAGTTTTTATTCTTCTTTGACTTTTCCACAGGGCTTGTAGCAATGTCCATATTATCTGCTCTTTTGTTTATTTATAAGTTGACACAAGTGTTTAGGGCAGGGTCAATATCTAAGCTGAGACCTCCTAACCAATGATTTATTATTTGAGAACAAACAGTGCATGCAAAAAAGTGTTACAGCTGTCACTGTTAGCTGTTGTACTGAAGGCGGGGCTTTGATAACAACAACAACAATAACAACAACAACAATAATGATAATAATAATAATAATAATAATAATAATAATAATAATAATAATAATAATAAAACAAGGATGATGCAATCTCCTACAGCCGGCGATAAAAGTATAGAAATTAAAGGCTATTACATAAGTAGATTAGTTATCTTTGACTTTACTACATGCTATATTTACAAATGTAACAGGCCAAGGCAAAAAAGCATGGGCTATTGTTTGAATCTTGCTTGTGATCCTTAGCTATATCTTTCTTTAGAAATGTACAACTACAAGGGTGCAAAGGTTAAAATCTGGAATTTTAGTCATAAAACTTCATATGTGAAGTTTTAAAGGCCTTTGGAGTAAATCTAGGCGTATAGAACGACAACAAAAAGATGGTGTTTCTGCCATCTAGGGGCGAAGTTTTGCTACTGCTGTGACAACTTTTTTCATGTTCTGAACTAAAGATTTTTGATCAGTGAGATTTCAGGTTAAGAAATAAATAAATAAATAAATAAATAAATAAATGTAAAGCTTCAGTAAAGAGGCATAAAGGCATGGGCATAATCAGCTATGCAAAATTTTTGAATTAGTTAATTAATGAATGAACTCGTGTGGAAGAAATTATCTTAGACGGGTTGTATCTAGGGCCAGCAGAAGCAGTGAGCATTTGCGTCGTGCCCACCAAATCAAAGTATGATTTTATTATTTTAGCCAAATGGAAGAAAATAACTTAGAAGCCTACAGCCAATGAACAATGATCAGTCTGTAACACAACCATACCCAAAGCCGGAGCCCTGCAGCATAGATTCGTTTTTCACAACTCACGTCACACACTACATTTATTTTGACATGCTTACACACTTTAGCTCCATACTGCCTTTTTTAAAGTTTGCCTAGTATTCTCAGTTTTTTATTGTAACGAATGTGCATTTAACCGACATTAAAATTGTATTGCACTTTATTCAGCTGCCGTTACAGCCTAGCGTTTGTGAGTTGTGGCTATTTAAGCCTATAAGCAATCCTAGTGTTGCATGTATTTGTAGCGATGCTGCTGTTAGCACATCAAAGGCTACGGCCAATTTCAGTTTACCCTCCACGAACCCTGCTCCTAATCAGTCCTCAACAAATGCTCCAAAGCAAACCGATCTCCTGGCTGTTTCAGCCCCACTTCAGGTGGTTGGCGATTTCAATAACGACCCTCCAACCCAGTATTAGCTAATTATCCAAAGCGTGCTATCGGTAATGTGTACTTCTTGAATCGTTCATGTCCACTGTGTAAATATCTGCAGGAGTATAAGGAAGCTTTTCCTTAGATGCATACATTTTATGTAACAGGCCTTAAAATAGGTGTGTCTTTAACATCATGTTAGAGTTCTTTCTCCACACTGTCAAGAAATTCTCACCCACTATCGCACCATGTTACATAAAAGCAAGAGGAATTTTGAGATCTTGGCCCATGAGAAATCGATAACAAATACTTGAGACATAAACTTGTAAGGATTTTTGCCAAGTGAAATAGGAGACTAATGTTGTGGATAGATGGGTGGATGGATAGATGAACAGAAAAAAATAAATTGAGATAAAAAAAAAAAAATACATTTTTATGTTGCTTTTGGTTATAAAGTAATAATGTGAGGAAAAAGTTGCATAAAAATGAAAGTGGTTATATAATTTTCTAAGATACGAAAATATTTCAGAAAATAAAAAGATCTATAGAAATGGAAACTTTTTTTATAAAATGTTGATTTTATACTGAAGTTTGACAATACTCAATACTCAAATTAGGCCTATCCACTTTTAGAAAAAGCTGTTTTCTAAACCCTACATTTGTGCAAACTGAAAGACATTAATTCATCTAAAAAACATTAATTGTACGAAAACTCGTGGAAGAATTTTTTTTTTTGTAAGAGTTAATGGTGATAAATCGCAAATAATTAACCATAAGTGGAATAAATCAATGCAATATAATCCAATAAACTGAGCAGCATATAATATACATAAAACTTAAAGCTTAGTGTACACACTCGAACAAGCGGAGTATTTGTTATGGAGCCTGGACTTTTCGCAATACTACACTGCCCCCTTGTGTCAGATAGCTGTAATAATCAATTGTATGTGAATAGTAACTCATCAAAATTTAAAGAAGGAGCAGCAATGTTCCGGTCACACATTTGTATTATTATTGTTCTGTTTTAACAAAGTCTATGTGTATTTCACAACGTTTTTTATAACTAAGAAAATAATTTGAGGTAAATATTTAACCAGTTATTGTTTAATTAGTTTCAACTGGCAGTTATATTAGATACAAATCACATACAGATCCAAGTATTTCCTTTGGCATCTATGCATGTCAGAGCCCTCTCTTATATACTTCTTTTGCAGCGATCCTGAAGGTCCTGCAGTATGCAGTAGTAGATCACAGCTGGAGTTTCTCCTGCAAGACAGAGCAGCCTACTCTTCAGCTCCTCCAACACCTGAACTTAGATCAGTGTTTTTAACTCCTGCTGTAGAGAACATACCTACATATTTGGAGATGGAAACCTCTGTCTAAATCTATCTGACTCTGGCAGCCAATGCATGCTAAATATAGAAGCTGACTGAGGGATCTTTCTGGGCTAGTTGTCTAGCCGATCATATTGCAAGCTGAAAACAAGATTATATGGTCATATTCAGCCAAAAAAGAATGAATATATAAAATGAGTCAAAATGTAGGTTCTTTTTATTAGTTCTGTTTTCATATTCATTTTGTTTATTTAGGAAAACTGTTAAAGAAACCCCAACTGTCAATCCTTACTTAAAGATGTATTAAGAGAATATGGTAGTACCGCTAAAATAGTTTAGCACATGTAAAACAATCCAGTAAAAATGTTGATATGAGAAAGTTTTACAGATTAACAGCACCTTTTCCCCTCCAAAGAGCACAATTTGGTTAATATTTTGTGATTTTGTTAATGAGGTGAATGAGATTACAAATAACAGACATGGCCAAATATTAAAAAAACACATACTGTATAATTAGAGAATTATGTTTACAACAAATTATTTGTTATTTTGTCAGTCAATGAAAGAAAATCTAATCAAAAGGAAACAACAATACATGACAAAGATCGTCGTCTTCTTCTTCTAATCAATAGTCTTTTCTTTTCTTTTTTTAAATATTATATTATATTATATTATATTATATTATATTATATTATATTATATTATATTGTTAATATCAAACATTTAGGTTTAGGTAGGAAAGTTTATTTCGGATGGAAATATATTTAAAAAAAAACAGCGAACATTAGCATTAGAACTTTAGAGTCAAATTTAAGAGTCAAAATAAAAAGAAAGAAAAAAGAGTTCTTTGAAAAGAGTGGTTTGCAGTTAAAGAACAGTGGGATTATACATTTACTACTACATCATTAGCAATTTAGTTTTTAATGAAAACAATTAGTAGATGCAAAAAGAAATAAGAAAAAAATAATCATGCTATGTGTTATATAGATCATTCGTTAAAGTTACAGTGTAGGAAAAATATATAAAAAATTAACTGAACTGAAATCGAGAAAAATGAAATGAAATGGAAATGTACTGCCATCAAACCTACACTAAAATTAAGAAGAAATAAGAAGCTTGCTCCAGCGTTCTACAAGAAACTACAGACACGATCACAAACCAATACTCACATTCTTCATATCCTTCACTGACACTTTATTCATCCAAGAAATTAACATCACAACATGTTTTGCTTATTTGATTAAACTTTGTTATTTTTATAAACGTCAAGAGATACTAACCTATAATACAGATTCTGTTGACTACACACATTCTTAATAGAAGACACAAACATTCTTATTATTCTAAAATAATCGTTTATTAAGACCTTAACATTGATATTAACTGCATTTGGGTGATGGTTTTAAAACAAAAACAAGTTTTTGTCAGGCAATTGTCCGGATATCACTGCCAGATTTGAACGCTTGATATGGCAGTGAATTATAAATAACATTTTGAATAAACGAATAAAATGCATTTGGTTTAAAATGCATGAACAGCTCTCTCCTTTTTTTAACCCACAATGTAATTGTTCTCTGATGCTTATATTAATATTTATATATTCCACGAGGGGGCAGCCAATGACAGAGCGGACCTGACTAATCAATTTATTGTTCAGTAAAATCAAATGCAGTTTTATTCACTCAGTGGCGAAAATATTAAAAGCTAGCATTAAATAAATGTTCAGGATTAGTACTATAGTATCAGATCAGTACTATCAGAAATAGATATTAATACTCTGCTCGCTACTAGATTAAATACAATTGTGGATTTAATATTAGAAATTAGTAGTTTCCAGTGATGCCCGACAAATTATCCACCACCCACACTGAGACTTAAATATATACATCACTTCATAACTACACGCAAATACATCATTAAGTGCATAAATCCCTTGCTCGTGCTCCAATAAATCCATGAGGCTAAAAGTGTGGCCAGTAGACCAACGGTGTGTGAGAAGATTAATTGAAAGTTTCCTTCAATAAATGTTTAAATAAACACAATAAGAATGTACAATCAAACAAAATAACAACCAAAACGTTATGATCCTGCATAATCTTTCAGAAGAAATCCATCCTCCTCTGGCACACACCAGGCGGTGGTGTCTAATTTCAGTGCAACAGCTATACAATAAAATATACCAAAACTAGTGAAAATATATGACAATGGGTATACAGTTTACGAGAGTCTTGAATGTGATAATAACTACAGTTTTTGTGCAGGTCCAGATAAGATTATCCAAATGTGTGAAGTCCCATGGATTGTTGTGCCCCTTCACACTGCCAACTTCTGCCACCTCACATTTTGTCTTTTTGATCAGGTAAACTGGGATGAGTTTCTGAACGCATGAATACTCACAGCACTTACAATCATTTTCAAAATTGTTCAACTATTCAATTTCAATCTGATACTGTGATGTTCCCTTAACTGTACCCAGCACAACACGTGTGCGCGCATGATCTGTTTTGGTGTATGCACGCCTTCAAACTTAATTAAGAATCCTGCCTCCATGGACTGGGTGAAAAGTGCTACGATCCTGCAAATCCATAAACAGCTCTGAACGCCCATTGGACACGGGCTGCTCTCTGGGAGGAGCACTGACACAGCCAAAAAGCTCGAATTATGTTTTCGGTCCAAAAGGTTTCTCTGAAGTGACGGAAAGTGCGGGAAGTTCACAAGTTTTGTCTGTTTTCAATGACTGGTGCACGGGTTTTTTTTAACGCAACGCACGACTGACAATCACCGCGCAGATTAGTTTCCTAACTACAGGTTTTAGAAACAGCAAAACCAAACAACAAGGGTCGACATTGAACTTTTGGATGATTTGAGTAAAAACTAGAAGGCGACACGGAGAGGAGCGGGCAAAGTTTTTTTGCGCCCTAGAACCGTGAAGTGAGGGGGTACAATGCACGCGCGCTACCCAGCGTCCAGCCCCAGTTCTCTGGGTGTTGTACCTTATATCGCGGGCGAGCAGGGTTACTACCGGACTGCCAACGGAGCTGGTTATACTGGCATCACGGCGCCGATGAGCATGTACTCACACGCTGCGCACGAGCAGTATCCGGGTGGCATGGCTCGTGCCTATGGCCCCTACGCGGCCACTCAACAGCCCAAGGAGATGGTCAAGCCTCCATACAGCTACATCGCACTGATAACGATGGCCATTCAAAATTCGTCGGATAAAAGGGTCACGCTGAATGGGATCTACCAGTTCATCATGGAGCGCTTCCCGTTTTATCGGGAGAATAAGCAAGGATGGCAGAACAGCATTCGCCACAACCTGTCGCTCAACGAATGCTTCGTCAAGGTGCCGCGCGATGACAAGAAGCCGGGAAAAGGCAGCTACTGGACTCTCGACCCAGACTCTTACAACATGTTCGAGAACGGCAGCTTCCTGCGTCGGCGGCGCCGCTTCAAGAAGAAGGACGCGCTGAAAGAGAGAGAGGAGCGCGAGCTGCAAGGCAAGGAGGCCCGGGCCCAGGCTCGCGAAGCTCAGCAGCCGGTCAAACTTCGGGACATAAAGACTGAGAAAGGCGCCTGCACGCCTCCGCGCTCTGGCACTCCAGGCATCGCGTCCGTGACCAAAACCGAAAGCCCGGACAATGGCAGTGTGACCGCGTGTGACGGGAACCCACAGACGCAAACGGCACAACAGGCCTTTAGCATGGATAACATCATCGCGGGGCTCCGTGGGTCACCGCCGCAGGCTGCCGAGTTGCCGGTGTCGCGCGCTGCTTTACCGAACTCTGTGCCTCTTGGTTACTCGCCCCCCACGCAGCCGGCACACTACAGTCCTCCCTGCGGCCAGGCGGCCGTATATCAGTGCGACATGTATGTTGGTGAGCGCGGGCACGGGAACGAAGCTTTACCGGATTACACAAGCGCAACAAGCGCAGCCGTCGCCTCCCACGCGACCCTGAGCTCGAGCCAAGAGAGCCAGCACGTGCAACAGAGTCGTCTCGCGCCGTGGTACCTCAATCAGAGCGCAGAAATGGCGCAACTCGGAGCGAACTATGGATCACAACAATCAAGCTTTCACGCGGCTTTCGAGGCACAGCGGCTCACGCTCAACTGCTCCCCCGCGGCCGGAAGCGACGGAGGCTGTCAGACACCTTTTTCTGGCAGTCAGCCACTGTATCGGGCCTCGGGAACTTTCGTCTACGACTGTAGCAAATTCTGACCAAATATCACACGAGCCAAAATGCACACTTGATTTGGCGCACAGACTCGCATTTCAAGCCCAGTTTAAATAATTTAATGCAGAGCTATGAGCCAAAGACGGTGAGTACAGGAGGCTGAAGCACTTCGGACTAAAAGGCCTGAAAAATCGAGTAAGATTTCGGTTTTCCCGGAATCGCTTCAGTAGGACTTTTTATCACTAGATTAATTTATTTCTTTAAGAATTAGATGGACCAACTTTCAAGCAAATGTTAACCTTATTTATATTATACAAAACGAAAGCTAACTGTGTACAAAATCTGCGATTTTTAAAAAATACTCAAAAATATATTATTTGTTAAATAAATTCCTCTCCTGTCTAAGTAAAACAATCGAGTGATTTATCGGCTTTGGTTTTTCCCACAACCTGCAGTAACTCGCCGAAAAGGTTGTATTGTGCATGGATCATGTTTTACACTATTTACAAATCTCAAGTTTCAGGCCTGCTGTCAATCTCACCATCAGACATATATAAAAGAAAAGAGAAATGTTAATCCTTAATTCATTATTATTTCTCATAAAGTCATAGCACCCGAATATATCTAGATGGTTAGTTTATAATAATAGTAATAATAACATTAATACTACTACTACTACTACTACTACTACTAATAATAATAATAATAATAATAATGATAATTAATAATAATATTAATACTATTAGTAATAATAATGATAAAAGTAATAATAATAATAATACTTATTATAATCATCATCATTATTATCATTTTTATTATATTTGAGGCGACATTTTTATATTACTCGGGCCTTATTTTTTTATTACTACAAATAACGTCACCACTATCATAATAATAATAATAATAATAATAATAATAATAATAATAGCATTCTAAATTCCATTAGCAACATTAATATCTCACTAGAACAGTTCCTTTTCTATCACTTATGCATTTATTAGAAATTTTTGCATTGCAATTTTCTATTTATTTAATAAATTACCCAGACTTATCAAACCCCTTTAATAAAGTAGATGTAATGTAAGTAAAAGTAATGGACAGACTTGTTTAGACTCGGGGTACACCGGGTTAAACTAATCACGTGCGCAAACCTAAAATTTGAAGCTAATCCCATGAATTGCTGCTGAATCACCAATCCACCGCGTTGTTCTTATGTGGGGACTGAATGTAATTAGCACAATCAGATGAGTGCGTTTAGGCGGGGTCTATTTTAAGCATCATGCCCAACGCAGCTCCCAGATGCTCTGCGCCCTGTGGTCACATCTGAACTTCATTTTTGTGTTATTTAACAGACTTTAAACAAACCGTGACATGTAAAAGTAGGCTGCGATTACATGCTAAGCACATGTAATTGGACAACATAAATAGCGAATGCAATTCCGTTTAGGCCTTTTGGAAATAAAAACTCAGCGGACACTTTAAGCAGCAGTGGGGTTTATAAACACGGCCTCGTGCGCGTTTTCTGCTCGAGTGCGCGCGTGCATGTTTGGATGCTGCTGTTGGGGTTGTATAATAGCCCACCAGGTTTAGAGCTGAGCTGCATTGGGACAAAACGGACACTGGATAGGAACGTAGATTTAACAAGTTATTTTTATTGCTTTATTTATTTGCTGTGGTTTCACGTGTTCGCACAGATAGAAATATCAAATGCATTGCAGGTGAGCGCGAGGGCAGTGATGAGGCTCGCAGCAGCGGGAAGAGTCTTTGTTGTGATGGGTTGGTCGGCTGTAGGCCTTCGTTAAGCGCGAGAGGAACACGACACCGCGCAAAAGGCCCTCCGGTAGTTCAACTGCCAAACACTCGTCAGGCACATGCTCACTCAGCAAAACGCAGGAATCATCAATGCAAGCTAACGACGAGTCAGAGTTTTTAGTTACATCGAAATAATTTATAGACAATGAAGCATTCATCTGTTTGCAAGATTAGAATATAAAACGTTTATACTGAACTAAAATTTCAAGTAGCAGAAAAAAACCCGCACTAACAATCGTGTTAAATTAAATACATTTTGTATCTCCATTACTACATTAGATAATTAGTTAACACACACACACACACACACACACACACACACACACACACACACGTGTGTATATATAGGGAACATAAATATACATTATATACATATATATACGTGTGTGTGTGTGTGTGTGTGTGTGTGTGTGTGTGTGTGTGTGTGTGTGTGTGTGTCCACTTGCCTTTAATTCATGATTAATGTTTCATGTTCACTGACCTTACGGTATCATAATTTAGTTATAGAATTTTAAGACAGTGGAGTAAATTCATTCAATTATAAATACTTTTGGGACACAGCCGTTATTTTATTTTATTTTATTTTATTTTATTTAATTATTATTATTATTATTTTAGTAGGCTGAACTGTTAAAGAGGCAGTGGAACACTACCGCCGTGTGCGAGCTGAAGACTGCAGATCGGTTATATCTAATAGCTTGTGTAAAAAGGAATATTAAGCTGTGAAGTATAATTCATTATTTTACCCAAACACACGTTTTTTTGAGTTGCACGACTGCATTTGAAAAGTATAAAAACAAATGAGTGTGATTTTAACAGTCGTCGTGGGTAAAAATTAAATATCGGTTTATTGATGAATTTCGATATAAAAGCTGCTTTTTTTTAACTAACAACAATGAGGCCTGCATTCGCACATATCTTTCTTGTGCATATAGATAGATAGATAGATAGATAGATAGATAGATAGATAGATAGATAGATAGATAGATAGATAGATAGATAGATAGATAGATGGATAGATAGACTAGGAAAGCATGTAATGTTTTCACTCTCATATATAAAAAATACGCGATCAGATTCAAAAGTCAAAACCTAAACTCAGTAAACCAGTGCGGGAAAAAGGACAAAGTTTTAAGTTATTATAGAAGAAAAAAAAAGATAGCTGCCCTCATCACATAAAATACCTGCAGAGGCTTTTTTACTCTAAGACCAGCACCTAGTGTGTATTGATTATTGATTAGTTTGGACTTAATTAAGAGTTTAATTAACATAAAATATTTCTTTAACCAAACTCAAACACAACCGGAGAGTCGGTCTGAGACAATCTGGCATGATAATGGCGAAAAACCATTTAATTCTGAATAATCCGTTTGGCGCAAAAAAAAAAAAAAAGCCAACAAACCAACAAATCATTAAACAAAACAATTAATTCGACTTTTGACTCTCATTTTCACTGTTGTTTTCATTTGGTTTTATTATGTCGTTTTAATTTTAGTCACTGTAATGATTTCCTCCGTTTTCTTTTTCCCGCACCTACAATTATTTGTATTTTATTGGCAGCATGAATTGAATTATTTTGGTTTCTTTCTGTTTTGTGCGTTAAATCTTAGGAGGTGGTTGGACATTGAGCAGGAGTGGGTGTTACAGATGCCAAGACAGAGTTTGCCATATTTAGGATAATATTTCTTAACTATGTCTGGCGGTTTGGCTTAACTAACCCTCCTAACTTGGTTTTATAAGAACTAAAATTCTCTGTCAGCTGTCCAAACTCCAGAACTGACACAGTAGTAGCCATACAGACCCCCAGAATATGGTCTGCTTTGTGGCCCCTTTGCACCTGTGTGTGTGTGTGTGTGTGTGTGTGTGTGTGTGTGTGTGTGTGTGTGTGTGTGTATGAACACAGTGGAATTGGGCAGGTTTTTGCCGTCTGCTTTTAATCAGGCCTACATTCGCCTCTATATGTTTAAATCGGTTGCATAAAAGGAACCTTACAGACTCGATGTGCCGTCAAAAGCCCATAAACTCCTGCTCCTCTAATCCAAGAGACTCAAACTCCAATTAAAAAAAAAGGTTATGCGCAATGCCTCTTCCAAAAACCTGGGATTGCGAGTCTCATGAGAGATTCACCGTCTAGGAAACATGCTATTAGTTTCCTACTTATCATTACAGAGTTGAATGCAAAGGTTGAACCCCCTTAGGTCAAAACAGAACATTTACAAATTACAGTAGTTTTCATTATGATATTTGGCGAGATGAGCTTTTTTTAAGGTTCTTTCGTTATCACATGAAGTCAAATTAAACTGGCTAATTAATCTATGCGAATAATATTGCAAATATAAATTAATGCTGGATTAATCGCATTCAGAAAAGGGAGATCCTTATATTTAAACTGCTAATTTTGGATATTTCTCCATAAATAGCATAGTCCATTGCTATTTATAGAGATATATGCAAAATTAGCTTAAATTTAAAACAGCGGGATGAATATACACCACAGAGGTATGTTTTTCCTGTTTAGGTTTTTTTGGAATATTGAGGGCTTTAGGTTACCGTTATGGCTCCCAGGTTGGTAAAAAAAAATGTGGTTGGTTCTCTAAGGTACGGGTTTTCCGACATTTGGCAAGCTTTAACTTTAAAACGTTCCTTTTAGGACTGTTTTTTTTTTAATGCACAAAAAATATCTGCTGCTTATTTCAGTGCGTAAAATTATATTTGGCCCGTTTTTAATTCCTGGGTTTTCGACTGACATAACACGTGCCATTCAAGTTGAACCAAGACTATTTAGAATGAATTGTTTTTTGAGTTGTTGAGGTTTGGGCTAATGACCATTTTACTCCCGTGATCAGTCAACACACAGATGACTATTAAACCTTTAATAATAAATAAAAGAAGTTTTGTAATTGCGGTTTGTGATTTCCATCACTGTAGCTAAATAAACTGAGACTCTGCTTCTCAGATCGCTTGGGGAACCACTGCTCTGGCTATATCTTGTGTACCTTCAGAAAGAGCACCAGGTCTTGAGTGCAACATTAAAAAATACATGTTCTGTACACAATTAGATTCAGTGCACCGTTATTCTCTACTGAGGACACGTGCGTCTTATTTTGACGCGGCAACGCAATTGTATCTTTATATGGCAAAACTTTGACATCATTTTGACTCGTGCGTTAGGAGATTAAAACCGCAGGTTCTACACGTCTAAAAGCAGAGCCGTTTGACAGACTACTATTTAATGCGGTACTGTGCGGTTTTGGACGTAGCTCAAGCGGACACGCATTTCCTTCAGAATACAAGGGTGTGATTGTGCTCGCAGGCAGGCAGGCAGGAGAGCAGGAAGGCAGGGGAGCGCGCGGGGAAAAACGACAGAGCTCGGTGACCCTCCGGTAACCCACTGGCGCGAGCCACGGTTTGACGCCCTCAGCCCTAAATGCACCGTTTCTAAAATAGCCACGAGGAAAACTGGGCCAAAAAGGTTCAATGTACACTTCCTTATAGATTTTATGCAGAACCCCACAACAGACTGATGTATATCAGAGAACCCCTTCAGGAACATTACCAATCCCTAACTATCCAAAACCTTCAGACGTCCATTTTGGACCTAATCTTAAAGAACTATTAACATTGGGCAAATTGTTTCCACGTTGCCACAGGCATATAGTTCTTTTCTGTCACGCAAAACGTATATGTTGTGGCCAAGAGTGGAGATTTCATAGAAGCAAGGCGAAGGGGTGCAGGACAGATGTGAATATTGAGGGACACAGAAGGTAGGTTTGGGGATTAAATAGAAATATTTAAAAATATATATTTTTTTAAATAGTCCAAAATCATTTCTTTCTATCAAAGGCGTGTACACAAAAAATACAATTAGTAACAACAATAAATAATAATAATAATAATAATAATAATAATAATAATAATAATAATAATAATAATAATAATAACAACAATAATAATATAATAATAATTATAATAATAATTACTCTTGGGACTGAAAGAATTCATATTTGAAAGCTGAAATATTTGCAGATTATTTCCCCAGTTTGCTTTTTAAGTACAACTGGGAAAGTAATTAAAATCTAAAAAAAAAAGCTAAAAAAAATATGTATATTTTGCATATAAATACATGTCTGAAGTGATGTCATTCTGCCATCCAAAATATCTACATACCTTCCATAAATACAAATATTTTAACTAGATAAGTAGCATAATTAGTTAGAAAACGTTTCGTATCAGACTTGGTTTATTTTTAAATGAATGTTTTTTTTATTCTTGAGTTTGCTGACATCTCTTCACTGACCCGATTTAAAAGCAGGGTTAGCCTCCTACTTTATGCAAATTAGATATGACCCGACAAATCTATTTGATTGGTTAGAATAATTCTATGCCTAAACATGAGGCACGCTTCTAATTCCGCTTTCAAAACCTTAATACTTACCTATAATTAGCTCTTATGGACTGCTGGACTGGAAACGGAAGACAATCGTATAACCGTGGTTTTTATATTGCCCTGTTTGTTACCGACGTGTTATCATTATCATGATAAACAAATTAAATAAATAAAAAAATAAAAACAAACAAACAAACAAAAAACAAACAAACAAACAAACAAAGATCTAAGGAGGAAGCAGAGGTTACTGGTATTTCTGACGTGTGTTTGCAGCTAGTAAAGTTAACTTCCGCTCTTCTGTCCAGACCAAAGAACCAATTTTTCACATCGATGAGTTTTAGTTAAATGTTTAATACGTTTGAAAAAATATATTGATTAATAGGTATGTGTTGTTGACTCTGGTGAAGTACACAATAAGGTATATGGCTTATTTGTTAACAAAGCTCTTTACCACCAAAAACCAGTTACTTTCAAATAAGAATTGAAATAGGAGAAATATTGTAGACGTGTGCTTTAATATGTACATATTAGCTATTAACATATTGCTTATATGAACTAAAACTAAAATAAAAACGCTACAAACAAGCAACTTGCCATTTATTTGTGTGAATGCAGGGACACTTATTTTCAGTAAATGCTTTATCCTGGTCATGGACCTTATCCTGAGAACACTAGGTGTAAGTGGGAACACAGCCTGAATGGGATGCCAGTCCCTCCTAAAACATGAAAAACTCGTACCAAGGGCAATGTATTTGAACTATTCTATCTACTAAGGTTTTCCCTGAATCATTGAGACACCATGCCACTCTACTTAGATGTAGTAGAACATTTTTATATTTAGAGTAAAGCTAAAATTATGTAGACATCTGACCATACCCATATATTTTTTGTCGAACCTCCCATATCAAAGTTCAACTCTTCTGGGAAGGTTTTCTGTTAGATTTTAGTGCTCATTCACCCACAAGTGCATTAGTGACATCAAGCAGTGAGGTCAGGCGAGGAGGACCGGAGTGGAGTCACTGTTAACAAAAATCCCTTCAGGTGTCAAATGGGGTTGAGGTCAGAGATCTTTGCAGGACACTCGAGTTTGTCCACTCAGCCTTAGCAAACCATTTCTCCATGGACCTTACTTTGTGTACAGGGATGTTGTCATGCTAGAACATGTTTGGGCCTCTTTAAGCTACAGTGTTCAAAGGCATCCTACACAAGTGTGTGCCTTCAACGTTGTGGCAACATTTTAGGAAGAACCAAATATGGACATGACGGTCAGGTGTCCTTACACTTTTGTTCATATAGGGTATTTATTAAAAAATATATATTTATACTGGAACAGAATTATAAAAAATTTCACCAGTGACCTGCATTTTACAACTGCTGACTACAACAATATTGATTTTAATAATGACAGTTAAACACAAACCAGATAATTGATGACGCCAGATCTGAATAGAATTTGAATCCCCTTTTAATGAACAAAATCAAAGAAAAAAATAATTAAATATGCAAATTTTATAAAAAAAAAACACAAAACAAACTATTAAATATTAAAGATAGCATGATTAAGCTAACATTAAAAATCATTTAAACATATTTTAAAGACAGATTCCAGCTTATATAAACCTTTAGAAATCCTTTTTCAGAAATTAATCAACATTTATCTAGAAAATAGTCCTGCTGTAAACTGTTATAAAACTACAACTACTCAGTATATCCTAATACCCTTACCACAATGATGACACTTAAAGGCACTAATATATATATATATATATATATATATATATATATATATATATATATATATATATATATATATACACACATATATATATATATATATATATATATATATATATATATATATATATATATATATTAATAATAAAATAAAAAGCTAAGAGCCCCCACACATGCTCATGATTAGACATATGACATTATAAAAGGAATGTGAAATGCCAAATGCAGGATTTACAGACAGGACATAGTGCCTGGGGAAAAAACAAAACAAAACAAAAAATCTACAGAGTAAAGCGCGTTCTTTCTTGGTCACACACACAGGTCCATGGTATGTAGATGTGCTGTTAGCCTGCGGGCTTATGCATTTGGGTTGCTTTTCATGAGCGCAATATCTGCATCCACCATCTCTTTAACAAGCTCCTGTTGAACAACATTACACATGCGCACACCGTCAGAATCATCGCTTTCTTAAATGTGGAAAATTGTACTGAACTGGTTCAAGTTCTCACCTCGAAGGTCACGCGTGGCTTCCAGCCAAGTTTCGTAAGAGCTTTAGTGCCGTCTCCCTGCAGATAGTCCTAAACACAGAGAGAAGTGAAGAGTTGAACATTTCTCCTCCCTTATTAGCATGACCTTCCATACATCACAACACCTCACATTCTTTTTTCTGTCTTTACCTCAACACATATGTATACACACACACACACACACACACACACACACACACACACACACACACACACACACACAGGTGTCAGGCTTGGTATCTCTTGGGGCAGGTGAGGGCAAAGGCATGCCATTTATTTAACACAACCTCCTTCCTAACCTCTTGCCCAGTGACTGAGCATGATGGATTATAGGACTTGAGTGGCCGATCTCAAACTCTCTTTTCCCTTTTTGCCCTTTCTCCTTCACAGCCAGAGTGAGAAATGGGTTTTTAGTGGAGATTCTCAGGGTGCCAGCTTAAAGAGCTTGAGAAGCCTTTATGGCTGATCTGATTACACTGCAGCGCTAAGGAACCAGAACACAAACACACTCATACACACATTAATTGCACTTTTATGAAGTCCAGTTGAACACACCCTCATTTGTAAACCATAGCCAGTGGGATTATAAAGCTAAGGTTCACACCCCCAAAATTATAATTATATAAATTGTTTATTTAAAACATGTTTATTTACCCTCTATAATTATAATTTTTTTTGTTTTAATGATTTCATTTGTATGGACAGCCTACAAGGTTTTTTTTTTTTTTTTTTTAAGATCCAGGAATGTACTTTATAAGACAAACATTATAAATCAAGCTCTAAATGTGAAATATTAGCACACAGTGCTCACGCTCTTCCTCTTACCCAACATTTTTTCACACTAAACTTAAGTTGCACAAATATGCAGAATATTACTTTTAAGAAATGAAATGAATTACCTTGTACTATTAAAATTAATTTTCTATTTTGTCCAGTGATTATTTCTAGTTTTCAATTATGTATTTTTTTTTTTTAATTGTATTTTAGATCTGGTATAATTAATAAATATTTTTTTTATAGGAATTTTATCATAAAGAAATCTTTGAAACCAATAATGAACAACATTCATTTATCTAGAACCATAAATAGCATTGAACTTTCAGACTCAGGCATGTATTAAAGTGGTGAATTAATCATAATTAGGATTTACTGACAGCTAAATGAATCTCAGCTGGTTTGGTCACTCATATCTCACATAAAACCCAAGAGACAGACATATTCAGCAAGAAAGATTCATGTCACATCATGTTTCTGTCAGTTGATCAAACTGAACAATAGTGTGAGAGTGTGAGAGCAAGATAGAAAAACATGAAATGGCTATTGTCTGAAATACCATCTGGAGCGTTCTCTTTGTAGCAGCAAATGTCATGACATGAAACTGGGGCATGACTGACTAACCAAATAACATAATATAAAACATGCTTGTGAAATAAAGTCAATTAAACCAAGCAACTCAGAGTAGGCGTCAGCATACCTAAATTCAGAGTGCCAGTGTCTGCCAGGGTCAGTTATAAATCACAGTCCTACACACCCAGAGTTGTACTGTGAGTTTGTAATCCGCTATCAGTATCTGAACGATCCAAGGAAATATTGCTGTTGCTAGTGTGGTAATTAAATGCAAACAGAATAAATCTGTACTGCCATAAGTATTATTATTTTCGGTGACTCAATAAAAATGTGGTGCGCGTTCAGACACGAGAGTTAAAAAAACCTACACATGCACAGACATTGTAAACGCATCTTATTCTGTAAAAGAGATCATTAAAAATTCTGCTGACTTTGCTTTGTCACTCTCTGTGTTGACTGACTTGACACACTTCTAATATTTACACAGTCATAGAATACGTCAGGTTTTAAATCCTTGAACCAAATTTCCAAACTGAGTCTGAGGGTTACTCAGTTTGTTCTTTTGAGGTCTCCTTTTAGTAAATCTCATTGATTTATCGCTGATAATCAGTGAAACCCTACAACAGAGAGTTTTTGTTTAAGAAAAAAAAGATTCAAAGTAGAACCCTCTTATAAAACTTGGAGTTCAAAGAACACCTTTTTAAATTGTATACAGTGGCAAGATATGGAAAGAATATAAACAACAACAATATCACACAAATTACTAATCACCTCTTATAAAAAAAACAATTTTTAAAAATAAAAGACAGATAGATAGACATATAGATAGACATATAGATAGATAGATAGATAGATAGATAGATAGATAGATAGATAGATAGATAGATAGATATAGATGAGTAGCTTGTTAATCAATGAAAAATAAATATTTTCAAAATATTTCCTTAAAGCTTTGTTATTTAATCAATTAAGAATCATTTTCTTTGGACTTGTTCCTCACAAAATAAATATATAAGATTTTTCTTTTTACAGCAGTATGTATAGCATGCATTTCAAAAGCATGATTTGTTTAATTCTCTGACATGAAAACGAAAAATAATTTAAATCTAAAATACCCACTTCACTTCTTGCTAACTGAAAACCCCTGCTGCTGAATTTATTTAGATTGGTGTGTGCAGCCAAAGGTGATTTGCAGTGTGGATTTCTCCTTTAGCTTTCAAAAATCAGCGAATCAAATGGTTTTTTTTTGCCGTTGAGTTTGATGGAAATAATGTGTTCTGAAGTAAGAAAATGTTTGCTTTATAAACTAATTCAAGACCATGTTAAATCATTTCAGCCCATGCAAACTTATGCAAAATCAACCTGATATACAGTATCAGATTCGCACAAACAAGTAATGAAAAGTCAAGTTATAAGCCTACCAGTATAGTGTAATAAATAAAGTTCATTATATAAGAGGTTGTCGCAGTACAATGTCCTGCCATTTCAATCAAATATATTTTCAGTTGAACTGAAGTGACACTGCACAACACAGCATTCTTCATAATACAGTTCTACTAAGTGAAATTTGATGGCAACTGCTTTTTCTTTCTTTTTTTTACTGAAATCGATTTACTCTATTAGTTGCTAAAACATTTACTGTAAACCCCGAAGGATATTCATAATAAACAAATATGGTCACCTATTCATAAAAAAGAAAAGTTCTTAATTTACTGTGTTTCCCTGGGGTATAAGTGACAGGGTGCACATGTACGATCCTTTTGTTATCATCCATTAGAATGTTAAAAGCCAAATAAACAAATGGTTGCTAGCACACACAAATCAGGTAATGCATACACAAAACACAAAAGTATCACAATTAGAGCCATAACACAAAGTTACCCGTGTCTGAAACAGTTGCATACAGGACACCAGAATTACACGTTGAAACACACCATTTCCCTACACAGTGTGATTGATGCTGAAGAAAGAGGTGAAAAGAGCCCACAGATCATGGTTTGAGAGAATTGTGGGTTGTTTAAGTTACAAAATCAGCTGTGTGAAAGAGCTGCATGAAGAGAGTTCACTTCCTGAGAACGTTTCAACCTCACCAAGCATCCGTAGAACAATTGGCTTTGTGTGTTGAGTTCAGATGAGTAAAAAAAACTTTTGGGCATGCTGTTAATGATTCGCTGGAAAGCCTTGTTCATTTCATATTTAAGCACTGGTCTGCAGGTTATTATTGTGAAACTCTTCCAAGTTTGATATAGAAAATAAGGTCTCTATATGCAAGAACAAAAACAGGAAATCATGAATACAGTTTGGTAGAGCCCAGGGATTAAAAAAAAAGAGCATTTAAAACAACCATTTACCCCGAAAACTTGCACACACATGCACAAATGTCCGGGGTGTGTGTACAGTATGTGTGTGAGGGTCAGGAAGTTTGCCGCCCACCTCTCGAAGGGCTTGGGAAATCAGGCAGTCCAGTGTTTTTTTGTGGGTTTGACCTCAGCCTGCACACATACAGGAGAGGGCCAGCCATGTGTGTGTGGGAAAGACTCCATAACCTTACCATAAACACACGATACATACAGGAGCAAACCTCCTTAGAATATTAACGCAAGTTGTATAAATGTACTATAGATTTTTTTCCCTTGTTCATGTTAGACCTCTCTAATCAAAGCATAAAAAATTATTACTATTCTCTCCTGTATATACCCTCATGTGGAACTAGAGGACTATCAGACTGATTTCGATGTGATTTATCTTGCTATAGGTTTTTATCACAAAGGTTTTGGACTGTCCTAAAATTAGGTGCAGGCTGTGGTAAATCTTAACCCTACTCACAATCTACAGACAGACCAGTAAAAAAAATAAATAAAAAAACTGGTATGAAAGGCCAATATCCAGTGAAGGTTGATCTGAACCGTTATTCACCATGTTTCTTTTAAACTGAAGTCACATTTATATCCATAAAATACTGTGAGATATCAAGAAAAAAAAGAAAAATGTTCAATGCTGTTGACAATTATATAAATTATGTAGTGTGTCTCAGACATAAGGTTTTTAATTTTAAAATTATCATCACTCTTTGGCAAATGATACATTTCGCGATTTTAAAAATGAATGTTAAATTACGGCATAAGAAACTATTTCTATACCCCCAATTGTTAATTTTATTAATTAAAATTGTCCGATCTTTTTTTACTTTTAATTTCTCAATGGCATGACGTTCTAGCTTATACAGTAAACATACATAATGCTACTGCTAATTTTTGCTCACTCTTTAAAGTATAAAATGATCAGCGACAGACAATTGAATGCACTTAACCAGAAAGCTTTAAAATAATTCAACTTGACATCAGCTGTATAAAGGATTTTGACAGACCTAGTGCACACAAACTAGACTAATTCGAATAATGACGCCATTATACTCAAGCACACAATAATTAGCATCACTACTCCTGAGTAATTCTGAAATCAAGCCAGCTCCTCAATTTTCAAGTCAGCACACGGAAAGAATATTTCTTACACAGACACATGCTAATATAAGCCTGCACAGGATGCAGTCAGTAAGAAGAGGATGTTGGTGAGATTAAATTCCCATATATTTTCACCCACCATTCGTGGCTGTGATGAAAAATTGTCCAGTCTAGAGAGAGAGGGAGAGTGAGAGAGTGAGGAATGCGACGTGTCAGGAGTTCAGCGACTGAATGAATGCGAGTGAGAGAGCCAGAGTTAATTAGTCAATCAAGATAACGAGCACAGAGACAAGCCATTTACAAAGGGCAGCCTGCAATTAACCTCCACTCTCGTAGCTCTCTCTCCCACACAACCACTCAAGACTTGTCCACACTAATACAAACACATTTTAAATGCCTAATACTTTTTTTTGCATTGCTATTATTGTGATTATTTGGTTTCTATTTGCATTAAAAATAATATTTCTTTTATTCTTCAACTGGAAATGTGGTTGGAGGGAACCGGAGATTTTTGGAAAACGCTGTTGCCTGTTGACCTATGATAGGTTCCTGCTTGTCATGTGATCCTGACTCCAACAAGTCGCTGTTGCTTTCTGCTGGCATGTATTTTGGTCACTGTTTCACAACTGACCATAGAAATATACTGAATAAATACTTTGCAATCTCTCCCAGTGCTTTAGTGAGTTAATTGCCTATTTTGCTGTCATGCAGCACATCACACCTCCTGGCATACACGATAAGCCGTTTGGCTCAGGTAGTGTGTGCATTCTTACTAACCATTTTCCCATCCTTATATTTGAGTGTGGATGGAAATATTTTGGGAAAAGCATAAAGCCCCAGACTGGATGGAAAACTTCTTAAATGTATCTATAATAGTGTGAACATGACACTAGTTCCATGCCCAACAAATTACACTCAGGTCTTTCTTTCTTTTACATGATCTACTCTTTTCAGTCGTGCTTCGAAAATATCCAAAGAACAAAAAGTGAAAATCACCTGGGTTCTCGGCCACATTTTCCATAACTCTATTCCTTCTAGTTATAGTTCATATGAACTCTTTCACTCTTTCACAAAACACACTCTCTCCTTTTCCCTCTCTCCCCTCCATGGGGCCCAGGGTGGTTCCGCTCAGTCAAAGTCCTTCAGGAAATACCAGAGAGAAGGCCAGGGGAGAACTTACACCCTCTTTCCCTCTCTCCATTTATTTCCTTGCCTCAGCCTCCCTTGCTGCATTGCTCGCTCTTAGTCCCCTTCACTATTCATCTGTCATCGCTTTTCTCCCTCACTCTCGCTTGCTCTCAGACTCGTCTCTATCCCTCCAGGTTCAGAACGGAGCTGTAAGCTGGGGCATGTCTCACATGAATAGCCTCGTCTCGAAGGCAGGGTGACACTGACAAACATTTAAAAGAAAGGCCTGAAGCGAGAGGAAAATGAGACGTAGAGAAACACAGTAGCAACTGTATGAACACAGGATCCGCCTGTGAACCGGCAGACTTATAGCTCTGAAGTGTGCTCAGTAAAAGTCAAGTTGATATATACGGTCACCTAGAGGAAAGACTGGGCATCGGAGAGCAACTTTACTATAGATTTGAGCTCAGCCTGGCACTCGACCAAACACTTTACGACATCATTCGCACTCGGATTTAACAGCTCTGACCTATTACACTGCATATCATCATAAATCTGTCACATGTAGAGGCAGTCGCAGAGTCTCCTAGAGTAACGAAACTACACACACACACACACACACACACACACACACACACACACACACACACACACAAACTATATATACACAAGCTACACATAGTCTTGTAGTCTATAGACATTCAGCTACAGTTTCCACACAGTCACACATAACCAGCAAGATATGAGACGCATAAATAACCATAAAGCCTGAGAGTGGAGCTACATCAATATCCATACAGTAACTACAAAAAAACCCAAACAATATCAAGCTACACCACAGTTTTCCAATTGTTGTCCATTACCCTCCAACACAGAGCTTAAATCACCATTAGTAGAGATTGTCAAAAACAATACCTCATGTCAAATGTAAAAAAAATATACAAGGTGCAGGATTGTTTTATTATTCTGAAAATTCTGAGTTATTAGAGGTCTTGTTTTCCGGGGTCATTATTTTTTAAGTCGCCAAACATCTTATTCTCTTCAAATCCATAGTGACAAAATATCTATAATAAACTCTGTGAAACTGCAGTAATTCATGTCCATCTGTGCCTCTCTGAGGTTCTTTCTGGAAATATGTTTACTATAATAATGTCACTGATCTAATCCCTCTTTAATGCCAACATGCTATAACCCTAATCCCTAACAATCCACATAATTCCACAGTTCCATAATTCCAAGGGAAACAGCAACTCAGTAAAAACTAGTCCATGTTATAAATACTTGCAAAAGACACATACATGGACATGTGAAGACATGAAAACACATGCACTCACACATATTAGGCAATTTAGGCAATTTCTTTTTAGCGTAAATAGGTTTACATACAAAATCAATGTAATGCTAACAATACACTAAAAAAACTAAACACAATGCGCTAAATAAAACAATTTAAAATTTTATGTTCATAGGCTTTACCCCACTAAGAATAAAAATTAAAAAAATTAAAATGGATGAGGCCTTCTTTGAAACTGTCTGGAAAATGAACAATAAAAAAAAAAAAAAAACCCTTCGGCTGCCTGAAATCCACCTTCACCAAAGTGCTCATAAAACTGCTTTAAATCAGCATATGAATGAATAAAATGGAAGTATAAATCCAAACTGGCTAAATGGAACTGCTGAATGTTCTCGAGTGCACACCATACAGTTCACAGAAAGGTCTTCAGCTGCTTTCAGCTCCACCCTAAAGAAGCTATTACAAGAGATGTTCACCAACACCAGCAGACCAATAACAGTAGATTATTGGCAGTGGCCATCAGGGCCAAGTGAGCATGTCAAAATGCCAATGATTAGTGGGTTATAGACTTAAAACTATCCTAATCTCTTTAAAAAAAAATTATTTAATCCACTGCTGTGGCTGGGTAGGCATATTAAACTGAATGCCTAAATCATGAAAGGACTTTCACAGTGAGGTAAACTGACTACATCACAAGCACACTAACAATTTACTTAAGAGGTCCTACAACTAATAAATGCTTTGTCATGTAATATTTCATATTTCAATATTCCATCTATTAACACACCAATTCAAATTTAGTTTTTTTTTGTTTTTTTGTTTGTCTTTGTATCTCAACAATGAGTGATTGAATGTTTAAAAAGTCTTTATAGAATTATCAATGTAACTAGAAGAGTACATTTAATAACTAATTAGATGTTAAAATTTTAATACAAACAGGGTCAAGCTTAGAGGTCAAATGTCTGAAAGATTTTTATTTATCAATGATTTAAACAGTTTCAGGCATACAAATAAGTAACAATAAGACTAGACATGTTGGCAATAGAGGAGTATCTGTTGGTGCCACTGGCATCAAGTTCTACCAGTTTATATTATTATTATTATGAATACAAGCTACTGCCACCTTCTGGTCAAGATATTTACGATGAGGTGTCTAAGCAATATGGATTGTTCACAGATGAATGAGACACTAAAAGTGGAATTATGTAGGCATTTGTTGACACCAGTGCTTGTTGCTTGGTGTGTACTGGAACTTAAGTTGCAGTCACAGCTATTAGTTTGATTGCAGAGTCTGATTAAGTGCAAAATTGTTATTTCTGTTTTGGTTTTAAATTATATAATTAAATAACCACAAAAAAAAAAAACTTGAATAAGTAGGGCTGAATATCCACTTGCAAAACATTTTCTGGTCAGATATATAGCGATGGAAAACGTAGCACAACACTGCATAAATGATGAAATAATGATTTTTATTATTACTTTCTGTTTTGTATTTAACAGAAAGCATTTTGTTTTGTTTGCCCAAAACACACTCGGTTTCTTTAGCTATGGCCTTAGCTATTGCTTTGTATTTTTGGAGCTCACAGCTACTTAAATGCTACCACACAAAATGTCGGGGTGACTTCCGGCACTCGGGTCAATTCGGGGTCAAATCACTTTCTAACTGCAATCACACTGTGCTGGTTATTTCAGTCCACATCTGAGTGTAATTGCTATATTGCCACAAACTCATCGAAGGAGAAGGAAACCAGGGTTCAAATCAAATGAGAGAGAGAGAGTGTGCTTACACCTATTTGTTATTTATAGCAAAAATATTCAGAACATCTAAATACTCCATTATGCATTATACCGTAGGTATGTCAAGACTGCAACAAAAACAATGACTGTGTAGCATGTTAAAGGCTAGCCCATTTATCAGGTTCTCTTACTGGGAAGATGAACTATTCGCTAAGGAATTTGGGTGTGCATTCATTGCTGCATCCTTACACAATAAAGACCATAATATAGTTCTGTATAATAAAGACCAAATTCAAGTTAATAGGAAGGAAGAGTAAGAAAGACTTTAAGGTGTGTTTGCGGTTAAACGTATTGTGTAATTACACATTTTATTGCTGGAATATAATTTTGGTGGTGCCTGTTGTACATGCTGAACAGGTATTTTGTTAGATCCCAAGAAGTCACACACGCTAACAGAAGGTTTATTTGAGTCTGCAGACTTATTTGCATAAAACAAGCAGAAGGGGAGATCACACTAACTGCTTTTCATTAGTGACTGACTCATAGTAATGGCTTGTGTACGAACGTGTTCTATGCAAATTAAATCAAACAATCTATTCAGTAGGTTTCACTGCACTCTTTTTCAGTACACTTGCTGAATTAATTCAGATAATTCGTTCTAATCAACACAATGGCCAGGAAGAGATCAACAACCTCAAATATTGATTGCAGTTCGGGAACTGTTAAAAGACTGTAAAAGTCTGTAAATAAATTACCAATGTTTATTTAAATCACAGTTTATTTAAATCTGCAACACCGGCATTTGGCCCTGTAATCTGTTTGCTCTGGCCTGTTCTCTGTTACATGTTTCTGTCTTATTATTATTGTCATTCAAATTTTAGTGTGTGCACATGCACACTTCACCGCCAGCACCAGTTCCACCTTTACAAAGACACCTGTGGCCTTTAGGCTTTAAAGCATTTAAATTCCACAAATCAACACAATGTCATTTTCTTACATATAATTAGAAAACTAACTGGATTATCCACAACACTTATTGGTCCAAAGCTGTTGATTTACTAAAGGGTTTAAACTAATAGTGAAACATAATAGCAGCACAACCAGAATAAACACTTAATATGCCACACAATAACAAATAAAATAAATGTCAACGATATTTGTTCTCATACCATAATTAATATTTGTTATGTCTTGAAAATGTTGTAGCTTTTATTCCTGTTACTTATTCTCTTGTTGGAAATATAATACACAATATGAAAATGTTGTAAATAGGAAAGTACATGCCAAAGGAATGGTCTTAAATTAGACTTTATACCACGCTTTTGGCCCAGTGAATGTTTTATTCCTGGTCTTGGTGAAAATTGAGTTTACAACCGGTTGGTGTAAGAGCCTTAAATTTACGGCCTGAGAGTCATGACCAGCATAATCCCGGCATAAGTACTAGCATTTACTCCAGCTGTTATGTTAAGTGTTCTTCATACATGCTCTGGCTAATTGGTTAAATTCACTTCTTCTGCAGTACTTCACCCTCTTGAGTCATACTGCTGAATACATGGCTTGCATTCTGCATTACATGCAAGTCATTTTTAGGGGGAAAAAAGAATAACAATTAAAAAAAAGTAAATGTAGCTTCTCTGCAAATTGTTAGAGAGAAAAAAATAAAGGGATAAACTGATTAATGAAGATGAGTAAATGTAATTAGAGAGCTGTGTATGTTGGCAGTCAGGAGAGTTTGTGGCTACTCTGGGTTTAGCATTAAATTAAACCAAACCATGAAGAAACAAATACTGTACTTGCATGAATATACATCAGCAGATTATGTACATAGAAAACAGAGGAACATTTACTCTTTGCTTTTCTCTGTAATATGAGTCCCATTTACAATGAAAAAAATGCAGTAAGGGCTTTGACTAGAAAACACAAATTAAAATAGTAAAATTGGCAAATAAACAAAAAAGAGACAGAGTACGTTACACCACAGTGAAATTTTTCTTCTTCGCTGAGGTCAGAGTGTAGGGTCAGCTTTGATACAGTACCTCTGGTTAAAAAAGGGCCCAACAGTGGCAGCGTGGCAGTGCTGGGGTTTGAACCCTTGACCTTATGATCAGTAAACCAGAACCTTAACCACTGGGTTACAAGTATTTCCCAGTATTTACTCCAAATCCAGAGGCTTAAAACATGTGCCTTGGATAGAGCCCCTGTTTGTTAATGCAAGAGGTGGAACTTTCTAAGCTGACATGCAACATAGTGTGTGTGTGTGTGTGTGTGTGTGTGTGTGTGTGTGTGTGTGTTTTCCATCTGTCAGCAGTCATTTAGTAGGCCTGTTTTGTTTTCTGAGTTAGTGCCTTTTTTGAATTCCAGGTTGAGTGACCAACATGACTTCTTATGCACAATCGGCAATGATCAAAATTCATTTCAAAAGTCAACTAAGGAAAAGAAAACATTTTAATCACCAGTATGATGAAAGGGCTGTTATATGACTGAAGTGAGCAGAGGAAATCTTTCTCGCATTCTCACACAAACACACACACGTGCACTCACACATGAAGCATGCTTCAAATTCAAGTATCAGTTACTCACCACTTCAGTGGGACGGTAGTACTTAGAGTCTACTTTGACATAGATGACTCCTGTCTTCTGACACTTGCCTACCTCGTTCTCATCCTTCCCCTCCCACCTGTGAGAAATATACAATATTTTACATACATATTACATACATTAGATAAATTTGTGTCTATCTATCCATCATTTTATATATATATATATATATATATATATATATATATATATATATATATATATATATATATATATATAATCCAAATGTTGTCTGTGTAGAACAAAAACACCCTGTTTCTCTGTCAGTTTGTTGACTAACATAACAATCAGTGACATCATCAACAAACTCCACAGGGTTTTCATCCGCCCAACTTCATACTTTAGTGTGTATAATGTTCTTGGAATCATATGCATGAGCCTGTTTTATCCCATAATGTGTTAAATTAGTGCCAGACTTCTATTTTTTGTACCATGGACTTAAATAACTTAACTGACTAAGTACTTTATTCTCCTTGTTGTAGAGTGAACAACAATTATAAAAATAAACAGGCTTACAGAGAGAAAACAGACAGGTACACAGGGAATTCAACTAAATTTATTTTTGGTCAATCCAATGCCGTTGTTTATGGCATACAGAATGTAGGCAGCAGTTTTGAGGTCAGAATGCTCCCAGAAGCCAACAGAAAAGTGCAATTTGTTAAAGTGCTTAGGTGCATTATGTAGGCTTCAAAGGAATAGCACAGAAAATGCCATAAAGATTAACACTGTAAATAATAAAGTAGTATAGAAACAGTCTGTGTGTGTGTGTGTATATATATATATACACACACGCATATACTTACACAATGGTTATGCCCACGTGTTTGAAGGCTTTCTCAACAAACTCTCTCACGCTGTGGACCTCCCCTGTAGCTATGACAAAGTCATCTGGCTCATCCTGCTGCAACATCATCCACATAGCCTGAGAGAGAGAGAGAGAGAGAGAGAGAGAGAGAGAGAGAGAGAGAGAGAGAGAGATGAGGCATAAAAATCATCATCATCTCTTCAGTCTACTGAGCTGTGTTCATGCTGACATGGAGAAATAATCGCTGATTCATTCATTTCTATACGCTGACTAAATTTAATGTATTTTATGCTTCATTAATATATTTTTATAAGACTATTATAACATTTTAAAACTCTTCATTGTCATCTCTACAGCGTGTATAATAGATCCTCTCTGTTTTTTGATGTTGCGATGGAGGACAGTAACTATTAATCAGGAGGCATTTCCAATTTGCATATCATGCACACTTAGAGATGCTAAAATTCTAAATGTGTAGAATTATACTCAACACTAAAATGTGTAGAAATATGCTCAATATTTTGTAGTTGTTTATTTTTGTGGATAGACAGAGGGAAATTGACTTATAATAGTTAACCATTTGTTTGTTAAGTTTAAAAACACATTTGAGAAATTTTGTAAAAATATAACCCAGTCTGATCTTTAGCGCTTTCATGTGGTTAGGATCCTACACCCGCTCCAACACATACACACACGTCCCTGTCCTGACGTCAGCACAAAGCCTCCTGGGATATTAATTATTGTGGGAATGAAGAAACTAGTTCCCAGGTCCGGCTACCCAAATCCTGACCCCCCCCACCCTCCACCCCATCAACCCCTTTCAAACCCCCTCAACACACACACACACACACACATACACACACTCATACAATCAAACACTTTTGTGAAGCCGGCTGAAATATTATAAAAGAGACTGGGGAACAAGATAAATAGGGGGAGACAGATAAGATATGTGCAGCTCAGCATCAGTAGATCTGGCTCCATCTATAAAAAGCACACAAACACACACACACACACACACACACACACACACACACACACCATTGTGTATGATTCTGCAGAGTATTAAATGGTCATAGCTGAAGCCAGTTGGCTCCACGTTTAATGCGCGTCTCTTCCCCCGCTGGACTCCATGGCAGAATAAAGAGTCCATCAGCACGTTCTATCTGCTGCAGTGGGAATCTGCCTGCTGCTCACACACACACACACACACACACACACACACACACACACACACACACACACACACACTCATATTTCACTCCGGCTCCACTCACATGCTCCATCCATCAGGCGCAAATGAGGCACCAGACACACGCATGGGGGGAGAAAGGAATAGTGTGTGTGTGTGTGTGTGTGGGGGAATGGAGAAATAGATGGAGATGGAAAGGGAGAGAGAGCAGAAGGGAGGGAAGAAGAGGTCACCTGAAAATAGAAAGTTTACTATAAATTTAAAGTGAAAGAAGATACACACCCCGAGTGTGTGTGTGTGTGTGTGTGTGTGTGTGTGTGTGTGTGTGTGTGTGTGTGGAAATAATCTTTTATATTCCCTAAGTTTAACAAACCCCATACCCCTATAAGAGAATTCAAAATGGTGAGAAAATTCTACTAGTATCAAACTTTTAAAAGAGAAACTACTTACTTATTTACACAGGTAAATACAAACAACACACACTTCAGACTATCCAAAAGCAAACATCTGGTTCAAGTTTGATTTAAAAATGCTTTCTTTAAATGTGGTACAAAAAAGCTGTTCATCACAAATAATTTTGTCAAGACCATAACTAATGCCAAGTCTTGCAATATTCCTAAAGCTATGCCAGGTTTAATGTTGCAATCAAGAGATTTAAAGCTATTTTAAACAGTTGTGTTTAATGTACCTGAAAATATTTTCTATTAATAAACAATATGGACAATAATCTGTGGACACCTGACCATATGATTCATATGCGCTTTTTGAACATCCACTATTACATTCAGTCCCCATTTGATGTTATAATAATCTCTACTCTTCGGGAAAGATGTTCCACTAGATTTTGGATTATGGTTGTGGAGCTTTGTGCTCATTCAGCTACAAGGGCATCAGTAAACTCAGGTAATGATGCGGGTGAGGAGGTCTATAGCGGGCCATGCAAAATCTTTCACTCCAATCCACTAACCATATTTTGTACATAGCTGACTTTGTACATAGGACTTTGTACACTGGAACAGGTTTGGTGCTAATTACAATTTGCAAGCTTTCAACCAAACTGTTTACAACATGAGTTTAATAATAACCTATAATATGGGTCAAGGAGCAGTTTGAGGAGAACTTTTTTTTTTAAATGGCTTTTAACAAAGTCTATAAACCTATAATGTGTTTTAAAAAAGTGTGTACATGTGGACTATTTTTTTTTACCAAAAAAGTTAGAAATACATCTTCACAGTAAAAAAATCTTTTAGTCTGAAATGAGAATTGTTTAATCTTGTTATTCTTAAAAGGGTGCCAATAATTCTGGCTATGTAATGGTTACAGGTTTTGGCATTGGACTATGATTTTGCGATTCAGAAACCTTTTTGCCATTGTTCTGTCGAGCATATGATTCCTATTGACAAGAAATGAATTCCATAAGCAGTGACCTCAGGTGTTTCAGACATGAACTGGACTTTAGGAAACACCTCGTTGTCCATGATTTCACTCATCAGCACATTTATTCAATAAAAAGTCTGGCGAAGCAGTACTGGAAAGATGTATGCTCTCGTTCCATTTTACCTCGTTTCCCCCATCGTACCTTGTGCTCACCTCTCTCCTTTAGCTTGCCTTATTGGTTCTCGCCCTCAGTACTTTTTTCTCTCCCCTGCTCTGGATCATTACCTCTGTGAGAGACAGCTGAGAGGCCCAGGCAAAAATTCCCCTTCCTGTTCATGACTCGCACACACTAACACACTTACACACACATACAAATACCCACAGAAAACCTCTAGCCCCACTCCAAAATCTTTGTGGTGAAGGCCGGAGAGAGTGCAACGTGTTCTGCTGTAAAAGCCCTGTCATTGTGCGTGCTCAATGTTCTTTTTTAAACTCGCATGGGGCTGCCGGTGTCCAGTCCACCCATGACTTACTGCATTTACAATGTGAGCCCAGACACAGACAGAGGGGGAGGGCAAAAACCCTTAACGTGTGTGCAGGGAAGTAGTGTGTAGCCCCTTGCCTTATCAGCCTTGCCTTCCTGCCCATCCATCAAGGCAGTCTTGTGCTTGATAGTCTTTGAGTTCAGCCGTTGCTCGAGCTCGACACTGACATCTGGATTAGCTACAATTTCACAATGAAATGAACGGAAGTGTGTCTGATCGGCTGCATGTAGCCTGAGGACAAATCATGAAAATGGTAAATCTTGCATTCTCACATTTCTGTTATTTCTTCAATAAAAAAAATAAAAAATGACATGCTTATTCAAGGCCTTTTCCCACTAACATCCTATTGGTCGGCCTGTTTAAACTCAAGTGCAAAAAGAAACTAAATGATTCAAAATCCAATAAAATCTAAAAACAGTAGGGATAATCGCAGCATGTACATGCTAAGCGTCATTTAAAAAGTATTATAAAATTCTGATTTAAGTCTGCATCCTTCACTGGAAGTCCAAAACGGAAAAAATGGTGGGAGAAATGGCATTAGTCTCCATGCTGCCAATTAAAGCCAATCATGCCATCTGAGAGCTCATGTATGTAAAAAAAGAGCAGTTAGTACTTTCCTCAAAGTGTAACACTTCATGAGCAACAATCTAAAAAGATACTCAGAGAACTCATGCCCTAACCTTCACCTTTACTGGTTTGTAGCAGTCATGTGAAAATGTAGAGCAAATAGTTAGTGAATGACGGACAGATGACCCAAAATCAAAAACAGCATTACTGTTCAGAAACAAGAATAAGTGGTTACATGCGAACACAATCACTGCGGCTTAAAGTAAATGAAGGCATTCAAAAACTAGACAAGAACAGTCCACTCCACGTACCTCTGAGGACGTGCACACCCCAGCCACTCTAGTTATTACCCACCATGTGATTGGACAAGAGTTAGCAAGTGGGTGAGATGTTTGTAATACCCGAATTGGAGAGAAACAAAGGGAGGAAAAGTTCATTCCTTTTTCATAAAGAAATTAAAAATATATATTTTCATTACTTGTCTATTACAAGTGAGTTTTATTTGCATCTGTACAGAAAGGTGTAGTGATATTACTAAGCACAGTGATCAAGTGGAGATGGTGGTCAAATGGTGACCAATGGACATAAACAATCTAATCTACAGTATGAATTTAAGACCTGGAAAAAAATGTCATTCAGGAATGAGAGGAGAGAGAGAGAGAGAGAGAGAGAGAGAGAAAGGTATGAAGGAGAAAAAAATCTGTCAGGTCTTGGTTTGAGGTGAAAGGCAAATAAAGCCATAGGCTTAACCGTGGTGACATGCCCATCACACCTCCTGATTTTCTGAGTGTGTGTGTGTGTGTGTGTGTTCCTCTCTGTTTTCCACTGTCTTTGAATTCTGAAATGCAAACTCTCTCTTAAAACTGTTAAATTACACAAGCACAAAATCAGGGACAAGGACAAGCGTGATGTTAAATTTTTTCCTACACACACACACACACACACACACACACACACACACACACACACACACACACACACCTGTATAAAACAAATATGCACATAACACAAACAGGCTCTTGCAAGGCTGGGTGAGAGTTTTTGAGCCTTATTTACATGTGCTGTATTTTTTTGGAAGCATATTTTGCAACTGGCGAAAGTTTTAACGCTCCCTGCTGCACTGCACCATACACACACACACACACACACACACACACACACACACACACACACACACACACACACACACACACGGTCACAGACTTTTTTTTGTACTGAACACAGAAGAGCTCTGTTTGAGGCAGGTGGTTTGAGTTAGGCACAGACAGGCTGTCGTACGGCCATAGTCCAAATACACACACACACACACACACACACACACACACACACACACACACACACACACACACACAGACTGAGGTTTTGCCTGCAGATCACCTGTGAACTTTATTAGCGCTCTTCCACAAAAGCTATTTTCTCTTATTCCTGCTGCCACTGAGACCTGCAGTTACACACCAGTTTAACTGCTCTGTCTTTCCTCTCATTCATTCATTCATTCATTCACTTATTTATACACTAATTAGGTGCATATTTACCTATATTTTTGGTAATCCCTTGTTCTTGAATATACATTATTTTTATTTATTTTTATATATTCTATTTATCTAATTGTAAGCCAAACATCAAACGTCTGAAATGTAGAAATGTAATGTACACACCCAAATGTAATGTACACATACAGATGAAAGAATTGTTTTTTCTTCATATTTGTTGTGTTTGGAAAAATAGTGTAAGAGTATATAATTTGTAAACCATCCAGGATATGTATATGTAAAAGCAAATTGTATGTCCACAGCAGTGCGTGTGTAAGAGAGTGTGCATTACAAAGTAGAGAGATGGTTATCTGCATCATTTAGCCCACTGCTGAACATATTGGTTACAAATTGGAAAATGAGCAGCAGGTGTGTGAACACACACATGCACAAACACACATGCACGGCAAACACTTCATGCCTGAGCAATGCGAGTGAGGAAAAACAAAAGCAGGGACCTTCAATATGATGTAAACGGTAAAATCCCACATAAGTACACTCAATTGGGTTCTTTCTAAACGAAACATAACAGTCATTTAGTTGTGCGATGTGTTGCTGTGGTTTGTAAATACACGGTTTGGACAAAGGTTTGTGGACAAGTAACCATAAAATTCATATGGGCTTTTCGCACATTAAATTTCACAATTAATTCCCATTTGGGAAGATGTTCAATAGGGTTGATAAAGCTCTATAGCAGGCCACTAGAGATCCCATACAACCCATGTGAGCCACATGTTCAGGAGCTGGATTTCTGCACAGGGGCATTGCCATGCTGGAACAGGTTTGGGCCACCTAGCTAAGGTGAAGGGAAATGTTTTGCTACCACATCCAAAGACATTTATGTGCCTCAAACTCTGTGGTAAAAGTTTGGAGAAAACCCACATATGGCCATAAAAAAATAAATTAAAATTAAAAAAAGATACGTTTGAGGTTTGTGTGAATTTCACTAGTACTTCTCTCTTCCTTAAATTAATACTGCTTTGGATTGGTATGTCCCACCTTCGACTGAGTAAAAACAATAACATTTATGAACTTCGAGCACATCCCACTTTCTGAGCAATATCAACATACTGTTCTTATTTTACACAGACAAAAGATCAGATTACCTTTGTCTTGTTCCTCTGTCTAAGATTTTATTACACAAACATTCAAATGCAAAAAACAACATCCGCTTGGCTTTTTAATTTGCCTACATGTAACTAATGTAAACACATTATATAAACAAGGTGCTGATTAACTAAAAACAGTTTGCACAGACTATCTACAGATGATCTAAAAATCTATAAAAATCTATAATAGTTATATTATAAATGCTTTAATATCAAATGTAGTGATTTTCATGATCTGTTTAAAAAGCAGCACTCGGCGTTTCGAAACATCTTTAAAAAAAATAAATAAAAATAAATGTGTTGAACCTGTTTTTGCAAAATCATAATTTTGGCAACAAACTAATCAAGCACAATGTAATCATGGGTGTCTTTGGGTGCTCATGGGTGCAAAAAAAAGGACAGAAGAGTGATAATGTGTGGCACTAAACATACTGTACATACACTGTATACATAATTTGCAAGAGTAGATAAACCCATCCTGAAACTTTGCTGAAAGGCAAATCAAATCAGATGAAACCATGTAGTTCATCATGTAATGTTTGCATGCATGATAAAAAGAGAGGAAAAAAGTAAGAAAGAAAAAAAAGAAAGACAGTGAGGCCTGAAATCATGGTGTGGATATTTACACTGCATAAGAAAAAGCAATGCATGTATGGATTTTTTTGTATACACACACACACACACACACACGCTCTTTCTCTCTCTCTCTCTCTCTCTCTCTCTCTCTCTCTCTCTGTCTCTCTCTTTCTATTAACAGTCTTACTGTAAAAAGATGAAGTTTGATGAAAGCACCACTGTTATACCTCTTGCCAAGCAAAAGCCATTTAGAGCACAAACACACACATACCTTTTAAACTCTATTTATTTTCCGAAATGCTGAATATAAGACAGAGTTGAAACCAGTCTTGGCAGGAAGCTTTGTGTGAGTGTGTGTGTGTGAGAGTGTGAGTGTGTGTGTGTGTGTGTGTGTGTGTGTGTGTGTGTGTGTGTGTGTGTGTGGACTGGGGTGTTGGTTTCAGGTGTGTAAAGTCGGGTTTATGCAGGTACAGTGAGGGCGGCTCCTGTCTATTGTGCTGTCATGAAAGTAAGAAAAAAACAAAAAGCACGTCACCTTCTTGCCCAGCCCCACACACTCACTCACTCTCTCTCACACACACACACACACACACACACACACACACACACACACACACACACACACAATACAAAAGTTGTAGGCTGTGTTATTCGAGGAATATGGAAGCACAAATGCTCATGTCAGTGGCTCTGGATTGGCTGGAGGAGCGAAACAGAAAGGAGCTATGTAAAGAATGCACTGTTTTGATAAGATAACTGTTAAGATGGCTGCGAGAACAAAGTTCACAACCTGCATGTCTGTTTTCTAATTTAGCCATTATTACACAAAGCACTCACATGAGATGAGATGGTAAAGGCAGAGACTTATAAAGAGAAAATGATAAGAGGATGGATGAAGAACAGGATAAGGAGGAGAAAGAGAAGGAAGAGGAGGAGGAGAAAAAGGAGGAGGTAAGATCTGGTATGTTTTAACCTCTGGACTATATTAAACACCCCGTGTAAAACATAATTAAAACCTTATTAGGCCTTTAAATCATTACCTCATGGACAATAAAGACTCTCTCACACATGCATCTTGCTAAACCTTCTGATCCACAGCATCTTGAGCCAAATAACAATGCGACAGCAAAAATCCTACCACTGAGAAGATGAAGCAAAATGAATATTTCTGAAAACTAATCAGCATGTTATCCCAGCACTAAGAACACAACTATATAACAACTCCCACAATTTCAGTTGTTGATCAACTATCAATATTATTAAATTCTATCAATAAGCATTTACAAATATGACTATATGTGGTGTCTATGACCAGATACCTTTATACTGTTTATAAAATAGACTTAACTGAAAAATTTATACAAATGATTCTCATGCACCTTAAACTATTAGTTAGTTTTGAGTATTAATGTTTAAAAACCCTAAGCACAACAAAAAAACACATTACCAACTTTTGTACATGGTAGAGTCTAAGTTGGAAGCTACAGGAATTTTTCCTCTCCATATATTTAAGGCTATGTTTGACCTTAAACCCTAAACTGGCTGTCTCACTTGAAATTCCAGCCGCGCAGCACTGTCACTCAGCGCGCTGCACACTTGGACTGAGGTTCAGAGTTATACTTAGTTGAGAAGATCGGTTTACAACAAAGGCTTGGCAGATTGTTTCTGGATAAAAATGTAAAGCTTGCAGAGCCAGGGTACTTAAATGCTTGATTGCTAACAAATTAGGTTGATGTTTGTCTTGTGCATAAACAAATCCCTGAATAATTGGTGATAGTAACTAGATTTTCTCTCTTCTTCCATTAACTCTAAGACCTTGGGGAAAGCTTTCATTAGGTATGCAGAAGCTTTACACCAACTACAAGACTGGGGTCACATATTTCTCCAGCATAAACTATTCATTCGTGCTTAGAATGTCTTTTTGTGCACTCCAGGGGTTGCAAGATGACTAGAGAGACTACCAAATAATTTTTTAATTGTTAGTCTACAAATATTCCAATTCAACAGAAAATTGCTGTAAAAGTCATTTTTCCAAGTCTACTGCATAAGTGAAATTATTTAGCTTGAAGTGCAGATACTAGCTTCACATCGAGACATAGAGTCACATCGACACTATATTGCTAATTCAAAAAGTCTGACTATTTTATAACTCTACTGCAGGGCACTGAAATCCCCAAGAAATCTAAATAATAATAATAATATAATAATAAAAAAATTAATATGAATATGTAACTTGAAGTTGTACAATCAAATACTCTCAAGAATCTAAAGGATTCTGCCCCCAAACTTATAAAAATCACCATGCTGAGAAACAGTCTCACTTTGCTCTTGGCTTATATTGATACATACTGACTCCAAAGACAAGGTCTGCTGGAAAAGGTGAAGGAGGTGGGGTTAAATCCTGCAGAAGCAAATCCAATGCATCATTATTGCTCAGGCTTGCAGCCATAGTTCTAGCTGTCAAGTAGGGCTTAGCCTGGGCTGTCAGCTAAAATAAATTCTATTGGCTATTTAACTTCTTCTGACTTCCTGTTTTAGTGGAAATGGCCTCAAAACATTGAAAAAAAACTGTGCATGTTCCATGAGGACTTATAACCCTCCCGGAAACTGCTGTAGACATCACATCCTCCATCCAATGCTCTCAGTTTCAGCAATTTAATTCACCAACTCTTCCACACAAGCCCAAGGACTGCTATGTGCTTAAATATTGAAACATAATACAATGATAATTTCTTTGATTATTATTTTGTACACCAATTTGTTTGTTTCATTTCATTCCTAAATGTGTAGCCAAAACAACCTTTTTGATACACAATTATAACTGCAGGGCTTTGCACATGCAAAGGTCATCTTTTATGTTTAAAATGTTATCAAACCTATTTATTGCAACAGTATTCTGCCACCGAATTTTTCACCTGTCAAGAAGGCATAGATTTTTTAGGCAAGTGCGATATAAAAAATCTTATTATCCCTACACAACATACATTACATCAACCAGTGACAAGTTATTCCAAATATATTACCACACCTGGCAACATTCCATCTAGGATTTTACATGTTGCACTTAAAACAAATGTAAATGTATTCTAGTCGCACATGCTCAGTGTATATTCCATTTGGCTGCTTTTGTTTTCTTGAAATCGGTTTAATTTTGGTGTGGACACAGACTTAAATCCTGTTTTACATGTTTATGTGACGGAACTATAAAACTTAAGAGTACATCAGAGTCATGTAAGAAATGTAATTATTCACCTAAATGATGAATTCTGTTCTCTATAACAGTCTATGTAATGCAGACTTTTCACTGCAGGCAACAATTTGAACACAGAATATAACTGCCAGTCAGTGCGAAGGGGAAACCGATGTTCCCTGACTTTCATTGCTTTTGTGTGCATGTCTGATCAGTTAGTCGGCTGAACTTGTTCATGCTACAGTAGGTTATACACACTAAACAGCATTTGTGTTACATTAAACAGTCATGTTTCTGATCCTGGCACACCCAAATACACAATTATAAGATAATAAAACGCAGCGATGGCGGAGCAAAACTGACAGGTCCAGACGATTCCGAGTTAGTAATATCTAGAGTTATAATGAAATACATTTTTGTCATATTGGAGGCAAAGGCTCTATAAATCAGAATCACATGTTCTGATTTTGCTGAGCTGCTGAGACATAGTACTATGTGTTCAAGCTGTGGGTTGGCGTGTGTGACACAGAAACGAACAGACTGCTCTGTGTAAGTGTGTGTGTGTTTCTTGTTGGAGGAATTGAAGCACCTGCATTGAATAAAATCTGAGCTAAAGCAGCAGAACAATACATTTCTAATAACTGGGAAAGGGCAAGCTACTGTAGAGAATTCTAACATGGTCCAGCTGTCTCTGTGTGTGTGTGTGTGTGTGTGTGTGTGTGTGTGTGTGTGTGTGTGTGTGTGTGTTACAGTGTGTGTCTGGCATGCCCTGGTTCATGTCAGGTTCTGATTGCGTTTGGCTGCGGCTGAAATGAGCCGAAAGGCTCTTTGATTAAAATAAGGGGGAGGAAATCCACTACAGGAGCAGAGCGAGAGGAAAATCCTGCAGTTGCGTGCACATTTCTTTTTCTCTCGCTCACACATGTTGCATTCACATTTGCAAGTCTTAAATCACACGTGAATTTCACTGATATTCACATCCACACATCACAGACAGGCTACAATACGAAAACCTTCTGCATGTGGGAGAGCCCTAATCCACACCCACAATCACATAACACATTCAAACTAATTCAGTCTGGTTCTTCTAAAAGTCTGCACTTCCTGTAGAGACAGGAAGCCGGAAGCACTCATTCAGCCTAGCGCTTGGGGTTTACTCACTTCCTGCTATTTCAACAGAGGAACCTTTCAAACCTTTTAACTACCTTGGCCATCTATTGTCTGTCTGTCGTCTGGGCCCTTAGGGTTTGAAATTGAGTGGTATTTTTCAGGACTGTGTGGCTGGGTCTCTAATACAGTGTTCAGACTATGGCTTACGTATCCGTATGTAATTTTTTTTTTTGTAGGGTAGCTATGGCTCGATTTGAACACTAATATTTTGTGTTAACCGGAACTGACAAATTGGCACAAGTTATTTCGCATCACTAAACCGAAACAGAACTCCATACACAGACCACTGCTCACTTTAAAATACAAACATTTTCAACCCAAAACCATATTGCTAAAAATATAAACCAAAGTGACGTCCTATGTATTTTTCTTCTCTGCAATGGAGAACACACAGATTGAGGCCACTATGGTTTTTCTTGATCAGCTATGTGCACTGTCATGGAAATTATTGTACATTTCCCCTAGTGAGAAAAGAAATAAAGAGGAGAGCGAGGATAGAACTTGTTTCCAGTGAAATTGTTTGGAAGTCTGATGTGCCTTACACTTTCTCTGACACTTTATATAGCAAATGCATTAAAGGAATCTTAGAAACAATTTTCCATATTTGAAATCATTTAATCCTTAAAGATGCAAAAAGGATGATGAAGTAAGGCCTGGCAATAAAGATTAAACAAGACACACAATTTCCCCTTATAGAGTAATCTATGTTCTTCCCAGCGCAATACATTCCCTCAGGTTAGTTAAAGCAAAGAACAAAGAATCATATAATAAAAGACTAACATTATATACATATACAGATGCACACACACACACACACACACACACACACACACACACACACACACACACACACACATATATATATATACATGTATGGTTTTCTCATACATTGGTTCATACATAACAAAAGTTTATAATTAGTTTACAATTAAATCGCTTATAATTGGAACTGCCCTCTGAAGTTGTATGACTGGATTCACATACTCTTTTGTAATCTTAAATGCTTTATGACATAACACTAGTTTGTTTAGAATAATATTTTTTTCCAGCAAAGACATTTCTCCCCAATTTGGTAATTTGACCAACACTAAACACCCGTATCAGTAGCCAGGGAAGGCTATTTAGAAAGCACAGCTAATTTTGTTCATTGGATTCCCAGCAACAAATGGCTGCAGCATTGCAAACTTGCGATTTCTGGCAGCAGGGTGAACACTTTCCTGTGATGCCACTTGGCATCAGCAAATTCTAAATTGCAGGGTAATTCTGACTTTAAGCTACACCTCATTAAATTCCCCAGAAATGCACTACATGTCTGCAAAAGTCCTGTGTTGTGGAAGAAAGTGTGTGTGAGAAAAAGAGGATAGGCGCAATGCTATCTTGAACATTAAAAATGAAGTACATTACTAAAACGCAGCGGGGGTGCCTATAAACCTTAAGCTGTGTCTAAATCAGGACCTCACTACCTGCAGATGTGAAACTTCCCACAATTCATACTTTTCCCACTATATGGAGGAGAGCAAGCATGAAGGTGGCTGTTTACAATCCAACAGGGATTACCACCTCCTGGGCCAACTATGGGTGGTCACATGCTTCATCTATTCAGCGCACACACACACACACACACACACACACACACACACTTGCAGCAGGTCTTTGTAATGGGCAGGGCAACATTTGACCTCTAGCCTCTAGGCTCTAAAAGAGAAACTCCTGCCATTAAACAGTCAATCTTGACCTATTATCCAATCCAATGCACCACTGCCCACATCTGGATGGTGTGTTTGTGTGTAGGGATGTTTAACAGCCTGGGTGTAGGGTCCTGACTGCTGAGTCATTAAGATGTTTAATGGTGAAAAGGTTCCAGCTTTGCTGTAGTTAAACCGGACTGACCTCCAGAGCCTTGACTCAGTGCGCTCTCTGTCCTGACTCTGGGGTTTTGGCGCTTCTAATAGAGCAGTATTTGTTATTTCGGCCGTTTGAGCCTAATGTAAAAAGGCTCAAGACTTGCAGTGGTGCACCTGTGAAATGCACCCCTGGGGAAACGCAGGCTCCTCCAACTATTTCCCGGCCCTTGGGGGAGGACTAAAGCAGAACCAGATGGGGATGAGTGGATCACTGGGTCAGTTGGGGTCGAGAAACGATGGAGCGCATTTGTGTGTGTGTTTGTGAGAGTAGAAGAGTGAGTGTTTTTGTGTGCCACGTTTATCATGATACCTTCCAGACCAATTTAATGAGACATTATAGAAAACAGACCCACTAGGTTTTGTGAGCATCAGTTTGTCACAATCCCTAAAAAAAATTTGATTCAAACCCAAAGAACAAAAAAAAAGGTGTGAATATGATGTCATGTATGGACAGTACTCTGAATAAATGCATGTGATTGATACTAGGGCTGCAACAACGAATCGATAAAATCGATAATAAAATTTATTGTCAACGAATGCCATTATCAATTAGTTGGGCTGCTCAAGTTACGGAGGTAAGATAACACAGCCGCAACATAATGATGGGTTCGATTAAAACAGTGCGAACAAACATTAAATCTAAAAGCAGCAAATAACAGCAGCAGTAAACGATTACAGTTTAGTCACTGGTGTGGTTTGAATTTACACCAATGCATATTTTTTCTATTTTCTTTTAAAACAAGCCTGTTAGCTTGCTGTGTTTTTCTGTTCCATTCTCTTTTTATAGCATTTGTCTGCTACAACAGGTAAATTATAGTTTTTTACATGTGATTTCGTGTAGCTTTACAATGTTCAAATGCTTGTTTTTGATATTTGTATATTTAATTTATGTAATTTGTTTATATAATTTAATTATTGTACAAAATTGAATTCATTATAAATTCTAAATGCTTGTATTATAACTTGTATTGATTTATGCATGGTTGTCAATTTGCCATCTAGAAATTTTTTATTTAATTTTTTTCTTACAGAAACATGAGTTAATTTGTTCAAGAAGAAATCCCCCACGCACTCCTCAACAAGCAGCCACTCTAAGGTTTATAAAATGTCTACATGTGGCCTTTGCATTTTTGAAGTACACTTTTTTATACATAAATTCCCTGAAATATAATTACAATGAGCAAAACATTAAATTAAATAAAACTTTTTTCAATTAATCCAAATAAATAAATAAATAAATAAATAAATGATAACAATTGTCCGATGAAACAATTATCAAAATAATCATTAGTTGCAGCCCTAATTGATACTTATTTTCACACCTTTTCCAATGTTGCTACATGACCCAGATTTTACAACAGCATTATTTTGTTTACACCTGTAGTGTAAACAAAATAATAATCATGTAGTTATCAAATACTGTGAACAAGAAGCCAGCTGGAGCTGGGATTTTGGGGGGTGTTTTCACACAGTTCTTTATATGTAAACTTTACTCAATCCTGTTAAAGTAAACCTGAAATAGATCTAGCAGTAAATGATCCCTGGTCTTTTTTCATTGGGGTTTTGAGTCAAAAGGAGACTCTGTTCTCTTACTAGAAGTTGTTTTTTCCTTGATGAGATCTCAAACTACATTTTGCTGTTTCCATGAGTAGTTTAGAAAGTATAATATTGTATAGCATCATTCCAAATGAATTCTTTATATGACATGATGCTACAACTTGGCTGAAATGCTCGGATTAGATTGAAAAAATAAAAAAATAAATAAAAAATAGGCAAAACAGATTAGAAGTAAAATACCAGAAGTATTATTCACACTGTACCACCAACGCCAGCTCATGCCTCATGCCATAAGGTTACTGACTAGTGTACAATCTGCTACATATACTACACATATACTGCATACTCGTAGTATTCTACAGTAACTACTGCTTCTCTCATTCTCTAGGATGTTAGTAAAGTCATGGACTGATGTAGGATGAGGAGGCCTGGGGTGCAGTCAGCTTTCTAATTTATCCCAAAGGTGTTCAATTGGGTTCAGGTCAGAGCTCTATAGCAGGTCACTCAAGATCTTCCATTCCAACACATGTAAAGCATATCTTCATTCAAACATTCTAAATGTTAAATGACTTTATGTGATGTGCACTCAGGAAACACAGAAGAAAACGACGCACAAAAATGCAACTGGACTAGCTGCAAGATGCGCTGGCAATGTATCTGAAACTGACATCTCATTTGCTAGGACACAAAAAGTTAAGCAACAAAGTAATAGCTTGCATAATATTTTAATAAATTAATCATCTTTTAAATAAAAAGTCTGAAAAATGGTGTAAATGTGGCAGATATGCTATCTAATTAATACAAAAAATATAAATGTACAGAACAAGCTACCGTTATTTCCGGACTATTAAACGCACCCAAATATAAGCCACACACACTGAATTTGACAAAAATTTTGATTTTGAACATAAATAAGCAGCACCTGTCTATAAGCTGCAGGTGTCTACACTGAAACTAATAACCTTTACACAGGCTTTAATGAAAGACAGTGTCTGTTACATGGCTTGTATCTAAACAGTAGCCTACCAAGAAAGTCATTGTTCACTGTCTTCCTCCATCCTTTCACAACTATTTATCTCGGGAGTTTTTCTTTTGGCATTGTAGTATGTTTAAAAATCACCATCGGTGAAGCTTTTCTCCCGATGCTGTGCAGCTCAGAACTACAGGTGAAGTGTGTTTTTTCATGCCCGGTTGTTTTCAGCCTGACGAATGATTCGCATTTCCTGTAGACAGTCCGAGTGAGCGGCAGGTCAAACGTCAGAGGAACCTCGTCCATATTTATGATGTGGTGCGGCCCGATTCAGTGGGAGCGTGATTTAATATAAAGAGTTTCATTGGTTCACCTTAAACCTGTTCGGCAATTTCATTGGTCTAATGGTATCGGGTTCAGGTGTTTGGCTTGAAGCTTGTGAAATCGGGCCCCCTTCGTTGTTTAAGCAGCGGGGTTGAAAGCGTGGGAAAAAAGTAGTGGCTTATAGTCCGGAAAATACGATATATATAAAAAATGAAAAATTCGAATAAAGCTTGAGGTCAAATGCAATCCTATAATATTAAAAAGCCATAAAGTCATGAATTTCTATGTTAAATGTTAAAATTGTTCAGGATTGCTATCAGCAATAAATCAGACTATAAGTTAGACATAATTTCCGTGGTAATTTTTTTCACCAAGCTTCTAAACTGGGTTAGCATTACATATCTAAAGCTGTACAGGCAGAGATCTTAATTCAGCAGAAATATCCTGCGCCTGGCAACACTGATTCTACTGCTCTAAGCAAAACCTACTGCACAAATTTACACCTGATTTTGTGAGGCAGCAAAAACAATACGCAAAACTAATTATTACTGGAATATGCAAATCAGCTAGGCTGTTTTGTTTTGTGCTGAACTTCCACTTTTTGCACAATCCTCAAATGCATGTATGAGTCAGAGAGGTGAACTTGCACATGTATGCCACTTACATGGTTGCGAATTTAGGCTTGTGTGACAGTTTCACACTAAACATGCCTCGTTTGTTTTTTCCACAGAGCCAAGGCCTAAAATTAAAATCCAAATGAAGTTCTAAAGAAATTTGACAGCTCTAACACACACATACACGCCCACGAAACAACAAGATGTTGAGTGATAAGGCCGGAGGACATGGTCCCGAGAACCTTTTGTGAAAACATGTCAGGTAATTGTGTGTGATGCATTATTACCTGTAGTGGAAGAGAATGCCAGAAAACTCATCAAGTCACTTAACACCTTCTTTCTATCACACACTCACACACATTCTCGCAGAGGCCTCAGCTTTCGCCTGTAGTCATTACCGAAACTATCCTGCGCCGTTTAGGTGGGCATAATGACAGACAAATAGACAGAGATGACACTGCCCACATCATGTAACACACACACACACACACACACACACACACACACACACACACACACACACACACAGACTATTTAGTCACTCATTTTGTTGTTGACAAGAGAGCAAAGAGGGTTAATTTAACACAACTGCCCTCGATCAAGCTCTCTGACCAGGTTGTTCCTCCTTTCCAGAGAGGGCCTATTTGAAGCATTATACAGTGGAGGAGGGAATGGGATGGGATGATTAGGGTGTTCAGCAAGCAAATACGTACATGGCGTACATATGTATTATAGTGCCATATAGCGTACAACATAATGACAACTGGTGCACCAAATTGAACAATGATTTGTGACTTAAAAAATCGTATATATACTTACATTTCATAAAAAAATAAATAAATGTCAAATAATGTAAACATGTCAAATCATTACTCCTGCATAAAGAGCTATCTGGTGTAAAGGGTGTATAAAAGTACAACGTGGATTTTAAACATCCAATATTTTGCGCTTCCATTGAATGTGAAAATAATATAAAAAAAACAAAACAAAAAAAAACAATTAAAATAAAGCCCAGCCCTGATATACAGACTACTACATATTAATCAATTTCAAAAATCTCTCTCTCTCTCTCTCTCTCTCACACACACACACACACACACACACACACACACACACACACACACACACACACACACACACACACAGAGAAAACTGTTTTTATTGCCTGTTATAACCAATCTGTCATGGACCGGCTTCATAGAGACAATAGTCAATGCTCAACAGTCTCAAGTGGAAAGAAAAAAAAAAAGTAGAAGAAAAACACGAGGCTGTACACCCATTTAGCTCATAGTGAGGTTAAGAGTGCAACACCCCTGACACACACACACACTGCTATATTCTAATCATTTCCAATCAGATCTGGCTACAGAGCTGCACTGTTCTCTTCATACAGAGACTATTTGGCAGGCGGCTGCTCCCCCTCTGAAACACACCCACACAACCCTTTCTTCCTTTCGCCTTCTGCTGTCCAATGTTGCATGGCTCTTGCTCCACCACTCCACTCTAAACTGGAAACAGTAAAACTGTGTGGCCCTCTGTGAGAACAGTGTGTGCAGAGATATTTTAACTGGAAAAGCACCACGTCATAAAATAGGTGTGTAAGATTATTGTGTCGTCTATTCCAGTTCTTCCTATTAGCAATTCACGAATGATGCAAAAAAGAAAGTGTGTGTGTGTGCACAAAAAGCAAGATTTCAAATAAATAAATAATGAAAGCAGGTGGAATTGGTGTAGGACCCAGACCTGTACCAGCAGGATGGAGGGAGAGAAAGAGAGAGAGTCAACATGAGGAAGAGTGAGAAAGAGCAAAAGTATAAATTATTTATGAGTGGAAAAATATGATTGATGTGGGATTTTTCGTTTCCCGTAAGTGTACACACACGCACATGCCAGGAGCCTTCTGGACTTCCTCTTGGCCTTCAATGGACAAACAGGGTCTTATGCAGAGTAAAAGTAAAACTCAATTGCATACAGAAACCTGATCAAACACACACACACACACACACACACACACACACACACACACACACACACACACACACACACACACACACACACACACACACACACACACACACACCTGTCCGACTGGCTTGAGGTGCAAGTTTGTTTTTTTGGTTGTTTTTCACGGAAGGCATCAAGGCACACATATCTGTGGAAGTTTGCATATTCCCAAATTAACAGAGGTTTACTGTCAGGATAGCTAGAAAAAAGACGTACTGAGCCACTAACCAGGTCTGCACATTTTGGCATCAATGAGCCAAATTCAAACCGAACCACTGAGTCATGTTTGGATGAAACGGTTCATAACAAAAAAAAAAGTAAACAATAAACAATGTCACTATTCCATGGCAGGAAACATTAACAGACCTTTTCTGGCCTGTCACGTGAGTTCACTGTATATTTTCCTCTATTTCAGGGACCGTAGCTGAACCAGAAAAGCCACAAAAACATTACGCTTTTACTATAAAGATGCAGTTTGTAATAATTGAAATATTCCTAGATCTGTAATAATCATATAAATTCTTCGATACATTAGAACAACCTGATCGGCAGTGTTGCCGAACATCTGGCAAGTTTTTTTTTCCTTCACTGCAGGCTTCTGTTTAAACAGTTCTGGCCTGAAAATAAGCCCCACCCACAAGTGAATCAGAACTGCTCAGTACTGTCTCTTTTCCCTAAAAGGGAACTTACAAGACAAACATAGTCTCTACAAAGAGAAGTGTGTGTGTATGTGTGTGGTTTTTTTTTTTTTTTTTTTTTTTTTTGGGGGGGGATGATTTTTTTTTATTATAATTTCAATTTGTCCTGCAGGCAGCAGATGGCTCCAAAAATGACTGGTCCTATACTCTACAACCTAGCACATCAGATGTCTGCCTCTCATCAGCAATACAATCTTATGTATTTACTTGGACATCAGTGTTAAATGGATGCCTTATTTAGTCCATTTAACTACACACAGGGCATTGTGTTTCCTCACGGACCATTATTACTGATGCAACACCCACTAAACTCTGGAGAGCTCTGGACAGGTAAAAACACGCTGCAGAATGAAAAATGGAGGAACGGGGAGAAAACAGCGAGGGGCGAGGAGGGGATTCAGGCCAAAGAAAATGACAGGAAGTTTCCAAAGTTTGGGATCATTTCAAACTAGAACATTAAGAAAACTCAGTACAATAAGTTTACCTTAATTTTATAGAAATTTAAAATAGATTTGTATGTTTTTAATGATTTGTTTATGTATATTGATGTATTATGGCAATTAAATGCACTAAACCGGTTTAGTTTTAACAGATATACTTCTATGCAATTTCCACAATAAAAATAAAACAAATTACTTGTTCATTCTACGAGACCTGTCTATTATCTGTTGTATATTTAGTATTGCTCTTTAATAAAGAAATAGTACTTCTTTACTCCATTAATCAATGAAATGATCGGTACAATATTTGATTATTAAAATAATCAATAGCAGCAGCCCTACTGACATCCTTATGGATGAATGAACACAAATCTCCTTAACCATACTCCTCTAAAAAAAAATCTAGTGGGACATCTTTCCAGAAGACCGGATATTATAATATTAACATCAAATGTGGAATAAATGGTGCCCACAAACTTTTGTCTAAAGAGTTTATATGATCATTTTCAAGAGCAAAAATAATGGAAACACCATTGAAACAACCATCATATTCTAAACCCTCTTATTTTGCACAGCCACTTGACATCTTGCCTCATTAATCCACCCAATCACAATTTCTGTTAATTTCAGCAAATAACTAGATTCGTCTTTGCATCATTTATGATGTGTATTAGTAAACTTATAATGTGCATTCTTCTAGCTATTCTTATTTATGATTATTTCATTGCATGTAATAAAATAAAACAATTTTAGGCACTTGGTTAGTCTTGTATTTGGGGGAACAGTTACTGAGAGAATATAAAGCTGGAGCAGCCTAATTTTAGTTTTACCTAATGATAATACTAGCTATAATAAACAATAAGCATACATATACAGAGACAGATTTACTTTCTTGTTTCCAACTTTATAAAAGACAAACCCTGTAACACTGAACACAGAGGTCGACAGTAAAATACGCCGCTACGCAGAGTGATGAAGTGAGAGTGAATGTGTGTGTGTAAGCGAGACAGGGAGTGTGCACAGTCTCGGTAATGAAAGACGTAGCTTGCTGACAAAGCAGAAGAAATATAAAGTGAAGCTACAATAGAGAAATATATACAGCCGCTCGTGACCCGAACAGTGAAAGGTGAATGCAGGGTGAATGCGGTTCAACACCACGTTTGAGAATATTAAAGAAAGCGGCAAACGTAAATCCATTTGTCATTTGCTTCAGCTTGCTCTGGTTCTATCATCGCTAATATTTCCCCGCTCCTCTGATCTTTTCTCTGCCGCTCCCTCGCAGTGTGAGACTCGGAAAGTTAGAGGTTCTGGTTACAAAGGGCATGTGAAGAGAGAAGAAGAAAACAGAACACAAGACATAAGAGCATGTGCTTTCATCCTCAGCACAGCAGGAAAGTACTCGTCCATGTCAATCCCAGGGACAGCAGCTGCCGCGCGCACACACACACACACACACACACACACACACACACACACACACACACACACACACACAGAGTATGTTTCCATAACTACGCTTGTGAAGACCTTTCACTAATTAATGATATACCTACAGTTACACTGAACCCAATTTTTCCAATAGTTTACATTACAAATAAATAAACACAGTGTTCTTCAATGCAGACCAGACAAACATGCCCTATGAGGTCAACACTGTTAAGATCTCTGGTTTTTTTACTTAACGAATCAAACATAACAACTGATCAAGCTGTAAAATAATAAATTTTATACAACTTTATTGCTGTAAAGCTGCTTTGAGAAAATGTCCATTGTTAAAATATATATAAATATAAATATATATGTACACAATAATCCCGTGTTTATCGCGGTGGTTACGTTCCAAAATCGCCCGCAATAAACGGAAAACTGTGATAAACGGACACCACCTTAAAAATGCTATTTTATGTATACAGTACTGTACTTTATTAAAATTTTACTTCATTTTATAATTATTATATTTTTATAAAACTCCATAAAAACAATTACCTATAAGTTTCGTGCTATCCGTGAGAGATCGGAAAAATCAGCTAAACTAATTAGTTATGTGGCAAATGCAATTCCGCAATAAACCGGGACGCGAGATTCGAACCACGGAAAAGTGGGGGATTACTGTTTATATACAGTGAGGAAAATAAGTATTGGAACACCCTGCTATTTTGCAAGTTCTCCCACTTAGAAATCATGGAGGGGTCTGAAATTGTCATTGTAGGTGCATGTCCACTGTGAGAGACATAATCTAAAAAAAAAAATCCAGAAATCACAATATATTGATTTTTAAACTATTTATTTGTATGATACAGCTGCAAATAAGTATTTGAACACCTGTCTATCAGCTAGAATTCTGACCCTCAAAGACCTGTTAGTCTGCCTTTAAAATGTCCACCTCCACTACATTTATTATCCTAAATTAGATGCACCTGTTTGAGGTCGTTAGCTGCATAAAGACACCTGTCCACCCCATACAATAAGTAAGAATCCAACTACTAACATGGCCAAGACCAAAGAGCTGTCCAAAGACACTAGAGACAAAATTGTACACCTCCACAAGGCTGGAAAGGGCTACGGGAAATTGCCAAGCAGCTTGGTGAAAAAGGTCCACTGTTGGAGCAATCATTAGAAAATGGAAGAAGCTAAACATGACTGTCAATCTCCTCGGACTGGGGCTCCATGCAAGATCTCACCGTGGGGTCTCAATGATCCTAAGGAAGGTGAGAAATCAGCCCAGAACTACACGGGAGGAGCTGGTCAATGACCTGAAAAGAGCTGGGACCACCGCTTCCAAGGTTACTGTTGGTAATACACTAAGACGTCATGGTTTGAAATCATGCATGGCACGGAAGGTTCCCCTGCTTAAACCAGCACATGTCCAGGCACGCCTTAAGTTTGCCAATGACCATTTGGATGATCCAGAGGAGTCATGGGAGAAAGTCATGTGGTCAGATGAGACCAAAATAGAACTTTTGGGTCATAATTCCACTAAACGTGTTTGGAGGAAGAAGAATGATGAGTACCATCCCAAGAACACCATCCCTACTGTGAAGCATGGGGTGGTAGCATCATGCTTTGGGGTGTTTTTCTGCACATGGGACAGAGCGACTGCACTGTATTAAGGAGAGGATGACCGGGGCCATGTATTGCGAGATTTTGGGGAACAACCTCCTTCCCTCATTTAGAGCATTGAAGATGGGTCGAGGCTGGGTCTTCCAACATGACAATGACCAAGCACACAGCCAGGATAACCAAGGAGTGGCTCTGTAAGAAGCATATCAAGGTTCTGGTGTGGCCTAGCCAGTCTCCAGACCTAAACCCAATAGAGAATCTTTGGAGGGAGCTCAAACTCCGTGTTTCTCAGCGACAGGCCAGAAACCTGACTGATCTAGAGAAGATCTGTGTGGAGGAGTGGGCCAAAATCCCTCCTGCAGTGTGTGCAAACCTGGTAAAAAACTACAGAAAACGTTTGACCTCTGTAATTGCAAACAAAGGCTAATGTACCAAATATTAACATTGACTTTCTCAGGTGTTCAAATACTTATTTGCAGCTGTATCATACAAATAAATAGTTAAAAAAAATCATACATTGTGATTTCTGGATTTTTTTTTTAGATTATGTCTCTCACAGTGGACATGCACCTACGATGACAATTTCAGACCCCTCCATGATTTCTAAGTGGGAGAACTTGCAAAATAGCAGGGTGTTCAAATACTTATTTTCCTCACTGTAACTGTACTGGTGCACTTAAAATTAAATAAGGGCTAAATATCATTAAATTGTATTTCTCCAGTTGGATAAAATTAAAGTGCTGTATGGAATTTATTTTACACCTAAAGTGGTCCCTGGCTGCAAAATAGTTTAAAAAGTCCTGATTCAAAAGACTGAAGTAATATTGCTTTATTCTGCATAGGAAAATATACAACCATTTCAATAACAATTATCATGCAGCGCTACACTGTGAACTGCCAATCAAACATGAAATATTAAGCGTGACCTGACTGCAGCCCCAAGAACATTCAGTCCGAGTCGGACCTGAACTGAATCCAAATCAGATTACATCATTAACAAGATCTTGTCTGAAATCCTGATCCGAATCGAGTGCCACGACTGCATTACCTTGAGTTTTCACTTGAGTGAAAATTTTGGAGAACAATATTCATATCCAACCAGACTAGCTGGACATGTGATGGCCATCTCAGATACAAAACATCACACACCTTTCTAATCGTGGGCTTGTAAAAAGGGATTGAGTATGACCTTTCTGGGAATATACTGAGCATTTCCTTCTTTTAGTAAGTGTAGTTTACTGAAAAGAAGAAACAAGTCGTTTGAGTCTTGTTTGACACATTTCAACATAGAAAGATGGGTGCACAATCACAAGCCACCAAAACAGCTTTAGTGCACTATGCAGTATATTCCACATGTCTCTGGAACTGTACTGGAGGTTCAGACAATCATTCTAACAAATAACGTAGGTGTTCTGTTGATGATGGAGGAAAGCTTTTTCTAACACACCTGCTCCAACATCTCCCACAGGCGTTTATTGGGGTTTAGTTGGGGTCTAGTGACTACTCTCACCAGGGTAAAACTGTTTCATCTTAGAATAAATGTGATAAATCTGGTTTGAGTTACAGTAAATGTAAAAAAAAGGACAAAGCATGACAGCAAAATGTCTCTATAGAACGACAGAGACAATATTTAGGACTTTAATGTGCTAACTGTCTGCATATACTGTACTTGTTTTTTTCTTTAGAAGGCTAGAGCTATAAAAGTCCTCATAAATTAGAGTATAAGATACACAAATGCAATTTTTTGAGAGGGTCAGTCCTACTACCTACTACACCTAAACCATAGCATGGTCTTCTGTCTGTTTACATTTTTCCTATAAATTCTGTTTGCCTTTTTTTGTAGATAAAAAGTACTTTAATGAACAAAGATCTGACAGATGTTCTCAAAAAGTCAAAAGTGACATGTATTCCGAGCATTATTGGGACACGGTCCTCTCATGAGATTAAAAGCTGTTCGTTCTTTCTTTCTTTCTTTCTTTCTTTCTTTCTTTCTTTCTTTCTTTCTTTCTTTCTTTCTCTCTCTCTCTCTCTCTCTCTCTCTCTCTCTCTCTCTCTCTCTCTCTCACACACACACACACACACACACACACACACACACACACACACACACACACGCTAAGGTGGTCTAAGCTTGCAGCTGTGTTTGTTTCCCTTGTTGGACATAGGCCACTGGATTCTAAACCCCCCAAAACCCTCCATGCTAACCTCTCCACCCTTAAAAAAAAAAAATCTAATTCTGACTATGCACCACACACACTTCATCCAGCTACTATACATGAACATCAAGCAACATACATTGTGATTGAGATATAGACAGATGGATAGCTACAGAATAGATAGAAATACACAGATAATACCTGGTGTGCAACTTACATTATTTTAACAGACCTTAAAGAGGTTACTAGTATAATGTAGCTTTTGTCCCGTTCATTTTTCAGTGTTGCTAGAAGACTTCTTGCGAGAAGAAAATATTTGCATCAAAGTGGCAAGCTATTCAAATCTCTCCACAGAACTATTTATTCCTAACACTAATGCTTATAATAAATAAATTAATTCATTAATTCATTAACTAGCTTAATTAAACCAGTAATGGTAGAACAAAATGCGAAAACCTCACCCTGTATGCTGCTTCACTGTGTGTGCTGCACCTGTTAGAGGATCATACCAAGTAATCCTATAACAATCACAGTTAAATCTGATTACACATTTGCAATTCACTAAATCTCTTTATGTTTAAGCAATTATTATGTATTCCTGTTAATCTTTTGTGTGTGGAAGACATGTGGATCTTCCCCAATTTTTCCTTCACCTCAACTAGGACACACAAAACTTTCAGCATGACAATGCCCCTGGGTACAAACAATGTTCCATACAGGTATGTTTTACATGGGTTGCAGTGGAAGATCCTGAGTGGCCTGCTACAGAGATCTGACCTGAACCCTACTGAACCCCTTTGGGATGAATTGGAATGCTGACTGCACCCCAGGCCTCCTCACCATACATCAATATTTGACTTTACTAATGCCCTTGTGGCTGAACGAGCACAAATCTCCACATCCACAATCCAAAAACTACCCAGAAGAATGGAGGTTATTATAACAGCAAATGGAGACTGACTGAAATGAGATTTTCAAAAAGCACACATATTAATCTTATGGTCAGATGTACACAAACTTTTGTCCAGACGGTGTATATAATAATAATAATATACCCAAAACTACACATGGGTTCAGAATTAAGGCACACACATGAACAAACTACTCTCTCTACCTTTCTTTATCTCTCTCACACACACACCTCTCCTGAAAAGTCCTATACACTCTCTCACTCTGACCCAGCACGTACACTCCTCTTTATCGCACACATACATATAGACACAGACTCTCTCACAGATGATGCAAACCTAATAGCACAAACTATAGTTTTTAGTTTTACAGTAATGGTGCATTTTCCACAGCTGCTATTTTAAAGCTGAGTGACTCACAGGACTTCACAGATCTCACACAGAGTCACAAATGGTACAAAACACCTCCATTTTCCTAAAAGTCTCCCACACACCGTGCCGAAGCCCAGAGCTCTCACATTCAATTTGACATGGAGTGAAACCACTGTGCGTAAAAAAAAATAAATAAAAAAAGAGAGAGAGAGAATTAGCTTGGTTTAAATATATATCAAGATCAGAGAACACAGCAACACGCCTGTGCTTAACATTGTGGCTGCTTTCTCCCAATTATAAAGCTATTTTAAACAATAGAAATAGTTCCCCTTGTCCATAAGGGTGCTTTGTAAAGCTTTTGTTCGCCACTGGAGATGTTTAAGTTGCTTACATGAGGGATAACTTTATGCCTGAATCGCCACACCCTTTACATTACATTCACAGTATTTGGCAGATACCCTCGATTTTTTTTTATTTATAACTTTGAAGTTTAGAGGTTAGGGGCTTTGCTCAAGGCCTCCAGAAGCAGCAGTGCTGCGATTTGAACTAATAACCTACCGATAAGAAGACCAACATTTTAACTACTGAGCAGGTTCTCAGGTTTGATTGTAAACTTGGGTTTCTGCCCGCCTCATGTGTTTTCCTTGTGTTTGTGTGGATATTCTCTGTATTGTCTGGTTTTCATCCACCTCTATTGGAATATATCTATTTTTGGACTAAAACTGAAAACTCGAGGCAAAATGTACATATGTATGTAACTGTATATATGTATGTATGTATGTGTGTGTTTATCATTTTCAGTCACATGTACTATATCAGGAGGAATAAAGTGAATCAGTGCATCCGCTTGCCCATGTTAATAGAAAGCAGTGCATCATTGAAAAATATGTTAGACACTCCGGCTTAAAGTGAGTGTGTACCGATTTCCCGAAGATTGTTTGCATAGCACTAAAACGCCGATTAAAAGCTTTGATGTTAGCTATATTATCGCCACAGCTCCAGGGCAAAAATGACAAATGCAAATGTGGAAATCAAACACGACATCGTTGATACAAAGGACTAAAGATACTTAGTAGTATTTGCCCTGACTCTTCTATACCTGTACATTGTAATGATTTTTGACATTATTTTGTTTGGTTTATAGCAAGGCCTCTGACCTCCACATCCTGATTTCTGTAAAACTGCATTTTGACCATGTTTATTGGTAAAAAGACTGTATAATTGAATTTATAAACTATACTTAGGGAAGAGGAAGTTTTTCAAGTGATTATTGTTTAATGATATACCCATTCAAATACAAAAAATGTTATGATATTTTGTTGTTCATCTCAGGGATGGTTGCCTTTTCTGTTGTCCAAAATTTACAGATTGCATATTTACATTATGTGAACCAGTAACAGAGCTGTAAAATAGACTAAGAGCTAGACAGGGATTGTGCGTGTGTGTGTTTGTGTGTGTGTGAGTGCGTGCATGTGTGTGATATATATATATATATATATATATATATATATATATATATATATATATATATATACACACACACACACACACACACACACACACACACATATATATATATATATATATATATATATATATATATATATATATATATATATATATATATATATATATATATACACACATACATACATACATACCTCTACATAGTCTTTGGCATGGCCCCAGTCTCTCTTGGAGTCCAGGTTACCCAGACTGAAGCACTGTAATTGGCCGAGTTGGATCTTTGCCACTGAACGGCTAATTTTCCGTGTCACAAAGTTAGAGCCTGCAAAATACACACAAACACACACACATGCACTTAAATACTACTATTTATACAGTCTCAATTCAGTTTCAATAAACATCATATTCAGTGTCCTTCCCCCTCCATTTTGCATATCTTTAACTTATTTTTCCCTTTCTTTCCTTCTCCTTTTCACTTTCCTCTCTTTTCTTCCACCCCCGACACAAAATGTCAGGATAAATCTCAGTTGTCAGGCCAAAATAAATCCCACAGTGTGTCAGTCAGTCAGTCATTTAGTCGCGCACACAAACACAGGCACACACAGGCATAAAATGAGAGTCTTGTCTAGTCAGTGGACCACCCCGGAGGCATCGTGAGCCACTCCAAACGTCCTGCAAAGCTGCCAGAGAAACACACACACACACACACACACACACACACACACACACACACACGTGCACCGATCTGTGGGAAACCTTGGACGCTTAAAAAGACCTGCTGGGCTGGGCTGCGTTTAAAAGCAGACAGAGGTTGAAGCTGTAATGTAGTCAGTAACTCCAATCCACCACAGCTGCAGGAGCGGAACATGGTGGCTCAGGCTCGGGTTACGCTCGCAGTAAACAAGTCCAATAGCCTGAACGTTCAATAAGCAGCTATTAGAACTATGGAACGTCCTCATTATGCGTGTGCACGTGGACATGTGTGTGCACGTGTAAACGTGTTTGAGTGAGTCATTGCTGTTGTATTCATTTGCTGTTGAGCCAAAAGCAAAAATCATTTGTATTAAACGTGCTATAGCATTTAAATGATCAGTTCAGCACCACATTTCCAGTAAAGACCAGGCTAAATACTTTCAAATGTAGGTAAATTGGAAAACTTAATCGAATAGTTTGAGCAAATGTAAATGGTTGTGTGGATTTAACTGCATATTCAAGATTATTTTTTAAGCGTAACAAGTATTTTGACATTCAAATTAGAATGTATATGTACAGTACAGACCAAAAGTTTGGACACACCTTCTCATTCAAAGAGTTTTCTTTATTTTCATGACTATGAAAATTGTAGAGTCACACTGAAGGCATCAAGGGCTATTTGACCAAGAAGAAGAGTGATGGGGTGCTGCGCCAGATGACCAGGCCTCCACAGTCATCGGACCTGAACCCAATCGAGATGGTTTAGGGGTGAGCTAGACCGCAGAGTGAAGGCAAAAGGGCCAACAAGTGCCAAGCATCTCTCGGGGAACTCCTTCAAGACTGTTGGAAGACCATTTCAGGTGACTACCTCTTGAAGCTCATCAAGAGAATGCCAAGAGTGTGCAAAGCAGTAATCAAAGCAAAAGGTGGCTACTTTGAAGAACCTAAAATATGACATTTTTCAGTTGTTCCACACTTTTTTGTTATGTATATAATTCCATATATAATTCACATGTGTTAATTCATAGTTTTGATGCCTTTAGTGTGAATCTACAATTTTCATAGTCATGAAAATAAAGAAAACTCTTTGAATGAGAAGGTGTGTCCAAACTTTTGGTCTGTACTGTAAATATATCCAGCTAGTGTAATATGTGTACTAAATACAACAAAATAACACAAATATGTTACGCTACATAAGCTAGACAGGATTGCAATTTCTGCATCCTCTCTCTAAAATCACAAATGATGTTATTTGTAATATCTCTATACACATTTATTGAGGTCATACACGACAGAATACGTCGAACCTACAATTAGAAGTTTTTTGTATTTTTTGCACAAATAATTAAAATTCTATAAAATCTCAATTCAAATATTGCTTTCTTGCCTGTCTCACATGAATGTTTGTATGCCCTCAATGTATTTATGTGCACATATACACAGAAATACATTGAGGGAACTTTAATAGTGTCCCCCCCCAAGAGGCGCTGTGCTCCATCACAAAGGGTTCCTTCACCACACAGCGCTCAGGGCCAGGTGTTAGAGTTTGGCAGGAGCGGATCAGGCAGCTCAAAGCCGAGCACTCTAAACACTGCAACTGCTAGCACTGTGGCGGGCAGCAGGAGATCTGATTTCATCTCCCATGTTTGGCGATTGACGAAAGCGTGGCTATAATGGATTTGCTGTGTGCATGTTAGCGTGTGCTTGAAAGGCTACGACGGGCTGTCTCCACGCGCCGGCTCGTGTTTCCTGTTGGAGTGTAATTATGTGTGTGAGGGGAATGGTGAAGAGGAGCAGAGACGCAGAGTGCTGACCGCAGCCTGAGATCTGCCTGGCTAAATTCCCCCTGCTCAAGGGAAGAAAAAAAGGAAAAGGAAGAAAAAAAATAATAATAATAAAAAAAAACCCAGTTGTCTGCAGGTGTGTTCATACGAAAGAGCAAGAAAAAAGAATTTTCAACCCATAAAAAAAAAAAAAGTTGTTTAAAAAATCTGTGCCTTTCTCTGTCTGAACGGAGTCTTTTTATATTTTTTAACTGTAATTAAAGTCCTGTCATACAAATATGAAGAATGCAAACTGGCAAGTTACGTTCTACTTTTCGTAAGTCAAGCGTGTGTGTGACGAGTGACATTCATTTTAATCACTAAAGCAGCATCTCTGTCATTTGCCTCCTTGGTTACTGTGCCAAAAAAGGTGAACACAAACGCAGGTGTGAGAAACAGTGAAAAGAAACGTGTTCAGCTTTGCGCATGCCGGAAAGCTGAGAACTTGATCACATCAGTACAGCTGCTGGTCCCTCAGCTGAAGCGTCCAGGTCTTTAAAGTGTTCCTCTTTCATCAATAGCAAGTTTTCAGGAGAAAACAAAGCTTCAGTGACAACAGTTGTCAGCATAATGTCTATTTTGCTCTATTTTGGGGAAGTGGTAGCTCAGGGATTATGGTGTCGGAAGGTCAGGACTGATCAGAGTGATCAGGATCACTGCTGGGCCCTTGAGCAAGGCTATTAACTCTCACCTGCTCAGTTGTATAAATGAGATAATTGTAGGTCACTCTGGATAAATGCGTCTACCAAAAGCATAAATGCAAATTTTTCCAAATTATACGTTCTAAAAGTTTTGCTTATGATCCATGATTATTTCAATAGCACAAGACTGATAATGTCACCAAATTATACAGTCCTGAGTATCGCTGTGCATCAGGACTTCTATAACACTTAGGATTTAAAGCAACAATACAGTGAGATCCCACTTTCAGAAAAAAACTAATTCTCACTAATACACTACAGAAAACAATAGGAAATTAGGCACATATTTAACATTGCAGTTATTAAAGCTAATTATTATTACAATCCTGAATTTTCTACTTATTTACATATTTACATTTACGGCATTTGGCAGACGATTTTATGAGGAGCCACTTAGAATTATGTTCATACAATTCATACAATTCAGTGCTTGAGGCTCAAAAATGGCAACGTGGTGGTGCTGGGATTTGACCTCACAACTTTTGGTCAGAAGACCAGCATCTTAACTAGTGAGCTACCGCTCACTCACAGAACACAAACAGTGCTGGTATCCAATATCATATAAACAGCCCCTTTATGTAATATAAATGTTATATAAAATATACATATAAATAAATAAAATACATAAAACACAAATTTTACATTAATATATATATTTTATATCTAAACTAATATTTGTATTTTAGGCTTATCATTTGAAATGATATATATTTCAAAACTCTATTAAGATGTTTAACTTGTTTGTTTTTGGTTCTCTCATTTGTAACTCCCACCCTAACAAAACTGTTATATTTTCATGAAATATCTTAAAATACTGAGCTTTTATTATGAGATCTTCACAGCAGATTATTAAGCAACATATTTCTATCCACAGTAGCTGAGGTTTACTAGACTTCATGGTGGATTTGTGTGTGTTATTGTTGGTAAATGGCACCTCGGGCCTGTACCAGCCGGGATGATTGTGTATGACTGGTAGCAGAAATGTGTTTAAAATAAAGAGGTTGAAATGCAGAACAGAGTTCCAAACATACTATGCTCGTTGATCTACTCCTGGAATGAAAGTCTGCCTCATGGTGGACAGGAAATTAACCCAGATCCGTCCCCTCCCTCTGGCCTACACATAGACTTTCCTTCTCTACCTCTCCCTTTCCCTCTTCCCCTCTCTCTATTTGCAGTCATGTACATATCTACCATTCCCTTTCTCTCTTCCACTGCCTTTGTTTCTGTCCGTCTGTCTGTCTGTCTGTCTGTCTGTCTCTCTCAGCTTGTATACACTACCTCCCGCTTCAGAGTTCCTGAAAAATATATTTGTCAGCATCAAAGACCTTCCAGGACCCCACCTTTTTTCTTTTTGTGTGTGTGTGTGTGTGTGTGTGTGTGTGTGTGTGTGTGTGTGTGTGTGTGGATGCGCGTGTGGTGGGTGGTGCTGCTCTTTACAGCAAACTGTACATCACCATTCATCACACACCCTCTTAAAAGCAATTACACTTCCCGTGTGTGTTCCGTGACCTCACCTCTTCTAGGGCTTTCATGATTGAAGAGGATTCCATTCACAGCATACATATTATACGCCTCCCTGAAATTCACTACTATCCAGTAGGCATAGAGCTTAGCAGCACCTGAGACAGACACACACACACACAAAGACAAAGTTAAAGTTAACCAGAAAGTATGCACCATCAAATATCAGATATACATTTTCTCCATTAATTATATGCAATTTAACTTTATGGAAATACTAATACTTGTGCAAAAACAAGAGTTTTGAAGGTGAGGTCTATAAAATGTATTAAGTCCTATAATCATCATCATCAAAACTACAAGCTGCAACAGTGCATGGAATAAATCTGGCTAGCTTCTTCATTCTACTGTTCACAATTTTCCGGATTAGAAGTTCTCTATCCTTAGGCAGCTCACGGCTCTCAGCTCTCAGCTCTCTCCTCTGTTTTTTATACTTTAAAAGGCAGCTCATGAGAGCATTTTTCTTTTTTCAACTCAAGCGATCGATTTTGGGGGAAGAGGAGGCTTGACATTCGATTATGCCGATTGTGATTTATTTTGCAGGTGTCAGAAGGCTGTATGAGTGAGTGTGTGTGCACCGTAAGGTGAGCGAGGGTAGAACGGCGTGGTCTCTTTCTGTGGGATCTCCTGCACTTTGCCGTACAGCTCGCTGGTGGAGGCCTGGTAGAAGCGCACATTATTCGTCAAGCCGCATGTCTTTATCGCGTCCAGCAAACGCAACGTCCCCACACCGTCGACGTCTGCAGTGTATTCTGCCAGGTCGAAGGAAATCTGTAAAAAACAAAAACACAAACATCTTTTTAATTACAAAGGAAAACTCCTGATCTTTAATGTATTGTTTGTGTGATCATCATAGCCAAAATTTCCAGAGAAAAAAGCCAAAAACCTGTTTGCCCCAAACACACTTGTAAGGGAAATCTCTACAAGGAGAGTTTAAAAAGTTTAAATAGACCTTTAAGACTTATCTTGTTGAAAATGTACCAAAGATGTTCTTTAATAGGTATTACTTTAATTTCCTGAGTGGACAAGAAGCCCAACATGCTCCTAAGAAAAAAACTGTCCAGGCTTGGGATCCTGCTCAATAACCTGTCATTGGAACAAAACTTCCTTCTGGTGACCCCTGACCAATTATCCCTTTGTTTGAAAAACTTAGTAAACCTGTGTTTTTTTGGTGTGCTGTTATTGGAATAGAATCCGGTGGTGTCACAGAGCAGACGCAAATTCTTACATTATTTTCAAATAAAAGCACCACAGTGAGTTTTTTATTCTGCTTATATTACATTGATTTGTTTATTTAATAAATGAATGGTACATCATACTTTTTATCCATTTACAGTCAAGAGTTAAGAAGGTTTTATTGTAATTTCTACCTTATATAGCTGACGCAGTAGGATAACACAGTAGGATAACATCCTAGTTATATCTATTGATGTGGAATGCCCACAAAACTATTTTATAACAACTTGTTTTTTCTTCTTTTTAAGTTATAGGATAGATAGATAGATAGATAGATAGATAGATAGATAGATATAGATAGATAGATAGATAGATAGATAGAGATAGATAGATAGATAGATAGATAGATAGATAGATAGATAGATAGATAGATGATAGATAGATAGATAGATAGATAGATGATAGATAGATAGATAGATAGATAGATAGATAGATAGATAGATAGATAGATGGATAGATAGATAGATAGATAGGATAGATAGATAGATAGGATAGATAGATAGATAGATAGATAGGATAGATAGATAGATAGATAGATAGATAGATAGATAGATAGATAGATAGATAGATAGATAGATAGATAGATAGATAGATAGATAGATAGATAGATAGATAGACGAGATAGCATTAAATATTCCTTTACTTAAACTCTGAGACCCAAACCTGTTCCAGCATGACAATACACCTTTGCATAAAATCAGATCCATGAAGATATGGTTTACAAAGATTGGGGTGGCTCTGTCCTTAACCCTATTTAACACCTTTTGGGTGACTTTTATGAAGCACCGAAGAAACCTTCCATAAATGTTAAAGCTTATCTGGAAAATCAACAATTATATAGTTTTCTTTGTTAAACAACAACTATTTTTGTTGCCATTTTTGCTATATGTATCATGACGATTAGATTGTATGAAGTGGCAAATTGTGTGTGACTTGACAAATATTCAATACCAGCAACTGAATTTCTTAGCGAAAGACTGAAAATCATGTCTCTGTTAACTACACATACTCTGTAGCTTTATTGTACAGCTAAACACACATCGTTACTGTTTCTGTTCACACAGGGAAGTGTTTTGTGATGCACCAGTTTGGAGTGTTATGTACAGTATGTGGTAGGAAAAGAGCTGTTATTGCAAACTCAACGTTCACATAACTAAAATGATGGGGGAACCCAAAACCCATGGCCTGAATGAGAAATGATGACTAAGTGAGAGAAAGCTGACATGAGCTAATACCGGCTAAAAATGGCTCTTTTTCTCAACATTGACAAAATCCTTTCTCACACACACACACACGCCTCCACATGGCGCTCCATCGAGACAAACAGAACGAGTCTATAGTGGGAGGATGATGAGAATCGGAGCACAAAGAACGTGTAGAACACCTCCGAGTGAAAGCTGCAAACACAGACAGCTGATCAGTGCGAGATGGAAACTGGAGTTAGATCTTGCACTGCCTTTATAAACGACTAACGGCATATTTTGAGGCATGTGTGGGTGAGAGTAAGAGCTTCAACAGCAAGATGATCCAAGACAGAAAAAGAAAAGGGCGAGTACGAAGAAATGGAGCGGCCGCAGAAAGCTGACATCATCGCGCTGTCTCTGGTTTGACTTGTTTACCGTCTCGCTCAGCTGTGTTGCCTGGCGATCAGTAGCCTTTAGTGGTCAGACCAACTATGGGCTACGGGTTACAGGGACTGTGGGAAAAGGACTGTGGGACGAGACGATCTGGAGAAGCGCCGCTGAATTCTGTGCTGAATTATGAATGGAAATGACATAGACTAGTACCATTAATATCAATTAAACTGATGGAACAGAAACAAGTTCATAGAAAAAAAATGTATACTGCTTCAAAGTCTGACTTTTTGTTTATTTTTTTATTCAGATGATTCATTTATATCAAAAGTCCAGATATCAGCAAGACAATCTGACCTGTGTTTCACAACACCCCAGAGAGTGTGAGGCAACTGGAGCAATGCTCGGTTTCTGTCAGATGCAAATGATTTTTCCAAATAAGGCAGAGCAAATGAAGTGTATTATTCAAATGTAATGACTTATATACCAGACACTGTTGTACAGTATATATATATATATATATATATATATATATATATATATATATATATATACATATATATGCACACACACACACAGACTTCCCTGTCAATGTGCAGTACATTAATTGTATAAGGGATTTAAATTTAAAAGTGTAACAGAAATACTTTCTAGCTGACTTTATGTCAGTAATGATACACTGTGTGAACCCAACTGCATTTTTCTGTGGTGTGAGTCTGGGTCACCAGAATCTTGTTTGATGCTAAAATTTACTTAATTTTCAAATGGCATAATTCTCTTAATTTTTTGTCTATTAATGAGAAAAAATGTTGAGATTGAATGAACATAATGAAGGTAATTGTGTGAGTCAAATGAACATCCTAAACATTATCTACATTAATTTTCGAAATTCAATATAAAATTGAGGCTCTAATATTGACCCATGATGAGCCATGACTGCTGCAGGACTTCAAGGGAACGTAGTTGTTATTGAAAATGATTAAGGGTTTATCAGGAAATTAGACAAATATACAGCAAACCTGTTTGCTGAGCATGCAAAAATTAAATTAGATGTGTCATAGAGGACTTGTGTCCCATAACTAACACACACACACACATACACACACACACACCCACACAAAATGTACTCCCTCTTCTTTATCTGCTTCTCTCTTTCTCTCACTCCCTCCATCAATACTCCTGCTCGCCTCCTCAAGCCTTCCACATGTCAGCAAAGAAATTCATCAGCCAATTTAATTTACGCTTTATTTGATACTAACGTCTCTATTTTCTTCCTCTATTTTTTGTCACACGCTATTCCTTTCCCTCTGACTGGCCAGACACCTCACCTCATCATTCACTGCCTCTTTCCAATATAAACATACAAACACGGCAATAAGCCCAATCATTATGAACTGCAGTAAGAGACTGATGCTGGTCTGGGCTGCACTCATTACTTTTGTTTATGTACCAAGTCAGATTAGACTCAAAAACTGGATTTTTTTTTAATGACTCATATTTAATGGGAACATATTAAAAGAGCAGTCCAATACTTTCTCTACTGTATCTGTAATGTGTGTGGAGATTCCCTAAATTGGAAAAAAATGATAAAAAGACACAAAAAAAAGTCAAAGTTCTATGGGCAAAGACAAATTACATTTCTGAGGAAAGAGTTTATGGACATAGTTAAAGAAGTTGCCGATCTCATACCCACAATTGACACCTGATTCTCTTCTCCCATAACAAATGACAAAAGATTGAATTTGTATAAAATAAAATGTACATTTGGGACTGGGAATGTTTACATAGAAAAAAAACTCAGTATTTTGGTAGGATTCACTCTATTACATTTATGCTTTATTTATTACATGTACATATGTTTTTATTTTTAATGTAAGAAAACAATATCAGATGCATATCAAGCTCGATATTCATTTTGGCAGATGCCCTTGCTCAAATGCTCAGAAGTGGGAGCTTGGTGGTGTTGGGATCTGAACTCACCACCTTCCAAACTAAAGTACAAACTTATAACCACAAAGCTACCACTTGATATTCAAGATATTTATGATTTTTAAGTTTATACAATTGGTAGTAAAGGGAAAAAAAATGGCTCTGTGCCATCTCAAGCTATACCTGATCTACTATTCAACAGAAGCCAAAATGAACCTAAAAAGTGTCTGTTTTTGTTGATGTACACATTCTGGGATACAAGTCATAGAAATCCGCCACAACACTTGACTGTGCAAGTAATTTTGAACAGATTTGAAGAGTTTTACGGCACGTTAATGATTATTGTTGGAATACGACAGTTGACCCTTGACATCTATTGAAAATGAGTAAACATATTTTCATTCTTCTTTTTTTTGTATAGAAATCAGATTGGTGTATATTGTATTTATATTCATGGCAGCTCTTATAATTAGAGACTATGTTGAAATAGTCTGGAGTGTCTCTTTAAAGAACTGCTGCACAGTCCACTTCTCTCAATTCTGATGTATTAGTGTAAAGGCCCTCCCACTCTTTGTCTTTGTCTCTCTCACATGCACGTGAGTGTGTGTATGTGTGCGCACACTTCTTGCTGCAGGTTAACTTAGTGCTGACAGCAGCTAACAGTTTCCACATGCTCGCAGACCCCCTTCTTTAACCAGTGCACCTCTCGCTCTGACATATACACACACAGGGCATGTTGTGTCATCTCAGTTGACAGGTGCTGTCAGTTAGAAAGTTTGAAAGAATGAGAGGAGCTATTGTGTGGTTAACTGTGTGTCAGAACAGTTATGTGCGCACCAAACGGCGATAGCACGCTGACAGGCTTAGCGGCGTTCATGTTGAAATCCCCCCTCAGCATCACGGCCCTGGAATTCCACTGTACTGCCGTTCCAGTGCCCCAAATACAACTATCCATTATGCAGAGAGGTCCAGACACTCCTGTGCAATCCGGTGGGTCCAGTCCATATTCCGATGTGACAACTTAATAATAGAGTTCACATCAGAACAAATCTTATATACAGCGTTGCTATTTATAAAAACTGGATTATGGACGTGCTTGCAGTTTATTCCCGTAATACGATCAAGAAGATTCGGTTTCCGCCATGACATTCAGCACCTTTTACATTAAAAAAAAAAAAAAAAGTTAGAAAGAAAAGTAATACTTGTTCGGACACACAAAGCACAAACAAAAAGTACTAATAGGGATGAACGGTTCATTTAGGAAAGTGTATTCAAATGATTCCATCAAATATTCAACCAAAAGCAGACCAGTTTTCCCATTTAATATAATTTTAAATTTAATTAATTTAAGTTCACTACATACAGTATATCATGGTGGTAGTGGAATAGATGTAGTGCACTACTTAACAATCACAATGCTTTTTTGACTCACAGAAACAGCACAACTCTATTAAACGTTAATAAGAAATTACTATTATTGATTCTTTTCTTAGATTAGCTAAGTAAGAGAGACCTGAAAGATGCCAAAACAGCGCACTTGAGCACAATTCACAGACACTCCTGAAATCTAGGGTTAGTGTTACAAAAAAAGCTAATTTCTGAGTGACAACCTTCTCAAAGCAAAATACAGAAAAATTGTTCACATGCATTATGCAGAGGATTTCTGAGGACTGAACATGAGTCAGGTTTCTGCACAGCTGCACTTCTAGCTAATAGAGTTCAGGTGCAAAAATTTTCGTTTTTTTCCACGCAATGAACTGAAACAAAATAAAACTATTTTGTTTGCAGGTATGCATGTCAAAGCTCATTAACCAAAAGCAAGCAATTTAAAGCAGAATAATTATTTATTTAGCAAGTTAATAATGAGAAGGGGAGAGTATGACCAAACGTGTTTTTTCAAAAGTGTGTTTAAAGATTTTCACAAAAATCATAATACACTGAAAAAAAGGGCAGTTATAACGGAATGTAATTATATTTCTCATCATGGAATAATGCAACCTTGAAATCAAAATGTCTTGGCTTAACAAGCACATTTTCCCCCAATATGACCAACTAAATTCTAAACATTTTCACTTGCTCACAACTGGCAACATAATGATCTTACAATTTATTAGTTTAGAACTGTAATGAAAACTGTTATTTTATTGTGTATTTATATACACATATACATATATATATATATAGATATATAGATATAGATATAGATATAGATACACATATATACATATTACATTTCCACACACATTACTTCGGGTTGTCTCTTCTTAAACTGAAAGTAGTTTGAAATATGCACACTGTTTATGCATATTTAAGCATTTTCTGTAAAATGAACAAAAACATCTTTTTTGCTAAGGCAGTGTGAGGAACAACAAAACAAAAGCAGGTTTACGCCAGTTAATTCGTTCTTGATGTGTAACAAACTCCGTGTCAGGATGTAATCAAATTTGAAATCCTAAAATATTGTAAACCTTTTCTCTGTTGTGTGTGCACGATATTATACACATTCAAAGAGCTATTATCAGAATAACCGCAGGACTTTTCTCCAAAAAGCGTGAGCTGCTCGAGGGGATGGATTCGTGACAGGAATGTGTCAGTTTACTCCCAGATATACCCCCACTACAGAATAACTTCAGACCTACTCAATCAAAACTTCGTGTGTATGTGTGTGTGTGTCTGAGTAAAGCAAGAGTGTCTGCACACATTTCTGTAAAGAACGTGGCAGTCCTAAAAGCCTGTGTGCTGTAAATCAAATCCTCTGCGTAGTTTCCCAACTGCTAGACATTGATGGACTATTAGACATATTTAGTCACCATGACACACAGTGCAGCGTGCAAAGAACACGATCGGTGCTCGCACATAAATCTGTCATGAGCGATAAAATCTTAAAGGTTTGTGCTTGTCGTTAGAGAACACCTATCCTCCGTTTCTGTGCATTCCTTCGCCACCACTACTGGAGGAACCTCAGCCTACTGCTACAGCTGAACTGCTCACGAGTCACTGCGCTTATAAAAGACGTGACATTTTTACAGCATAAAGCGGCGTATTATATTTTCGGGGGGAAAAAAATATATACAGTTGGAGTAATGTAAAACCGGTAGAAGTGTCAGGACATATGGAGCATATGGTTGCATTATTTGCAGCTGGGGGAGGCATTCCTCGGCCAGGGGGATGCATGCAGGAACAAGCTTCAGTGGAAAAAGTCCCAGCAAACGTTCGTGGATGTCAGGATGATGGCACATTTAACGTGAATTTAGTGTGATAAAAGAGAGAGCACTATAACTGGGAATAAATCACTGAAATTGTGTCAGGCCCCCATGGAACATGAACTGGCCAATGTGATTCATGTCCTTCATGACAAAATAAATCAGCATGTGTGGGTTTTTTTTTTTTTTTTTTTTGGAGGTCCACAATAAATCGTGTTTTTAATCTGGTTGTGGTGATGTGATGTCATTCTTAAGAATAAGGCCTCATTTGTTAGTGCTGACATCAGCCAAGGTAACACTGATTCACATGCACACACAAGTTAATGCAATAAGTGTCTATATGTGTAATTCGGTCTTTAATTATAAAATGAATCACTCCTAATAAGCTGGTGTGTAGTTGTACAGGTTGGTCATAACCACCAGATTACCAGTACTTTCTTAAGTCATTTAAATAACCGGCAAAATCCTGATATGTGACACATGCATCATAATATTAATGAACTCTGGTTTCGATGGTATTTTTTTATTTATATTCATCATTAATAAAAATGAATGGTACAAGATTTTTACAGCCGCCCAGCTACACGCTTGTCCTGAAAAAAAAAATAATAAAGCTGATCTATGTTACAATGCTAACAGTTATTCCCCACAATTACCTCTGTGTAGTCGAAATGTAATAGAAATAATGTATAGTTGGACATTATTGAAGGAAATATCCATATTACATCACAATCACTCGTTCAGTCACTCAGTATATCACTTCACAAAAAAAATGACATGAACCGCTAGAGCTGCTTCAGTCAGTCTACTAACACTTACGCTTCTAATCCCGGTGCAAACAGATCTTCAAATGCTATTAGGGGGAAAGGAATATCCATCTGAGCCAAACGAATAGTCGGCACTCAGTGCAAGGAGGGATTTGTGCACACACTGCTGAGTCTATGCCTACCACGATGATACACCGCAGTACACTTTATCCTGGGATTTAGCACAGCCACGGCAACTTTGTACGTATCGACTGTAGGCTCGAACCACATTCTAAGTCTAAAAAAAACATGGAGGAAAAAAATATACTGAGCATATGAAAGAGGGAAAAGGTTTACTTTTGTAGTAGGGACAATTAAGCCTATTTACTATTACTTTTCTTTCTTCACACACACACACACACACACACACACACACACACACACACACACACACACACACACACACACACACACAGAGTGACACTTTGGTGCCACCTATGGGACACAGGGACACTGTAATTCACTCCTGTAGTCAGAATACACACTGTAGTCAAGCACAAAAAGTACAAGTGGGAATAAGGTATTACTGCTATCAGCAAGATATTCTGCTCACCTACACACTCGTGTCCTTGTAAAAGTTCCTAACTTCCTAAACATCCTACATTTAATATCATACCTGATCTGATTAATTAGAGCGATTAAAGCAAATCCGAAGTACTCTGTCAATATATCATGAGAATTAGCTGCAGTGGCTCCTGGACAATAAAAATAATCTTAAAAACAAACAAACAAAAAAACCGCAGCTGATAATGCAATACCACGCATTAGTAACAAGGAATTCTTACAAAACAATTATTTGTGTGGGCTGTGTGTGCTTTCCATGGCTGCTTTAAAACCTGGGAAACATGAACAGAGCTATAAAATTTGTTCTTCATTATCTCTAATTGATTATACTTAAGGCTGACACACACACACTCACACACACACACGAGTCTGACATGCTGTGTGCATTTCAAGCCACATTGGGTCAAGTGCTGGCCTTTTTTTTTTTGCTCTTCATGTCTTTTTTGTGAAGCAGACCCCATACAAATCCACTTGAATCAATAAACTCCATGTTCTATATAGGGTGCACTTTCTAATTCATACATTCATACTTTCATACAGAGATGACATAATTGGGCAGTGCTAAGTTAGTATGCTATGGTTCACATTTTACACCAGTATAGGGAAACAAAATAAGCACAAGTATACATCAGGGTTAAATGTGAAAGGTTTAGTAATTTCAGCTGGCAAAACCAGGCAGGGTAATGAAGGCTTGAGACAAAACAAGGTCTTCATTATGTTTTTTTTTCTTCTACATCCAGTCTGTTGCATCAGCACCCTTTGCATGACAGTTTGAAAAAATGTTGAAGTAATTAGTAAAGTGCAAATGAGTTTAGCTTGGCTTAGAGGTTGGCGTTACCATTGTCTGGGGATTCTGGTAGATCTCAAATTTCTAAGCAGCACATTCCTATTTATAGGTACATAAATTCCCTAAGCAGACACAATTATTTATAATTTCCTGATAATGTTTTTGATGTAGCACAATATGTTTCTAAACATTGACATAACGTCCCTGCCGAGCACTACGGTTATGAGATGTGGTATTAGTTGGGTCTGACATCTATATAGTACAGGTTACTGATTAAAAGTTTGGGGGTTCTGTTGGGCTCTTTAACCCTCTCTGCTCCAGCAGTACAGTATCAAGGCTGACCCTGGTGCATAGACCCCAGCTTCTGAACATGCTGGGATATGTGAAATAAAGAATTCTATTGTGCTGTATTAAATAAGTAAGAGATCATTCAAGGCAAGGATTGTGTTACATGATTTAAATGCATGACACAGAGGTGAATAGTGCATTAAAACCATGTAATACACTATTAGCAATGGATTATCCTGCTTATACCATGGTCACTTGCCAGCACTGGGAGGTTAAAGCAGTGCTAAACTGACAGAATAATTCAAACCAACAGTTAATTTTTGTTAGTTACTTTTTATACAGACAAGAAATGTGCCTGCTGTAAATCACACACAGATAGAAAGTAGGATACAATAGGATTGCATTTATTTGAGTTATTAGGGAGGTGGCAGCTAAGACCACTGAGCTGATCAGAAGGTCAAATCCCAGCACCACCAAGCTGCCACTGCTGGGCCCTTGAGCAAGGTTCTTAACCCTTAACGGCTCAGTTGTATTAATGAGATAAATGCTATTTGTTCTGGATAAGAGAGTCTGACACATTCCATAAATGTATAAGAGCAATAGGAAAAAAAAAAAAACTCTATGTGTTTATGTTTGTGCAAATGTGTGTGTGTGTGTGTGTGTGTGTGTGTGTGTGTGTCAGAGAGAGTGAGAGAAAGAGGTTAACATTAATTGCTGTTGGGGTTAACCCCTGGTGCCGTTTTTCATTATATTTCTTGTCTTATCTTCTTTAGTTCATCAAATTCTTCTTGTGCCTCAACCAATTTTCTAAAATTGCTTGGTTTCTTCGTTGTTTCCTTATACCTCATTCTTCTACACTCCAGATCAATCCGACAAGTAACAACTTTGTACCATCAGCCATTCTGTGTTGCAGGTGGTGGGATTCAGAACATACTCCAGTTAAATTACAATATCGAGGTAAATCACTGTGTAAGTATCTGTGTAAATGGGGTTATTCTGATTCTTATTCTCCACTCTAACCTCTTTTTTAAGTAAAGGGTAGGCTTGCCCAGCAAGTTTTCCATAAACTCTGTCCTGAACAACATCACTAAAAAGACAGAGCAACACAAACATGACAGAACTCCCACTCTGTCACTATTATCATACAACAGGTTGCACACAAGGTAGGACTTTTAAAAGCACTTATTCATCCACAACATGAATCAATATCGTTATTTCACCACACCAAAACAGTTCTACCTCGCCTGAATTATTCAAGTCACTTCCTTTTAGCCCTATTCAGTTACTCTGGACTGTGACGGCTTTCCAGTGGGTTCATGCTTTAGATACTGTGCATCTGCTGTTGCACACTGCTCACCTTATTCATATACAGATGTTACAGGCACTGGGAGATTAATTATTCATCTTTGAACACAACTCAGCTGTTGGGCCGTTAAGCCGCTACCGGCAGATGCCATGCTGTCACCACCACTATAAAACAAAAATGAACCAGAGCGTAGTAAATATAGTTTGAGTATGTCCAGTTGAATTTATTCAAGGTCTTACATGAAGGAATGATGGTTAAGGACTACGTTATCGGATACTTTTGTAAAAATTATTGACAGCCCTAATTATATTGACTGAATAAAGTACAAACCGATACCACAAACACTTTTATTATTACTATTACTTAGAAGTGTAATGTAGTGAATCATCTATAGCACTGTACAGTTCTCTCTCTCTCTCTCTCTCTCTCTCTCTCTTTCCTCTCTTTCTCTCTACTGAGTATTTTTCTCAAGTAGCCACATGATTGAGAAAAATACTCAGTAGAGAGTATTATTTAATAATGATTTATAATATATTATTTAATTATAATTAATGATCAGGCTGGAATTTTCCCTTTTCTCATAACCTTGTGCTCCAGTACATCTGATCAAATGCACATTATCAACTAATATCATGAACAGCACCTACACTAATTTCTCTCCACTGCTTCTCTTTCTCTACCCATCCTGAGGGATCCTGAGGTTGCTCTAGCTCCAGTTGTGTCCCACTTTATGAAGATTGTGGACCTTTAAAGAAGTAGATGCCGACCTTGCAAACATCCCAAACCATCTAGAGATGGACCGGTGCCATTTGGATTCCACCTCATGTAGAGTTTGGACACTGGACCTCCTTGAGTGTTTAAAGGCTCTGGCATGGAGAAGCTGATGTTGGATCTATGATGATCTCAAATGTTGAGCTATTTTATTAGTTGCTCAGTAGCTCCTGGTTCTATAACCACAAATGACTGTAAAAGACTGTAGAAAGGACATTACTCATAATCTTACATTCTGGTGCTCATGTTAGTTCTCACTTGCTAGTGTTTTATAATCACACTGTTGATGTCACCCAAATAAGGATGGGTTTCAAATCAGGATCCCTTTTGAGTCCGGTTCCTCTCAAGGTTTCTTCCTTATAATATCTAAGGGAATTTTTCCTTGCCACAGTCACCATGACTTCTCATCAGGGATAAACACACATTGTTTACATTAACTCTTAAATTCTGTAAAGTTGCTTTGAGACAATGTCTGTTGTGAAAAGGGCTATAGAAATTAACTTAACTTGACTTTTGTTATAATGGTCATGCTGTTTCTAGCTTGATTACACTTAAACCAAATTACAGGTAACAGTTGAGTGGCGTTTTATCGACTGCTTACGTTCACTACAAGCACACTGGGGTGGTTTGTTGCTTGTATCACCCTTCATGTCTGTGTTCACCACATAAAATTGTACTCTCTAGATTTGAAATATGAAAACTTATTAGATGAAGATGAAATGAAAAATAGGGCACTAATTTCACCGGAATCACCATTAACAGGAATGTACACATTAATGCAAGTTACAAGCTGGCAGTGAGGGATGACGATATAATGTGAGTGTGACTTCTTTGGGATGTATTTTCCCTGGTGGGGCAAAAAAAACAACAACATTTGGCCATATGGTGTCAGTAATATCACTATTTCGACATTTATTATTTATTGAAATAATATTGTAAACAACCGCAATCAAGTGGTTATACGCAATATGGGCATAGCTAAAAGCCTGTTGTAGGTAAACACTGCACCTATATTGAAGATCACTGCATGACTGTGACAGCTACATCACTTAAATATAACCAGATAAAAAAGATCAAAAACCAAATAAAGCCCAAAAAAAACAACTAAAGGCGAAAGCTTTCCATATCTTGTTTGAATACGTGTTTGTACTTCGTACTCACACTTCCTTTAAAAATGTAGGGACTTTTCTGATTGTAGTGTAGTGGTGATTTAATTTCCTAAGCCACTCTGAATTGAATATGAAACACTAATGATGGCAACAATGAATAGGCTTTACAAGTTTTACTCTGAATTCAGCTTTACATGAAGCACAGAGAAAGAGAAATTTAGATAAATGTATATACAGTATGCTGCTGTGATGGTTGGTGTGGTAGGGCAAAATGGCTGTGGTATCCTCACTGCTTGGCATGTATTTAATTAAAAACACATTTAAAGATGTCTGCTATTTATAAACACATACCACTTCATGGTTTTCTGGATGGACTGTGTTAGGTAAGGAGACAAAAACAAACGCAGCAACAAGGACAGATTATAATTATATAGGTGGGTATAATGGGGGGGTATAATGACACTGTAGTTTGCATCACCAAAGATTTTGTTTATTAGTTGAATTTTTATTTAGATGCATACTAAATAATGCTCAGTGTGTTGGTGATTTTTTTTTATGGAAACTGGAATGTGATTCTTTTATGTACTAATCCTTTCATTCTGGGGTTAACATAATGGGAAATACTTTCCAGGAATAATATTTCAGCTCAGGAAAACCTGTAGTATGTACAAGATTAATCCCACAGACCATCCAATTTACCAATAATACTAAAAAAAAAGCACGAAAAAAAAATCATAATGCAAAAGTACGATGGGACATTATTTAAATCACCTTCACAGCATTGTTGAATTAATTTAATCTGATTAGTCAGAAAGTGTATTAATTGTTGATGTTATTTGCTTTTACAACCCAAGTTTTAACAAGAACTACAGACATGCCACAATATTTAAAAGTAACAACATTAACCACGTAGTTAAACTAGTTTAAGAGAAATAAATCACACCATAATTATGAATAACCAAATCGTACCCTGGAACAGGTTCAAGACTCTCTGTTACCCATATAGGATAAGCTTTCTGGAGGTGTGAGGCAAATACACTAGCCACTAAGCCACTGTGGCCCCGACCTCCCAGTTCCTATTTTTTTTATAATGTTCTTCTTTTGAACTTTCATTTTCACTGACTACAAATTCTTAAAGCAGTTACAATGAAGCCCTGTTTTTTAATTTCCTGCTGAGGTCACCCTTCTTATTAAGGACAACTCATCTAAGGTCACTGATAAATAAGTGGCTTACTGGGAAACATAAGTGCTTCAGTCATAACTCACCACATCCTGTCAGTCCTCTACCACTAAATCTCTTCCTCCTCTAGGACACAATTTTGCTCCTGTTGCTCACTGTTTTTGTTTTTTAAAAAAAACACACACACACACACACACACACACACACACACACACACACACACACACTAGTATTCATCTCTTGACCAACCCACTCAAACTAGCCTTCTGACTACATCCCAAATTCATGAAAAGCAAATATGGTAAAAGAGTGAAGAAAAAAATTGCGCAAACACATACACACCCATTCTTACAACCATTACCGGACTGGGTCACTGGTTCATTTTCCACACCCAAACACATCACAGTCGTTACAAAATAGCTTATGTATGTAAGGTGTGTGTCATAGCTGATGTAGGTGTAGAACAGTCCATAGACAAAGAGCATCTGTATATTGCTTTTAAACGCACATGGAATAAATTAGGATCAAAATGCAAGCTTGCAAGGATGTGGTTTTTACCTTCACATGACTCTGTGCTCCAAGGTTGTAGATTTCTGTGGGTTTGACTTCATTGATAATTTTGACCAGGCAAGTACTGTCAGTTAAGTCTCCATAGTGCAACGTCATATCTACAGCACACACAAACATACACTTGTCTAATTAATCATAAAAGAACAGTTTTTCGATTCAAATTAACTGTTATATTTTACAATTAAAACAGAAAAAGAATGAAATCAAAGAAATCTTAAAGAGAACTGTAGCTCAAAGCAGGAAGAAAGTCCATTATCAAATCTATCCTGGTTGTATTCACAGATAGAAAAGCAAGTTGACAGTTTTATGAAGAGTTACAATAAATCTTACTAATAGATATTAATGAAACAAATCAACGGTGAAATTGGTGATCTTTGCTGTATGGCCTACTCACAGCTCCAGGGTCTGCAACCTGAGATATTGTCTGTGTAGAGCTTTGCATGTTCTTCCCTGTTATCTAGAGTTTCTTATGGGGTCTTAGGTTTCCTCCCAGTGTCCAAAATCATGACAGTAGGCGAACTGGCTACAGTAAACTACCCCCTAGGTGTAAAAAGATTGTGAGCATGGATACTACTCACACCCTGTGGTGCAAGATCCACCAAAACCCAGACCAGAATAAAGGGCTTACTGAAGATGAAGAAAAATACCTATTTTGAAAATGTAGCATTTTTTGAAAGATGAAATGTCTTCATATTAATCTGACTGTAATATTTATAAGACTGTATGAATTTATCATTATAATGGGGACATTTTCTTAATTTAACAAAAGGAAAGAGAAGGTCCTCCAAACCTTTGCTGCAAATAAGAATACAGTTTCAGGTAATTTTTATATTCTACCTAAAAGATATACGGTTTAGACACTCCTTGGGGGAAAAATGGTCCAAACCCAAAATGACAAAATATTAAGAGTTAAAAGGCCTTATTAAATGATTGGTCAGAAAATTGTCAAAAACACACGCAGTGCTGAGATTCTCTGTTGCCACCATTTACTGTATTATTATTGCTGCAGTGATTTTACTTGTTTGCGTTTCCTGTAAAATCACAATAGCAATTCACATGTTTGATGAAAAATGTAACACATGTTTGGGCTCATAGGATTTTTCTAAATACTTAACTGTTTGAAACCATCAACGTTGAATATACTTGAAATACTTAAATTAGCACTTTCCAAGATTGTAGAATTCAAGGGTTATATTTATATAACCCTTTTGATTTATTCATTACTAGAGACTTAAAGCACTTTTGTACATCGCTCTGGATAAGGGCGTCTGCTAAATGCCGCAAATGTAAATGTAAATGAATAGAACCCTGACACTTATTTCTCAACGAGTTAAACATTTAAACAAATTCAATGGAATCCCATACTAAGTTACTTTATTAATTTGTTTCTGTTCATTTTCTGACCAATAATTTGTTGTAAAGACCTTTAAAAACTTCATATACTGCCCTTTATGTTTAGGAGCATTTTTGTTTGCCCAGAAGTGCACACCCACCCCCAGCACAGGCTTATTCACTATAAAGGGGAAAAAAGACAGAAGTCATGCCATTTCCATATAAAACAGCACAAAGATCCACTTCACTGCATTTGACACCGTAAGCTAATTCGCATACTGGCAGGAAAAAAAAAATCCCAGCTACCAATCTGAAAGGTAGATCAGCACAAAGTCTGGTTTTCATGCCATACATCAATAGCAGTATGTTACGAAGCCAATTTGTTTTAAAAACAGCGAATAAAATAATATTATCATGAAAACCAGACAGATAGCATTGTATTCGATTGAGAAAAGGAGACTTGATGAATAATAATTAAACTTACTCCCTTCTGAACCATCAGGTCCTGCTGATATGAGTTACAGTTAGTACCCATTAAAATGTTATTATCACATATTATCCAACAGTAAACATAAATAAAAAAGAAATTGCACTTGATATAATTAACACTAAAATAACACAAATACTACTGCTGTTATAGATTTAGGTCATTTTCCAGGTACTTATAATAAATACATTTTCTGAACCTTTCTCTTCAGAAAGCAGTTATAAGCAGTAATAGACCAGTGGTCTCATTTTTCAAAGCGTATACAACACATACAACATTTCTATACACACACAAAAGTTGTATTTACCACATAGGTATTTACACTCTGCATCTGATGATTTACTCCTCACTCAAAGAGTGGGCTACACTACCTGAAGACAGGTAGTCTCATTGAGCGCTACAGAAATTGCTTGAATGCAGAAATTGCTCGAATGCAGAAAGGTTGTGTAACAAAATATTAGTTCAAGAATTCCATCATTTCTGTCCATGCCCTTTTCATTTATTTCATTAATTTAAATCAAAGATCAATGTCAATCCTATTTTTTTTTAAAGAAATCAAATTAACAACCAATTACTTTCACCTGCTTCAAGTTATTTAACGGAAAATTGGACAAACAAATTCGTTCATGCTGGAAGTTTATCTGCTATTACAACTTTCTACCTCTAGCTAGCGTGATTTATCGAAAAGCAAAATGTGATTATTCTAATAAAGTGCATAGAAATGTGTATGTACAAATGCACGGTTGATCAATGAGGCCCCCCGGTTTTTAAACATAGTCTATTCAAATCATTATAGAAAATTCACATTCATTGTAAAACGCATACAACTGAACCAAAAAGGAAGTGTAATGTCATTAAAAAGTCTGCGTGAATCACTCACTCCCTCCCGTGTGTGTCTGTGGGTTATGGTAAAGGTGCTCGATGCGGCCAGTGTTGAAGGAGCTGGACCTGCGAAGGATCCCATGAACCTGCACACACACACACAAAAACACAAACATTCACACATACCATCTAGTGACATCATTATTAATACAGTTAATGAATGATATATTACACTTAGTTCTAACCCGATCCTTGGAAACCTAAAGGAAACCTTTAAGCAAATCAGTGTCCTCTTTGTCCATTGACATTTTAGTTAGATTTCTGTAAACATTTAGAGAAATTGCACTGACCACAGATGACCGTATGAGTGGGTGTGTGAGTAAGTGTGCAACAGGTGGCCATTTTTTTTTTTACCTTATAGCCTTTCTCAATGAGAAACTCAGCCAAGTATGATCCATCCTGAAACACACAAACAGACAGTGTGAGACAAATTTATCAGAACTTGCAGTGTAAAGCAGACTATTTCCAACCCAAATGACGAGTGAAAACAAAACAACCCCTGGAGCAATACACTCATCCTTTTTGGGGAATCCAGGCTCTTTGATGTCATCCTCATACCAAATCAGTTCAACTTCCATCTTTACAGAGCAGTGATCACTAAAGCTGGATGATATCTAGCGCTGTCATGAATAAGTGAAGTTATAAAGACTCTTCAATGAAAAACTTTAAATATTCAAATATTTGTTCTCGTCCACTAAGCAAAATTAAACAAGAAACCAGCAAAAGTCTTTACTCAAAATGAAATGCGATTAAACGTATTTCCTTTTAGTTTTGTAGGACAGAATGATTTTTTTCAGATGCAGTTCCAAATGTCCTTACTCATACAACACTGTACAACACAAAACACCACACCCCTGTAGTTTGGGCTCAACTCTGCCCACGATGGAGACATGATTTTGTTTTTAATTTCTTTAAACATAAAGAATGTGGGTTTAACATTGTATTCCCTGCTTGTGTTTCTGAAATAGACTCAGGATACACATATAAACTAACCATGATGATGCAGTCATTGTAAACGATTTGAATGAATTTAAAATGACTTTTAATAACACAAGTACGGGCTAGATCTTTCCATCCGATATCTGGAGTAACTTTGGGTTACAGATACATTGAGGACAACCGTGGCTGTCTGAATGTGTGAAAGGAAACGCTCTCCTCTCTATTTTCTTGCCCTCCCTTAATCCTTCTCTTGCCCTTTCTTTCTCATTCCTTTGTTTTTCCTTCATAGACGTCCAACTGCACTTTCTGGAACTGTGGAACATTCCGCTCTGCCCAAAAGCATTCCACCCCTGCTTCCTGCTGGGGTGATACAGACCAAGCCCCAATGGCCTCTGGGAAAAATAAAAAATATCTGGCATTTCAGTCTTAAAAAGGGTATATTATAATATATATATATATATATATATATATATATATATATATATATATATATATATATATATATATATATATATATATATATATATATATTTTTTTTTTTTAGATTGTTTCCTATGCACAAATGTATAGGATGTCCTTAGATGCAGTATCATAAAAAATTCCTTTCAGACCCAAATCTGTTCCAGCATGACCAGTGTGCACAAATCTTAGAGGTAATTTAAAGTCGTGTGAAAATAAAAGTATACTCACTGTAAATTCTATGGTTTTACCTATCACGACATAATGAAAAACAAATAGTCCTTAGCAGGTCTTAACACATTACACTGGGTCATTATTTATTGTACAAAAATAAAGCTAAAATTGTAAAGACCATGTGTGAATAAAGAGTACAACTTAAATGCTTCCACAGGTTTTATTGGGCTAAGTAGCTGCTAAATAAATGACCTTGATTAAATAATCATCAGCAAGTGTGACCACCTCTATAAAAGCCAACCAACATTTTCGAAGTTGGCTGGTCTGGAGCGTGATGGTCTGGAGCGTGTGTGTTTACAAAACACTCAGGAGGTATGGATTCAGCAATGATTGTTGCCCATCAATCTGAAAGGGTTATAAGGCCATTTTCAAACAATTTCAAATCCATCATTCTACAGTGAGGAACGTTATTCGCAATTGGAAAACATTTAAGACAATTGACAATCTTCCCAAGAGTGGACTTCCCAGCAGAAAATAAAAATTGCAAAACTTCCCAGCAGAAAATAAAAATTGCAAAACTTCCCAGCAGAAAAAAAAAAATTGCAAAAAAAAAAACAAAAAAAACCCAAACCCAAATACAAGAGTTACATCTCGGACTCCACAGGAGTCTCAGCCTCAGGAGACTCAGCATGTTAAATTTGCAAGTTCATGACAGTACGACTAGAAAAAGATTGAACAAGTATGTTTTGTGTGGAAGGGTTGCCAAGAGTAAGCCTCTTCTTTCTAAAAAGTGTTCCAGAGTTGCATCTGAACAAACCACAAAACTTCTGGAACAATGTCTTTTGGACAGATGAGACAAATTGGAGATGTTTGGCAAACTGAAATTCGGTGGCAGGACCTTAAGAGAGATGTCTATGAACAAATGCCTGCAAAACTCAATGAACTGAAGCAGCGTTGTAAGTAAGACGTTGTGAGAAACTAATAAAGAACACAAATACTGTACTTCATGTTATTGCGGCCAAACGGGGTTCTACAAGCTACTGAATTATAATGTGTACTTAGTTTTTTACTGATGGTTTCTCCACTTTGGCTTGATTTTTGTACAAATAAATATAAATAATGACAGAATAATATGTCTATAAATAATAGAATAATATGTCGTCTTGCTGTACATCTAAGAACAAAACAATTTTTATTTTGTTTGGATATTTAAAAATATAGAATTCAATAAGGGTGTATGTTCTTTTTAACATGCATCCATAGAAAGCATGTATGTGCTTTTATGGAATCAAACCTTCAACTGAGTCTTCCTTAAACTTAAATAGACATTAGACAGAATCCAGTTGCTCAGAGAAGCTTTAATCACAAGCTCAAGAGCAAAAAGAAGTGGAAACTCAACTCCTCATTGGTAGTAAAACATCAGGGGAAGATGCTGCCAGAGCCAAAACCAGCGGTTAACATCTTTGTGGCACCTGCAAAGTCTTTGCAAAATCTTTGCTTACTCCCTAATGATCACGTGCAACCTCTAGCATGAGTCAGACAAAGAAAAACAAATCACACATACATTGTAAGTTCAGAAATCATATATTTAGATAACTGTTCAATACAGGCTTATTCCAAGTCAGTAGATGTGCAACCAACAAAAGTACAGTGTGGACCCATGATCCACTACGATAAATAGAGTTTATCAGCACGCTTGGACTTTTGGGAAATGTGGTCTGTTTCCCGCCGATTAGAGACGTAGACAGGAAACCAATACAGTCACAGCATTCCATTCACAGCACACACGTCTCTCTCTGATACCATTTCTCATCTAGACCACAGTTAAATCCCTCTAACAGTAACGTTATACTGTTAAAAAGTGAAAGTGTGTGTGTCAGTGTCGGTTTCTCCTAAATCAGCCCACATGACTAACATAATGACCGAAGCCCACATACATGAAATATAAAAGTTATTAGATCTTAAAAAAAGAGTAGTAGTGGATTTAACTAAAAGAAATGGTTTAAACCGTTGCTGGTTAAGTAAAGTATGTTTTTGTAAATAATGTACTGGCAATTGAAACGGAAAGTTTAATGACAAATGGACAAAGAAGTGTGTGTTCAAGTGTGTTGTTTAAGTCACAACAAAGTGTTATATATAATATAATAATATTCTTAAAGATCTGTTTAAAAAGTTTTTTTTAAAGAGGTTTTAGTTTCCATTAACTCGCAACTGCGGGTTAATGGTGCCCTCTGCTGGTTGAAAGATAAAACTGCATACTTGGGCTAATAGTTCAGATTTTGGCATCTTATATATATATATATATATATTTTGGCATAATACTGAAATCTGAGTAGAATTACATAAAGTTATTTATTCTCTTTTTAACACAAATAATCTGAAATCACTGAAATCAGAAGTTTCTGTTATCTGTAGATTTAATTCTGAAAGTGATACAATAAAAATGTGAAATGACTTCTAACATTAGCTTACAGTTCTTATGGTAAACCACAATAATAATAAATATTGAACAATAAGAATAATAAGTAATTATCATTTCATTATGTTCTGACTAACTACTGATTTGCGATTTAATGTTGACTATTGTTCAGACCTGCCCACCAATTGAATGTTTTTTTGGCAGTATGTGAACTCATAGCCGTTAACCGCTGCATGCCCGAACAATGCTCCCTACACAAAGATTACTTCCTTACTATTTCATTATTTCCTAGTCAATTCTTCACCCCACACATACACCAGTTAAATTGTTGATCTAGCAATGGTCTCAAAAGCTGTTCTGTAGTGGCAGTTGGCATTGTGAAACAGAGCAGGACAGAGCAGGTCATGAACAGATCCAGTTTTCCCATGTAGTGAACTTGACACTAACACCCAGCCTTCAAAGCAACTATTATTAATCATGAGTTAAATATAATTTTACTTTTAATATAGCTCACAGGCTGGTGTTTAAAAGAAAGCAAAGTCAACATGATTCATACACATCTGTACCTCTGTTCAAAATAAAGAGAAAGATAACACAGAGGACATATAATATACTATACTCTAATAGACTATAATAAACCTACATTTAGGCACATACAGGCTTGATAATATGCATTGATTTTTAGTCGACAAGTAAATGGAAATGGCATAACATTTGGTGAGTAAATTAAATGCTCAATGCAGTCTTTAAAATAAGGTGCCAGGAAGAACCAAAAAGTCGTGTTCATAACAATTCCATGGAAGTACCATCCTTGGTCCCTAGATGAAACATTTTTGGTTCTCCAAAGAACCTTCCAGTAACTGGTTCTTTCGTGTGGTTCTTTGTGACCCAACTGATTTCTTCAAGAAGATCATCCTCTAAACTCTTTAAAAAAAAAAAATTGGTGCTAGGAAGCATTAAAAAAAAAGTTTCATTTTCCACCCGGATGGCATGGAAAAACCAGTTTTGGTTTCTGGGAGCACCTCCTGAAGGATCAGTACAGAGAACAAGAAGAACCACATTTTTTTCATTTGCTACTACAGAGAACCTTTTGTGCCATGAAAAGATTACATGGATATTAAAGGTTTTTCACAGACACAGACAACTGACAATTATCCAATTAAGAACCAATTTATTTTTTTAAGAGTGTGAGTTGCAATTCCAAGCTGTGGTACAACTTATAGAGACCTGCTTCTAAGACAATGTTCACACAGGCAGTAACTGAGATCAGGAATAAACCAAAGTAGAGAAATAATAATCAAGTCATGAAAATAAACTGCATCTTCTGCTGACCATACAATGTGTCTATTTCCATATGTGAAAACCTTCAGCTAAATCTCTTCTGTTTCTTTTTTATTTGCGGTAATAATAAAATTAAAATCTGACTCCTAAATACGAAAGATCCAGAAGCACTTCCAGCTCATTCCTCTAAAGTTAATTTTATTAACTGTCCCTCACTATATTGAGATATTTACATTAGTATTATGAGATACATAATGCTTTCGTTGTCTTATGGCAGAAATAAGAGAAATACAAAGCATTTAAGATTTTATTTTGGTGAAAAGAATAAACACGTGGTGTAAAAATGCTCACAAGTGAAGACCTGGAAATATTTCCAACCTGACTTCAAGTCCATGTTTTCATTTACCTACATTTACATATTTTCTTATTGGCACACAAAAAACAGTGTGGGGACAAAGCACATACAAGTCTTATTTGCCTTGTTGGCACATAATGTAACAGCCTGTCGAGCCAGTCGTAATACTGGTATTAAGCACAACCAGCCTCATCCACCCTATTATTGTGTCATCACTCAGCAACAATGTGTTTTAACTTAAATCTCACCATCCCACTGAGTACCACAAGGTGGAGGTGAAATGTCTTGCATACTGTAACTTACTGTTTCCTGATATAAAGACAAGACCAAACAAATATGGATGCTTTATGCAAATGTATGTTTATTATTAATGAAACCATACTGAACACAAAGCATGAATAGAAAATATTTTTGTAAATCCATTAAAAAAAAAAAAAATATATATATATATATATATATATATATATATATATATATATATATATATATATATATATATATATATATATTTTTTTTTTTTTTCCTTTCATTTAAAATGTGCACTCTATACATAAATGCTGACTCTAACATTCAAATGCTGGCAAATAATATGGGATTATAATTGTATTAATGATATGGATGTCCATTATTGATTAGATTTATAGATTTAAATGTGCAATTTAATATAAATAAATTGTGAACTGACTTGTGTGGAGGCAAAGAACCAGCCAATGCAAAACCGAGACCTAGCCAGTGATTACCTTTTACATAAACTGCACCAGAACACCTTTAGTGCATGGCAAAAAGTGAAAGGGTTGTCCAAGTCCAAGGGTAAACAAATTGGCAGGTACACCAAAGACAATCAGATTTCACATCTGGTACTAGAGTATTCGACAGGTAGGTTCAACAAACAGATTAAGAAATGTTTTATTATGTCCTACTGATATTTACAGGACGAAACACTTCACAGTGTTATGACATACACACCTCAAAACCCTGTTACCTATTGCGCTACACATATAAACCAAATAAATATTTAAAAAATGGTTAAAGGTTTTACAAACAGAATTAAAGTTCAGATGACAGGCAATTTTACTACACATGATCACCTCAGATAACGTATCTTTTACACACAGTGAAAAACGCCTCACACCTCATAGTTGGGACATTCCCTAACAACATGATAACTTTTTCTCAAGGTCTGCAAACAAAATATCTTTACCAGGAAAGGATATAGACAATGTCTACGCAATTATCCACTCCCTGCAAATGCACACACTTGCTAATATACTTTAGTCTCTATTATTGAACTTAACCAGCTAGACAGCTTATCAAACATTATTCAATCTAGCAGTTTTTAGCCTAGTCAGGATTCAGGAGCATGATTATCACAGCACAGATTAAATCATAATTTACTACAAACATTCAAATGACAACCCAGACACCTTGTTGTCCTGTCTGCTTCAGTCTATTAAAGGATATTTTATTACAATTATGTCTACACAGTGCAGGAGTACAAAAAGGCAAATTATTTACAAATGTAATGCCTTCAAACAAACTCAGAGGTGAGCTGAGTCGACATTACACCTATACAATCCTTGTGGATGGTCATGCTGCATCCTCAGGTCAGTGGAGAATAAATTCTACTTTGCTTATGAACAGGACTGAGATGTAAAAACCTACAAAGGTGTAAAATATGTGAAGTGCCTGAGGCTGCATTATATTGAAATATCCTTGTTTTTATCAGCATACACATGCACTGTGTGTGTGTGTGTGTGTGTGTGTGTGTGTGTGTGTGTGTGTGTGTGTGTGTAAAGGATTCTACAAGATTTTCATTAACCAAGTACAAAAGATCTACAGGCAAGATATTTGAAAATGCCACACATCAGCAATGAGTTTACAACAATCTATGATGGGTGTTCATTTACATGGAATGTACACCTTCAGGTTCTTCCCTCATTAAAAATGTACAACTTTACACCTGTGATTGGACAATGACTGCACTTCAGTGTGACACGTGTACAACGTGATGATGGAATTGAACGTGACGATGACGTCACATGCAGGGCAATAAGGAAGTCCATCCGCAAAAGACACCAATTTCATTCATCCGGTGGTGAAGAATTGCATTCATGTTTGTTTCTACTGCACAATAAAATATAAAGTGTTTTGATGAAATATATGGTGCTGCTTTTCAGTGTGGTATGTGTACTGCATGGTATTTACATACTGTATTATATTTGGAGTGTTTTATACGCTCCTTAAAGGTATGATTGCATTTCATTCACCCTATTCAGACTTATTTATATTATTCAGATTCATGAGAGACCTGAAGCGGTTATAATAGGAATATGATGTTATTTATTATTGACTCTTATGGACAAATATATAAGATTGAACTAAACCGGGACTGTCGTCGACCTGTCACTTTTATATGGCTGGCATGTGGTGTCAGATGGTGTGTTAGTGCAGGTTCTTTCCGTTCTGTTCCAGTTGTGATGTAATGTGTTGTGATATGATTGGATGTGATGTGATGAGATGTGATGAGATGACCCTTACCTGCCCGGTGATGCCGGTGATGAGGGCGACTTTCCTCGTCTTGTCACCGCTGCAGTTACCGGTAGAACCGGAGGTCATCGCCGCGCACTGTGCCATCGTTTACCGGTTTTTGATCGGGGATATAAATGTTGCTTCCTGTGTCTTCGGTCGAAGTGATCTTCCTCCTCTGTCTCAGTTCCGGAGAGTTTTTGTTTCTTCCCGGAGCGGCAGTTTCACACCAAAAACACACCGCTGACCGAGCCAATCAGAGAGCACGCCGGTGATGACGCGCTACAATGACGTACGCACATGAAATACAAAGGAAGATGAAGAATCTGGGTAGAGCCGGGCTGAGTCGCGCAGCGCCCTCTATAGAACATGACCGGGAAATTTCAGGCAAATCAGGTTGCACACAATAGCAGAAAAGTCAGAAACGAGAGGAGCCGGAAGCACCAGTTACTGTAGACGCGTGCAGTGGTGGACAGTAACGAAGTAAATGCAATTGGTTTCTGAACTTATGTCGCTTTCTCACTTATCTGTACTTTACTAAAGTATTTCTATTTGGAGTTCAATTCACCTTGACATATGCTTGCATGTATATGAAAAAAAAAAAAAACATGTTAATAAATCTACAATATCTACAATCATTAAGTAAGATTAAAATATGAGCTAGCAAACTGGGACAGGTTTAACAAGTTATACTGGATTCATTTGCACAATTGAGGTTATGTTCCAAAAGTACTCTGAAACCTTATTTCAAAGTTCAGAGTATTTAAAGATAAACATCTCCCACTGGCTTTCTCTGGATTAACAGGTTTGTCTTTGATGAGTGAAGTGTAAGAGTTAGGCGATTCTGTTTCTGAAGTGTTCTTAAAGGGCATCCAAACAGCAGCATATGTTCAAGTTATATAAAGTTACTACCCTGAGTCACATCTCCAAGTAAAGCATTTGCCAAATTATGATCAAATCTGGACGTGAGGGTTCCTGGTAAAACAAATGATAGTGTCTTTACTCGTTTGCAGTGGGTTGAGACCATAGAGAGACACAATGTCACCATAGATATTGCTCACTCCATGATAATCCCAATTTCCCTCTCCCAACCATTTCCAAATTTTTTTTATACTAGACACATTCATTACTCTATGGAGTGAGGAAGTGTGCAGATTGCACAACATCTGAAAAACGGAGGAAATGTATCACCCTATAACGTTTAAATTGCACGATTTTGGTCACTACAATAAGACAATTATAATTTCATTGAAATGTTAACATTTATGTTAAGTTATGCATGAGGACTTTAGGAAAGATAAACGATCGTCTTATAAATGGTCTCTGCTCCAATGGACGAGCTCTCACAGACTTCCAGATGTCTGTAATATTAGAATATGAAGCACAACATAAAAGAGAACATAATACAGCCATGTGTCTGTTTGCTTGAAATAACCAAACAAATACAGAATAATGCAGTAGTAATGTGATTAGGTTAACTCTCAACTTAACATTAATGAGCACTGGTAAAACAACACAACTCACTCTGAAATTATAAAGAACTGCAATTATTGCTTTGTTTGGTTTATTTTTCTATCTAAAAAAAAATGCATACATATACATTTAATATAGTTATGTAAGTGAATCAGTCCAAATTTTACACACCGGTGGAGAATAGGACTTTTTGACATTGACGATGCAATTAAAGCATGGGTGGCCAACCCGCGGCTCGCGAGCCGCATGCGGCTCTTACGTTCATATCGAAGTTTGTGTTTGTTTGTTTTTTTAATGTGCGTGTTCGCTTCGCTTGAGTTCAATACGGTATTTTAAGACTTAAATGAGCTTGCCCCTACTGGGAAACTTTGCGGTATATCAGACTAAACACAATTGTAATGACGCAATAAAAAAGCGCAGCCAGCACACGGTTATCTGGATAATAGCCAACATGTCTGCGGTGTGCGGATAGCAATTTGCAAAACATGCAATGCTGAAATTTCAAGAGAGGGTGTATCTGCAAAGAGTTTCCCCAAGTCGGGTTTAATTTATCACCTGAAATCCAATCATCCCGATTGCCATTCTAAATATGAGAAGAATGCGGCACAGAAAAGTAAAGTCAATCCGAGCATGCGCACTCCGTCTGTACAGGACGTTTTTGAAAAGGCAGTAAAGTTTTCCAGTGATAGTGCCAAGGCAAAAGGCATAACACAAAAAATTATGGATTTCATTGACTTTTGAATTGAATTTTAATTTCGGTGCATCCCTAAAATATTATCGTTGGTGTGGACCTCTGACACAATTCAGGTTTCTCATGTGGCCCCTTGTAAAAAATTAATTGCCCACCCCTGCTGTATATTCATCTCACGCGCATGCGCATTTGACGATAATACCGTATTGAACTCAAGCGAAGTGAACACGCTCAAACAAAAAAAAAAACACACACAAAGTCTGTGTTTTCTACCCTGAAACACGTGAAATCAAAGCATCGATCTGTTCTGACTGACACACATATGAAAGAATTGCTTCGAGTGGCAACAACGGAATACGAGGCAGATTTGAAGGGGATTGTTTAAGGCAAGGAATGCCAAAAGTCCCACTAAGTAACATGCATAGTAAAAGAAAAACGCTATTGTAAATTATTATATTTTTGTTTGTGGACTTAAACTAAGAATTTGTGTGTGTGTGAGACAGTGCACCATGTTCATTGTTGAAAATGACTGGCCTGTGGTCTTAGAACTGTAGGAGTCAATTTCTGTCATTATGTTGGTGTGTGACATTTACACATAAATCTGGCTGAGAAGAGGTGTGTGTGTGTGTGTGTGTGTGTGTGTGTGTGTGTGTGTGTGTGTGTGTGTGTGAGAGAGAGAGAAAGGGATGGGTGATGTTCATGTGTGCCCATGTGTATGATGTGGCTCTTTGCGGTAACACAGTAAAAAAATGTGGCTCTCGGTCTCTGACTGGTTGGCCACCCCTGAACTAAAGAATCAGAAGCATTTTAACATCAATGCATTTTAACAGCAAAACACTCAGCATGCACCTTAACACTTAACACAACATGAAAATGTTCATCCAAGCAAAATATGCACATTATTTTTAAGCATTGCCATATTCCGATCTTATTCAGATTCATACATACTTTTATGAATGCATTGCATAATAATGTTGAATTGTTGAACTTCAAGTAAGTTTAGGATACAAAGCAGAAATAACTGATTAAAAAAAAAAACTAAGTATTATACAACTAAACAACTAAATATTATACACAAATGGTAGTTACTGTTGGGTTTGCCTTCATGGAAGGTAAGTTAAATATCCAGCAGTGAGGAAGTAGGAAAGGGTACAAACAAAAGATCCAGTAGATAATTTATAAATAGACAAAAAATTAAACAACAAACACTGTACACAATTTCTAATTACAGTATGTATTTGATCTGCCAGAAATGAGCTTGTCTGGTTTTGTGCACAAGCTACATGTTACAAATGCCAAAAATGAAAATAACAAATTTTATGCCCTCTACATGTCTTTCCCAATCAGCTACTTTGGGGTATGAGTGGAGAACCGTGTAATTTCTTTTTCTTGTTGGATAACTACACTATATTGACAAAATTAATGGGACACATAACCTTTGCAGACATATGTGGTTCTTTCCAAATCTGTTACCATTAAAGTTGAAGGCACACAATTTTATAGGAGGTCCAGGAGCCCCAAACCTGTTCCAACAAAACAATGCCCCTGTGGACAAAGCATGCTAAATGCAAATATGGTTTACATGGATTGAAGTGGAAGATCTTGAGTGGCTGGTTATAAAGCTCTGATCTTAACCTTATTGAACACCTTCAGGATGAATTGGAACACTGACTGAACCTGACTTTTCTAATGCCCTTGTAGTTGAATGAGCAAAAATATCTTTACAACCACATTTCAAAGTCTTGTGGAACATCTTCCAAGAAGAGTGGAGGTTATTTTAATTAAATGGAAACTAAATGTAGAATGGGATGTTTAAAATGCAGATACAAATCTTATGGTCAAAAAGCCATGTTTTCCAATATACAAACAAGAAACAAACTTGGTGAGGATGCTGGATTTGTAACATGAAGTGAAAGTAATCATGTATTCAAGCATATCACAACTACACTACATTGTAATATGACATTGTAGAAACAGAATTGTTTTTGTGCCTGTATAAATATCAAAAAAGAATATAAAATCACCAAAATAAGACTAGTTAACAAATTGTGAATTGTGTGAATAACAGCAAAGTTGTGTGTATGCTGCACGCAGCAAGTGGAAGTCTGTAAATCGATCTCCTGGTTCAGATAGTGTTACAAAGAAGAATCAGAATTGTGTTGTAGCCTACTTATAGAGGGTCTGAAATGGATATTCATTGTTGTATAGCAGCTAGAGGCCTTTCAGGTGCAGTGTTGTTGGTCCAGTTCTTCACATGGGTAAAGAAGTTTTCTGTAGAAAAACAAATTGCTTTATATCCAAATACCTAAGAAATAAACTAAGAAAAGAAAAGGAACATAGTTCATACAGTGTTCAAATGGTGAGAAAGAATTAACTGAAACTGATTAACCTACATTATATATGCAATGAACCCGAAGATGCATCATTAAACGTTTTTGGTAGTCATCAATAAAATTGTAAAGATTTCAACATCTAGAGTTTTAGTCCATTCATAAGCTGTAGTCTGCAAAAAGAACCGTGGGTGTTATTCGAATGGGTATCTAAAGAAGAGAAAGTTCCTATTTTAAAAGTACCTGTTTTAGATCTTTGTTGGAGGTGCGTGTGTGGAGTGGCACTTGTTCCCCTGCAGAAAAATCACACTCATCAGAAAACAAACATGCTATAAAGCAATTGTTTTAAGACTGCATGGGAAGCATGGTAGGTGCGATATTCAAATATTGTGTTTTAATGGAAGCAAAAATGAAAACTCGCTGGACAACTGACTTTCCCACCCCAGACCCTCAGCTTTACTGGGGCTAAACGTGACTGTGGAGGTTAAAAAAATGTGTGCTCAATAAAATCTCAATATTTATTTACACGTTTTTAACAGACACCCATGTGCCCCCTATTTAAAAAAAAAAAAAAAAAATTCAAAAAGCAGCCACCACTGCTGCAAAGTAATACTGAGAGAGCTGAAGAAGAACTGGATGAGACACAGTGAGATGAGATGTAGGTGCTTACTTTCTGATGCAGACGATAGTGAAGTGATCGATCAGACAACCAGGGATGTTTAAGTGACTGAGAAGCACTCATCCGCCAACTAGATTGAACACAAACGTTAATCTGCAATGAATCCTGACACTTAAAATGAACAATAAAACACACACACACACACACACACACACACACACACACACACACACACACACACAGTTTACCTCTTGCTCTTCACAAGCAGGCATGATATGAAGTCTTTAGCTTCATCAGAGATATCTGCAAACTCGGCCTCCTCAAAGTTCCACTTACATTCTAGGATGTTATTCAGTGTCTCATTGTCATCATCACCCAGGAAAGGAGATAGACTGCTTAGCCTATAAGTGTTATAAGGCAACTCCTTTATTAAGTTAATATTTTCAGTCTTTTCATGTTACCACCAAAAAATAGAAAGAAAAAGAAATCAAGAAGGTCTCAATTTTGAATGCTGGGACTCACAGCATGTACGTAATGACTCCTAAGCTCCACATATCTGTTGGGAAGGAGACAAATTCATAATTGATCACCTCAGGTGCAAGGAACTCGGGTGTGCCAAAATTGACCCTGAGCTTCTCCCTTGGTTTATATCTGATGAGAGAAAAGAATAACAGCAGAAAAGAGGAGTGAGAAAAAGTGACGATGAGGCTAGAATATTAGCTATTAATTCTAAACACAGTTCTAACCTTCTGGCCAGCCCAAAGTCAATGATCTTGATTTTATTTGTTTCTCGGCTGACACACAGTATATTTTCTGGCTGGATAAAAGCAACAAAGATTAATTTTAATCTTATTATTAATGACTTATGTATGAAAGTTGGCTGATAAGCATGTGCTACCTTCAAATCAAGGTGTAGTATGTACATCTTGTGCATGTATTGCAGTCCCTCTGTGATCTGTCTGATTAACAGCACTGTGTCCAATTCAGTCAAATTGTAATTTTCATCGATGATGCGATCAAATAATTCTCCTCCCTCGACACTAAGATCATACACACACACACACACACACACACAATCTGAATTCACACCTACATATAAGCATATAAAAATATCCTTTTATCTAAGATGTATTAGTATGTGTGTTATTTACTTACTACTCCATGACGAGAGTGATATCATTGCGAGACTCGTAAGCAGAATAGAGCTGGATGAGGCTAGTATGGTTCAACTGGTTCATAACCTCAATCTCACTTTTAACCACTTCCTGATAAGGCAAGAGAAATATATCTATATATAAATGCATAAAATTCATACTATAAGAGAAAAGTGCATTAAGAGATTGTTTTTTTTGTTACTTAATAAAATGATTGTTTTGGTACAGTATGCTACACACTGTCATATCCAGCATTGACATGCATCTCTTGAGCAATTTACCTTCTCCTTCTGATTCCTGGTTTTGATGATCTTAGCTGCCAGCGTGAGGCCAGAATTATTCTCCACACACTTATGGACCATTCCAAAGCGCCCACTACCAAAATCAAAAACATTTTATTTGCTATAGCTACATTTCAGTACACACAGCGATTATTTTTCGCACCTGCTATATTTAAGGTAAAGGTTTTAGGGGTAAGTAGGTAAAAAGAAAAGAAACATTGTCTAATAGAAGAGACCGCTAAGTTTACAAGATAGCTCTGTCTAAAATGCTTTTAGTAAAATGTCTAAAGCAACAAAAGTTTGAAAATGTGCAGTTGATGACCAGTTGAAAACCTTAAGCAAGAAAACCAGATGATCAAGTACTGTGCCAGGGCCTTTTGATTGTAAAGCAATTAAACAGGTTGTGATACAAGCAAGTCACGTAAATTCCTTTTTGGCAATGTTAACTTAAACAAAGCATGACAAAGCTAGCAGAAGCAGAGTTTTTCTTAAATAAAAGCATCACAAATTCCTGGATCAGCAAATATACTCTGGCATATAATTATAACTATAACTTCTGTGGTGTAGTTTTCCAAGTGTGTTTTCTGGTCCAGGATTCTTTAAATGTTATTTTGTTGCCAAAGATTTCCTGGCTTGCTACTGGCAGTGTCTGAAATATACAACGCTGCCATTTATCCAGAACTATATTGAGAAAGGTGTTGAAGTATGAAGAATAAACAGAAGTAGGCAGAGGCTTATAATTATATATTCAAAACTAGCCAGAATAAAGGAGATAAACACTGCCTCAAAGTTGAATGTATGATATAACAAAGGAAAACATTAGAGAAAACTATATCAGTAGAGAATATTATAGAAATCAGTGTAAGGTTTCCATGCTAATAATTTTGAAAAAAATCTTCTACATGTCTTTCTACCAACTAACAACAACACAGAACCAGACAAAATATTCACATTTTGAAGATAATAGGATAAGTGTGTGCAGTTCCTGAGCAATGTGTTCATGAAAATGGGGAAAGTATTTAATTTTTAAGATTTGTAATTTCACTAAATTCACTACAGGCAACCAACTGCACATATAAAAAGCATGAAAAATCATTAAAAACTTGTTTTTAGTCAGAAAGACAACTAGTCTTTGCTTCTAGGGCCTGCAATCGGACTTCACCCAACTTGACCTACATGTAAAACTCCAAAGTTGTAGCCCCAGGGACAAGGGCAGACAGGATAGACCAAAAATGGATTTTCAACCAGAAACTGACATATGTTTATATAACAGTTTACTGCAACTAGGGTTTTTGTAAACGAATCCACTGAGCCACTTTGAATCTTTTATATGATAAACTGCATATGCAAAGTTCACTGTTAATTCAATGTCCTCTCCACTTTTTGTATCTTTAAAGATTCCCGTTGGCACTCAGTTTTTCTATGGATTAATGTATTCATACATATAACCATGACATTATATTGAAAGGTCTTTCTGCTTTCTGTAGCCTACCCTCCAAGCACTTCTTCTCTGTTGATGGTATAGTGGGTGGCTATGTGCTTGGTTTTGGTTGTCACCACACGGTGCTCAAAGGGTGCTGGAGGAGGAGGTGAGTTATCTAATGACAGAAAAAAAAAATAAATAGTAAGAGAACAGTTAAAAAAAAAAAACAGTCTTAGGCTGTAGTACTGTGGCACATCATGTACCTATTATATACTCTCCAGGCATTGGTTCTTTTTTTCTCTCTTCAGCAGGTTTCTCTGGTTCCACTTCTGATGCTCCCACTCCAGGCTGCTTTTCTTCCTCACTTTGAGCCACCTCCTCTGACGTTTCCTCCACTTTGCTTTTTTCGAGATCTTTCTCCAGATTCTCTACCCGTCTCCTAGTTTTGACAAACAACTCGATGTGGTCATTGTTGTTACACAAAAGAATCAAATAAATTTTAATGTGTTGTAAAAATGCCCCCCAGTACCGTTAGTTGACACAAAGATGATGTTTATTTAAGAAAGGTTCAGTACCTTTCCTGGGAGACATCATGGTCTTGGTTAAACTCACAGGTCGACAGGAGTAAAGCCGAAACCTCAGGGACACTCAAGCAATCTCCATTTTCTATTCTCTGATTCTCTTCCTCTATGTTGGTTTCTAATTTCTCATTTAGCTTGGATTCTATAAAAATATGTTTCTCTTTTTCAATTTCCTCTTCTACCCCTCTGCTTGTAGCCTTTCTTTACCACTCTTCTTCTTAGTTTGCACTTCTTTCTCATCTTGGCTATAGTCCACAAGTCCTTTTACACTATCCTTGACTTCATTGTTGCCATGGGAGAGGCTGGTGTTCTGTTGATTAAGCATTTGTACCTTTTCCACGTCATCCTGGTCTGTACCTTAAAAGAAATAAATATACAAAGTTTACATTGTTTTTTGTATAAACTATGTATCAGTGCCATATCTAATATATTGGTGCCATGTTGTGCTAATGATGATGCCATACTTGTCATATTCTGTTTGAGATTTGTACAACATTTATATCCACATCACAGTGTGCAAACAATAACAATTTAGCATTAACCAAATGTCCCAAATAAAACAAAGCAGTTAGATTTGCAATGTACCTGTTACATCAGGAGGTTCCTTTTTCTGGGATTTTAACACCTCTAGGCACACATTTGTCTTCTTCTTCTCTTTCAGCTACATGAGGGCAAAGAAAACAGAGAACACCCAACAAATCTTTGTTAAAATATAAGAAAGCTTTCAAAGCAGTCATATTTCCATTATTATAATGAATTAAAAAAGTGCAGTATAATACTACTTCAATAATTCAGTAAAAAGGGTAAGTTGTTAAATAGCAAAACGGAAAAAAAAGAATTATCATTTTTTACGTCACAGTCTATAAAAAATAATTAGCTAAATGACAACATTAAGTGTAGCGACGAATAAATATTTCAATGATAAAGTCTTGTTAAAATAGCGTTTTAGCAAAAATGACTTTTATTGAATGTTTCTTTTAACAGAATAAATGAGTAACATGTTATTTAAAACCATGGAAATATTGTACACACAACCAGAGAAAAATTATTTAAACTTATGTAAAGAATTAGAAAAATAGGTGACTGAAAAAAAGCTTAATATGTCCCTATTGAATGACAGCTGATATTTTGCTTTTAACCCACTATATAGGTTTTAACCTACTATATATACGAATATTTGTGCCCTTATTATTAGACATACAGTACTAGACGTACAATGCATCCGGAAAGTATTTACAGTGCTTCACTTTTTCCACATTTTTTTATGTTACATCCTTATTCCAAAATGGATTATATTAATTATTTTCTTCAAAATTCAACAAACAGTATCCCATAATGGCAATGCAAAAGAGGTTTGATTGAAATCTTGCAAATGTATTAAAAATAAAAAAAAAATAAAAATCACATGTACATAAGTATTCAAAGCCCATGACATGACATTCAACATTGAGCTCAGGTGCATCCAGTTTCCACTGATCATCCTTGAGATGTTTCTACAACTTGATTGGAGTCCACCTGTGGTTAATTCAGTTGATTGGACATTATTTGGAAAGTTAAAAGTGCATGTCAGAGCACAAACCAAATCAAGGAAATGTCTTCTAGACCTCCAAGACAAATTGTAGCATAGATCTGAGAAATGGTACAGAAGAATTTCTGCAGCACTGAAAGTCCCAATGAGCACAGTGACTGCAGAATAAATGCAGACTGGGGTGACAATTCTTCCTCCAACAGGACAACAATCCTAAGCACACAACCAAGATAACAAAGCAGTGTCTACTGGACAACTCTGTGAATGTCCCTGAGTGGCCCAGCCGGAGCCCAGACATGAATCTGATCTCTGGAGAGATCTTAAAATGGCTGTGCAATGATGCTTCAAATCCAACCTGAAGGAGCTTGAGTGGTTTTGCAAAGCAGAATAGAAGTAACTGCCCTAAAATAGGTGTGCTAAGCATAATTCTCAAAAAGTCTATTGGCTGAAATTGGTATAAAGGATACTTATGTAAAAAGAAAAAAGTTTCAAAATTTGAATTTCAAATTCAAATTCTAATATTTTAAAATTCACTTCTATGACGATGTCTTTATGGGGTACTGTTTGTACAATTTTAAGAAAAATCCTACTGCTGGTCAGAACAAAAAATAGTTACACAGAAGAATAATCTTAAAATCTTACTATAAGGAACATGTTTACCAATTAATAAATTCCTCAAATCTTTGGTTAATCTATCTGTATGTGCATATCAGTGTGTTTTTTTTATGGGTGTACTGTAACTGTATGCATTGGTGTGCACCAGGATGTCTAACTCATTAAGGACCTGAACCAAGTCCTGCTGTTAAACACTGGAGGGTAAATGTAAGAGAACTTATGACAAAGCAGTGTAAAGATTTGACGTGGACAACTTGGATGAAATTCAATGAGGAAGTTTACCTACATTATTCAGTTGAAGCGTAATATCCTTCTAGAATTAACCATTTAATATTTTACTGAATCAAATGCTTGCAAATTTGTCCCAATCTGCATGACTCAATTAAAACAACAAAAATGTAGGTTTGGGGTGGGGTTAGATAGGATCTTTTCCCTAATTAAAATGTCCTTGTTCGTTTTTATCAACAAATTTTAAGGGAATACAATAATTTATGCTAAATTATTATATTCATGTTGTGAATGTACAGTATACTGTGAAGGTACAGTGGCTGTTTGGCTGTCATTTACCGCACTTGTAGACACGCTTTACTTTGATCTGTCCAGTTTTATACACAGTCCAGAAAATAAACACCCATCATGCTAAATTAGAAGTGTATCAGAAAGACCACACAAAAGTGATTTAATAATACACTATGCTCTTAAAATAGCCCAAACATCATGTACCAGTTGAAAAGGTGTATGTGTGCTTAAATGAGTGTATGTGAGCATAAACGTTATGAGTTCGTTAGTAACCAAAGACCTGAGCAGAAGTGATGTGACATTATCGCATGTCTTAAAGGTTGTGTTAAAGACATCTTTCTGACTTTACAAGGTCTGTAAACTGTATAGAGTTCATGGATAGAATGGGTAGTGTGTGTGTGTGTGTGTGTGTGTGTGTGTGTGTGTGGTATGTTTAGAAAAGTTGTTTGTATAAGGTGGATTAATGTCCAAGCAAATGTCCATTGAGGTCACGTGGTATTTTTGTGTATAAGAGGGTAGAAGAAGGTACTGTAACTTAATCTTGTCCCCACCCTCATTTCTTTATTCTCTCAACACATCTCGCTGGTCTCGATTTATTTTATGTAACTAATATGCACACTGACAGACCCCACCTCCTCTATGCACAACACACAGTGAGCATGTGAGGAGCTGTGTAGTAGAAACATATTCACTGACGTGGGGGAGTCCCAGGGAAACTCTGGCAAACACTATACTCTAGCCATTACTGCTAATAATTTTAATAATTTTATCAATTTGATAGGATGCATTATATCATGAGTAGATTGTTTATATATTGTAGTTTGGTTGGATTATGTGGTGCTTTATTTATTGGGTCTATTTATTTATTAATTCAGTTTCAACATTATAGTATTATTTTCTTAGTTTAATTCAGAGTTAAAAATGAAAATTAAGGTCAAGTAATCAATTTTAATAACTGATTCTCCTGTTATTACTCTGAATGTCATAATTGTAAAATGTCATATAAAAGTGTGTACATTATATAATGCAATGCAAACTTGTCTAGTATATACATGCACTAAAATTAGGAGATTTCAGCAAATAGAATTTGACTACGTTCAAATGACTGAAAGGTATAACACAGGGCCACCTGCTTCTGACAGTCAACAGTAAGAGACCTGTGCTCAGCATTGCTGATGATCCTATTCCACCTGAACATGATGTTCTCCACATACTTTGAGCTCATAACCAACAGTACATAATAGTCACTGAACCAACCATGACTTCTTTTAACTAAACACATGCTGTTTATTCATAGCATAAACTAGTTTTTCAAATATTTAATTTCTCATCATAAATTAAAAAATTTTGTTTAATGCCTCTATATCCTCTATCCATTTAAATTAATCCCAGCTACCCTCTCCAATTTAATATAGTATTTGTGCCACAAGTAGAAGTTTATGAATGTGCAAAATCTCTGTTTTTAAGTAAACCATGTATTATACTTTATTCAAGTATGCAAGTGTGCAAAATATAAATACCATGTATATATGGTATATAGATATATAAAAGCTTTATGAAAAGGGTTCCAAGATATGAATGAATTACAAAATGAATTTGATTAAAATATACAAGCTAATACTTAATTTCTATATTTATTTAAATAAAATAATTAGATTGTTTTTTTAAATCAATAAAGAAAAAATCAATTCTTATTTTAAATGTTTACTGTGCCATGTAGTGTACAGATTCACCAATGGAAGGTAGCAACTATGCATAGCCACACACACACACACACACACACACACACACACACACACACACACACACACACACACACACACACACACACACACTATAACAAGCTATAAACATAGTGTGGTACTGAATAGCTCTTTAACTGCTTCTAATGACTCAGTGTCACTCAGGCACTCATTCACTGATCCACCTGGCAGTGTAAGCAGTAATGTTTGTATATGTGTAACAAAAGAAGAAAGGAGATATATTTGAAAGGAGGTAATTGAAAAGGTGTGTGTGCTTATGAGTGTATGTGAGCATAAAAAGTTATGAGTTTGTTAGTAACCAAAGACCTGAGCAGAAGTGATGTGACATTATCGCATGTCTTAAAGGTTGTGTTAAAGACATCTTCCTGACTTTACAAGGTCTGTAAACTGTATAGAGTTCATGGATAGAATGGGTAGTGTGTGTGTGTGTGTGTGTGTGTGTGTGTGTGTCTGTGTGTCTGTGTGTCTGTGGTATGTTTAGAAAAGATGATTGTGTGTATAAGGTGGATTAATGTCCAAACAAACGTCATTCGAGGTCACGTGCTATTTTAGTGTATAAGAGAGTAGAAGAAGGTACTGTAACTTAATCTCGTCCCCACCCTCATTTCATTATTCTCTCAACACATCTCGCTGGTCTCGATTTATTTTATGTAACTGATATGCAAACTGACAGACCCCACCTCCTCTATGCACAACACACAGTGAGCATGTGTGGAGCTGTGTAGTAGAAACATATGCACTGACGTGGGGAGTCCCAGGAAACTCTGGCAAACACTATACTCTAGCCATTACTGCTAATAATTTTAATAATTTTATCAATTTGATAGGATGCATTATATCATGAGTAGATTGTTTATATATTGTAGTTTGGTTGGATTATGTGGTGCTTTATTTATTGGGTCTATTTATTTATTAATTCAGTTTCAACATTATAGTATTATTTTCTTAGTTTAATTCAGAGTTAAAAATGAAAATTAAGGTCAAGTAATCAATTTTAATAACTGATTCTCCTGTTATTACTCTGAATGTCATAATTGTAAAATGTCATATAAAAGTGTGTACATTATATAATGCAATGCAAACTTGTCTAGTATATACATGCACTAAAATTAGGAGATTTCAGCAAATAGAATTTGACTACGTTCAAATGACTGAAAGGTATAACACAGGGCCACCTGCTTCTGACAGTCAACAGTAAGAGACCTGTGCTCAGCATTGCTGATGATCCTATTCCACCTAAACATGATGTTCTCCACATACCTTGAGCTCATAACCAACAGTACATAATAGTCACTGAACCAACCATGACTTCTTTTAACTGAACACATGCTGTTTATTCATAGCATAAACTAGTTTTTCAAATATTTAATTTCTCATCATAAATTAAAACAATTTTGTTTAATGCCTCTATATCCTCTATACATTTAAATTAATCCCAGCTACCCTCTCCAATTTAATATAGTATTTGTGCCACAAGTAGAAGTTTATGAATGTACAAAAACTCTGTATTTAAGTAAACCATGTATTATACTTTATTCAAGTATGCAAGTGTGCAAAATATAAATACCATGTATATATGGTATATAGATATATAAAAGCTTTATGAAAAGGGTTCCAAGATATGAATGAATTACAAAATGAATTTGATTAAAATATACAAGCTAATACTTAATTTCTATATTTATTTAAATAAAATAATTAGATTGTTTTTTTAAATCAATAAAGAAAAAATCAATTCTTATTTTAAATGTTTACTGTGCCATGTAGTGTACAGATTCACCAATGGAAGGTAGCAACTATGCATAGCCACACACACACACACACACACACACACACACACACACACACACACACACACACACACACACACACACACACACACTATAACAAGCTATAAACATAGTGTGGTACTGAATAGCTCTTTAACTGCTTCTAATGACTCAGTGTCACTCAGGCACTCATTCACTGATCCACCTGGCAGTGTAAGCAGTAATGTTTGTATATGTGTAACAAAAGAAGAAAGGAGATATATTTGAAAGGAGGTAATTGAAAAGGTGTGTGTGCTTATGAGTGTATGTGAGCATAAAAAGTTATGAGTTTGTTAGTAACCAAAGACCTGAGCAGAAGTGATGTGACATTATCGCATGTCTTAAAGGTTGTGTTAAAGGCATCTTCCTGACTTTACAAGGTCTGTAAACTGTATAGAGTTCATGGATAGAATGGGTAGTGTGTGTGTGTGTGTGTGTGTGTGTGTGTGTGTGTGTGTGTGTCTGTGGTATGTTTAGAAAAGATGATTGTGTGTATAAGGTGGATTAATGTCCAAACAAACGTCATTCGAGGTCACGTGCTATTTTAGTGTATAAGAGAGTAGAAGAAGGTACTGTAACTTAATCTCGTCCCCACCCTCATTTCATTATTCTCTCAACACATCTCGCTGGTCTCGATTTATTTTATGTAACTGATATGCAAACTGACAGACCCCACCTCCTCTATGCACAACACACAGTGAGCATGTGTGGAGCTGTGTAGTAGAAACATATGCACTGACGTGGGGGAGTCCCAGGGAAACTCTGGCAAACACTTGTCTGGTGATGAAAGCAGGTGTCTGGCACACGGGTGATAAACACAGCCACTGGCTATACTCTAGCCATTTCCTGCTAATAATTAAAATTAATTCATCAATTAGATATAATGCATTATATTATGAGTAGATTGTTTATATATTGTAGTTTGGTTGGATTATGCCTTATTTATTGGGTTGATGGGGTCTATTTATTTATTGGGTCTATTTATTTATTCATTCAGTTTCAACATTATAGTTTTCTTACTTTAATTCAAAATTGTATTGATATATATCTCGCATTTAAAATTATGAAAATTAACACACACATATATAATGTAATGCAATCTTGTCTAGTATATACATGCACTGAAATTAGTAACCGTTCATCTGCCTGAGGCTTTCTGTAGATTTCAGCAAATAGAATTTGACTACGTTCAAATGACTGAAAGCACAGCATAACACAGCATAACACAGGGCCACCTGCTTCTGACAGTCAACAGTAAGAGACCTGTGCTCAGCATTGCTGATGATCCTATTCCACCTGAACATGATGTTCTCCACATACTTTGAGCTCATAACCAACAGTACATAATAGTCACTGAACCAACCATGACTTCTTTTAACTAAACACATGCTGTTTATTCATAGCATAAACTAGTTTTTTAAATATTTAATTTCTCATCATAAATTAAAACAAATCTGATTATGCCTCTATATCCTCTATACATTTAAATGAATCTCAGCTACCCTCTCCAATTTAATATAGTATTTGTGCCACAAGTCGCACTTTATGAATGTACAAAATTTCTGTTCTTAAGTAAACCAAGTAAAATGTAGTGACCAATGAGAAAAAATAAATAAATGTGCAATTCACTATTCCATTTTCCTGCACATTATACCTTTTTAAAGAGAAAGTCTTATATTCACTTCAAAGTAGCAGAGAACAGCATGTTTTGTTCTGAAATGGTGTAAAAAGCTTGATCTTACACTCTAAAATGTATTTAATTATAATGGAAGAAAAGTTTCCCAAAATGAAAATACTCTGATAGCGTACGGATACTTGAAATGTATACTTATGTACAGTAATGAAGTACAATTGCTGCTAATTCACAAACTAGTAAATGACTATCCATGTCGGTTGCTACTTTCAGTTTACATTGAATGATAGAAGCTAGCTAGAGATTCCAGGAAGTGACAATGCTTACTGCTTTCAAATGCAATTTTCATTGTGTTGTTAAATTCTTAATTGTACAAATTATATGCTGCACCTAGTTGGGAATTTGCTTGCTGGATAGAGATGTTGCAGTTAATCCAGCCTAATTAAATAATGTTAGTTACATGTTTGCACATCAGACTGAACTGAAGTTACTTCAAAATAGACTTTAAAGGATTTTTACAGCATTCACATGAAGGGCTTTTCCCTTTCATCTTATTTCCCTTGGTGCTCCACCGGGCTGCTTTTTATCCTGTACATCAACATTTCTAGCTTTCTGTTTCATGCTGCTTTTATTATCAGAAGCTAGATGGAAAAAAAAATCCCTGTGACAACTAATAGCATTGCAAGACCAGCAAAATCCTAGAGTATAGTACTTTTATTATTAAATTTCATACATTTAAAAATTTTGGTGGAAAAAGGAGCTGCACTTTTTCTTGTGTGTACTTTGTTCAGGTCATGCTCAAAATGTCAATAAGAACGTTTCCTGAAGAATGTTATTGATTAACTTGTACATACAGCACTTTTAAACAAATATGAGAAAGAAAAGAAAGGAAACAGAGCAGAGCATCACCAAAAAACCTGATGACCCACATCACATGAAGTGCATTTGAAAGTCTGAAACATTTGACTTATCACTGAGTAACCAAAGCATCCAAGGAGGGTTTCACAGCTTTCAGCTCACATGCTTTTTGTGCTATTAGACAATCAAAAATACATGTATCCATACAATAAATTTATTTACAGGAACTTATTTTACATGAAAAGCTTTTAAAGCTTTTTAAACCTGCCACATTCACATTCATTACATTTATTGTCATATGTAAGAAAGCCCTCAGCACAGTGGGGGATAAATGAGGGCATGCGTGTTACCTGAACTGAAGTGCCTCCTGCTGATTTATCTTGTTTCCTCTTGTGAGTGAATAAACTCCAAAACTTCCTCCATAAAATAGATACAACTATGCACACACTACCCACAATCCAAACATCCTTATCACGCAAAAAGTTCTCCATGGTATCCCAACATGGGCCCCAAGTCCAAGCCTCTGTCTGCACTCAAAATCTACTGCAATGACACTTTTAATACCAGATTTCAATATTCCTATCCCTATAACTTTTTTCAGACTCTCGTCATTAGTAGTCTAGTTGTCGACATCAACGGTTTTGCCAAGCCACAGATTCTGAAAGGGAAACAGAAGTGACCCCCCCTCCCCAGTCGTCCTCTCTATAAGGAGCAGAAAATGTGTCAGTCACAGAGACAAGTTTCAGACAGGTGGAACTCTGGCTCTGAGAGAACGCAAAGTGGAGAAGAGGACCCAGTGTATCCTTTATCGTTAGACGCAGCAATTAATGTGCTCAGTCATTCCTTTGCACTTGCACATTTGCACTTATATTCACACATGCACACACACAAACACACACACTCAAATTTCTACATTCTTGACAAGGATTAAACATTACCAATCATCTCTCTTTAGTTGAGGATTATAGCACTTAAACCAAAGGCCAAAGTGAAAATCAGATTCACAAAGATAGACTTTGGGAAATCATTAATCATCATTGAGCAGCCAAAAACCAAAGCAAACATTTGGGTTCTTTTTTTTCTATTACTTAATTAGAAAGGATATCTTGACTGCCAAATCCAGGTATCATATCAGAAAAAAACTGCAATACAAGATTTTTAACCCTGTTACCTCAGCAGTTTCGAAACAAAGCCACACACACAGACACACACACTCACACATTAGTGGGTATGCATGGCATGTCTATTTGAGTGAGGCCAAGACTTAGACAGATGCCTGACCAGAGCATCTGGAGCTGGTATCCTACTAATCATTCATGTTAGGAGAGCTGCATGGATGTACTAATTAGATCAGCAAAACGGGCACATACTGCAAATACCCACACCATGTGTTAAAAACGTACTGATACTGATAAATTGACTGATTAACAAATAAAATTCCAGCTTTTTGCAGGACGTCCTTTGACAGCTCTTTGGTCTTGCTCATGGTGGTGAAGAGGTTTGAATGAAAGAGGCTGATTCTGAGACAGTGTTTTATACACATAATGAGTTGATATTAGGAGCACTTTTCTAAAGGGACAGGTCTAATTTGGATGTGTGGGAGTTGGAATTCTTGCTGGTTGGTAAGGGATCAAACTCTTACTAAACTTGTTCAAATACAAATTAATATGTAACCTTTCTTTAAAGTTTTTTTTATGAATTCTTTTATAGATTTTAACTCTGTTAAAATAAACCTACCATAAAAATTCTAGACCTTTCTGTGTGAGGGAGTAAATTTACAAAATCGGCAGGGATCAAACAATAATATTCCCCACTGTAAAATTAATTTTATTATTTAGTGATGCTATTATGATGCAATATTATTATTATTATACTTATTATTATTATTATTATTATTATTATTATTACAGTAATTGTTTTAGCAGTAATTGTTAGATAAATTATACAGAAATATATAATATAAATATATTAGTCACATATACATTTCAACAAAGAGAAAATTCTTTCTGCACATATCCCAACAATGTCAGTAATATGGGGTCAGAATCAAGGGTCAGCCATGATACAGCATCCCTGGAGCATAAAGGGTTAGGACCTTACTCAGAGGGCCCAACAGTGGCAGCTTGGTGACACTAGGGGTTGAACCCCTGATCAGTAACCCAGAGCCTTAACCACTGAACCACCACTGCCCTGTTTATTATTGCAGTAAAAATAATTTGTTGATTTTATTTTCTGCAATATCGAGTCAGTAATAGACCAGGAACCTGTAATGTCTTTCAGGATACTATACTATACTTCTCCAAACATGCCTGCCAATCACAACAACAATCTCTTTAAGGTTATTGCTCACAACTCATTACACAAGTTTTAAAGGACTCACAATCATTGTAAAAAAAAAAAAAAAAAAAAAAGCTTTGTGTCATTGTGTCCTAATTAATACCAAGCCTTCTGATTACTGTTTCTTTTCACAATCTAGTTTTAGTTTTCTTGGTTTGTGATTATGCCTAGTCCAGTTTATGCTGTTTGCTCATCACTTGACTTTTGATTATTCAACACTGATTTTAAATGACATTTAGGTTATTTTTGCTATATTGAATAAAAGCATCAAGCACCTGCACTTGCATCTGTACTTAATCCCTGACACAGAGATAATCATAATGCTGGCTCTCAGGTTTTACCTTCAAAAATGTATAGCTGCAGAAATATATGATTTATTCAGTTACTCTGCAAAATGTCACAGTTAATGTGCCAAATGCTATATTCCATGATTTTGTTTTCTCAATTAATTTTTTGTTTAAGCAGTGTAGTAGACAAGCACAAATTATATATAAGAACAAATTACTGTGCTGATCTTGAGCTAAAAGTCATTTGTTACTCTCCAGTGCTTTTGCATCCAAACATACTACAATATGTGTCAGATCAATAATACATCATGCAGATGCACTGGGACACATTATCAGTGATGTATCCTGGAGTCATTGGGTGTTTCGAGTCTTTCAACATTAGACATTCTCGCCCAGCCGGGGTTGATCAGACTCCGGCCTGTGTCCTAGTAGCAGTTGCTCACCGCTCTGCCCTCTTAATCCACAGCCATCTAGTGGCTTTCTCTGTGGCTTCAGTTGCAGTTCTAATACAAAATACATCATGCCGATGCACTGGGACGCATCATCAGTAATGTATCCTGGGGTCATTGGGTGTTTTGGGTCTATAAACAGTTTGCCACCGAACAGGCAACGAAATGTCAATGTGCTTATTTTGCCTGGTTTGAAAGATTTTTGTATATCAGTAATGAAAACCTAAAAACTAATATTATGTAGAGTTTCTTAAAAATGTTTTGGAGTTTATGAGTTGTATGAATAAAATACTTCATCATTAAGCCTTACTTACTTATGCAAGCATTACAGCATGACAACCCCCTCTATTGGTGAATGTACTAATGTTCAGGAGTTGTTCAAACAACAAAAACAATTACAATCACTTGTTTCTGTATGTTATCATTTGTCATTGATGTCTACAGAGAAGCCTTTATTTACTTATTTATTTAAATGTATAGTATTTAGTACCTAGTGTGGAGTAATGTAGTAAAACTCTTTCATCCATCCATCCATCCATCCATCCATCCATCCATCCATCCACCCATTCATTCATTCATTCATTCATTCATTCATTCATATAGTCAGTCATTCATTTAATCAGTCATTGATTATATTATTCCTACACTACTGATATTTTCATGTATTCATCTTCAGTAAACATAAATAAAAGTGTGGTTAGGGCCATTAGGAATATCAGGATTAGTAGAGAACTATTTAGAGCAGTTGATAATGGCGCACACACACACACACACACACACACACACACACACACACACACACACACACACACACACAATACAATACAATACTATAATAATATTGGGGATAGTAAGCTGATAGGTGTATTTGTTGGTATCTGACTATGCATCAGTGAGAGAAATACCTGCCCCAGACCCTCCTTTGGAACATGTTTCAGCTCCCAGTAGCAGCGCAGAGTCTCCACTTTTTCCATGCGTCCAATGGCTGGCCTCGCAGCTTCTCCACCCAATGGGACATAGTTGTTCAGAAATGCCGTATGTGGCATAGGAGCGTTCACTGCATTAGGGAGACCACATTTTCCATGCTTGCTATCTGTGGTAGACATGTCTGAGCTACAGGAAAAGCAAAAAAAAGATTTCATTGATTCTGCTGCTGCTGCATCTATTACTTCTGCTACTACTACTTCTACTGCTGCTACTTCTACTACTACTATTACTACTACTACTACTTTTGCTACTACTACTTCTACTACTTTTGCTACTACTACCACTACTACTACTACTACTTCTACTTCTACTTCTACTACTACTTTTGCTACTACCACTACTACTACTACTACTACTGCTGCTGCTGCTACTACTACTACTACTACTACTACTACTACTACTACTACTACTACTGCTGCTACTACTACCACTTTGCTACTACTACTGCTACTACTACTGCTACTACTACTACTACTACTTTGCTACTACTACCACCACTACTACTACTACTGCTGCTACTACTACCACTACTACCACCACTACTACTACTACTTTGCTACTACCACTACTACTACTACTTTTGCTACTACTACCACTACCACTACTACTACTACTTTTGCTACCACCACCACTACCACTACTACTACTACCACTACTACTACTGCTACTGCTACTACTACCACCACCACTACTACTACTGCTGCTGCTGCTACTACAACTACTACTACTACTGCTGCTACTACTACTACTACTATAACAACGACTAACGGTATTCTATATGTATTTATTGATTAATTTTAATTTAAATTATTTTTTTAATTAATTAAAAGTGTATTATTACTATTATTGTTAATATTATTATTATTAGTAGTATTATTATTATAAAATGTCTAGAGATGGTGTTATCTGCATGCATTTTTAAAGTAGTAGAGGAAAAACATTGTCTACCAGCTTAGCTGTCAGGATTTGGACACCAGAGGTCCTCATTCCCCAAATGTTTTCTTCTCGCATCTGCTAATGTCCCCAATGTCCCTTGTGTATACGTCCCTTGTGTATTTCTTATTGTTTAATGTGACTTGGCCAGCCCTTTATTTCTGATTCAAGTTCTTCATTCTTTTTAGCTTGCACTTTGTGGGTAGAAGTTTGTTTCTTTATTTGTTTGTGTTCTCCTATGTTTGCATTTTGGGACACAGAACTTATAAATACCCTTTGCTTATTGTATTTGTAAGTCTTAGGACTTTACTAAAATCTGGGAATGTTCATTTTATTTAAGTCCATCTCTCCACTTTGGTTCATCCTTTCCTCTTTGGTTTACTGTCTGACTCTCACACATCTGACCTGTATTCATGTACCGGCCCTGACAAGTTGTTAGTGACCCTCAAGATTAACAGCAGTTTCACTTCAGCTGAGTGAAGTGCTCATGATGGACTATAATTCTTCATGAGATTAATTATATTCGATCCAGTAGGTAGTAATCATGCCTGTTTGCAAGGGTTGAATCAAGGGTTGAGAGAATTTTAAACATATTACCTTTGTTAACCAACAGACAGTTAGTAGAAAGGAAAAAAAGTAACTGTACTTGGCAATCTAGGTCAGTACAGGCAGATCTGTCATAGTCGCCTCATAAACAAATAAACCATTAGGATTGGGGTCAGTATTTTATGGAAAGTGTGAGAAATCAGTCATGGTTGCCATCATTGCCAGGTAAGGAGTTTATAATAGTACAGAGATGGAATAGCATCTCATAACATTAGGCTATCTTTAGCTGACTGGTGGATTGGGGAATGGATTAGCAAACCCGGAGACCAATGAGCCAGCTAAATAAAAGTAACCAGGAGCGATGGATTAGCCATGGTCGCTTACCAGAAATCTTGCTTATGTAAATATGTATAAATGATATGTACCATTTTTTAATTTAAAATAATAATAAAAAAATCAATCGAGTGTGATATTTCTAACAATAGAGTAAGTTAAGGGTCATTATAGAAGTATAGCATTTCAGGCTATGTGTCAAAATGTCTTCTTATATCTTATTCCCAAGGCACCATCTCAGTAAAGGTCATTCAGCCCCAGTTAATTAGTTATGGACGAGGTGCCAACTGGGGCATGATACCGCACAGAACATCCCACTATAAAGCAAGTAACACAATGTTCAACCTCCAAGTATGGAGTAGTCTCAAAGGACTGGGAGGTTTCCCTAACAAAGTAGTTAATGAATGATGTTCTATTTTCAACCCATATAATCCTGAATCAGCTATGGCGCCTGAGCTTAAGCAAAATCCACAGCAACGATAAAGATGTTAAGTGGTTCTGTTCCATTCCCTAAGCAGTTGTTAGTAATCGTCAGGATAGATATGCTGACAAATGTGGTATTTAGGGGGTTATTTCGCAATTGTTTTAAAAAATTAAATATATCTTAGTAGATAATTGTTAATCATTTAAAGACAATGATTATTTCATAAAACAAACACATAAATAATGTTACATTTATATAATACTTGGCCTTTTTTAATGTGTTTGTATATTGTATGTGTTTATGTCTTAGGTGTATATGCGTCACTGTCAGTTATTTTGTTGTAGTTATTGTAATGTAACTCCCTGAAACTATTTAGATCAAGCCTGGGACTGTGTGCTATGTTAATGTCTGTCATGTTATTTTCTTTGATGCAGTATTCAAAAGTTTAGGATTACTCTTACCACTGTGATCAAAGATAAACTGTCTGTCTGTCAACACATCTCTATTATATAACATCAAAATTTGGTGAAGTCTGTCTGTCTGTCTGCCCCCTCTCTCTCTCTCTCGCTCTCTCTCTCTCAAAACTAGTATAAGTGTGCTTTTCACAGTGCTTATATAGATACTAAGGCTCATAGTTGCATCAAAAAGTTTAGCTAAAATACAATTTACAAACTAATTATTTAACACAATTTTAGTCCTTTATCAAATATATAATTACTTTCTAGTAGAAAAAGTGTATACCAGTGTTTAAAAAGTTTAGTAGAATTGATACACCTACTACACGCTTACCTAAGTATTAAATAATTACAAAGGTATATAGTTATTTGGGGCATTTTAAAACTCAGCATATCAACCAGCATAACACTGATTCAGCTGTTCAATTTCAACATCAGTTTGGAGATTTAATTTTAAATCAGACAAAGATAAAATGTTAACAGTCAATAGTGTAAGTAACAAGTTTTTCTTAGATGTTATGTTGGACAAGAAAAAAATTGTATATATCACAATTTACACTAAATTGTTTAAATTTGATATAAGATGCTGTAGCAAGTAGAGTTCACAGTGAAAATGATGAGTAAATCAGTAGGACCTCAATTTGCATTTAAAACATTCCAAAAATTACAGCCCCATTTCCTCTCCATTAATTTTGACTGACAGTTTGAACTTGGCAGCATATGGGTGGGTATAGTTTTGTGCCGTGGGGACATGACAAACTACTTCAAAGCATACACTCTATCTATAGCTTCTGGAGCTCCCAAAAACAAAGTAAGCAAAATCCCGCCAGGTCAATTCTACCAAAATTACAGTGTTAACAAATATTTACATATACATAATATACCAATGTATAATGCTAATAAATACTGAAACAAAACTCATGTGAACTCATTACTATAAATTAGTGATTATGTTCAGCCAGTTCACTTTTTATAGGATTTGTTCGGCTTTGTGTGTTTATTCTCCCCCACCTCCACGTTTCACTTTCTTGATTTAGTTTAGTACATAATGCTTAGTTGTGAGAAAATACAACAACTGCTTGTGCCCTCTAAATACTCTAAATTGATCAGTAGTGTTCAAGTCAACAAATAAGAGTTCATTTTCCGAAATATCTTAAAGTATTAAATGTAACAAATTGACATAAAAAGAGAAAAAGTGTGTGTAAGAGAAAGAATGTCTTGTACACCAGTCCTGTTGTTCTCTTCTTTCATAATCATCACTCACACAGCTGCTGAATGCTAATACCAGTGTAAAATTACAGAGGCCCTTTTTTTCACCCTTAGATGAATATGCATGGTACATGAACACACACACACACACACACACACACACACACACATAAACACAAATAAACAGGAAGCTAGCAACCTCTAAACATATGCAGATAATTTATTTACATGAAATCAGTTAAGCTAAAGGGTAATGTGTGTCGTTTCTGTAGTATAAATCTGTGTCAGCTATCTTAAGTTTAATTACAGCAAGACTCTAATGTCCTGATGAAGCTAAATTTAATCTCAGACACAGAATAGCTTCCACAATGCCGAGTATAAAGCCTGACTTACCACATTCACTCAGATCTTTTTTGACTTACACTTGATATTTAGTTATATTCAAAATCTTCTCTTTTCCTCCCATCTCCTTCAACAACTTTTTCATTTGGAGTCCACCTTTCTTTCCCTTTCCTGTTCTTCTCTCAGGCGTGGATGCTAAGTCAAAGTGTGTATGTGTGTGTTGTCCTCAGTCTGAACAGTCTTAGAGTCTTAGAGTGACCATACACTCAATAAGACAAGGGTGAATTTGGGGCATCTCGGGTGGGGGAGAGGGAGGTGGGCACGAGGGAGGAGTGTAATTTGTTATTGCCAGGCATTTGAACTCTGTGTGTGTCTGTTTGTATGACAAAGGCAGAGAGCTGGTAGCATATTCTTAGAAAAAAAGGAAAGTTTTAAAGGCTTTATGAAAGACAAAGTACATCCCTTTGAGAAGCAGGTAAACCAAAAACCATTTTACATAGCCAAGTACCATTAATTATCTAAGAAGATTTTTTTCCTAAACATCCTTAAACGTTATATTGAAAAGGACATTTTATTTCAACTAAGCATGTTGTCTCTCATAAACCTTAGCATGTATTCTTTTTATATTAGTCCATCTGCATTGCTCTGTAACTTTTTTCTGTTTTCGATATTAGCAAGAAAGCTGACGTATATTTCTGTAGCCACTCAGGCTTAGGGACTAAATCCTACACTTTAAAAAATAATATATTTATATGTTTTAAAAAAAGCATACATTCTTCAAAAATCGAATACAGTCAGAACATTTTATAGTTTTTATAGTAAACAACAACACATATACTTATATAATTAAAATATAATTAAAATAGCTTTAAAAATATTTATGCACATTTATTTATTTAAGTACATCGTGTAGGGATGTAGCTCACTTTATGCTGTTATGCCGAAAAGCACTGCCTGACTTAATGTATTTGAATTTGTACATTTCCTTAAATGTAAGATGGTACTGTGTTTTTACTTCTACCTCTTGATGGACCGATTAAAAGTAAACAAACGTGCAAACATAAAAATCTCTTGAAACTGGTTGCTTGCCAGCAAACAGACACAGATCCAGCATATGACGTGCAGTGTGTGAGGTGGTGAAACAGTAAAACCCTGCTGATATGATGATTTTATTTTGGGCTTAATCTGACTTCTAAATGGTGCTGCCTATGTGTAATACAAGCATGTGCCTTCAGTCATGTCTCTGTAGCCAGCAGAAGGGTCCTTTGTAGACTTCCTCTGAATTTGCTATGCCTAAGAAAACAACTAAACATTGTTGTTTATGTGCTATCTTTTGTGCAGCTCTTTAAGATTAAAGTTAGACTGTAAATGCTGACTCAAAGAATGACTCTTTAAGTAGATTGCAGGCAATTTTTCTCATCAAAAGGAACAAACAACAAAAATGTCTTTTCACACAAACCTTGAGGTGTGGCCTAACTCACATTACACAACAACTAACATTACACAAGAGTAACAAGTGTCAATTAGTCATTACAAGGATATCAATATAATTACTGTAGGTCCTTAGGTAAAGAAATAAATTGTCAAGTGTGTAGTCATAGACTGTGGGAAACACGGAAATTCTGTTATACCACAACAATTTCCCAAAGACAACTTTACAAAAAAAAACTACTCCTAATTTGCCAATTAATTGTTACATTCAATGTCTAATGAGGAACAGCTATGAACTAGCTTTTCATTGTCAAATATGTTACACTACAGTTGCTTATCCCAGATTAGTAGTTATAATAATCTTACAGTATGTAGTTTACATGTGCACTGCATATAAGACATTAGAAATATAATGTAACACACAAGTAAATAAAGGCATAACATAAGTGAATAAACGTATTTTAATATACTTATCAGGCTTTGACCTCGGAAACACTGCACTCATGTGTGAATGCCTATATACACACTTTTAATGTAACTAAATGATGCAATGAAATTAAAGCATATGCCTAATCAATTATAGTATAATTGTGTGTGTGTGTGTGTGTGTGTGTGTGTGTGTGTGTGTGTGTGTGTGTGTGTGTGTGTGAGATACATGTCTTGCAACAACCAATTTCAACATTTCTGTATGCAATTGTATCAATAAAACATTTGCTTAATTTTCTGGTAAATAATTTGACAGCTCTAGAACTTATTTTGATATTTCATATACATGTGACATGTTACACACTCTTGTATACATTTAAGGAACTGGATTCACTCAGTTGTTATGATAAATGAACATAGTATTAAAAATAAAAAACATGATTCAGAATCACTAGGAAACACACATTGCTACATAGCACTACTAATGCCTTTAAATATAATAGAAGCATATACAAAATATAAGAATATAGATATTGTGATATTTTAAAAAGATGTGTATACTGTATGGTCAAACCTGTATGTTAGAACCAGTTGTATTAATATATTACCTCATTCATGATTTGCCATTCCATAGCATCCAGGATAATATTTTGACAACAAAAATTCAGTTAATATGGTATGGTATGGTATGGTATGGTATGGTATGGTATGGTATGGTAGGGTAGGGTAGGGTAGGGTACAGCATGGTATGGAACCAATGGAATTACATTGTTTAAAACATTTGGCAAACATACTTATCACATGCTATAAGTCCATCAGTTGTCTACAATACATTTATTTAGAATTAAATTCATTTGTGTTGTATATTTGTAATAATGTTTATAGTACTCTGCACCAACACAGAAGCATGTCAGTGGTACTGTGTCTGTAATAATATAAATATGCAGTGCCTCTAAATGTACTGTAGCCTCTAAAGTTGCCTAAACAGGTAATTACATGTTTATTAAGTCAACTCTCTTCTGATATATGAATCTCTAGCACACTTATTTAAAGCATGTCCCACTCCAGCATGGAGCTCTAATTAGAGGTTTGTCTGAATGGGTGCCAACAGTTTTGGCCTTGATCTCTGAATGCCCTATGATGTCTTATGCACATGACTTTTTGTGCATATACAACTATACTTCAGGTGAACAGCTATGAGAACTGTTACTAAAAAACAAAGATTGAGAGCTTGAATCAGAAACAGTGGATTTGTTAAAGATAATTTCTACTCTGAAACAATAAATATACAGAATTTATAATAATCTTTAAGATCTTTTTTAGTAGTCTGAGGATGTCTGAAGTGCTGATGTCACAGTAGGACATTGCTACTGTAGTCATAAGGTGTTTGATATGATGCAGTTTTTCAATAATCCCAAATGTGCGGAACAACACTCAGTTTTTTCTTTACCTTATATAAACAAGAGTGTATTCTCAACAAGTTGCTCAATGATCGTTTTTTTTAAAAAGGTTCAATATCATATCAATGTTGAATAGAAGACACAAGCACTGGACTCAAAATATGAGATGATGTACAGTAAATAGATATTAATTCCCATTCACAACAATGGGAATCAGCATGTAGTAAACAACATGGTGTGTAAAGTAGACAAAAGTTAGCCAGTGAAAGAAGTTTAAACTAAAACTAGACAACAAAGAAAATATCATACAATTTCCTATATTTCCTTTAATTGATTATAAACAATGATATGCACATTATTCAGGGTGACTTTTTATCTTTAACGCTTCCCTACTTGCAAATCATACATTTGCATGGGGCTGAACAAATTCTTTAGTTTATTGTTCATGTGACTCTATTATAAATGTAAAGGTTGCAAATCTGACAAGAATTGAAAATTCTTGTTTGTGAAAATATTAATATAGAAATTTCTGAACTGTCTGAAAAAATTTTTGTCAGCAAAAGTTTATATAAAAGCACAGTTAGATCAGGACAGGCGAGCCCTCTAGAGGGTGGTGCATTCAGCTGAACGTACCATCCACACCGAGCTCTCTAACCTGCAGGACATCTACAGCACGCGGTGCAGGACCAGAGCCAGGAAGATTATGAAGGACCTCAGCCATCCCAACAATGGATTCTTTTCTTTGTTGCTTTCAGGGAAACGCTTCCGCTCCCTGAAAGCAAACACAGAGAGAATGAGGAGGAGCTTCTTCCCGCAGGCCATTCAGAGTTTAAACCAGGAAACACCCAGGATCTAAAAACTGGCCCACTCTCTCCATCATCACACTTTTTCTTTGCAAATATCTCTCTTTTCGCACTACGACACTTTAAACTCTGGACTCGCACAGCACAGTGCACTTTATATTTTACACCACACCATACTGCACACGGACACTTTATGGACACTTTACACCACACCATACCGCACACGGACACTTTATGGACACTTTACACCACACCATACCGCACACGGACACTTTATGGACACTTTACACCACACCATACCGCACACGGACACTTCAAACAATCAAAAACCACCTTAATTGTTTACTGTTGTTTACTGTTTTACTGCTTACTGTAATAAGCATATTTTTGTATATACATCTTTTTCTCTCGTATACATCTTTATATATTCTTATATGTTATATAGTTTTATACTTTATTTATCTACCTTTTTTCTTTGTTTTATTTTTCTCCCCATTCTATTCCCTCATGCCGGACCGTCGTAAAAAGCTTTTTACTGCATGTCGTACTCTGTATGTATGTGTATGTGACAAATAAAATTGTATTTAATTTGAAGATATGTCAGTTATATGCATCACATTCAACATGAATGTCATATTATGTATCATTTTGTAAAACCCAGCAGTTCTGGGTAACAATTAGGCTAATAATAACATAGAGGAGAATACACACAACCATCAGTGCATTTTTTTTATTGGTTTAATAATTAAACTAAATTATTTGTAATTATATTTAAGAGGGACATATTTGAGAAATTCTACCTATTCAACACATTAACTGCTTGTACAAAATGAAATTTCATCAAAACTGATTAAAAAAAGGTTAAGAAAATCCTATTGAACAATATCAACACCTGTTATAACATGTTGATAACTTCACAATGTAACACAAATAGTTGATCATGAATAATTGATTTTAGCTGATCAGGCAGCAAGAAAAGAATTAAAATTTTAACAATGATTTTGCTTACATACTGTCTCTGCTGGTGATTCCACAATGAATCATGCATTCATATTCAGCCACCATTTTATCCCAGGCTACAGAGGATATGAAGCCAATTCTGGGAACACTGGTCACAAGGCACTCTAAACTCCAGTTCATCGAAGGTTATTTAACAGCGAAGCCACAGCTGAATGAGCTAAAAAAAAAAAACATCAATTAAATGTCATTTTACTGTATTGTAATTCATTGTTCCCTGAAGAGTGTACAAGTAATAATCATCAGGTTGACAGGTTCACTAATCAAAATTGATAAACAGATTTGTAAATTAAGTAGGTTTTGACCAACCCTTTCCATACCAATGTACTACTGAGATATGAAGTAATAATTGTTGAAGGGCAGATGTGCAAACAGCTCAGTGCATGATCATGAGCAATGCAGGTCATCAGTCACACTGACATTATAAAAGAGCAATAGATATACACACAAGTACAGCCCAGTGCAGTGATATCTGATCATTAAAAAAAAAAATTCAAATGATTATTTATCACCGCTTTATAGATCACTCTCATTCTGGACACAATATTAAATTTTTTAGTGTGAGAGTTGGTTTATTGCCTGTTTTGTATCTGAACACAAAATATGCGTTTTCAGTCATCCATTACCAAAACCAAACCCATAATGTACACATGAGCCAGGCCACACCTGTTCTTCTGCATTACTTCTTCTTTACATGTCACTACTGAAAAATCTCACGGATTATTCACATGCAAATATTTCTGCCGATCTGAATGAATTCATTCTGACTACAAAAAAAAAACACTAAAACCTGTGCCAAATGCATAGAATGAAGTTTTAGTGAATGACCTTCAAGCCCAGTTTCAAACCTATGCTTTGGATACAGTTTGTGTGGAGTTTCTCTGCATGTTGTGTGATGGATGGACTAAAATGAATCACACCTAGCAGTTAATGAATGTTTTGTGAGTAATGATGCCCTATTATACTGGTGCCCCATTCAAAGTGTATTCGAGACAAAACAAATCAAAAGTAATGCAGTAATGTTTTGTTGATATCAAAAGTTGGGGAAAGATATCTTGACTGGATCCAGCTACAGGAAGGATCCAGTGATTCAAATGATCACTCTTCATAGCTGAAGTGAACAGGAAAGCATGACATATCAAATTGTAAAGTGGATTTGGAGACAAAACCTGAAGACCTTATCGTTTTTACTCCTGCCAGAACAAGAATGATTGACTTGTGAACACAGATTTATTCATTTAAACCATTTTTATAAACAACAACCTGGTCTTTTTATTTCTCGTTTACAGATATAAATGTGTCAATAACACACTGTGTAATTATAATGAATAAAAAATAAACCTGTTATGACTGTTTCCTTTGAGTAAGTAACATAAATCTGTTTTTCTTTTAATATTTAATGCTTTTACTCGCCACTCCTCCTCTCTTTACACGATCATACGCTTATATTATCTCGGCTTGGGCGTGCCCTACACGTGATAAAACACATGATACACAGGATAAAATAGTCGGAGGTGTCCCAGCTGCATTCTCACTGTTCACTCCGAGCTTTCTCATGTGAGTATTAACAACTACATATCTCGTCAGATTTCTAGGTTACATTAAAAGTAGCGTAGAGCAGCACATTTGTAGGACATGCACCGCATCTCACTTCCGCATTCCACTTACATACAGTATACAAATACTGAGCGCGTGATTTCTGCGAACTGCGCATGTAATAATGAATGTTTTTGAACTGTTACATTTATAGCCTGGTATATCCGTGTATATATATATATATATATATATATATATATATATATATATATATATATATATATATATATAGTACAGACCAAAAGTTTGGACACACCTTCTCATTCAAAGAGTTTTCTTTATTTTCATGACTATGAAAATTGTAGAGTCACACTGAAGGCATCAAAACTATGAATTAACACATGTGGAATTATATACATAACAAAAAAGTGTGAAACAACTGAATTACGTCATATTGTAGGTTCTTCAAAGTAGCCACCTTTTGCTTAGATTACTGCTTTGCACACTCGGGGCATTCTCTTGATGCCTACTTTGAAGAACCTACAATATGACATATTTTCAGTTCACTTTTTGTTATGTATATAATTCATGTGTTAATTCATAGTTTTGATGCCTTCAGTGTGACTCTACAATTTTCATAGTCATAAAATAAAGAAAACTCTTTGAATGAGCAGGTGTCCAGACTTTGGTCTGTACTATATATAATATATATAAACTTTTGGTCTGTACTGTATATATAATATATATACAGTACAGACCAAAGTTTGGACACATAAGGTGTCCAAACTTTTGGTCTGTACTGTATATATATATATATATATATATATATATATATATATATATATATATATATATATATATACTACTTTTCTTCTTCTTCTTCTTTCGGCCGCTCCCATTATGGGTCTCCACAGCGGATCATCCGTCCACACCCATTAACCTCCTCCTTGGCCTACTACTATATATACTATATTACTTTGAATATAAAATAAGTGACACGTGATTGTTTCTCTATGATAACAAAATGAAAATAAAGCTGTTAAAGGGTACATATGCACCGCAGGCAGTATCTTTTCCCTAATTTAAACCATAATATACACTGCTTTTGGTTGTCTGCGTCACACCAATTCAATAAATGTATGTTTTATAAATTAGAACCAACAGCTAAAAGATGGAGAGTTTGAGCCACGCTAACAGCCAGTTCGCTCTGAACCTGTACCGGGCCATAAGCGCTCAAAACACGGAAGGAGACATTTTCTTCTCCCCGCTGAGCATCACTGCTGCCATGTGTATGGTCTACTTAGGGGCCCGAGGAGTCACTGCTGAGGAGATGGCTAAGGTTCAGTATGACAGTTTATCTCACACACATACTGTATATGTGCACAAAATGTCAAAATTGTGACTGCTACTGTGGTGTGTTTTTAAATTTTTTCACCTTTTGTATTATTGCGTTTCTATCATTCGTTAAATATTTTTTGTGGTACAGTATACAGCCAAATCATTATATTCGAAAAATTTATCAAAGTGTAATTAGAGCTAGCGTTAATAAGCAATAAATATTTTGTTCACAGCACCACCAAGCGGCCACAGCTGGTAAAGTTTTATTAAGTTCCCAGTTGTGTAATTCATATATTTTTTACTAAAATAATCTAAAATCTAACTTGCCATTTTTAATTTGTTATTGAATTTGTTACTTTTGATAATAATTTGAGACAAAACTTGATAATACCATTTCAAAATGCCCTGTAATAAGTCATGAGTGATGTTGAATATTTGTTATTCTGGTTTAAATTATAAAATGATATATGTTTATTTGTTCGATGTTCGATTTGTTCTTTGTTTTTTTAAACAACGCCTAAAAATGCACCTACTGCATATTTGAGTTTAATCAGTATTATACATTGCGCACAAGAACCCATTTATATGCTTAGTCTTGTGATAAGGCCTGATGAATTACACAATAAACAGCTCTAGACATAACTGTGCAAACCAACATACATAAAGTTTATAGCTTGACAACGAACTTTAGACTCAAGCAAAGTTTGTGTTGTCATATCCAGGGTGTTTCACAGTGCGAGCAATGAAACCACACCTGCTCACACACTCAATGAACTTAATGTTGTTTAAAATGAACCTGTGTTTTCCATGTACTGTGGTATTACATTTCCTTGATGATGTTAAAAATGTTCAAATGCACCATTTAATTATCTAATTATCATTTAATCACCTATCATTTATTGTGTAATGCTCATTTGTGGCTCTTTTGTTGGTTCCTATTGCAGGTTTTGGGTGTTAGTTCTATCCCTGATGTTCACACCCATTTCAAGACTCTGAACTCTGAAATTAACAGCCCCAAAGTGTCCTACATTCTCAGACTGGCCAACAGGATCTATGGAGAGAAGACATTCAATTTTTCATCTGTAAGACTTCCTTAACTGCTCTATTTTTTTGTTTGTTTGTTTGTTTGTTTTAGCTTTGTTCCAAAAGTTTGATCAGGCTCTGTGATCTGTCATAAAGGACATATTAGGTCCTGGAGGTTCAGAAATATATTGTCAAATTCATAACATACTATAAGGTGACAAAATGTGCAGTATTACATTGTCCAGCAACTGATCCAGCCATCAATCTTTGTTTAAGTAGCCTTCAATCTCAGATTTCTAGCTTCCACTAGATCATATGATAGGTATTTTCTCACTTGCCAAATAGCACAGAAAACACTGTGCCATTTGACTAATATTGCAAGGACCTACTGACATTTCAGGTTTGTGAACATACAGTATATGTAGCCTTTTCCTATTATATTTACTATTTAATCTAGATGAAATTCCTAGAAATTAAAGCAGGTATCAGGTGTCAGTGACACTGGTTTATTAAAACTGTTCCCTTTTCATTTTTAGTTCCTTTTTTTTCAAGGTTGCTTTTACAATTTATAAATTATTTTTTAAAAAGCTTGTTTTTCACTTCACCTGCTAGCACTTAGTGGCCAATATTTCCATTCTTGGCCCTCTCAGCCCCCAACAGATTTAGAAATCACTTACTAATTGTCCTTGGCTTGTGCACCTGTAGCTAACGTTGCATTTACCAGAACAACCATGTATACTTAAGGTCAGGCAGCCAGTGGCCAAATCTCTTGAACCTGAAGATGGCCAATGGCTATGTGCTGCCTCAGTGGCAAACAAAGAAGGCTGCTAATGTTGAAGGCTCATGCGATTTAGGAGACATGCAAAACAAAACCCAAGTTACTATAGAAGACTTGACTATAGTATGCCCTCTAAAGGATCTCTCTTGGTAGCTTAAGGTTCGGTGCACAAGGATGACATGTCTATAGCCACATTCAGAAGAATCAGCTTAATAGAACATTTCAGTAGACATCAGAGTGTAGCTGGTACAGTCCACAATTCCAGAGGCATGTATACAAGCATGTGTACAATTTGTCTCATGAGTGCATGGGTCACTCATTGAGCATGAAGGCTTTGGAATTGCAAACTCAATGCAATTAAATAATCACATATTACCAATGGCCACATCAATGTTCTGACATCCTCTAAATGTCCACAAGCATTGTCAGAACCATAGGGAAATAAAATCACGCAATACTCTATTCACTGCTAGGGTACTCCTGATCTACCTGGTGTCTCAGTCCCTAAGTAGCACCCTGAACTCGAAAAAATGTCATGGAGCCCGTTGAAGGGAAGGTTCTTAAAACAGTTGTCTATTGAGCAGCAACTAGATAATTGCATCCTCATGACCATGTTGTAATGATACAAGCTTCAGTTCTGCTGTTGACCCCAGCCCCAATGGGTTCAAAAGTTTCAGACCCCAAGTAGGTAATTTCCCCTGTGACATGATCCAAAACGTACTAAGGTATTTGTGAAGAGGACATAGGTATCCTGAATGTGTTTTGCCTTTTGTTGTAGGAATTTGTGGACTCTACTCAAAAGCAGTACCAAGCTGACATGCAGGCAGTAGACTTCATTGGATCATCAGAAGAGTCACGCAAGCTCATCAATCACTGGGTGGAAGAGAAAACAGAGGGTAAGAAGCAGTGTTGGGCAATAACGCGTTACTAGTAACGCGTTACTGTAACGCAGTTACTTTTGACAGTAACTAATACTGTAACGCGTTACTTTTTGTATAAAGTAACTCTGTTACGTTACCGTATGGTGCAGTGTCTGTTACTTTTTTAAATGAATTAATTTCGGCTGAAGTGTAGCCTACGGTCTAACCTGTTTACAGCAGCAACGCATTGTAGGATTGGTGGATAAACCACTGTTAACACGAAGAAGACGCATTGTGGGCGTGTCTCCGTTTATTCAAGTCTGTGCGTCAGTAATGGCGAGTCAAGGCGAGAGCAAGACGAGTGTCTCAAAGTGGAAATATGCTCATTATTTCACTTTAGTTGATCATAAAGACAAAACTTTTTAGTCAAATGTAAGCTTTGACTTTCTGGTTCGAAGGTCGTGTCTACTGCGATAAACAGCAACGTCTCTAGGTTACGAACGTAACCCTAGTTCCTCGGGGGAACGAGACGCTGCGTCGAAACGCTTTGGGAACGCTCCTGCGTTGTCCATGCTCTGAACCACGTGTGAAATCTAGCCAATAGGCAAGCCGTGGGTTGGGTGATATAAACAGAGGAGGGCAGAATACCTGTAACACGACACATCGTGCGGGAGCCGTAGGCACCTTAGGTACGCACCCAGGTTTCGTGTATAGAAACACTCTGGCCATGCCAGGGGCAAACTCCAGGCGGGACAGGGCAACTGCCAAGTCCCAGACAGGCACTCTGGGTCGTGTCCTGGGCCTCAGCCTCCGGGCACCGCGGAGGAAGCGTGTCACCAGAGGGTGCCTACCCAGCGACCGCCCCACAGGCGGGGTGATATATGCCGCGATGGCGGACACATAACCCTTTAGGGTCGAAGGGGTTAACCCTGTGGCAAACTGTTGCTGTAAAAACCCCAGAACTGAACCGACCAGGCAGGTAACTGCTTCCAAGTCATGGTGCTCACACCGGCATGCCCGGACATCGAGGTGCTACCAGGAGGAGACAGAATCCTTTCTGGCAAACTCTTCCCAGAATTCCTGAGAGCAGCGCGATCAGCCACAACTGTACCATGGCAGCCACTGTCTCGACAGGGCGTCTGCTCTGACATCCAACTGTCCCGGGATGTAAACGGCTCTCAATGAGAGGAGTTTGTCCTGGGACCACAAGAGGGCATCTTGCGGCAGTTGTTTGCAAGGGGCAAGACCGGAGGCCCCCCTGGTGGATGATGTACGAGACGACCGCAGTATTGTCCGTGCGGACCAACACATGGTGGTCCCTTAGGCCTGGAAGGAAGTGTTTCAACCCCAAAACACTGCCAACATCTCCAGGCAATTTAAGTGCCACGAGAGACGTGGGCCGCTCCACAGACCCTGGGCGGAGTGGCCACTCATGACCGCTCCCACCCGTGAGGAAAGCGTCCTTCGTTAGCGTTACGCGACAACAAGGAGTCCCTAAAACGGGGCCTCGGGACAGAAACGTTGGGTCCTTCCATGCATCAAAGGCTCAAAGGGCACACTGTAAGACCCTGATGGTACGATACGGACTCCCCTTGGGGGAGAACCCTTCTGCCCTGGAGCCACCACTGGAGGGGCCTCATCTGGAGGAGGCCGGGTGGAATTACACTGGACGCTGCCGCCATGAGACCCAGCAGCCTCTGGAACTGCCCCACAGTGAGTGGCTGGCCTGCTCCTACCCTCCTGACTGCGGTGAGGATGACTTCGATCCGGGCGGGAGAAACCGTGCCCGCAACCTGGCCGAATCCCACACCCCGCCGAGAAAAGTGGTCTACGCTGGAGAAAGTACACTCTACCGGGCGTTTCAGTCTGAACCCCAGTTCCTTCATGCAGGCGAGAGGACAGCTCGATGCCGAACTGCCTGGTGCTCTGAACGAGCCAATATCAACCAATTGTTAATATAATTCAAAATGGGGACGCCCTGAAGCTGCAGCGGGGTCAGTGCTGCGTTTACGCACTTTGTGGAGGTACGGGGTGAGCGTGCTAGGCCGAACGGGAGGACCGATATTGGTAAGCTTCACCCCAAAAGCAAGCTCAGGGAGGTTCCTTGGGGGTGGAACCTCAGGGAGGGTCCTTGTGTGGTGAAGGATGGCTGCATGGGAGCATGCGACCTCCAGATCCAGACAAACGTATGACAAATCAGTCCTTGGACTTGATCTGAGACACAACCTTTCTGAGCGAGCATCCTGAACCCAAGCCTCATAAGTGAGTGGTTCAAGGAGTGGAGATACAGAATGGGATGCAACCCGCCGTCCTACTTCGGCACAATGAAGTACGGGCCGTAGTAGCCTGACTCTCTGACCGAGGAGGATGGAACCACCTCAATGGCCCGATTCCTTCGCACCTCCTGTCCCAGTGGGACACATCCCGTTGAACCGAGGAGGAGAAGACGCGAACTGAATCACGCAGCCCTTCTCCACAGTATGCAGGACCCCCTGAAGAGACTCCTGGCAGCCCTCCAGACTGACAGAAAGTTCCACAGAGGAACCAACCCCTCGGGGCTGGCCCCTGACCCACTCAGAGCGGCTGGAGTGGTGCTCTGCAGCCGACTACACCTCCTGAGAGGCGGCGGATCACCCCCACCCGCAGCGATCTTACAGGCGGAATACGGGGAGCAAACTGCTGGAGGGAAGCCACGCCCTGAACACGTTCCGTGGCAGGGCTGGCAGACAGTCCTCTTGAACCCGAACGACAGGAGCAGCGTACTGCGGCCGTTGAAGCCCCCTGATAGGCGGCGGATGACCCCCATCCACAATGAACTTTCGGGTGGAATAAGGGAGTTAACCACTGGAGGGAGGCAGCATCCTGAACCCTCTGTGGCAGGGCCGACAGACTGACCTCCTGGTGGTGCCGGGGAGGGACGGGAACCGTAGCATGAGGTGCACACTGCCCTCCAAGATGCAAGCCATCAGGCTTATGCACCACACCCCATTCACTAGAGGCGAGGACGAACCTCAGGTTGTCCAGCCCCTCCTCAGGCTCAGAGTTTTGCCAGGGGCCCCTAGGACCTCCCTGCAGGAATCGGGCGGCAACGCCCTCTTTCGCTGTGCCTGGACGTACCAGGGCGAGGCTGCCGCCGAGGAAGTACCACTGAAACACCACCGCGGTCTCCTAAACCCGCCAGCAATCGCCCTTACCTACAGCATCACCAGGTCCGGCCAGGAGGGGTCACTGTGGCGCTTAGAAGGAAGCTCACACCATCCCCCATAGCAGGCCAGCCACTCATCATGTGGAAGCAACCCGCAGCCTGACCCGCCACGTAGCCCTACCTACCAAAGCCAAGTGGCTCTTCGTAGGCAAACCGATAGCCTTCATAGATGCAGCACTCGGGGAGAGATAGCTAGCGAGCGTCTCTACAACAAGCGGCTACTACTACTTAGTCCCAATAACATTCAAGGCACAGCGAGAAATATTGCAAAAGCACGCGCCGCACACGGGCCTCCCAGGACCCAGACACCTCGGTGCGCAGGTCAGGGAAGGCACTGAGGCTGTGACACAGGGCGCAGGAAACGCTCATCCAGCTCACTGGGTGCACGCTGCTTCTGCTACACGACCAGCCAAGCTAGATCCAGCTTGGCATGGACCCGTCCTGTGCCATGACCTCGAGGAGCTCTTCGTACAGTACAGGCTGTGAGGAGTCCACATCCACATCCAGACCGCTAGCATCCATCATCTCATCCTCCTCGGAGAAAGAGACATGTAACACCGTGCCGCCCGCATTGGGAGAAGAAGCAGCCGCCAGGCATGCTTACCCGGAATTTCCGAAATTTCTCCCAACTTGGAGGAAGAAATACGTAGCACCACGTTACACACACCGGAAAAGGAACCACCAAAGGCGCTCTCCCCGGGGAACAGGAGCTCGGCTAGCAGCCGGGAGCGCATAGCCACACGGCTAAAATGCTAACAACTGGTACCATCGAGAGCCGACTAAGCACACTCCTAAGCTAAGCAAACAACACATCGACTGCGTGTCATCCCCCCGGAATGAAGCAGGCAGACGGAATTCTGCCTGCAATTAAGCTCATGACGGCACAGATAACACACACAAAGCGCTTGCCTGAACGAGCAGAAGCTAATGTCAGTACCAGAGCACAGCCATCTTGTAGCTTCCTGGTTTACGAGACGTCGCCTGTCTATGACGTCATGGCTTACCTATTGGCTAGATTTCACACGTGGTTCTGAGCGTGGACAACGCAGGGGCGTTTCCAAAGCGTTTCGACGCAGCTCGAGTTCCCGAAATTGAACTCCAATCTGTCGAAGCTCCTCCAGAAACTCCATGCCTCGACTAAGCTAGAAGCTAACCCGGTGTTATGTTTACATTGTTGATAGTTTTCATACTTAAGCTGTGAAAGGAACATTTTTAAGGACTCAACACAACAGCTTTTATGATGCAGAAGCCACTTTAGTTTTTGATTGTGAATATATTATTCAGCTTGTTTTGTTATTTATTTCAGAAAACCTTCTGATATATTTAGTTTGTGCTGGTCTGACTTAAATGAAATAGTGTTTAAATATTACTTTGTGTTTACGTCAGTTTTGTGTTTGTATAGACCATAACGCATAAAAGAGCATTCATGGGAAAATTAAAGAACGTTCTTTAAAAAAGTAACTAAAAAGTTACATTTAACGAACGTATTACTTTTTGGTGTAAGTAATCAACAAAGTAATTGAGTTTAAAATAAAGTAACTAGTAACTGTAACTAGTTACTATTTCTTAGTAACTAACACAACACTGGTAAGAAGCAAATCATTTTATACATAAACATTCACTCAAAATCTACAACATAAAGCACATAACACAACAGTTGTATTACAAGAACATGCTCATGTCACTAATGCTTTCTTCCATTTTGATGTTAGGTAAAATCAAAGATATTCTGCAGCCAGGGACGGTTACAGCAATGACACGACTTTCCCTGGTGAATGCTATTTATTTCAAGGGAAAATGGAAGCATGTGTTTAATAAAAATAACACGGAAATGATGCCCTTTAAGATAAATCAGGTGAATAATCACACAGTACCCATTCTCTTAATAGTATTTTACTTTCTCTGTATAGCAATGTGTTGCTTATCACTGTTTGTGTGCGTTCTTTAGAATCTGTCAAAACCAGTGCAGATGATGTTCCAGAGAAATAAATTCCCCTTTAACTACATTGATGAGTACAAGCTGCGGGTGTTGGATTTACCATATGTAGACGAGGAACTGAGCATGGTGGTGCTTTTGCCTGAGGAGTCTAATGATGGCTCAGACCCCCTTCTAAAGGTCTGCACAAACCTCCTAAATAATATAATCCTTTTTTTTCCCTTCTAATTAATAACAATCTGCAGAGGAACAAAATCTGTTTTTATTAATTGCTGTCTGATTTGCTCAAGTATTTTGTATTCAATCGTATGTCTTGGCCTTATCTGTATTTTCCCACTAGGTCTTTTCTCTTTTATGAAATTCCACTGACAGTAAAATATACTTATACCAGAAATTGTACTCCCATAGTTTTACAAGCAAGTGACAGTGTGTATATTTGTTGCAGCTGGAGAGTGAACTAACGATGGACAAACTTCTTGAGTGGACGAATCAAGAGAAAATGGACAGGTGGACTGACATTGTTGTCTATCTACCAAAATTCAATTTGGAAGAGCAGTACTCTTTAAAGGAGCTACTGAATAAGATGGGCATGAGCTCTTTGTTCGATCCTAATTCTGCAGATCTGACAGGAATAAGCAGCCAAGGAGGCCTTTTTGTGTCATCCGTGACACACAAAGCATTTGTGGAGGTTAATGAAGAGGGCACAGAGGCGGCAGCAGCCACAGTTGGACTGATTTCTTTTTGCATGTCAAGAGAGGAGCTTTTCATGGCAGATCACCCCTTCCTGTTCTTTATCAGACACAACCCTACTAAAAGCATCCTCTTCTTCGGGAGGTTCAGGGGTCCAAAGTAGAGATGTACAGTTTAATTGCATTAAAATTAACGCTTGTTTGAATGTTGAATGTTGTGTATAAATATACAGAGAAATAAAAAAAGGCTGCTTTGGATGATGTGCATTGCATTTATATACTGATTATAAAACTTACTATATTACAAACATAAACAGAACATAATTAACCTGTTGAAATGTAAACATACAATAAACCATTTAATAACAGAATGACTTCATCAGATCTTTCAAGATTTTTCCTATTATGCATTGTTAGTTTAATTACCCTGATTCAAGGGTTTAATTTCATATACTGTCATCTGTAGAATTACTTATGTTGCAGGTACTACAAAAAAGTCTTGGGTCCAGTCTTGGATTTGTGTGTGGACACAAAAGACCAATTTTTTATGTTGACATGGACTTGTCTCTGACTTATTTCTATTTGCAAAAGCTATTTGCTATTCGCAAAAAAAAAAAGGTCTTTTCTTTCAAATGCAAAAAGTTTGACAAAAAGCAATCTATTTTTCGTAAAAATTAATGCACAATCCAAGTCGACTAGTTGAAGTAAATGTTTTGCCTTGTGTGTACACCATTATCTACTATTGACTAATGCATAGTTGCATCAGCATACATTCCATTAATTTCTTTTTACTCTGGTAAATAAATATTCTTATTAATGATGAAACATCATATTGTAGTTAGTGCAGGGTGCATCTCACTATTCCTACCAATGTTTTACTACTATGCTTTAGAGCAGGGGTGGCCAACCAGTCAGAGACCGAGAGCCACATTTTTTTACTGTGTTACTGCAAAGAGCCACATCATACACATGGGCACATCACCCATCCCTTCCTCTCTCTCACACACACACACACACACACACACACACACACACACACACACACACACACCTCTTCTCAGCCAGATTTATGTGTAAATGTCACACACCAACATAATGACAGAAATTGACTCCTACAGTTCTAAGACCACAGGACAGTCATTTTCAACAATGAACATGGTGCACTGTCTCACACACACAAACTTTAGCCCGGTTCTCTGATAACATGAGTGAGGTATCTCACTATGGGAATCGCCTCGGGCGTGACCAATCCTGGAAGCATCAATCACACCACGTCTGTCGGCTGACAGACCAATCACGACAGTGATGCGGGAGTCCCGCCTCCCTATATACACCGCTGCTGGCGGTCCCTGCCTCATTCTCACATATCTCTTCTCCGTGCACTGCAAGGAGGGAAGTGTGGTGAGATACCTCACTCATGTTATCAGAAAACCGGGGTTATGTAAGTAACCTAAAGTTCTCTTTCAAACATTCGTTCGGTATCTCACTATGGGATATAGACAACTCCCGTATTGCAGATATGCTGTCTGAAGCAGGTGTCAACCAACTCAGTGATGTGATAAAAAGAGATAATCTCTCTCACTGAAGAGAGTGGAAAAGTGAGAGAAATGACAAACATCCGAACCACGATGTTTCCATCAAAAGCGCCCACGAAGTGGCCAAGCTTCGGGTACTATAAACCCTCAGTCCTTCCGGAGGGTTGAGACCCATGCTATTATAACACATTATAATAGCCTCCACGAGCCAATGGGACAGGCGCTGTCGGGAAACGGGACTTCCCTTACGGGAAACGACCCATGAAACAAACAGCTGATTACTCTGTCTCAAACCCTTCGTCCTGTCAACATAGTGACGTAACGCACGGACAGGACACAGACAGTAAAGTCGCTCCTCCTCCGCTGAGGAAAAAGGAGGCGGATGAAAAGCCACCAAATCCATCTGTCTGCAGGCGAAAGCTGACTCGCTCACCTTAGGGATAAATGCCGGATTAGTCTTGAGAGCCACTCGTGAGAAATCCGAAGCAAACCGCATACAGGAGTTATGAACTGACAAAGCATGAAGTTCACTAACCCGCTTCGCGGTAGAAAGAGCCAATAACAAAGTGACCTTCAGCGACAGGAGCTTTAAATTAATACTCCCTATCGGCTCAAAAGGAGACTGAGAGAGGGCGTTCAGGACCACTGACAGATCCCATGGCGGAACCAGCGGCTTTGAGAACGTGCTCAGACGCCGCGCTCCCTTCATAAACCTGCACACGAGCGGGTAATGACCGATAGTATTACCGTCAATCCCTATGTGGCATGCAGAAACAGCGGCGAGATAAACCTTAACGGTTGAAAAAGCCCTGCCCTTATCCAAAAGTTCTTGCAAAAAGCACAACACATCTGCCACAGAACAGTGAAAGGGATGATATGTCTCTGAGCACACCATAGTTCAAACACACTCCATTTCCTATCATATGCAGAGCGTGTCGAAGCTGCTCTCGCATTCTGAATCGTCTCAATCACCCTCGGAGGCAAACCAGCGACGCTGAGATTCATCCTCTCACGAGCCAGGCCCATAGAGCTACTCTGTCTGGTGCCGGGTGAAAAATCTCTCCGCGCGCTTGCGAGAGGAGATCCCTGTGCAACGGGAGAGGCCAGGGTCGATCGTGCAGGAGTTGGAAAATCTCCGTCAGCCACACTTTCCCTGGCCAGTTCGGAGCGATTAGTATGACAGAGTGACCACCTTCTCTTACTCTTTGTAGAGTCGGCACGATCAAACTTAGAGAAGGAAATGCGTAAAGCAGAACGTTTGGCCACGGGTGGGCTAACGCATCCACACCCATAGGTGCACCGTTTCTCGCCAGAGAAAAGAACAGAGGGCAATGAGTGTTTTCGTGCAAGGCGAAGAGATCTACAGCGGCCCGGCCGAATCTCTCCCATAACAGGTTCACCACCTGAGGATGGAGAGACCACTCCCCATACAGGGGATTTCCCCTGGACAAGAGATCCGCCCCCGCATTCAACATTCCCGGCACATGAGTTGCTCGCAGCGACAGGAAATGCTCCATGCCCCACACCACGAGATCTCACTAGACGGTAAAGTCCAGGAGAGCGCGTTCCGCCCTGGCGATTTATGTACCCCACCGCCGTCGTGTTGTCTGATCTGACCAATACGTGGTGACTCCGAAGAAACTGCACGAAATGTTTCAAAGCTAGAAACACCGTTAACAGCTCCAGAAAGTTTATGTGTGCGCACCGAAGCGAAACGGGCCATTTCCCTTTCACTATCCTGCCTTCGCACACCGCACCCCAACCTGCGAGTGATGCATCTGTCGTCACTACTTTCCTCAGGGAAACAGCCCCCAGCGGGGTTCCCGACTCGAGAAAATCGTGACTTCTCCAGTGATGGAGAGCGCGTAAGCACAGTGACGTCACCATCACTTTGCGATTGAGGTGGCGCTTCGGACATAAGCGCTGTGCCGTAACCCAGCATTGAAACTCTCTCATTCGCAACAGTCCCAACAGTATGTCAGACACCGCCGAAGCCATCAGCCCCAGCAGGCGTAAACAGAGTCTGAATGGAACTTTCCTTCCTCTCTGGAAAATAGAGAGACAACTGCGAATCGACCTGACGCGCTCTTCTGATAGAAAAGCCTGATACAGGTCTGAGTTCAATCTGAGACCCAGGTATATTATTTCCTGTGTGGGCACCAAGCAGCTCTTTGTCTCGTTTATCCTGAAACCCAAGCCAGTCAGGTGAGACAGAAGCACACTCGTATCCACCTCCACTTGCTGCCGTGACGTAGCGCAGAGGAGGAGATCGTCCAAATACGCTGACACTCTGAGACCCGATGCTCTCAGCGGTGACAGTGCAGCTTCGACACATTTGGTAAAGAACAGAACCGCTGAATATTCGTAGGCTGTGCCCTGATAGGCAAAGCGTAGGAATTTTCTGTGTGCCGGATAAATGCTTATGTGGTAATACGCGTCCTTCAGATCCACTGACGTCAACCAGTCTCTGGGACGAATAACACTGTACAAAGCTTTCAAAGTGAGCATCTTGAACTTGTACTTTCTGAGGTGTTTGTTGAGGTTCCGTAAATCCAGAATGGGACGGAGACCCCCCCCTTTCTTGGGAACGACAAAGTACCGGGAGTAAAAGCCGAGCTGGCTGTCCTCTCGCGGCACCGATCGAATTACCCTTTGCTCAGTAAGGAGGTTATTTCGCCTCCAAAACCTGAGCAGATTCGCCTCTGCTGTCGACTAAATCATGCCGCTGAAAAGCGGTGGTCTCCTGACAAATTGCAGGCGATATCCCGCTGTATTGTGGAATACACCCAATGACGAACTGCGCATGCGCGCCAACTCTTCGCGCGAGCAGAAGGCGGGCCTCTGTGGCTCTCGCTGACAGGCGGCGGTGGCACCATCTGGAGGCGGGCGGGGTTGCAACTCTGGTTCGAGTTTTATTATTGTGTGTGTGGATTTTTTCACTTTTCTCTTTATCGCACACGTCTGTGCCCTCAGCCCACTGCCTGGATGCACAGAACAAATCTTTAATAAATTTGGACGAACATGGAACATTCTGCTCTCTCTCTTGCATAACCCCGCGGGCGGAGAGGGGAGAAGTAACTTTCCGGGCACTGGGGGAACCCGTGCCAACACTCCAACCGGAGAAATTTTGTTCGTCGAACACAGTCTTTGAAACGCTCCCCAACGCCTTTTCGCTGGAGGGGGAGGACAAGACTCCTGAGATGAGTCGAGGGGTGCTAGAGAAACTCCGAGAGTGCTGCCACCTCTCTTTTGACCCAAAATCAGACCACAGGCTAGGTCGCCCGCCTTTTCTTCCCTCCCTGAGGGTCCGCTGGGCCATGCCTAGCAGCTGCCGCTGCAAAAGAGATCTTGTTCCTGGGCTGGGGCTGTTTCTGGCGAGCCTCCCCGCGCATTGACTGCTGGGGTGGGGGTTGCCTAGGAGCCCTGAAACCAGGCTGTCTCTCTCTGGATGCAGGGGCGAAATATGAACGTGCGGGTTGGGGAGGGCAAGCAGGAGGCTTTCTTGGGAGGCATGCCTTAAAAGCTTCACCATCCTTCTTGCAAAGGTCGCATTGCTGGCGCATATTCGCCACCGCAGCCCCGAAAAGGGCTTTTGGCTCTATCGGGGCATCAAGGAACTCCACCTTCTCCCTCTCCGATAAGCCCGTCAAACCCAACCACAGGGCCCTTTTGCCTACCACAGCGAGGCCCATGCTGCGGCCCGCTCCCCTAGAGGAACGCAGGTTGAGATCTGCAATGATGCAGATTTCTTCCCACAAGGTAGAATCTGGAGACCCAGCATCAATCTGCCTCCCCATCTCTTCCATGAGCTCAGCCTGGTAAGCCGTGAGCATGGAGGTGGCATTCAGAGCTCTAACCGCCAGGGCCGAGGAGCGGTAGATCTTCTGAAAAAGGGAGGCGGACAGCCTTTCTGTACGTCCTGGCAGAGAAGGGGAGGAGGAGGATGGAGCAGCTCGTCGATTAGGGTGGAGGTGGCTAGCCACCGACAGCTCTACCGGGGGGGGTTGCACATCCCCAAAGCCTCCATTTTGTGCACCTCCAGTCTAGAGAAACCCTTAACGGGCACTCTATGCGAGAAGGGTTTGTCCCAAAAACGACGCATTTCTGTGACACACGCCGGTACAGCAGGAATCAGCTGCTTAACTGGGGAAGTGTGCAATGGCAGCCTCTTCCCGTCATATAAATCCCTCTCAGCGTCGGAATGCACCTGCTGAGACGGCCATTCGATGGAAAGTTTTTTGGCCGCTCTCCTACACACCTCCACGAGGTCCAGCTCACCTGGCATGGGGGAAGGGCCTGTAGCACTTCCAAGCCTGGAGAGAAGATCAGGAGGGAGGATAGCATCCTCCTCATCGTCCTCCAAATCCTCCTCCAAAAAATGAGCGACCTCATCATCTTCCTCTTTCACACCCTTGTTATCCAGCAGAGAGTGTGATTCGAAGAGTGAAGGAAGGACAGGAGAAACCTCGTCCATAATCTCTCCCCAGCTGCACTGTGCTTGTGAAGCAGCCTCGTCCCTCTCCGCGGGCAGCGGAGAGAGACACGGGTCTCCCTTTTTCGCGGCCGTGACTCGCAGACGGCGCTCTCGAACCCTTGACGGGAAAAGAGCGCAGTGCGGGCAGCACTCGGGGTTAGCGAGCACGGTTTGAGCGTGCCGAACTCCTAAGCACAGGGAATGAGAGTCTTTTGCCGAGATCGTAGACCCGCATGCACACGGTTGGGATTGATCTTTCCCCGCCGTGCACCCGGATGAACTCGCAGCCGCCATAACGGAGGTGCAATCACCGGAAAAAAAGGAAAACAACGAGATCACCGCGACGTGCTTCTCGAAAACGGGTCTCGAACAATAATGTTAATACTCGCTTGACGCGATGTGAAAAGAAAAAACAGCAGAAGGGAATATCTGCTTTGACAGTGGATATTCTCCCCAAGAAGCAGCCGTGCTCGGAGACGTACCTTAACGGCCTGTCTGTGAACAGTTAAACGACCGCCCCCAGAGGATCTGCTGAGGATAGCTTCCTAAAAGGATCTTCACGGGGAAGAGAACGAGAATGAGGCAGAGACCGCCAGCAGCGGTGTATATAGGGAGGCGGGACTCCCACATTACTGTCGTGATTGGTCTGTCAGCCGACAGACGTGGTGTGATTGATGCTTCCAGGATTGGTCACGCCTGAGGCTATTCCCATAGTGAGATACCGAACAAATGTTTGAAAGAGAATTCTGTTTAACCAAGTCCACAAACAAAAATATAATAATTTACTATAGCGTTTTTTTTTTACTATGCATGTTACTTAGTGGGACTTTTGGCATTCCTTGCCTTGAACAATCCCCTTCAAATCTGCCTCGTATTTCGTTGTTGCCACTCGAAGCAATTCTTTCATACGTGTGTCAGTCAGAACAGATCGATGCTTTGATTTCACGTGTTTTAGGGTAGAAATTCTACCCATACTATGGCATTGCCCCTATAAAAAATTTATATTTTTGATGTTTTTTTTTTTTTTATCGCTGACTGCTGGTCAGAAAATTGCTTCATTTTAATGTAGGATGGATTTTCTTTCAAAATACAAGCTTTACAACAGATGTACTCTTAATATTTTCCACAAGGGGGAGACTTTGTCCAAATCTTATCACTGCAGCACTAAGCTGGTTCTTGGCCAACCAGCATCATTTGTTCTATACGTTTCACATCACCAAAAATATTATAAATTCGGGCAGCTTGATGTCTTGGTATCCACCAAAATTATTATACATTTTTCTGTGTGTATACCTATATAAATATACCTGCTTTGAAAGCACACGTCAGAGGAAAAATATAAAGAGAAATATTATTTTAGGCACTGATACAGTACATATCCTATAATTGGCCTTGGATCAACACATTGAGAGCTGAATTTTATCTTATGGTATCTGTAAGTATCTAAAATAGCTCTCCTTTATGACAATAGTTAAGAGACCTCTAGAACCAGCATTGTGGCTCTTTTGATGTAGAGACAACTTGTGCATTAACTTATTGAAAACTGGCTATACAGAGAATGAGCAATTCTCTCTAAAATACTGTATTCACTATTGTGATTTCTATGCTGAGTAGCACGTCTTATATATAATTCCTGGTTTGGATTAAATCTAGATGATAAACAGTATATACCCAGTGTATCAGTAAACAGTAAGGAAAATTGAGAAATTATATTGTGCACATACACTATATTGGGACACTATATGTGGTTCTTCTCCAAACTGTTACCACAAAGCTAGAGGCACACAGTTGTATAAGATTTCTTTGGATGCGCATTGCCATGTTCCAGCATGGCAATGCCCCTGTCCACAAAGCGAGCACCATGAAGATATGATTTACATGGTTTGGAGAGTCAGATCTTGAGTGGCCTGCTTTAACTCTACTTCCAACCCTACTGAACACCTTTGAGATGAATTAGAACACTGACTACACCCCAGGTCGTCTCACCTACATCAATACCTGTCTTTACTACCACCCTTGTGGCTGATAAACACAAAGGTCTAGTAGATCATCTTCCCAGAAGAGTGAAGAGAGTTAGAAGAGCAAATTGGGACTAAATGTGGAATGCGATGCTCAAAAAAACATATATACATAATTATGACCAGGCGACTGCAAACCTTTGTCCACTTAGTGTAGTTGTTTACACTTCATTGGATTTTATTTTTAAAAATAATTTCAAACCAAAATCCACCAGCCAAATATGGTTTCATCACTTAATATATAGTTAAAACAACACTATTATTGCACAGTACAGGTATTAGGGACTGAAATGCAGATAAACAACATGAAGTTAAACATGTAAATATTAATATTTATGTACAGCAAATAACTATAAAAGCTGTTTTGTAGATAATCTATAAAAATATGTAAGGTATACTGTATGTCATAAATATTCATATACTGTATTTATTACACACACCATAGTATAAACACAAGTTTTTGAACATAAGTTTTCCTAAAAAAGTAGGCTCCATAACTGTTATGAGTCTGTGAATACCTGTCATTGAACTGGAAGCTCTGATTAGCTTTTATTTACAATTAAGTCAAGTCAAGTTTATTTGTATAGCGCTTTTCACAACAGACATTGTCTCAAAGCAGCTTTACACAAATCAACAGTTAAGGTGAATGTTGTGAATTTGTCCCTGATGAGCAAGCCGTGGCGACTGTTGCAAGGAAAAACTCCCTTAGATGTTATGAGGAAGAAACCTTGAGAGGAACCAGACTCAAAAGGGGAACCCATCCTCATTTGGGTGACATCAAGAGTTTGATCATAAATCTTTCAACAATACAGAACACTGAAGAGTGAGAACTAACATGATTACTGGAGTATAAGATTATAAGTGATGTTCTTTCTGCACTCTTATACAGTCTATATGGTTAGTAGCTCCTAGTTTTATAAGCTCAGCATTTGTGATCATCACAGATCCAGCATCAGCTTCTCCATGCCAGAGCCTTTAAACACTCCAGGAGGTCCAATGTCAAAACTCCACACATGTAGCGGGATCCAAATGGCACTGATACGTCTCTAGATGGTTCGGGATGTTTGCGAGTTCGGCATCTACTTCTTCAAAGGTCCGTAATCATCACGAGGTGGGAGGTGACTGGAGCTGGCCAAACCTCAGGGTGTCTCGGGATGGAGAGAGAAAGAGAAGCAGTGGAGAGGAATTAGCGTAGCTGCTGTTCATGATATTAACAGCACAAGTTGATAATGTGCATGTGATCAGATGTTCTGGAGCACAAGGTTATGATATGTGATGTGTGTTATGTGTAGGCTTTGCTAAAAAGATATGTTTTTAATCTACACTTAAACTGGGTGAGTGTGTCTGAGCCCCGAACACTGTCAGGAAGACTATTCCAGAGTTTAGGAGCTAAATGTGAAAATGCTCTATCACCTTTAGTGGACTTTGCTATTCTACTAGAAGCCCAGAGTTTTGAGATCTCAGGGAGCGTGGCGGATTGTAGCGTGTTAAAAGACTGGATAGATACATGGGAGCCAAACCATTTAGTGCTTTATAAGTGAGAAGTAATAGTTTGTAGTCTATTCGAAACTTAACAGGAAGCCAATGTAGGGACAATAGGATTGGGGTTATGTGATCATATTTTCTTGACCTTGTAAGAACTCTGGCTGCTGCATTCTGGACTAACTGAAGCTTGTTTCAGGACATCCACCTAGTAATGCATTACAGTAGTCTATTCTGGAGGTCATAAACGCATGGACGAGCTTCTCTGCATCGGATATAGACAACATGTTTCTTAACTTAGAAATATTTTTAAGGTGAAAGAAGGCTGTTTTTGTAACTTGGTTGATATCATATTTGAAAGACAAGTTGCTGTCTAAAATAACTCCCAGGTCTTTTACCGTTGAACCAGTGGTTACAGAACATCCGTCTAAATGCAGGTTGAGATGCTGGAGCTTCTGTATACTAGTTTTTGGGCCGATGAGCAAAATCTCAGTCTTATCAGAATTTAAAAGTAGAAAGTTATGGGTCATCCAATCTCTTATTTCCTTAACACACTCAGTTATCCGGGTTAATTGAGCTATATCGCCTGGTTTAGATGAAATATATAGCTGAGTATCATCAGCATAACAATGGAAGCTAATTCCATGCCTTCTAATAATATTTCCTAACGGAAGCATGTATATTGTGAAGAGCAGGGGTCCTAGAACTGAACCTTGCAGTATACTTACAGTATAATGTCTATATAAGCCAAAATGATATGTGCTCTGTACTATATACAGATAATTTACACATCACATCTGACCCTGTGAAACAGATTTTATTGTAAGACTTGAAGAGGCTTCCAGTCTCTGAGTTGTAAACTAGATTTGATGCACTTGCTAGCCCCCTCAATCACTTCTCCATGGTCACTGCTGTGCATTCTAAGCACTATTGTTCTTTCTATAGATTTCCTGTGAATACAGCATTCAGTTCAATCAAATCGTATTTGTATGATCACTTTTAACAATGAACATCGTCATAAAGCAACTTTACGGAGGCTTTTGATGCAGATTTAGACATTCTGTGTGATCATATTGTTAGTCCATAGGTGGTAAAAATCTGGGGTATCCATGTGAGATTATCCACAGCAACAGGAGGAGGTGAGTCATAATTGCAGAAAGCTTATGGCAGACAGAACAGCTTGCTAGGTATGATAAGAACATACAAGAGTTTAAATAATGGTTACTTTCTTTCACAGATCAGCGGGTCATTAAAAGCTCATTTGTAAAGCCATAATCATACTGTGTGAGAGTATTTTTGTAGATTGTTCCTGGTTAAGCCCTGGATTTATACAAATAGAAGTCTGTATATTATGTTAGCTTGTCAAAAAGCTAGTTTTCTCTTCTTTTTTTTAAGCATATTATTATGATTATTAGTCTAAGACGCAAAATCTTTTAATGCTTCTCCTCCTAGAGTTTTTAGGCAACACCCACATGTGCTATGACTTTTTCAACTCTTCAGAATTAAAGTTTTAAAATAGAAGAAACTGAAAGTAGCCAAAATTCCCATTGACCTGATCTTTCTTAATTCTTTCAAATAATCTACCTGTATCACTCTCTCACGCCTTTTGTCTTTCTACTAATAACACTCTCTCCATCTTTCCCTCTATTTTTTCTTTTTCTTTCTTTCTTTCTTTCTTTCTTTCTTTCTTTCTTTCTTTCTTTCTTTCTTTCTTTCTTTTCAACTTTAACACAAATTTAAGCTTATGAAACAGTTTCCGAGTTTTTTAAATACTGGTTCTGTCAAACCAACATGTGTGTCTTGATTAACTTTATCTATCTATCTATCTATCTATCTATCTATCTATCTATCTATCTATCTATCTATCTATCTATCTATCTATCTATATTTATATATTTATATAAATATAAATTATACATTTAACCTAAGATTTTTATGTCTAATGCCTAATTAGACACACAATTGCAAAAATAAAATGTCTAAGTCAGTAAAACTTTGAATTTCCAACTTATATTTTTAGCTACCGTAATTTCCAGACTAAAACGTGCACCCACTTATATGATAGATATAAGACGCACCCACTGAATTTTACAAATATTTTTATTTTTAACATAAATAAGCCGCACCTGTCTATAAGCTGTCTACACTAATGTACTTTACACAGGCTTTAACGAAAGACTCTTTACACACGGTGTAACGGGTGAAATATTTTGCGCTTCCTTTAAGAGCATAGCGCTATTTTGGGAATAGCATACCACTGCATTTTTCCTGTATTACTGCATGTGTGGAGACTGAGGAATATGTCCTTACTATTTGCTGATGCTGATTTCTAAGTTTCTTTGACTAACCCATAACGCTGTTGCCAAGAAAAATAAAAAAGCAAGAGTTTTGGAAACCTGTCTGTGCTTATATGATTTCTGTTGCAACTGGGGTTAGAGAGCTATCCCTTAACCCTGACTCAACGCGTTACAACGGCTTGTATCGAAACAGTAGCCGACCAAGAAAGTCATTGTTCACGGTCTTCCTCCGTCCTTTCACAAATATTTCTCTCGGGAGTTTATCTTTTGGCATCGTCGTGCCTTTAAAAAAAATATTTTTCTCCGATGCCGTGCAGCTCAGAACACAGGTGAGGTGCGTTTTTTCGTTTCTAATGTTATATCGCTCAGTTTTTTGGCTTGAAGTTTGTGAAACCGGGAAAAACCCAGGAAAAATTCATAAATTAGCCGCTTCGTTGTTTAAACCGCGGGGTTCAAAACGTGGGAAAAAAGTAGAAATATACGGTAATAACAAGTTTCATGCTAGCACTATCAGCAAAATAATTTTCAAATACAGTGATGTAAGCTAGAGGAGAAGAAGAAGCTGATGCACTGACTTCATACTGAATACCTGAATAATTATGGTGGAAGCATCCATCTAATCTTCATGATCAGACTCTGCTTGCTGGAATGAGAAGATGAAACATATCTACTCTGTCTCTTTCAAGGACTATTATGTCTGAGCTGGTAGGTTTGACTTGTTATAAGTCAAAGAAAATCAGCCATTCCTAATAATCATAATCCCCTATAAGAAATAAATTATCAAGTGTGTAGTCATATACTGTGGAAAACACGGAAATTCTGTTCTGAACAGCTATGAACCAGCTTTTCACTGTCAATAATGTTACACTACAGATGCTCATCCCAGATTAGTAGTTATAATAATCTTACCGTACGTAGTTTACATTTGCACTGCAAATAAGACATTCAAAATATAATGTAACACACAAGTAAATAAAGGCATAACATAAGTGAAGATATGTGTTTTAATATACTTATCAGGCTTTGACCTCAGAAACTCTGCACTCGTGTGTGAATGCTTATATACCGTAATTTCCGGACTATTGAATTTTACAAAGATGTTTATTTTGAACATAAATACGCCGCACCTGTACATAAGCCGCAGGTTCCTACATTGAAAATAATTAACTTTATACAGGCTTGAACGAAAGACTGGATCCAGCTACAGGAAGGATCCAGTGATTTAAATAATCACTCTTCATAGCTGAAGTGAACAGGAAAGCATGACATATCAAATTGTAAAGTGGATTTGGAGACAAAACCTGAAGACCTTATCGCTTTTACTCCTGCCAGAACAAGAATGATTGACTTGTGAACACAGATTTATTTATTTAAACCATTCTTATAAACAACAACCTGGTCTTTTTATTTCTCGTTTACAGATATAAATGTGTCAACAACACACTGTGTAATTATAATGAATTAAAAAATAAACCTGTTATGACTGTTTCCTTTGAGTAAGCAACAAATCTGTTTTTGTTTTTATTATATAATACTTTTACTCGCCACTCCGCCTCTCTCCTACACGTGATAAAACACATGATACACAGGATAAAACAGTCGGAGGTGTCCCAGCTGCATTCTCACTGTTCACTCCGAGCTTTCTCATGTGAGTATTAACAATTATATATCTCGTCAGATTTCTAGGTTACATTAAAAGTAGCGTAGAGCAGCACATTTGTAGGACATGCACCGCATCTCACTTCCGCATTCCACTTACATACAGTATACAAATACTGAGCGCGTGATTTCTGCGAACTGCGCATGTATTAATGATTGTTTTTGAACTGTTACATTTATAGCCTGGTATATCCGTGTCTATATATATATATATATATATATATATATATATATATATATATATATATATATATATATATATATACACACTACTTTTTCTTCTTCTTCTTCTTTCGGCCGCTCCCATTATGGGTCTCCACAGCGGATCATCCGTCCACACCCATTAACCTCCTCCTTGGCTTACTACTATATATACTATATTACTTTGAATATAAAATAAGTGACACGTGATTGTTTCTTTATGATAACAAAATGAAAGTAAAGCTGTTAAAGGGTACATATGCACCGCAGGCAGAATCTTTTCCCTAATTTAACCCGTAATATACACGGATTTCGGTCGTCTGCGTCACACCAATTCAATAACTGTATGTTTTATGAATTAGAACCAACAGCTAAAAGATGGAGAGTTTGAGCCACGCTAACAGCGAGTTCGCTCTGAACCTGTACCGGGCCATAAGCGCTCAAAACACGGCAGGAGACATTTTCTTCTCCCCGCTGAGCATCAGCGCTGCCATGTGTATGGTCTACTTAGGGGCCCGAGGAGTCACTGCTGAGGAGATGGCTAAGGTTCAGTATGACAGTTTATCTCACACACAAACTGTATATGTGCACAAAATGTCAAAATTGTGACTGCTACTGTGGTGTGTTTTTAATTTTTTCACCTTTTGTATTATTGCGTTTCTATCATTCGTTAAATATTTTTGTGGTACAGTATACAGCCAAATCAGTATATTCAAAGAATTGATCAAAGTGTAATTAGAGCTAGCGTTAATAAGCAATAAATATCTTGTTCACAGCAGCATGATGTGTCAAAAGAATGGAGCTAGTATTTAAAGTGGTGCCTGGAAAAGAAGGTCATCAAGCAGACATACAGTCAGGTCCATAAATATTGGGACATTGACACAATTCTAACATTTTTGGTTCTATACACTCTATTTACATCCAAATCAGGTGAACGGTGTAGAAATTACAAGAGTTTGCATATGTGCCTCCCACTTGTTAAGGGACCAAAAGTAATGGGCCAATTGGCTTCTCAGCTGTTCTATGGCCAGGTGTGCGTTATTCCCTCATTATACCAATTACAATGAGCAGATAAAAGGTCCAGAGTTCATTTCAAGTGTGCTATTTGCATTTGGAATCTGTTGCTGTCAACTCTCCAAGATGAGATCCAAAAAACTGTCACTAACAGTGAAGCAGGCCATCATTAGGCTGAAAAAACAAAACAAACTCATCAGAGAGATAGCAAAAACATTAGGTGTGGCCAAAACAACTGTTTGGAACATTCTTAAAAAGAAGGAACGCACCGGTGAGCTCAGCAACACCAAAAGAACCGGAAGACCACGGAAAACAACTGTGGTGGATGACCAAAGAATTCTTTCCCTGGTGAAGAAAACACCCTTCACAACAGTTGGCCAGATCAAGAACACTCTCCAGGAGGTAGGTGTATGTGTGTCAAAGTCAACAATCAAGCGAAGACTTCACCAGTGTGAATACAGAGGGTTCACCACAAGATGTAAACCATTTGTGAGCCTCAAAAACAGGCAGGCCAGATTAGAGTTTGCCATACAACATCTAAAAAAGCCTCCACAGTTCTGGAACAACATCCTATGGACAGATGAGACCAAGATCAACTTGTACCAGAGTGATGGGAAGAGAAGAGTATGGAGAAGGAAAGGAACTGCTCATGATCCTAAGCATACCACCTCATCAGTGAAGCATGGTGGTGGTAGTGTCATGGCGTGGGCATGTATGGCTGGTTCTCTTGTATTTATTGATGATGTGATTGCTGACAAAAGCAGCAGAATGAATTCTGAAGTGTTTTGGGCAATATTATCTGCTCATATTCAGCCAAATGCTTTAGAACTCATTGGACGGCGCTTCACAGTGCAGATGGACAATGACCCAAAGCATACTGCAAAAGCAACCAAAGAGTTTTTTAAGGGAAAAAGTGGAATGTTATGCAATGGCCAAGTCAACCTGACCTGAATCCGATTGAGCATGCATTTCACTTGCTGAAGACAAAACTGAAGGGAAAATGCCCGCAGAACAAGCAGGAACTGAAGACAGTTGCAGTAGAGGCCTGGCAGAGCATCACCAGGGATGAAACCCAGTGTCTGGTGATGTCTATGCGTTCAAGACTTCAGGCTGTAATTGACTGTAAAGGATTTGCAAACAAGTATTAAAAAAGTGAAAGTTTGATTTATGATTATTATTCTGTCCCATTACTTTTGGTCCCTTAACAAGTGGGAGGCACATATGCAAACTTGTAATTCCTACAACTTTCACCTGAGTCAGATCTAAATGCCCTCAAATGAAAGCAGACAGTCTGCAGTTAAAGCACAACTAGTTCGTTTCATTTCAAATCCATTGTGGTGGTGTATAGAGCCAAAATTTTTAGAATTGTGTCGATGTCCCAATATTTATGGACCTGACTATAAGTGAATCACTTGCTACTTAAAAAAAATTGTGATGGATGGGCTCTGCCACCAATTCCTTATATAACTGGAATACACTTGGCTTTTGATAATGGTGTTGGATGAGGGAAGGATTGGGAAAAATAAAATAAATAAAAATTATATGGGTGGCAGGGCATTATATGGGTGGCAGAAGAGCTTTTGAGTGCTTCCGTGGAACTGCCTTGCTTTCATTCTGTAAAATAAAGCCTTTTCCTCTTTGGCACCACAACCCTCTATCCTAAACTTAGTTTATTTCTTTTACTTGCTATTTTTAATTTGTTATTGAATTTGTTACTTTTGATAATAATTTGAGATGTAATATAAAAGAAAACTTAATAAAACACTTTCAAAATGCCCTGTAATAAGTCATAAGTGATGGTGAATATTTGTTATTCTGTCTCAAATTATAAAATGATAATTGTTTATTTGTTCGATCATCTAAATGTAAAGTTACGCAACCTGTGTTTTCCATGTACTGTGGTATTACATTCCCTTGATGATGTTAAACATTTTTAAATGCACCATTTAATTATCTAATTATTATTGAATCACCTTTCATTTATAGTGTAACGCTCAATTGTGGCTTTTTTGTTGGTTCCCATTGCAGGTTTTGGGTGTTAGTTCGATCCCTGATGTTCACAACCATTTCAAGACTCTGAACTCTGAAATTAACAGCCCCAAAGTGTCCTACATTCTCAGACTGGCCAACAGGATCTATGGAGAGAAGACATTAAATTTTTTATCAGTAAGACCTCCTTAACTGCTCCATTTTTTTTTTTTTTTTTGGTTTTAGCTTTGTTCCAAAAGTTTCATCAAGCTCTGTGATCTGTCATAAAGGAATGAAGGACATATTAGGTCCTGGAGGTTCAGAAATATATTGTCAAATTCATAACATACTATAAGGTGACAAAATTTGCAGTATTACATTGTCCAGCAACTGATCCAGCCATCAATCTTTGTTTAAGTACCTACTGACATTTCAGGTTTGTGAACATACAGTATATGTAGCCTTTTCCTATTATATTTACTATTTAATCTAGATGAAATTCCTAGAAATTAAAGCAGGTATCAGGTGTCAGTGACACTGGTTTATTAAAAATGTTTCCTTGTCAGTTCCTTGTTTCCTTGGTTCCTTTTTTTTCAAGGTTGCTTTTACAATTTATTAATTATTTTTTAAAAAGCTTGTTTTTTACTTCACCTGCTAGCACTGAGTGGCCAATGTTTCCATTCCCGGCCCTCTCAGCCCCCAACAGACTCAGAAATCACTTTCTCACCGTCCTTGGCTTGTGCACCTATAGCTAATGTTCCATTTACCAGAACAACCATGTATACTTATAGTCAGGCAGCCAGTGGCCAAATATCTTGAAGCCTGAAAATGGCCAATGGCTATGTGCTGCCTGCCTGTTGTGCCTTTTGTTGTAGGAATTTGTGGACTCCACTCAGAAGCAGTACCAAGCTGACATGCAGGCAGTAGACTTTATTGGATCATCAGAAAAGTCACGCAAGCTCATCAATCACTGGGTGAAAGAGAAAACTGAGGGTAAGAAGCAGTGTTTGGCAATAATGCGTTACTAGTAACGCGTTACTGTAATGCAGTTACTTTTGACAGTAACTAATACTATAACGCATTACTTTTTAAAATAAAGTAACTCCGTTACCGTATGATGCGGTGTCCATTACTTTTTTAAATGAATTCATTTCGGCTGAAGTGTAGCCTACAGTCTAACATGTTTACAGCAGAGACGCGTTGTAGGATTGGAGGATGAGAACCACTGTATACACAAAGAAGACACACTGTGGGCGTGTCTCCATTTATTCAGGTCTGTGCGGCAGTAATGGCGAGTCAAGGCGAGAGCAAGACGAGTTTCTCTCAAAGTGGAAATATGCTCATTATTTCACTTTAGTTGAGCATAAAGACAAAACTTTTTAGTCAAATGTAAGCTGTGTCTTTCTGGTTCGAAGGTCGTATCTACTGCAATAAACAGTCAAGTCAAGTTCATTTCTATAGCGCTTTTCACAACATACATTGTCTCAAAGCAGCTTTACAAAAATCAACAGTCAAGGTGAATGGTGTGTATTTGAGCCAGCCGTGGCGACTGTGGCAAGGAAAAACTCCCTTAGATGTAATGAGGAAGAAACCTTGAGAGGAACCAGACTCAAAAGGGGAAACCATCCTCATTTGGGTGACTTCAAGATGTTGATCATAAATCTTTCAACAGCAACTCCAATCTGTCGAAGCTCCTCCAGAAACTCCATGCCTCGACGAAGCTAGAAGCTAACCCGGTGTTATGTTTACATTGTTGATAGTTTTCATACTTAAGCTGTGAAAGGAACATTTTTAAGGACTCAACACAACAGCTTTTATGATGCAGAAGCCACTATAGTTTTTGATTGTGAATATAATATTCAGCTTGTTTTGTTATTTATGTCAGAAATCCTTGTGATATATTCAGTTTGTGCTGGTCTGACTTCAATAAAATAGTGTTTAAATACTACTTTGTGTTTACGTCAGTTTTGTGTTTGTATAGACCATAACGCATTAAAGAGCATTAATGGGAACATTAAAGAAAAATTCTTTAAAAAAGTAACTAAAAAGTTCCTTTTAACAGTAATGCATTACTTTTTGGTGTAAGGAATCAACAAAGTAATTGAGTTACTTTTTAAATGAAGTAACTAGTAACTGTAACTAGTTACTATTTCTTATTAACTAACACAACACTGGTAAGAAGCAAATCATTTTATACATAAACATTCACTCAAAATCTACAACATAAAGCACATAACACAACAGTTGTATTACAAGAACATGCTCATGTCACTAATGCTTTCTTCCATTTTGATGTTAGGTAAAATCAAAGATATTCTGCAGCCAGGGACGGTTACAGCAATGACACGACTTTCCATAGTGAATGCTATTTATTTCAAGGGAAAATGGAAGCACGTGTTTAAAAAAAAAAAACACGAAAAAGATGCCCTTTAAGATAAATCAGGTGAATAATCACACAATCTCTTAATAGTATTTCACTTTCTCTGTATAGCAATGTGTTGCTCATCACTGTGTTTGCGTTCTTAAGAATCGGTCAAAACCAGTGCAGATGATGTTCCAGACAAATAAATTCCCCTTCAACTACATTGATGAGTACAAGCTGCGGGTGTTGGATTTACCATATGTAGACGAGGAACTGAGCATGGTGGTGCTTTTGCCTGAGGAGTCTAATGATGGCTCAGACCCCCTTCTAAAGGTCTGCACAAACCTCCTAAATAATATAATCCTTTTTTTTCCCTTCTAATTAATAACAATCTGCAGAGGAACAAAATCTGTTTTTATTAATTGCTGTCTGATTTGCTCAAGTATTTTGTATTCAATCGTATGTCTTGGCCTTATCTGTATTTTCCCACTAGGTCTTTTCCCTTTTATGAAATTCCACTGACAGTAAAATATACTTATACCAGAAATTGTACTCCCATAGTTTTACAAGCAAGTGACAGTGTGTTTTATTTGTTGCAGCTGGAGAGTGAACTAACGATGGACAAACTTCTTGAGTGGACGAATAAAGAGAAAATGGACACGTGGACTGACATTGTTGTCTATCTACCAAAATTCAATTTGGAAGAGCAGTACTCTTTAAAGGAGCTACTGAATAAGATGGGCATGAGCTCTTTGTTCGATCCTAATTCTGCAGATCTGACAGGAATAAGCAGCCAAGGAGGCCTTTTTGTGTCATCCGTGACACACAAAGCATTTGTGGAGGTTAATGAGGAGGGCACAGAGGCGGCAGCAGCCACAGGTGGACTGGTTGAATGTGGCTTGCCAAGACATGAGCTTTTCATGGCAGATCACCCCTTCCTGTTCTTTATCAGACACAACCCTACTAAAAGCATCCTCTTCTTCGGGAGGTTCAGGGGTCCAAAGTAGAGATGTACAGTTTAATTGCATTAAAATTAACTCTTGTTTGAATGTGTTTTCTGTGTATAAATATACAGAGAAATAAAAAGAGGCTGCTTCGGATGATGTGCATTGCATTTATATACTGACTATAAAACTTACTATATTACCACAGTTCATTACTGAAACAAAACATAATTAACCTGTTGAAATGTAAACATACAATAAACCATTTAATAACAGAATGACCATCAGATCTTTCAAGATTTTTCCTATTATGCATTGTTAGTTTTATTAACCTGATTCAAGGGTTTAATTTCATATACTGTCATCTGTAGAATTACCTATGCTGCAGGTACTACAAAAAGTCTTGGGTCCAGTCTTGAATTTGTGTGTGGACACAAATGACCAATTTTTTATGTTGACATGGACTTGTCTCTGACCTATTGCTATTAGAAAAAGCTATTTGCTATTTGCTTTTCTTTCAAATGCAAAAAGTTTGACAAAAAGCAATCAATTTTTTTTATAAATTGATGCACAATCCAAGCCAACTAGTTAAAGTAAATGTTTTGCCTTGTGTGTACACCATTATCTACTATTGACTAATGCATAGTTGCATCAGCATACATTCCATTAATTTCTTTTTACTCTGGTAAATAAATATTCTTATAAATAATGAAACATCATATTGTAGTTAGTGCAGGGTGCATCTCACTATTCCTACCAATGTTTTACTACTATGCTTTAGAGTTCCAGGTGCTGTGTAAATTCATAGTGTTGTTACTTGTTCTTTGTTAAGGCTACTTTACCCATACTATGGCATTGCCCCTATATAAAAAATGCATATTTTTTAAGTTTTTTTTATAGCTGACTGCTGGTCAGAAAATGGCTTCATTTTAATGTAGAATGGATTTTCTTTCAAAATACAAGCTTTACAACAGATGCACTCCTAATATTATCCACAAGGGGGAGACATAACTTCGTCCAAATCTTATCACTGCAGCACTAAGCTGGTTCTTCTCCAAACTGTTACCACAAAGCTGGAGACACAGAGTTGTATAAGATTTCTTTGGATGCGGTATAACAAAATTTTGTGTTGAACCTTGAATTTGGAAATCCAACCCTGTTCCAGCATGGCAATGCCCCTGTGCACAAATTGAGCACCATGAAGATATGATTTACATGGTTTGGAGAGTCAGATCTTGAGTGGCCTGCTTTAGAGCTCTGATCTCAACCCTACTGAACACCTTTGAGATGAATTGGAACACTGACTACACCCCAGGTCGTCTCACCTACATCAATATCTGCCTTTACTACCACCCTTGTGGCTGATAAACACAAAGTCTAGTAGATCATCTTCCCAGAAGAGTGAAGAGAGTTATAAGAGCAAATTGGGACTAAATGTGGAATGCGATGCTCAAAAAAAACCATAATTATGACCAGGCGACTGCAAACCTTTGTCCACTTAGTGTAGTTGTTTACACTTCATTGGATTTTATTTTTAAAAATAATTTCAAACCAAAATCCACCAGCCAAATATGGGTTCATCACTTAATATATAGATAAAACAACACTATTATTGCACAGTACACATATTAAGGAATGAAATGCAGATAAACAACATGAAGTTAAACATGTAAATATTAATATTTATGTACAGCAAATAAATATAAAAGCTGTTTTGCAGATAATCTTTAAAAATATGTAAGGTATACTGTATGTCATAAATATTCATATACTGTATTTATTACACACACCATAGTATAAACACAAGTTTTTAAACATATGTTTTCCTAAAAAAGAAAGCTCCATAACTGTTATGAGTCTGTGAATAACTGTCACAGAACTGGAATAGAATAACAGTGCTGATTAGCTTTTATTTACAATTAGAGGGCAACAATGAAATAATGTATTACATATTATTACACAATACATATGAAACATATGATGTAGATTTTTAAAAAATGCTCACTTCTGTTATATTGCTCTTTCTCGACAGGTGTGTGCTGTGGTTGTGGAAAAAAGTTTGTTGCACATTTTGCCAGGTGAGCAATATTTTAAACTATGAAAATTAAAAGCATCATAAAATGATCAATGTACAAAATCACAATCACACAAAATCCAAAAATGACTACCAACATTTTTAAGGAGACTTTCATGTGGTTTATCTTATAATAGTTATTTTACAGTATAATGTCTATATAAGCCTTAATGATATGTGCTCTACTATATACAGGTAATTTACACATCACATCTGACCCTGTGAAACAGATTTTATTGTAAGACCTGAAGAGACTTCCAGTCTCTGAGTTGTAAACTAGATTTGATGCACTTGCTAGCCTCCTCAATCACTTCTCCATGGTCACTACTGTGCATTCTGAGCTCTATTGTTCTTTCTATAGATTTCCTGTGAATACAGCATTCAGTTCAATCAAATAGTATTTGTATGATCACTTTTAACAATGAACATCGTCATAAAGCAGCTTTACGGAGGCTTTTGATCCAGATTTAGACTTAGATGTGTAATGAGCAAGCCAGATGCAACAGTGGAAGAGAGAACGTCTACAAGATGTCATGAGCAAAGAAAAGGAGCCAGATCTTAAAGGGATCTCATCCTGTTCTGGGTGACATGAGATTATAAATCATTACAGTACACGCTTAAATTGATGAAAGACAAACTGTATTAAATGTGTTGAAAGCATATGGAACATTCTGTGTGATCATATTGTTAGTCCATAGGTGGTAAAAATCTGGGGTATCCATGTGAGATTATCCACAGCAACAGGAGGAGGTGAGTCATAATTGCAGAAAGCTTATGGCAGACAGAACAGCTTGCTAGGTATGATAAGAACATACAAGAGTTTAAATAATGGTTACTTTCTTTCACAGATCAGCAGGTCATTAAAAGCTCATTTGTAAACCCATAATCATACTGTGTGAGAGTATTTTTGTAGATTTTTCCTGGTTAAACCCTGGATTTATACAAATAGAAGTCTGTATACTATGTTAGCTTGCCAAAAAGCTAGTTTTCTCTTCTTCTTTTTTAAGCATATTATTATGTCTGTATTGTCTGTATTGTCTTGTATTGTTTTGTATAGTCTGTTTTTGTCTTGTCTTGTCTGTTTTGTCATGTATAGGTTTTATTTATGTCTGTACTTTTGAGAGTCACAAACAGCTGGAACCAAATTTCTTGTGTGTGTCAACACACTTGGCCAATAAACCTGATTCTGATTCTGATTATTAGTCTATTATTAGTTTTTAGGCAACACCCACATGTGCTATGACTTTTCCAACTCTTCAGAATTAAAGTTTTAAAATAAAAGAAATTCAAATTAGTCCCATTGACCTGATCTTTCTTTATTCTTTAAAATAATCTACCTGTATCACTCTCTCATGCCTTTTGTCTTTCTACTAACACTCTCTCCATCTTTCCCTATATTTGTCATTCACTCTTTCTTTCTTTCTTTCTTTCTTTCTTTCTTTCTTTCTTTCTTTCTTTCTTTCTTTCTTTCTTACTTTCTTTCTTTCTTTCTTTCTTTTCAACTTTAACACAAATTTAGGCTTATGAAACAGTTTCCGAGTTTTTAAATACTGGTTCTGTCAAACCAACATTATATATATATAAATAAAAATTATATATTTATCCTAAGATTTCCTGTCTAATACCTACACACAATTGCAAAAATGTCTAAGTCAGTAAAACTTTGAATTTCCAACTTATATTTTTTAGCTAATAAGTTTTCTCATTTTAATACTTTTCTCTCTTCTCTGGTCTCTCTGTATAAATGGTAAGTACTTATGCTGTGAATGCACAAGGATTAGTGGATTAGTTACATTACACTTGGATCATTGCAAAACGCAAGCTGTCACATTTTGCTGCTTTGTAATAGTCATGTTAACTCTAGTAAGTTAACACTAGATCACATAGTTTCATGTTAGCACTAGCAGCAAAATAATTTTCAAATACAGTGATGTAAGCTAGAGGAGAAAAAGAAGCTGATGCAATGACTTAATACTGAATACCTGAATAATTATGGTGGAGGCATCCATCTAATCTTCATGATCAGACTCTGCTTGCTGGAATGAGAAGATGAAACATATCTACTGTGTCTCTTTCAAGGACTATCATGTCTAAGCTGGTAGGTTTGACTTGTTATAAGTCAAAGAACATCAGCCATTCTTAATAATCATAATCCCCTCTGGCTGTTCTTAGCATTTAATCCATAGCTACCCTGCTCTGAATGTTCATAATAACTATTTTCTCTGTTCTTACAGTGAAAGAAATCTGATCTACTGCCTTTTTGCCATCAGCTTGGGTATGCTCACAGTATCTTCACACCCAAAGCTCCTCCAGGATTGGCTATCAAGCCTTATGTCAGTGGCAGAGTGCCAAGCAAAGCTCAGCCACCTACACACTGCCTGATTTTAAGCATTTAACTGTGCTGGATTTCACACAATTGCCATAAAAAAGGCAGGGACCTTGAAATGGTTCTACACTTACTTATTTTAGCTTTTCCCCTATGTGTGTGTGTTTTTCTGAAATGAGATGGATGTGCGTTTGTGAAGTATATAAATAGAGAAAAAAAACAGCCAACTTGAAAGTGGTTGAACAGATTATTTATGGCACAGATCAAACATTTACCCAGACAGACTTGACCCATAAAAGGGAACTAGGCAACCAATTTAATTATAATTTATGCAGACAATAAATGTATATCACACCATCACCTCATAGACATTCTATTTCATGTTTTCTATGTACGAAAACTGATTTGGGCACAAACATTTTAATAATATATGTGCTGCTGGTAGACAGCATGAGACAAAATATGATATTTCCAGAGCTGGTGCCTGTTGCACTATATATTTCACAACACAGCAAGTTCCTGACCAGCAGAAACTGTTCAACCTCCAAAATGCCACCTGGAATCGATATTCAGTGATGCCACTAGTTTGGGCTATTGTTATTGTTTAGGATCAATAATAAAATAAATCATAATCATAGTTTTCTTCAAGCAGTCTTGAAAGTTATTCTTGAAATGTAAGCTGATGGGAAAAACCACTGTATAATTGGAGTGAGCAAAATGAACTCAATTGCCATTTGTAATTTAAAATAAATCTGTTAAAGCAATAAAACAAATATGTACATGTTTAAGTATTCGAATTCTCCCTGCAAACACTGAATGATTTAAATTTGGACGCTAAAATATGTTCCTAGAAGAAGAAGAAGTTCTTTTTTCAGGTCATTTTCACACATACTAAAGTCTAAATACTGGAAAACCGGTAGGACTTTATGGTAAATCCAAAATAAATGCTGGTTATGTTCATGTAAATGCAAGATATTCTTACTTATTACCAAGCAGCTAGTAGTATCGGTGCATAAAGAAGTTTATAAATCACTGAACATGGATGGAAAATATATCTTTCTGTTGATAACAAAGAACAGCGTTGCAGAGTGCAGAATAGACCAGATGAGGGGTATTTTAATACCTATCATAAGTCTGATGGTTTGGTTTTTTCTGCCTAAAGGTGACAAGAAGCAAAAGGCTTTCTTGTAGTCAATGGAAAATAGACTTGTTAAAAATATGGAATATAAAACACACAGAATATAATAATGTGATGTCTTTATGGCTATATCTAGTGATAGCTCCATAATTTAAATAGCAATTTATTAATACATGCCATTACTTCTTGCACCTATTATAAATGTGCAATTTTTTTTGCTTCAAAAAATGATTAGCAATCTCAGTATAAGGAATAATAATAATAAAAAAAAACTTCTAAGTATAACTGATAACCTTGTTAGGTTTTCATTTCTAAGACTATAATAATCTAGTTTATTTGGACTTGAATACTCTAAGGTGTATTTTCCAATCATAAGCAATTTCCTGCACACATGCTGACTGCTGGGAAGACAAACAGATATTTAAATCTTTTTTGTATAACCGTTCACAAATACAGGGCATTTAGAACAATAATGACCTCTCGATACAGGTTATTACACCACTGAAAGACCCTTCACCTTTGTGTGCTTAATTTCCTGTTTATGCCTTTGCTTTGTTGTTTTTGCCAACACCACAGTGCTCCCTGTTTGGATTCTATTTGAACAGGCTATCAGCAAGCAAGGCATAAAATGTATTAAATGCTGTGAGATGTTTCAGAGTGGTAACTGGGAGGGCCAGAAGAATTCCCAGTGAGCTAGTCATATTTCAGGCTGATTATATATGTATGAGAGTGGCTCTCCGAGACTAGCCCTCACTGTCTCCTGCATAAAAATAAAAAGAATGCAACCACAATCTGTAAGTGTTACAAACATCTGTAGTCATTCTGGTGGGTAAATCAGTAGTCCCTTGCCATGTGGTACAACCCAGGATTAAGTTGGAATTGGAAATAGTCTCCTGAGAATTATAAAAAGAATCTCCAATAATAATGTAACTTTGGCTGCATCTCTCAGTGTTCAACCCATAACCACATCATGTCCACAACGTGTTTATTGCGAGGCATTTATTCTCCATAAATCCTATGCTTGTACTCAGATTATGACGAGTTTAACGTGTTAAAAATCACTGAAGAGACTAATATTTAAGCTTGGTTTGTTTTTAAATTTCCCATAATACATCTCATTTGATATTATTATTATAAATGCATCTGCTAGATTAGAAGTACAGGAAACTCTTACTCATTTTATATAACAGCATTAATTTGTAACTAAATTAGTCATATTAATGTTAATTAACAGACATGCCATGCATTTTTAATATGCAACTAAAATATTTCACACAAGTTAGCTCTATAGCCACAGTATAAAACTAAAGAAGCCAACCTTGACCACCAGCCCATTTTTGGCATGTCAGATGCATTTGGGGTGTCAAGGAAATGGTATATATTTAGTGTCATTTACATTGCTGTAAAAGGAAGTCATTGAATCTATTCTCCACTGGAAGTGAAAAAAAATGGTATGTATGGCATATTGGTCATTAGGTGTTCAGATAAAGGATCAGTCAATCAGATCAATCATTGATGTTATAGTAATACATGACTATAAATGATGATACTAATGCAGGAGGAAAAATATTTCTGAGATAGTGAGAGAAAAAAGCAGTTGAGTCATAAATTAAAGTTTATACAGAATTCATGTAGTATTTATATTTAATGTAGGCCATCTGGGAGTTAATGCTGACAGGTGTGGTTGTGTATAATGTGTTATTAAATCAGCAAAATTTTATGTATAATAAATCAAAGTCAGATTAAAAAGGAAGTCAAACAAGCTTCATAGATTAATTAACAAAAATAAAAATCATCCTTATTTGGCTTGTTATTTTTTTCTTTTATTCTATCAGTGGTCTCTTTGATCTGCCTTCTATTAGAAAATAGGAACCCAAGACCTAATCCTAACTTTTTACTTTTACTTTCTTAACCCCATACTTAACCCATAACCCCCAACCCAAAATGCTGACCCCTGACCTACCCTAACCCCATACCCAATCCCTGACCCTACCCTAGCCCAAACCCCTATGCTAACCCCTTAACCCTACCCTAACCCTATACCTATCTCATGACCTAACCCCAACCTCCTATCCTAAAGATATAACCCCTAACATTACTTTAACTCTATGTCTAACTCTAACACAACGCCAAAAACAATCTCATAATGAAAATCACATTTTCACAATAATCCAATTTTACTGAGATCTAAATTGAATATATTTAAAATATACAACTTTTTTTATTGTGTAATGCATAAATAAATACATTTGCACTTACAGTAATCATTAACTTACTCTATCCTGTAGTTAAATGCAATATTACTATATAGAACAGATGCTGAATATTTTATACAAAAAGCTGAAAGTAAAAGTAAAACCAGTGTGATTTACTCTTACCATAAAACAGTATCTATTCACTGTACTCAAATATTGTAATCAAAGCAACAAAAAAAGTAATTATTTTGTTGTTTTTAGCTGTTTGCTTTCTCTTTGCTTTCTAACACTTCTGGTTAATGTATTGATAAAGCATGGATGCTGTTTTATTAAAAAGATTCTGCAAGTTTCTAAGGATTAAACCTTTTTAAAGCAAGATAGCAAAAAAAAAATTAAATAAAACATCTAATAAGTTTCAAGATCTAACAGGTTTTTGATTACTTCTCTCCTAAGCTGACATTTAATATCGAGACATCTTAGAACTACTCATAGCGCTGTCTCAATCCACTTCAAGTGTGTTGTCTACTGACATTTTCTGCAATCAGTAAAGGAAAAGTCAATCATCAAGACTCTCAGAGTAGGAAATCAGTCACAATTGCTTATAAAAAAAAATGGCACATCATTTAAAAATAAAATAACTGATAATCGAGTGCTCAAAACTTGGCAAAAATGTTGCCAAGATGTGTCCCTGATGTTTGGAGAAGTAGTGCAGATTTTTTTTGCTGGACAAAACATTAATGAGCAGTTTAAATTATATTGTGAAAAAAAATAATTATATCATTTTGTAACAGACATTGGATTCAGTTATCAAGTTAGGTACAAACAGATCGAGTGTTCTCACAAACGTTTTTGTTATTCGTAAAAATCCTGTAAATTAATAAATGTTTGTAAACCACTTCTACTTCTCAGGGTCTACATTTATATCTAAGGGGACTAAATACTGTAGACCCTGCCTGGATCAACTTAAAAGCATGCAATTTACATGGATTAGTGTATGTATTACTTATATCTAGAATATGCTGTAAAATTTCAATTGCCTATGTTTGTTACATCTTCAGGATTTAGCAGATTAAATTGCTTAGGAGTCTCCATGAAAAACACTTCCTTATGCTAGTTCATGCTAATGCTGATTTTGTGGTGATTTGCAAGCTGTAATGACGTAATTTCCAAACCATGGCACATTCACTGTGGAATAAAATAATAAAATAAAGCATGTCAGTTTGCTCATTTAAGTACACAAAGCTCACAAAAAGCTACAGACTTTGTCAATTTTCAAGGCTTGTTGAAATAAGCCTGGCTTATGGAGTTATTTTGCTTCATTGAACACTTTATGTTGTTAAGAATTTATCAACAAATGTTTTAATAATAATAATACAATTTTTAATTAATACAAACCGATTCAGCTGTGCAAAAAATTTAGGTACCGGTTTGAAGTGGTTGTTTTTTTTTATTTTACATTTTTTTTCATGATTTCCAAAATTTGCTACTGGAAACTACTAGGTTTATTCAACTGGCAAAAAGATTAGTCAGATTTAAAGATGGATCTGTCTGTTTGAATGACTATAATATACACCATTGCTTCGGGGTAAATTGACATGGCAAAACCGTATCAAATGAACGTAGTCTTAGTGCTTAGGAGAGTTGAAACCATCAATCTTCACAAGTAACACAGGATCACAAGGAAAACAGCCACAGAATCAATAAACCACAACTACCACAATATATTATTTTGACCATCAGTGCTCTGCTTTGTGCTTTGTTTTTATAATGAATAAAAATTACATCTGTTGCATTAATAAAAAAAGTTTTTGTTGTCAGATTTCTTTCAACATTCTAAGTTACAGTTTACAGATTTCAGGAGGTAAAAAAATGATCATTCTTTTACTTTTTTACTAGATAAAATAAAGATTATTAATATAAACAACTGTAAAAAAAAAAAAAAAGAACAGATTAATAATATATATATATATATATATATATATATATATATATATATATATACATATATATATATATACGTATATATATATATATATATATATATATATATATATATATATATATATATATATATATATATATATATATATATATATATATATATATATATATATATATATATATATATATACATATATATATATATATATATATATATATATATATATATATATATATATATATATATATATATATATATATATATATATATATATATATATATATATACATATTTTTTACTTTTTATTTTATTTTTTTGGAATCTTGGTAGTGTATAGAATGGGGAAAAAAGCTTATGAGTTATGAATCATGACTGTGGTGCTCTCTGAGCAATTTATCTCTATGCTCTGCATCTCCAAGTTTTATTTGTATTCCTGCTTTAGGGGTCTTCAGTTACTGATATTCAGCTTGAATCTGACAGGAGCTGAGATTAATGGTCAACTGGAGATGGTTTTCATTTTTATCAGCTGAGTTTAGGTCATTTTGTTTGAGCAGCAGAAAGAATGTCATAACAAATGTAGCCCACAAAGCTCATAAACAAGCAGCGGAAGTGTTACAAATGCACTTTAAGGAAAGCTGTTAACAAAGCTGCACCTCAACTCTATTATTTGTGACACTGATGATTAATATCAATTTGAAAACTTTACCCACTATGGAGGTCACACATCTCTCTGTTCAAGCACTCAGAATGACAAATCAGTTAATTTCCTGTCTAAATGAACTACTTATCGCTTATAATATAATTAGAAATATCTAATTGTTTCAGAAAAAAAAATGTTTGCTCACCCAGACTGCTTCATTACACCTTTGGTCATGTCTGGCTGCAGTATATACTAAGAAAAGGGTTTCTTTGAATCTGGCATTATGGAAACTGGTTAGGGCATTTAGGACATCTAATCATGAAAACTAAATGTCATGACGATTTCACCTGTAATTCTAAGGTACAGTGAACATGTGGAAGGACGAAGTCTTTTGAAATGTGACTGCAGGGTGGCCTTGTTGTTCTATGTACATGTCTGCTTCCATTTAAAAAAACAGATGACAATGTATGAACATATTTAGTCTTATTTAGCTGTTTTTTCAACAAAGGCAAATAGAACTGCTTCGATACAGGGCTCTACAAGGCTCTGAAAGTATAATGGAGGGATGAACAACATTCTTTTTAAATATACTCTTTTAGTTGTTGTTTTTTTGGTGGTAATCTGGTCATATAGGTATTGTGAATGTGATCAACTAAGATGACTGATTTAAGTCATGATTGCAAGGATTGTCTGCATGGTTCTCCACAAATATGATCAAATTTCACTTAGTGAACATGTCTATTTTCACAAATCAAGAAGTTAAATTGTCTTTTTAACTTGCATCTCCCACTAAGGCCAATGTGCATGTTTTACCCACGTTCAAAACTGCATGCATACTGTGATTTGCTTATAAACAATAAACAACTGCATATTAGTTGTCTTAATTACAGTATTTAGTGTATTAAAGATTACAGTATCCTGTCAGCACATTCAATACTGCTTATCAAACTAATTTAGAATGTTTAACCTTGTATATCTCTAGAAGACAGTTAAGACATGAGGCTACAATGAAAATTATTACTGTTTGAATATATTTTAACAGTATGTCACCTGATCATTTGAGTGGCCTCACAAACAAAGCCAATATCATGGATGTTGTCACTTTTATACAGTTTTTTTTGCTATTCAACCACTGGCTTCTATTAATCCGTTGTAATCCCATCACAGTTTATGCACTAGATGGCAGGCCTACTGTGGAGAGATCAGTTATTCAGGTGCCATGTACAATACCAAATAATCTGTTGTAGTTTGAGAATACAGACCTGATCACCTAGAAAGACTATTCTGATCTCAATCTGTCTAATGTTTGTAAATCCTCTGTATGTGCTGGATTACACTATTAGACAACAATTCCCCAGTGTAATTAAGACTTTGGTAAGGTTTTCAGGACAGAACTTTTAAAGTCTCTCAAATTGTTTAATAAAGCGTGCCACTGGACTACATCATATATTCTGCTGCACGATTGTGCAACAGAATATATCTTTAGTCTTGCATGAAGAAGGTAGTAGATGAATACATTCAAGGGCCACTGCAACAAAGATTCATTTGACCATTCCACCTTTCCTGTTTATTCTTGCTTTTTTGAGAGAAATACATGAAAAACCAGTATATTTAAAAGCAAACAAAGCAAAACATGTTCTATTGTGTATACTGTAATCTCATAGGTATACACCACTATTACTTTTAACAACCTCAGTGGCCTCACAGACAATAAGCTACACATTACCAGCAGGTATGACCTGATATGAATCAGAGAGAACAACAAATAGAATGTTGCATTTTTAGCACTATGAGGCACTATGAATAATCAAAGATGTCTTATGGTCGCTCTGTGTTTCAGAAATGTGTGAGTAAAGTCAGCACCCTATTTATCGATGATAGTATCTGTTTAATGCTCTAAATATCCATATATGCAGCTGTGTTTGTATTTACACTGAAGTAACAGTCATTTAAACCAGATATCGTTTAAGTTTTTTTGTCTAATTAAATAGAACCCCTGCCAGTATGTCCCTGGAACTATTGGAACACACTTTTATCATGCTCACAAATAATGTCTGTAAGACTGTTTTTTTTTTAAATCTCACCCTGATTATTTTTGCTTCTATCCATCAATGGTAAACTTTAATGAATTTATTTGGCACTATTTCCCAAAATATAGACAAAGTAGTAGCCAAAATTATATACCACCACAAAAGTGAATGAACATGAAATTTGTTTCACCTTTGGACTTCACATCTGACTCCTAGTTCACACCCACAATTTCTTTTGTTGTGTTAAACAGAATGTTTTAAAAGGTTTTTAATAACTTTGTGACTGTATTTGTATCTATTTGTTTAACCCAATTCTTTTCATCCTTCAAACAATTCCCTTACTAGAATATATGATTTGTGCTGTGGAGGTACAGATGGAAAATAAGCTGGTGGTGGCAATAGTTATGTGCTTATAACCTCAAATGATTAAGAAACTTCAAGGATTTCTGGGTTCATTTTTCTCACTGATTCATCAGAAATTATAGCACAGTGGCCACACCATTTATCTCAATTAAAAGGAGGGCAATGAAAACTGTAGCATATAACACAGACCCTGCTGCTTCCAAGGAACATTATTTTGTGTAAATGCATAAAAGTGTAATTTAGTGACTCTGTTGAAGCACTTGGAACCTATAATTCTTTTGCTTTCTTACTTAGAGCAATTATGACATAGGGAATGGGTAGCCCCTGGTGCTTCAACTGCCACTGGAGGAGTGGATCCAGGAGCGTTCTTTAGCATGGTAAACATGATTACATCCAGGCCCCCAAAAGGCTCATCCCATGACAGGGCTAATGCTCTTTGCTCTTTTCCAGATTCAATTTCAAAATCTTATATTGCATGGGTCTGAAGAATGAAAAGGCAGATGTCTAGCAAGGCATCTTTGTATAGAGTTCATGACCCATTGAAAGAGACTCTCCAATTATTATCTACCATAGAGACCAGCATTCTGCCTTTTCAGTTCTTCAGCTATACCTAGTGTTTAGTGCAAAATATTGATTATTTGTTAATGTAATCTATTTATTATATCTGCACATTAGATTTATCTACATTAAATAAACTTGCCAGCTATGTAATACAATTCATGTCAGTCAGTAAACGTTAGGTTATTCAGCAACAAATCAGGTAACAGCACAACATTTATTTTATTGTCTCACCAGCACAAGGTTTTACAAGTTTCAAAACCATAATAAAGGAAAGTACACTGACTACAATCACTGCATAGGCCTACATTAGTTTCAATGTGTACAACCATTTAGGATGTAACTGTAAATAAATATATTATTTAGATTGGCAAGATAATAAAACAGATACAAATACAGTTATTAATCTATATCCATTTGTTTTCAGTATATGTTTTAAGAAAGCTTCTCAGAAGAGTTAACAGACCATACAGTATATTTGAGATTTGATATGCAACAAATTCTTTCATGAGTTAGTTATAAGTCATATGCAGGAAACTTCTTCTTCTTCGGTGCTCCCATTAGGGGTCGCCATAGCGGATCATCCGTCTCCATACCACCCTGTCCTCTACATCTGCCTCTTTCACACCAACTACCTGCATGTCTTCCCTCACCACATCCATGAACCTCCTCCTTGGCCTTCCTCTTTTCCATTTTCTGCTATTGTGGCTTTCAAATTTAACATTCCTCATGTATGCCATCAGGTTGATACAGTTCAATCTAGATACTTATTAGAGTATGACTGTAACTGTCATATCTGAATTTATTTTTCCTCCTTACTTTTTTCACTGTCATTATTATATATTATTAAGTAACATTTTGTGTCTTATGTTACTGAACATGTTGTTTTGCTTTCTGTTCATTGATTACTGAAACACAAATGAACAAATGAACAAATTACAACTATCTGCTACTCCTGGTGACCAGTAAACACCTGTTCAGTTCCCAAGTTCAATAAAATTATATCTAAGATTAGCTAGTTATTGTAATGTGTGAATAAATGTTTGCTAGTAAGCCTACTAAAAGTAAGGGATAAGACATAGTAATGATGTTTTATTGTAAAAATAAAATACTTCTTATAGGATCTATTAAAATAAATACAAGATGCTAAAAAAGCACAATTAAATTTTTTGCTAGTGCAAAACATAACTGGTTATTAAATTGCCACAGTTAATTTAATCACTTAACTAATTCAGTGCAAATACAGCTTATTAGGATGTGCGCATTCTTTGTATGCCACATCCGTTATTATGTAGGGCAACAATGTGAGAGACAGTCCAATTTGCAATGCTTTATTCTTAGCACCAGTTGTCTTTTCACACAATGCTTTATTAATAGACAGAGGTGTAAAACGTGTCAGCAGGTCCTAGGGAGCTTTGCACAGTATGAAATTTAGGATTAGGTGTAGTAAGTTAACATTATTGTCAGCAAACTTTGCAGAATGCCAAATGTATAATTAAGTGCAACAAGAAATAAAAGTAACTCTTATTACACAATGCAAGACTTTCTATTGCACAATTTTAGTAAATTGGTACATTTCCACCCATATGTGGTTCTTCCCTAAATTGTTACCACAGAGTTGGAGACACACAATTGTTACCAATGTCTTCGGATGTTCAAAAAAGACATGTATTACATGTATTTAGGGTCACAAACTTTTGGCCATATAGTGTTTAAAGCACAAACCCAAAAACAAAAACTAGTAAAATTTTTGTGTGAAAGTTTGATTCTTCCTAACATTTCAAAACAACTTTTTGCTATTCACAGTCCAGTTTAATGGGTATATGACAAATCCTTGAACAAGGTGCCCAGTTCTGTTATAACAATGAAACTCTATTGTAAATTATGCACAGCATTTAATTTGTATAAAATGGATGTTTGCATCATTTACAGTCCTACACTTTTTCTATTGTTGCAAAGACAAAGCAGGCATAAGAATAAAGATAAAAGATTACACACTTCAGGATTGCTTGTGAACTGCTTATTCAAATGTACAGTACACAAGTGACATGAAAAAGAAAAAAGGCAATGAAACGGCCTTTGGCCCCCGCAACTTCAGATACTTTGCAAAGAATTGTGGGAGATGCGTGGGATTGAGTCATCCACAGTTTGTGCGTAAGCAAAGTCCATTGAAAAAAAGGAGGGGAAAATTTTGAATGGCACATCAGTGTGTCACCTGTAATCAAAGCTTAAGTGACAATGAGGACATGGAGAACAAATGTTTGTATTGTGAGAATCTGCCAAGAAAAATCAGCAAGGAAAGTGGAAAGTGGTCGGAACAATTTGGCCGCATCACAGCACAGATCTGTTTGTCATCCTACCCATTTGGAAACATACAATCTTCAAAAACTACCCAGATCCACTTAACAAATGTTCACTGGGGGGAGGGATGGAACAAGTGGTAAGAAAAGGCGTGCCAGTCCGAAACTTAGGCAGGCGCTCAAGAGAGAAAGCGTGCTGATCCAGGAGTGGGCGCCGGTGGATGTAAAAGAGGAAAGGCATCCCGAACCGCAAGACTGTGGGTGAGTTCCCTTGTGAGTACTGAAATGTGTCTAAAAAAACTCTATGTCTAGGGTTAGGGATCACGAGGAAGCGTTCCCAAAGCATTGTTGACTTGAAAGGGAAGGCAAGATCTGCTTCAGAGGCTGAAGCTTACCAATAGTGGGTCCTTCCGTTCGGCCTTGCACTCTCACCACGCACCTTTACAAAATGTGTGGATGTGGCTCTGGCTGAACTTTATTGAGGATTGGTTGATATTGACTCTATCAGACCACTTGACAACCCGGCATCGACATGTGATTCTCGCCCATATGAAGGAATTGGGGTTAAGACCGAACATTAGGTGCCATCTTTTGTGAGACATCAACTGCTTGAAGATGCTGGCCGTGCTTCTAGCGCTGAAGCATTTCCTTTCTGACCTAGGGGCCATCATGTGCTGATTTATACGGATAATACATCAGTCGTCTCTTACATCAACTACCTTGGGAGTATGCACTCTCGCCTCCTCGCCAAAGCCCGGGGAAGATTTTACAGAGCACAATTGGACCTGTTTGTGACTCAAGAGACGTTGAACTGTCACCTCTGGTTCTCCCTTACTCACCCAGCCCTCTTTGGCTGGATGCCATGGCACAGGAATGGTTGGGGCTCTGCCTTTATGCTTTTTCCCCTGTTGTGCTGCTCCTGGGAGAGAGTTCACTAGGATGGAGTCTCCTCCTGTTAGCCCTGTGCTGGCCAGGCCAGCCATGGTTCACCTACCGAACCATGGGTAATCTTTCTTGAACACCCTCCCTTGGAGATTCCTCCCAGCAGGGACCTTCTCTCTCAAGTAGGGGGTGGCTTCACCCCCACCCCAAGCTGTGGAGGCTGTGGCTGTGGCCCCTGAGGGGGCACAGCTCTTGGCCCCTGGTCTTTCGGCCGAGGTCCTAGAGACCATTTTCTAATCCAGAGGAGGTCCTCCTCCACGAGGAGGTTGCATGCCGCAATGTGATGCCTGTTCACTACAATTAACTGCCTGGTTGGCCCAGTGCTGGAATTCCTTCAAGAACAGTTGTCTCGTTTCACCCTAAAGGTTTAGGTATCCACTATTGCGCTTTTTTATGCTCTGCTTGTGGAGCAATGGCTAGTGAAAGCCACTACCTGAGGTGCCCTTGAGAAGCTAAAACAGATTTTCTACTGCCATCTCATCTCTAAAGAGATGTCTGAGCCCCCCTTAGAGCTGCTGGTTGAGATTTTATAGAAGCACTTGTCTCTTAAGACTGCATTTTTGCTGGCTTTCTGCTCTCTGAGGAGAGTAGGTGATCTACAGGCCCTCTCTGTGGCCCACTTTTTGTGGAGTTTACTCCAGGCAGGGCCAGTGCCTTCCTGCACCCTAGAGCGGGTTACGTCCCCAAGGTGTCTCCGGTCGTCCCACGACCTGTTAGGCTCCAGGCATTCAATCCTCCTTCATTCCAGACCCCAAACCAGGAGAAATTGAACCAGCCTTGCTCGGCCCGAGCACTGGACTGCTATGTCCACAGGACAAGTCCTTGGAGGAAGTTGGAACAATTGTTCATCTGCTACGACCCTTCCTGCACATAAGCAGACCCTCAGCAGATATATTAACGCTATTGTGTTCTCCTACAAGTCCTCTGGTTTCCCCGCACTATTCGGTGTCAAGGTGCACTTGACCCGGAGTGTGGCAGCCTCTAAGGCTTGGTCCTCTGGAGTGTCCCTCCAAGACCTCTGTGATGCTGCGGGCTGGTCCACCACACTGACCTTTGTGAGGTTTAACAACCTTGAGCTTTGCGGCACTCCTGGCGCTGTGCTCATTTACACCAGTCAGAGACTGGTCAGGGTGGCAGTGTTAGACTCTTGTTCCCAAAGCATTCCGATGCAGCTCAGGTTCTTAAAAGGGAACGTCTCTAGGTTACGTATGCAACTCTAGTTCCCTGAGGGAACGAGACGCTGCCTCCCTTAAACACTTCCTTCTCTATTACAGAAGCTGGCGCCGGCTATACTCCATGTGCGTTTTATACTTCCCTGCCGGTGAAAGCCTGCCAAAGAAATGTTCTACTTTGCAACATCAAGACCTACTAAATTGTATTAATTGATCTAAGAAATATTCAAGCCAATGTGGCAATCATTTAAATAATATGACAGAATGAAACACATACTTAGTAAAACATGCTATTATTAGCAAATAGTGCAGACTTAAAATAAATATAATATTGCAAGGAAGAATTAATAGTGCAAAGTTGAAGGGCATCTCCATCAGTGCTTGACATTTAAAAAACCATATAAATATGAAAGTGTGTTGTTAAACATGCCAAGTAGTTTATAGAGTAAGCATTATAAATTGATCATAGTTGTAAATGTAGTTTTAACAGGAATAACCTTCAAGCTTTAACCTTTGTTTGGTGATTATGATCTGTATGCTTGTTTTTCACAAATTACATTCTGCTCTGTTTTTTCTACTACGTTCTATTTATTCATATAAATTGATGGGCACTGCATTTAGTAGTGGCGTACACATTAGAAAGAAAACATTTGCAAAATTATTGTTTGTTAGTACATCTAATATGAGAAATCTGAAGAACACATTTCTGAACAATGCAGTTAACTAATCAAATGATATGGCATGATAAAGTCTATCTTAGCCAAGTGCTTTGGGGGTTTAGTAGCTTGTTAGGTTTATTAGCTACCTGGCGCTATACATTCACCAACATTTCTATCATAGTTATGTATCTAAAAACTGTTAAATATGTTACATATGTAACATAGATAGGTTCAGATGTATTCACTCATTCTTACACATTATCGCTCATTCACTTGGATTTGGAATCTAAGCCTTTAACTAGCATTAATTTATAACACAGTAAATACTGTACTTGTTCCGATAGTGTATTAGCTCTGTATTAGGGGCTTCAAATTAGATTTTTCCTCAGGCTGTTACCTAGAAAGGGTTTGAGTTTAATTAAAAAACGGCATGATATTGAAGTGAAATGTTTTATCTTTTGAGTTGCTAAAATATTAATTTCCTCTTGAATGAATAATATAAACACTTTTGTAAACATATAATTGCTGTTTTTTTTTTTACTGAAATTTTAGGGTAGAGCCTAGGATATTTCTGTGGGTATTTCTGCAGGTTGGATGTTGAGCTAAGAAATGTTTAACTTATTTTCTCTTACATAATTTGTAAATCATTATCATGTTTTGTCACATTTTGTGTCGTGAACAATTACTGTTGCTCATTTTGTTGATTTATCCTTTGGTTTCTGGCAAAAGATGAGGTATCATTATAGTGGAAGGCATTTCTTTAGAACCAAAACAACAAGTACAAAATCTAATGTTTGGTGTTTAATATAAAGTTTGATATGGCTGTAAATCTGACCATGATCCCTAAGCAGTTACAATATGTAAGATTAATTTTTTCTATGATTAAGATGGAGACCACGTATGTAGAGAAATCTGGCTTTTATTGGATCTTATTGTAATTCTTGTTATGTTTTGAAGTTGACCAAAAAGATGATACTAATATATGAGGCCAAGTATAAAATTGGCCTTGAGATATCAGGGGATTTAAAAAAGGGTTTGATCCATCCAATTAGCTACCTAATTTAAATAATGTAGACATCATGAGCTCAGCCAGCTAAAACTCATAGTAGGGCCTTTTGGGAAGGTTTCCTTTGCACCCACACTAGAAAACTAATGAGCCAAAACTCTCACCCCGATACCAACATGAGTTTAGAGAAACTCATGAAAAGGAGGTTGGAAATATTTTAAAGTCTCATTATCTTGGGGGAAAAGATTGAGGAAGGCAAAATGGACTGAAATGGCATGTCTTTTTTTGTTAGACATTGGTTTAATTTATTGTTTCCTAGTTCCCGTTGTCGTGCTCAATCCTTTTCTGGTAGGTGATAATCACAGCCTTATTTTTGGTCTGTTTATAGAAGCTAGCCAGATGTCTGATCATTAACAACTATTTACACATTTCTATAAGCCCTGCAAAAGCCAGGAACACATTACCAAGTCTTGCTCCAGGGTTTGTTTCCCTAATGTTACTGAACCGTTCTTTGCATTTCTAAATGCCTGGTTTTCCACTAGGTTCAATTAAATGTCCATGCACATTAACTCACTCTCACCTGACCCTTTTTACTGTACTATAGTGTTTGTGTGCTTGTTAATACATGTTAATGAAGCCTTCCCTGCACTTATATCCCTCCTGTCAGTAGGTTATGATGATAGTATTAGTCAAATATAAGTACCTGTATACCCAAGTGTATTAACCTTGCAAACTTGCAGTAATTAATTCTGCAGATGAAGACTGATAATGTGAACTTACTCCTCATTAATAAATTCTGCTTCCTCTTCTCCCCAGGCTGCCCTGATGGCACCCTTTAATGATCTTTGCAGCTTATTGCAGCAATCCCTCTAAAACGTCCAATGAAAAACAATGCCTTGTGACTGAACATCTGAGCATTTTATGTGACTTATTGTGGAGCATTGTTTTAAGCAGCTACATCATTGATTATCTACATTTGCAAGTGGAAAAAAAGGCATTTAACATTTGCTTCAGGGAAAGCTAGTCAAAGTTATTGGCACCTTGTAAATAATGCACATAGAAAAATAGCAATTTTAACAGGAAAATGCTATCAGCTAATGTTAATGGAACATTTATAGTAAATAAATGATATAGCAAAAATAGCAGTAACAAATAATGCCTCCAGCGTTTTGAAGAGAAACTAAGTGAAGATATCTTCACGAAAAGAAAAGTTTTATATTTGTCATTATGATTGTTATATAACACATAAAACACATTAAATCTATTTCTAGATATATTTCCTTATTTCAAACAGAGCACGGCGAGCTTGAAATAAATAGATATATAATAAAATAATAATCGTATATATACAGAACTTAACACTAACATTCATACTTTATTAGTAACACCTGTACAACTGCTTATTTATTTAGTCGGTACAAGATGGATTGATTTTAGTATTTCAGAAGCTGCTGATCTCCTGGAAATTTCATACACTACAAAACCCTTAGTGTGTGACAGTTCTGTGGGTGGAAACAACTTGTTAATAAGAAAGATCAGAAAAAAAGCTGGATTGGCCTTAGCTGCTGAGAAGGATGTAATTAACTCATATATTTATAACACCTAGATTTTAAGGTGTGGTGCCTGCTAAAATGCTTTTCTGCTTATTACAGATGTCAAGAGTGATTATTTTAGATAATATAGACTTCTTGACAGCTCCAGTCACCCTCCTCTCTTCTCTCTCAACAAGATGTTTAAAACCTACAGAAACTTTACACAGGATGTTTTTCTGTTCTTTTTTTGCACTATTCTGTGTAAACTTTAGTGACTCTAGAGTTATGCGTAAAATTCTCTCCAGATTCTTATATCCTTAAATCAACCCATCTAGCACAAAAATGTATGCCATGGTTAAAGTCACAAAAATCACAATTGTTTTACCTGGTCTGAACTTGTGTTTCTATGATTTTATGCCTCATATTGTTGCCACATGATTGGTTAAATGTATAAATCAGTAGGTGCACAGTGTCTGGTGAGTGTACTGTTTACATTTTATATTTTATTTGCTGGAATCCAATTTTTTTAAGTGTGCAGGACTATTTTAGATTTAAATTTAAAAAGAAAATTTTTAATTACATTTTGAATCAACTTTTCCATTTCATCTGTAATATTTAAGACTTGTCTGTTAATTAAGCCATTCTGGCCATAGACATGCTGAGAAATGTTAAACAACAATATAATAAAGCTTACATTGCAACATTATTGGCTGTACCATTCCAGGTGTTATAATAGCATTATTTGCTTCTATACTATAGAGAATCATTGATTGACATTTGGATTAGAGTTAAGCAGTCTGAAAGTTGATCTCCAGTAACAAAGTAAGTACAAGAAATATATATATATATATATATATATATATATATATATATATATATATATATATATATGCATTACACATATGGAGGGTGAATACCATTTTACTAAAGCAAGCTCCAAACCGCTACACTACAACCACGACTGTGCCACCTACATCATCTGGGGCAGTTCAGAATCAATATTTAATGCTCCTCAGAGGCTGTAAGCCAATGGTACTGCTCATAATCACTGGTCTGGAAGTGGCAAACAAACCCTTTTCCAGGACAAGCTAGTTAGCTTCCTCACGATGACTGGCTTTTCTTGAAAATAGATTTTTACGTATGTCCAACACCACAAACATTTTTCCTTTTCGGTGGAAGTCTAACTCAGATGTATTAATGTGTGCAGAGCGCTACAGAAGCGTTTTGACAGTCGAACTTAGCTGTAACAGTTTTGCTCTGACCAACCAGAAGACGGAAAAAAAATACTGACTCTATTCTGGGCCAGCTAGCTATTTGAAATCTGATTGGTTAAATAAACAGATCCATTGTTAATAGAGACTAAGGTAAAAAGGACAGCATTATTGACTTTAAAGGCGTTGGGCAGATTAGATTGACATGGCAGCACATAGAGGCTGAAATCTAATTGGACAAAAAATCTAACATCCACATACACGTACTGTAAGCAGTGCAGCCAGAAGAAACGCTACAAAATAAAGAGAATAAACTGTTGGGAATAAATTAATACAATTTAATGGAACAAATATTAGAATTTAAATTGTAAATAAAGGTCAGTGCTTCTGATAGAGAAGGTTTTGCTGGCCCTAACAGCCCACCACTGGTTCCTACTGCACACCTAACTGCTGTCACATTGTCCTCATACATGTCGTGCACCACGCTCACATACTTTTCTGACACAGCAGACTTCCTCATACAATACCACAACTCCTCTCTCGGCACCCTGTTGTACGCTTCCTCTAAATCCACAAACACTCGATGCAACTTCTCTATACTTCTCTATCAACATTCTAAGGGGGGAAAAATTGCGTCTATAGTGCTTTTCCTCGGCATGAAACCATACTGTTGCTCACAGATGGTCACCTCTTCTCTCAGCCTGGCTTCCAGTACTTTTTCTCATAACTTTGTGGTGTGACTGATCAACTTAATTCCCCTGTAGTTACTGCAGGTCTGCACATCTCCCTTATTCTTTAAAGATCAGTACCAGCACACTCCTCCATTCCTCAGGCATCCTTTTACCTTCCAGAAATTTGTTAAACAATCTTGTTAAAATCTCCACTGCCATCTCTTCTAAACATCTCTATGCTTCTTCCAGTATGTCATCTGGTCCTACCGACATATCCTTTCCAGCTCTGTCCCGTTGCCTGCCTAATCAAATATTAAGTACAAATACTTTTCACCTTCCTTAGTGCCCAACTTCTCATACAGCTACTCATATGCACTTTCCTTTGCTTTTGCTCCTGTTTTGCCAACCTCTTTCTCCTTATGCTTTCCTGTACTTCCTCATTCATCTACCACCTCTCTTTGTCTTCCTTTATATTTACAGCTGACACACCAAATACCTTTCTAGCTGTCTCCCTTATCACTTTTGCAATAGTTGGCCAATCATCCAGCACCTCTTCACCAACACCGATCCCCTGACCACTTCCCTTAATCTCTTCCTCCTACAGTTTTCTCCATCTTATTCTTCTTTTAGTCCTCCTCTTTTTTATTACCTTCAAAGCCATCCTACAGACCACCATCTGATGCTGTCTAGTTACACTGTCCCCTGCCAACACCTAACTGTCTCCAATCCCCTTCAGGTTGCATCTCCAACATAGAACAAAGTCCACTTGTGTGCACCTTCCTTATGCTCCTCCTTTTTAAAAAAAATATGTATTCACTATTGCCATTTCCATCATATTCCTCTTCTTAAGTCCATACCTACCAATCACCTCCTCATCACCTCTGTTCCCTTTACCAACATGCCCATTAAAGTTTGCCCCAATCACTAATCTTTCTTTCCTAGGTACTCTCTTAACTCATTTCAGAATTTTTATTTCTTCCACATCTCACACTCCACTTGCGAGGCATAGGCACTGATGACATTTATCATCACCCCTTCAACTTAAAGCTTCATCACCCTATCAGAAACTCTCTTCACCTTCACTAGACTCTTACTTCACTCTTCCTTCAGGATCACCCTTACAACATTTCTCTTTCCATCCACACCATGATAGAAAAGTTTAAAACCCTTCCAATGTTCCTGGCCTTACTCCTTTCCACTTGGTCTCCTGAACAGACAACATATCTACCTTTCTCCTCTCCATCATATCAGCTACCTCTCTCCCTTTACCCTAGTACCAACATTTAAAGTGCCCACCCTAACTTCCACTCTCCTACACTTCTTCTTTTCCTACTGTCTCTGTAGACATCTTCCTCCTCTCCTTTTCCTTCTTGGCCAAGAGTAGCCCAATTTCCAACGGTACCCTGTTGGCTAACAATACCTGTGGCGCTCGTTGGTAACCCAGGCCTCGACCGATCCGGTATGAAATTCTGGTTTGTATATTTTATTTGATGTTTTACGATGGATGCCCTTCCTACCGCAACCCTTCACATTTATACAGGCTTGGGGCCAGCACTAAGACAGCATTGGCTTGTGCAACCCTAATGGCTGGTTTACGTTTGCTCCTGGTGTGATACTTATCTAATATCCAGAAACACATCTCTTGCTGTTATTACTTTGTAATGCTTTTTCATCTTCGGTTGCAGTAAAAACTCTCCTCATGTTATGCATGTTATCCTTATCAATATTTGAAATGTGCACACTGTGGTGCCATGAATGATACAAGAGTTTACATACAAAAAGAAGTCAAATTAGGATCAGGACATTCATTGCTTCAGGTTAAGTAGAGTTCTTGGGTGAGGAATTTGATTGACAGTTTTCAATTCTGTAACAATCTGAAGAATTCCCAGGCGACTACAAACCATTTAAATTAAATGCTATATTTAGAAACATGCCCTTTAAAAATAACTCCTGCAAAATTTCATATGATTATTTGTGACTTACAACTATATTGTTGTAACTAGAAAGTCATTGTATTCTGTGGTGATATGTATCAGGACACAGTAAAAATCATGTGCTTTCAGCAGGTCTTAGAATTGTTAAATACAACCTCAGATAAAGAACACATGACATATTACATTGTATCAATATAAATATTTTTTTGCAATTTATCTGAACATTGCACGGTATGACCTTGGGGTGGATTTGCTGGAATGCCCAATCCAGCAAAGATTATCAAATGTATTTGTAAAATGTTTTCCACTTGTGAGTAATATTCTTTACTGTAAAATGATTTTTACGGAAATGGCCTTATAACCGTTACCATCCGATGGAAGCAATAAAGGTGTACTTAGTTTTTCACACATGATTTCTCCAGGATTTTTATTATTATTTTATTTTAATGATTTGTGGAGGATTTATGGCGTATAGATGACTGTATACCAAAACTGACATTCCTCCACATTTCTAACTCCCTACACTCTCCAAGGAAATAGATTGTTTGGCAACTAAAAATACAAATATAAATGAAATAAATCTATGTAGTGCTTCATATTTTAATATTACAATATGTAATAAGAATATGATTATAAATAGGATGATGATATGTGTAATTATTAGCCTTGTACACACTTTTATTTGTGCATTTAATTTTGTTTCTATTGTTCTACAATTGCAAATTTATTTGCCAATAGAATAAAAAAAACATTTAAAGTTTGAAAGTTTAATTATCTTATATTTTCTTTATATATTGTATGTCATAATATAAAATTTTGACTATATGCTGAGAAATTAGTACCTGCCTATACAAGGTAAAAGATAAAGCTGCAAATTTGTCACATGCACACACTCACACACACAAACACACACACACACACACACACACACACACACACACACACACACACACTAACAGAATGTTTAGACTACAGCTGTCTGTAGCTGACACACTGTGATTATGATTAATTGTTACTAACTAAGGCCCAGAGGGCTCCATTGGAAAAGACATCTGCCATTCACACACACACACACACACACACACACACACACACACACACACACACACACACACAAACAATAAAAGGAAAATTGAGAATCACATTTAAGTAGTAGTAAGCAAGAATAATCTTTTTTGAAAGATACTGATGGACTTTCTAACAGACTCATTTTAAATATGATTATAATTCTAATCAGTGAACTCTCCCTTTGTCACATGATGTCCCTCTGACTATTTCTACTTGTGCATTTGTCTGTTAAAAAGAATGTTGCAGATCAGATAGAAACAAATGACTTCCACTAAAGCCAGAGACTCAGATGGTTGTGCTATTTTAATAATTTACTTTTTTCTCTATATTGGCAGGGTGGTGTGGTGGGTAGCATTGTCATCTCACAACTTCAGTGTTTAATGAATCTAACTGGATCTGATTACCAAACATAGTAATACTAGCATGCACACTGAACTGGGACCTGTTCACTGTTAGGATTTTTTTTTAATCGAGTTTACTTTGAGACCAAGTACCACCATGTCTGCAAAGTGTGTGGCATATCCCAACTGACCTGCTAATTGATCAGCGTACAGGTAATGAAAGTGATGTGGGGGCATTTGGTGCTGTTTCTGTTTGGTTTCAATATTTCATATTTAATATTTGCTTTTGCTCACCTTGGTATGAAAAGTGACTGTGATTATTGAATTCACTTAAATAAACTTTGCACTTGAATGTGTCTCTGAGGATGAAGGAGGGAAAAGCTGATGTGTCTTCATTGATTTTTCTGCTGGACTTTCTGGGTGATTACTCTTTTGTGTCTGTTTGCCTCTCTCTCTCTCTCTCTCTCTCTCTCTCTCTCTCTCTCTCTCTCTCTCTCTTTCTTTCTGTGTCTCAGTAATTAACCGCTCACAGGTGCTTCGTTACCATCGTACCCTGTATTTTGATTCATGAGGAAGATAAAGAGAAAATTTCTGCTGAATGATCTTCATCATGGCTCTTTTCCTAGCAGCTGGTGACTGGACCAAACTCTGTATTACTATTGGAATGATTAAATGATTGATCAAATGAAATAGATTAGAACAGCTTGTCTACAAATTAAATGGACTAAATTTCTGAAGTATGCAATGCTTTTTCTCTTTAGTATATCAGCTATCCAAATTGATAAAATGTTATGTTGTTGAATTAGTCATTTGAATTGATCATCTAAATGAGGTTTCGACACTTCCAAAATCCAATTTGTCCAATACATGTTTATGCCCCAACCTGCTTAGCATATGAATGTCTGGCATCAAGTGTCCCTATCAAGCCTTTCAAATCCAATATGCCTCTAATCGATCTATGAAACATTTTTTACTTGACATTCATAGCTAAATGTTTGTCCTCCTGTCCTCTTGTCATGGGTTATGCTCTTTAAACATCAGGATAATATGCCTTTTTCCATTTAGCAACATGCCAAGCTTCCCATTAGCCTTCATTACAGCTCTGATATGGATTTTCTACCTTTCTGCATCGATATGTTCACATACTGTATTCATGACACCACACCTACAATGAAACCATGGGGTGAAACTGGTTTAGCATTCTAATGAAGACAGTTTGTAAATTAAATTCTGTGTGAAGTTTACTGTAAATGTGTGATATTAATACTTGTGATACTTGTACTCTCCTTTCTTTTAAAACACTCATTTAAGTCATTCATTATATTCAGAGCTGTATTTCAGTATTTTCAATAATTTGATAAAAAATAATTAAAATAGTAAAAAATTAACTATTTTAAAAAATATTTCATCTTGAAAGATTCATTGAAGAGATTCATTGAAAGCTGATTAATTGTTATATATGTGATGGTCAGGTGTCCAACTCTAACTTTTTTTTAATTAATTACCATTTAACTTAATTTAGAATGAACTTAGAGGACTGCACACACATACATATTCACACACACATAGAGTGTGGGTCAGAGATGGGCAGTATTTATGATACTTGTATTTCAAATACGTATTTCAAATATAAAATAGGATTTTTTATTTGTATTTGATAGGGTTGATGAAAATGGCTTCATATTTTGTATTAAAATACTTTAGGGTTTTGTATTTTTGAGTTTGCCCAGACTTGTTTAGATTAGAACAGAAAGAAGGATTAGAAGAAGGTGGTGAAGGTAAGAAATGTGCAGCTTTCAAATTGGTGTCCAATGATAAATAAATAAATAAATAAATGTTTCATTGCTGAATATTGTACCCTAATTAAAGTAGTTGTTTAGTAGAATCATAATTTTGGATACTATTGCATGAATGACTGCCTGACATATAATAATATTATTATATTTATGATTAACAATTAAATGATTAATAAGTACTGAAAGCCCTTTGTTACCAAATACCAAGTAACTAAATTAGGATACAATTATGATTAATTTGCACACTGTTAAACATTAAACTGTTGGGTACTTTCAAACTAACCTTCATCTGGGAGATCACAGGGACATGTATGTGCATATTTGATCTGTTAACTGGTTACACATGTCAGATTTATTGCATGACTCAGCCAGAGACAAATTGTTGCTATTAAACATTGTTTACTTAATCCACTGAGTCAGGGTATTGTTGAAGACATAAATTAAATAGGCCAATTGATGGTAGGTTTGCAAAGAGACGTCATGCTCCATTGTAGAGGTTTTTTTTTCTTTTGTAAAATACTAAAATACAGTAGTTTATTTTAATACATAGTGTGGCTGCTGTATTTTGATGTTCATTTTGCACTTAAAATTAAAGTATTTTATATTATATAAATTTTTTTTTTTTATCTTAGCCCAATCCTGCATATATATATTATATTTGGTGTATTATATTACACTAAAAATTGTGTATCTTTCAGCTACATCATTTGAGGTTATTGCACTTCGAATATTTCTTTTAATTTTACTTTACTGGGTTTTTTCTTTCTTTCTTTCATTTCAGGAACAGACACTGTCCTGTTGAGTAAAATCATTGAAAAGCTGAAACTGCACCCCAGTGAACTGGAGCCGAGACCCTGGAAGCTGCATTAGACTTAGCTCTAAGAAATCCCGCCTAGTGCAGAGTAAATATGGAAAGCCAAACATGCCTTAACACTTTCACTCTACTTTCTACAATAATCTAGCGTCTTATTATGTATTATTTAATCTACCTACAAAAATGTTTAGGAATTATAAGTTTACAGTGAAAAATTCATTATCCGCAAGTAATTTCCATAACAACAAAAACAAATAATAACAATGATAATAATGATAATTATTATTATCATTATTATTATTATTATTATTATTATTATTATTATTATTATTATTATCATCATTATTATTATTATTATTATTATTATTGTATTTTTAGTACTAAATACTAAAATACAAAGTATTTTTTTTATTATTTTTTGGAATACAAAATAATTTTACCGTGCTGTAATGTATATGTGACAATTAAAGGAATTTTTATTTTAATTATTGTAACCTTCTTTCTTAGTTTAATTAGTTAAATAAAAATATTATTACATTTTAATAAGCAACTTAATGTTCTTATTTAAACTACTTTATTTGCATACATGCAGTATGGTTTAAATCATTCTAAATGTAACTAATCACATTTTTTGTGTGTGTGTGTGTTCATTTTCAGTGTTAACCCCTGTGTACATTGGGAGCTGCAACTGGTGCTTTTTTGACCATGCGGATTACTGGGAAAATACGCCACAGAGACATTTGACACGATCCAGCAAGTTTATGGCTAAGCTGCAATGAGTCGTTTGAGGTGTTTTGAGTTTCAAGAACATCACTGGAACACTACAAGAGATCAGGAAGAGCTTTAACAAGCTCAAACACAAAAAATACAAAACCATTCAGCAACGTATGCATAATGATTGTCGAAGAACAATCTACAACATTGCTGTCATTGTTGATATGTAACACTAAACAGTTCAGGCAATCCTCATGTCCTTGAGACCCCATCATCTCCACGACAGAAAAAGGCGAGTCCACAGCTCGACCAAGTGCATGCTCAGCATCTTTTTAACAAGCGCAGCGTTGTGCATCCTCATTTCATCCCTAGGGACCAGACTTGTAAAAGCAAGTTCTACTGCCAGGATTTTAGTCATCTGAGGAAGGACATTCAGCGAAAGTGTATGATGTATGGTACGTTGGACACACAGCTGGGATGAGCGTATCTCTTGCCCTGTGAGATGCCCCAATCTCGCTAGCAGTCGATGGAGTAAAGTTGTCTCTGTGTGAGACAGGTTCAAACAGCAATTTTAGTGATAAAAGCATGTCTTTCAAGCGTTCAAGTATGTCTCTAGCTTGTAGTGAAAAAAGAAGAGGAAAGCCATCAGTTTGGAGCAGAAAAAATGAAAATAATAAATCAGCATGAAGCAGGAAAGACTGTCACAGTCATAGTACCATCTTTGACTTACAACATTATTGACTTACGATGGGGTCATTGTAACGTATCTCCATTGTAAGTAGAGCACTACCTGTACACTTATCCCATGTGTGGTGCAAGTTACAATGGTTAGATTTTCCGATCTTACGATGATGATAGTGATACATAAAACAAAATTGGAAAATTCTCTTGTCTCTTTACTTTTTATCATCATCACCAGACACTGCCACATACAGTACACATTAACTTTTGTTCGGCTTCTCCCATTAGGGGTCGCCACAGCGGACTATTCGCATGTTTGATTTGGCACATGTTTTACTTTGGATGCCCTTCCTAACGCAACCCTCCCAGTTTATCCGGCACTAAGGCTTGTGCAACCCTAATGGCTGGGGTTGGTTCCCTGATCGGAGATCGAACCCGGGCCGCAGCGGTGAGAGCGCCGCATCCTAACCACTAGACCACCTGGGAACCTACATACAGCACATATTTACCATCAATTTTATACATTACGGTACTGTAAATTGCTTCATTTTTTGCTAAATAATGTACTGTAATCTGTTAAACAATTGCAGTGTACCCCATACTGATCACCATTCTTTAAGACTCCTGGATATGCTAGGGCATGTCCCGACTTTCGATGTTTTTTTCAAGTTACGATGGGGTCATCGAAACGCATCTCCATAGTAAGGACTACTTGTACTTCATACCTCATTTTTACTCCTCCGGCGGTAACACATAGTACACTCAAGCGGTTTTGAGGTCTTTTGGTTTTTTTTTAAGGCGCTTATGACTCGTATGGCTTTCCACACGCATCCGCGTACTCCAGTACGAGTAATAATCCGATTTACTTTTGTTTCGAGATCTCACAAGGCTACATCGCGTTTCCCTTCACCAAAGAACAGATCTAGTCTTAATTGCACTTATATTTGATGTTTCTCTTTTCAGCGGTTGTGGCTAGTTTGTGTGTGTGTGTGTGTCTGTGTGTGTTTGTGTGTTCTGTAGTATCAGTTCCACTCTGCTTGCTGCAGATGAAGCAGCACTGTTCAGCTCCACCGGCGGCTTTACAGTGTAAACCTAAAAAATCGCTTCGTTTCTTTTTCAAGTGGTCACTCCGAGATGATCTGGGTTTGTTATAGGGGATGCGAGGAGTCCAGCACTGAGAGATACCCGGATACGGTGTCGACTCGATCTCAGTGTCTTCCTCAGCCATTTTCGTCATGGATTTGAATTTTACGACTGGGAATAAACCTGGAATAAGGTGCCGATGATCCTTTCTCGGAGGTGTTAAACAATTGCACTGGGGCACATCCTGGATCATCATGACTCTGGGGGGAAATCAGATCAGGTAGGATCCTTTGGCTTGCTCGGATGAATGGGCGACGGTCATGATTTCTGGCCAGATCACTGAGCAGAGAGGGAAAAAAATCCAACAGCATCAACCCAACTGGAACTTTTCACCTGCTAAATATAAACACTTTACTATTAATACCATTAATTCTGCTTTATTATTCTGTACAACAACTTCCTTTCTGCTCAGATTTCACCATCATTGTATTGTAGAATGGATAATTCTTTTTTTTCTTTTTTTAAAACCCTCATTATAGCATGAAGAAATAGTGCATCAGTGCGTCTGATTGCTGCATGTGCCCACGTTATGTATGTAGGTCTAATATAGCACCTGCTTTCTGACAAGTCATTTATATCATGCTTTTTCTCCTACTCTTTTAGAGCTGATTTTACACCCTGGATTGCTTTCATTGCATATCTGAGTCAGGCATGATATATTTCCTCTTTGCACTAAATCTGGGTTATGACAATGTTGTGGAGGTGGGAGGTGTGTATCAGTCCCACCTGTATTTTCAGACAGTCACGTTATTCAGACACAGACATGGCCATCCAGCCCAGAAAATTCTGGGTCAGGGATATGGTCGTGTAGACCAAAAGTGACCTGAAGGTAAACAGTGTTACAGAAAGTAAGAGTTTTAAGTCAGTTTTAATAAACAAATGCAACATTTCCAGGCAACAATATTTGACCTAGAATCATCCACTGTCTGGTGTACTGATCGTGTACCAAAAGTGGCTTGTTGGTTAAAAAGTCTTTTGTTTTTGGTGATATTTGGCAAAAATCGTGGATTCATTTCAGGAGTGTAAATAAAATATTGCATTGAGCTCTTTTTGTAGTCTCTGTGGGGCCCCAGCCTCTGTAAACAGTAGACCAATGGAAATCAAGTGCCCTTAAACATGTTAAAGTATATTGTTAAATAAAATATGTAGGTGAAAACTTCAAAAAAATAAAATAAATAAAAAATTCAGCATTTTTGAATATTTTGTAAATATAATAATACAAAGAAAAAATGCAAAGTTTGGTTTGACATGATTGAAATGAATCACATTAGCACAACTTGTGTTTGATCATGCAATTTCAAAGCCATGAATCAAATCCACCTCCACAGTCTCACCTGAGCTTCCGGTCACTAGTGTTCTCCAACAGCAACATTACTACTGCAGGACTCCAATGTACTTTTATTATGTGAGGTGAATTTGATAGTAAGGTTAGAAAGTACAATAATTCAAATAATGTTTTTTCTAGCAGGGAATAAATGAATATCTTGTGGCCCGTCACCAACTGTTATAAAGACTTGGGCATGGCAGGAAAATGACTTTGCAGGGAACATGGATGGAGATATATTAATTAAATGTTTGATTTTCAAAAATCTATCCTCTGGGTAAAATCACATATTATAACTTTAAGCTATAATGCACTGAAAAGCTAAAGTAGATCTTTTTGTAGTGCTTCTTCCACAGTTCAAAACAACCTTCATTTAACATTAATGTCATTAAGTGCATTTAACCTTTTGTTTAGACATTTAATAAAATCAATTTTACTGCCATTGTCAACTGTTCGTGCTCCCCAGAGGGGCCTAATATTACATTTTTGACATGTGATTAAACTTGTCTCTGTGGTAGGCTCTGCTTCTGCTTTAAGAACCCCATCATGTTCTTTCACAGATGACTAATCAAGGCTGTTTAGTAGCAGCGCCTAGTTGTGCGTTTAGTAAAACATAGCTTGCAAATAGCAGCTCTACTGTCTGTTTATCACAAAACATATTCATGCACCATAGATTTTACGGTCTATCTCCAAACCGTCCTACGCGGAGCGTTACTGTCTGCTGATTTTTAGCTTTTACCTTATTGGACTTTACCAGATAATGGCTGATGTCAGTGCAACTCAGCATTTAAGATTTTCACATCAATTGAAATCTGGACCAAACACAATTATTCAGATGTGGTGCTTGTGCAGTAGTTCAGGTAATTTCTGGTCTACAACAGGCATGAGATTTTATCTCATTAGGGGAGTTTTTTTTGTATTCTAAGCCAGATTCACATGAGTTCATCACTGTTATTCTGCAGCAGTAAATAGGGCAGATGATGAAAGTGGTAAGCATTAGGATGTCACTCTTTTGCTGTCTGGGATAACTGCTTGCATGCTTTAGGAAATCCAGCTTAAAGGTCGAGCTCTGGCCATATGGCACCCTATACATCTTTACAGCAGCACCTTAAAGGTACACAATAGGAGCAAACACAATTGAAAAAAAGATACAAATCTTGACTTGAGACTGGGAATATACAGTGCCTTCGTTCCACTTCATGATTGTGTCCCACTTGTTGTTGATTCTTCACAAAAAATTACAGTTTCATATCTTTATGTTTGAAGCCTGAAATGTGGCAAAAGGTCGCAAAGTTCAAGGGGGCCGAATACTTTCGCAAGGCACTGTATAACTAAAGCTAATACAGATTCATTGAAATCATATGATATTACTTGTACACATGAAAACCTGCTTGAAATTTAGCAAAAAAAAATAATTTCAAGCATTCATGAGTCTTGCTCTGTCCTAAGAAAAGGTTTCTGTCAGGTAACCTGGCTGTAAAGACCTGATAATTGGAGTAATGCGGCGTTGGACCACCTGAAAATTGCCTCATGATCTCTGAAACACAACCAGAGTTGCCATCAGGGTTTTGATCACCTTTCACACCAAGGTGATCTTTCATACCTTGAAATATCTTCTCCCTAATTGCTTAGATCTAGGAAGAGTTCTTATTATTCTAAACATCTGCCATTTAAAAAATTATAAAGGCACTGAGCTTTTGGGAATCTTCAATACAGCAGAATCTTTCTTGTATCTTTTTCCTGATCTGAGCCTCAACACAATCCTGTCTCTGTTTCACAGGCAGTTCGTTTGACCTCATGGCTGGGTTCTTGCTCTGAATTGCATTTTCAGCTTTTATGCCTTATATAAGCAAGTGTGAGCTTTACTTAACCATGTTTATTCAATTGAATTTTACCACAGGTGGACTCTAATTTAAATGTAGACGAATCTCAAAGATGATCCAGACAAATGGGTTGCACCTGAGCAAGTGTCATAGCAACGGGTCTAAATACTGATGGCAGTGCTGTATTTAAATTTTTTTGTCTTTTTTTTTTTTTGATAAATATGCAAATGAATCACATTTGTTTATTGCTTTTTCATTATGAGCATGGAAAGTAGATCGATGTAAAAATTACTTTGCAACATAAGAAAACCAATTAAATAACTAAAAACGTACTGAATGTACTGTAGCTGGTCTCATTTTGGATGAAAATGTGCTTTAAAAAATAAAATAAAAATAATAAAAATATTGCAAAATAAACTGCCTACTAAACTCACTACCCAGTACTAAACAAATATATTCCAGAGAATATAATATTCCTGAAACTACATAATGTTCTGTGTATAAATAACTTTTATTTTCTGGTTCTTCTAGCAATATTCCACAAAATCATAGTTGATGTGCTTTTCCACTGAATATTCACAACACATTAAAGCATTTTTTTTTAAATGTTGCTTTAGAAAACAAGCAGGACAAGCAGCACAAAAACACTAAAAGAAACACTGCATTTTTTTTGTTACAGCTTGAGTTCATTAACTTTTAACTTTTAAATATTCAGCAGTGTATATGCCTTCCTGTCACAGCCATGGCTGTATGTTTATTTTAAATGATAAACATGTTTAAATATGTATTATATGTATCGTGACTTTGCTCAGGGTAAATTTGCTAAATTGCATTTACATAATTGGGAAACAAGGTGAGGAAATGCAGGTAGTTTGCAATTAAATTCAGTACGAATGCATCAGCACAAGTTCATAGCAATTGCCGCATGTGAAGACTGGATGGGGGTATAATACTGAAATCGGTGTAATCAGCATGATTGGAGCCTCAACAATGCTGCTACAGAAACAATACGCTAATCTTTTTGCTGTTTTACACCTTGTTCAACTTATCAATCCTGTGATTATTCAGGTTATGCGATTCATTAGGTGTGTTGGAAACAATAAATTCACTCGTTTCTGCAATGTTAAACATTTGTTGGGGTAAATACACTGTTTACCGTATTTTTAAACACTAACGAGAGAGTGACCGAATGGTTTTTGAGACTGTAACTGCTGAAAACTAACTAGAATGGTCATGAGTTTGTTGCTTTACTTAATAACATAGAGATTTGGCATCGATTTCAAGTTTAAATTAACTAATGATTGATACATTGCAAATTTTACCGGCTGATTATACAGAGTAAAGGTTGTAGAATATCTTACAAGTTAGATCCTGTTGTCACACATTCTAAATTAGCTTAGGTAGTGTTCACCAAACAGCTCTATATGATCTGCTACTATACAAACAATGATGCATTAGAACAAGCACAATAATTAATCTGTTTCTTCTATTACACCTGGAGTCAAGAGACGTTTACTTTTAATTTTCCACAGTAGCACTGGGTACATTGGCCATTGAAATGCTTGTGATGAGGCTCAGATGTAGACACTGATAGTAAAAGCGCTTAATAAAAATAAAATACTTATTAGAAATTAATTTGAGATGATGTAATGTGATAAGGTAAATAAAAACAATGGCAATAAATAGTAAGAAAAAAATCTATGTAGTAATATGTACATGTCCAGAAATGGCAGTATTAAAGTGATTCACTGTGAAATGAAGGACTACTGACTCTTAAGTAGTCTGATGGCTTGAGGATAACACATGTTCTTCAGTCTGGTGTCTGTGATTGGATGCATTGGAGCCGCTGCCTCATGTCATGTTTCCTGAAGAGGTAAAACTTATACACACCTTCTGACCAATCAGATTAGAGAATTCAACCACTGTTTATTATAAATATGTAGGCCTTAGAGCATTATTGATCATTTTCAGACTCGGTGCTATGTGACCTGGAGCGCTGACGTCCTGAAAGAGAGTTTTCCCATCAGAGTAGAAACGTTTCATCCTAGGATAAAGGTGATCTGTCAGAGTACTTTATATTGATTTGCAGTGATTATTTCCACTGAAACCATGCCAGCAAAAGACACTTTTTTTCATTTACTTTATCAACCATCTGTATATTGTGACATTTCAAAATGGCTGAAGTGACATAGATGTATTTCTCTGGGATGCATGATTTATCCTGTTGTATATGAAGGGGTTCAGTGGTCAGGGTCATTTTGATAGAAAAAAGTCAAGGTCCCTGGAACTTGTGCTGTAGAATAGCACAGTAAACCACAAAGAATTGTGTGTGAAGCTTTAAGGTCAATATAAATGGTTTATGATATGGTATGGATTGTTTTCCATTTGTTTTAATCCAGAAGGATTTGAGCCATGTAATACATTCATCAATATTATATTTGTTCAATTAATTAAAAATTTAAGGTCAAGGCAGGCTTCTTTAATTGATTCCATAACCAACACAACAAACAATATTGTTTCCTGTAATTGGTGGCTTCAGTTTAAGATAGTAAAATGATTAATGTTAGCTGTTTGTGTTTATCTGTGCATTAAAGAATGATCTCCTTTTGTTTGACCATCAAAGTTCCTCGTTTATATGTACTTTTCCACCCCTGTCTTTCAGGCTTTGTGATAACTTAGTGGTGTCATACTCTGTACACACTGTGAGACAAAAATGTTCTTCATTCTGACAGAATTCTATTAGATTCTTATATCACATTTTGTTCACCTTTATGTGGTGAATAGACTTTCTCTCAGTGAGAGATGAATCTCTGGCAGCGATAACTCGGACAGTGGCTAGTCATCAGGATCTTAGGACATGTATGTTTCAAAGAGTTTGAATATAGCAAAAGCGAACAGTTACTGATTTCTGTACAGACCCAACATATAGACAAACATTTTGTGATATCTGCCCATTATTTTTCCCAAAATATTTGGATGCAAACAATCGTGTAGGATGTCTTTGTATGTGGTGGCATTTAATTGTCCCTTGACTTGTCCATTGTCCCTTACCAGTTTAAGCATTAGGGTCTCCCTGTGCACAAAGCCAGCTCCATTAGAATGTGCATTACATGATTTGGAGTGGAAGATCTTGTTTGGCCTGAAGTAAAAATTTGACTATTGTCATAGTTAGGGGTGTAACTGTAAAAAAATTTCACAGTACAGTACACAGTTGAAGTCACAGTTCCATTAAATTTCGGTACGGTAAGCCGGAACAAATGCAAAACATAAAATTGCTTGTCGTTTTTTATTAACAGATTATTATTAATAACGTTTGTGGATATCAACAGTTTACATATTTAAAATAATTTTAATAGAAAAAATGCCTGCTTGGTTAAATAATATAAAATAATATTTTATAATATATAAATAAAATAGAATGAATCAAATTAATGCAATACACTTTTTTATATTTACTAGATTGAAAAATCAATTAAATTGGCACAAATAAAAAAATTGATTAAAATTAAATAAATAGAAAAATGTAATTAAATAGTTTAGATTTGTTAGACCCTATTTGGGTAATACAAATGTGTATGCAAGTGTGTGTGTTGTACATTTAATATTTAATTTAATCTAAATATATGATTTATTTAACTGTTATAATTATTTCAGCATACTTTAACAAAGGCCTTTATTCTTTCCATCCTTTATTCACTTCCTCGACATGTGGAATTGTCAGTATTTTTTCTTTTTTAAGAGAAGTTTTTGAAGTTGGACATAAAGCGCTAAAGAATCCATATCGCTAGCATTAGCTGCTAGCCAATTCCTGGTTAGGGGCTTACGCTAGCGATACACTGTGTATTCTTTAGCGTTTTCATGCAAGCGCAAAACAAATCTTATTTCCGGTGTGGAGTAAGTAGCCATAGTGACACTGCACTAAATCTAGTTTACTTTTATAACCCTCGCATTATTGTGTATGTTTTCAAATTTAATAATATAATTTTATTAAAAAAGCACTCAAAATGTGACTAAACAAACCTGCGGTCTGCCACTGTTTCTTGGTCTGCACAGGTGAGGAAAAGAAGAAAATAAATATATAAAAATGTGTCTATTGGACCCTGCTCAAGCCTATGGACTGATTTAAAGGCTGACTTTTCTAATTGTATGTGTATTAGTTAATGCTGTCAAACATCAACAGGTGCCTTCAACCACGTTAGACATCACAGGAAAAGGCTAAATGTCATTATTCTCAAATATCAATATTTAGAATGTGCTATTTCTTTATTTTTATTTTCACTTTTCCTCAGCATAATAAAAGTTTCCAATATTTTTTGTTGACTGCAAGTGGCAAAAAGTGACATTTTCTCCTGCCCAAAAATTATTTTTCCATTCTAAATTTGAGATGTGCTTAGAATTACACAGATATATTCTAACTGGTCTATCACATATCACTTTGCCAAACTGATAGCTCTGAAGCCTAAAATATTATAATAATCAACACTTTTTTCCTAATTTTTTTTTCCTGATAATGTTTTTCTGATGTTTCCTGAGCATTCTGACAAATGTTGGTAAGTAGAAAATTGAGTATAGTTGCAATATATGCATGCATAGCCAATAGAATTCTAATGGCTTTTACTGTGGATTTTTTAGACAAGTATTCAGGTTTCTAAATTATATCACTATAATAATATCAGCCATGCTAGATGTGCTGGCTATAAATATGGCCTCATATGTCACTCAGCTCTGGTCCCATAAGCCCTACTATGCTCACTTAGTGTTTTCTAACAGTCAGTGGGCTTCTTGCTTCTCCTGACTTCTGGCTGCTGTTTATGTCTCTCATCTTTCTTTACCCTATCAGTGCTTTAGGCTATTGGCCCAAAGGCTTTGATATGACCACTGGGACACTATGAAGGTCAGGGTTTTATTTCACTGAATCCCCCTGCCATATGTCAGGCTCCGGTCGCTGGTTATGCTAGAAATCATTCGGTGCAGGTAGAATAGAATCACCAGCTCAAAACCATTGTTTCATTTAATGCTGTTTGCATAATTAAGCACAGTTCACTCCCAGCACTTTTGTGTCTGTGTGCATTTCATTGTTTTAACTTATCAGCACATTAGCAAAGAGGCCAGCGTTTCGCCCAGTGAGCAGGCATACTCCTCAGCAAACATCTATCAAAATAATTTGTTTTATTAATGCATAAAGAGCTATTTAGGCCAGCTTAATGAATTGCAGTATAGGCTTTAGTAAGGAGGTGTTGAAGAAACCACACTAAGCGTAGTTACACTTCCATGCCTAGATTTAACATACATTTTTGCGTGTAAAAAAAGACATACACACTGGCAAACTCATGGAAAGCAAATTTTGTAATAGTGTCTATTGGACTGCCTCTCACATGACCAAAATAGCATGCTTATTTTGTTTGTTTGCCCTAATTGATATCCACTTTGAGAAATTTCTATCTTAAATGTGACATACATGGCAACGTAAATCGATCAATTAAAGCATGAAAATAACTTCCCAAATTTACTTTTATATATAATATTTATATTTGGAAACTCAATTACAGCATTTGATTTATGTATCATCTGGCTTTTATTGATAGTCAGATGCATTTAATAATTTATCAGCACTTTTCTTGGTACTTTTTGGCACCATATTAATGTATACACACAGGCTAGTGTTGTGCAAAACACTGAAAAAAGTTCACAAAATGGAAGGTGCACGGTGTTCCAGGAGAAATGGACAACTTCTGTTTGTTTCTTCTGGGAAATAAAGCAGAAACTCATTTGCTTAATTTGCTCCCAGCAAGTAGCTGTACTTAAGGAGTGTAATATTGAAAGGCCCACTGTAATCAAATATGGTGAATAGTATGACCATTATACTGGGCAGTTACAGACAGACCATTACAGACTGGCAAATTGCCTTATAAAAAGCATTTCTGTTTTTCAGTAATAGTATAATGTGGCTGTGAAGGTTAACAAACATGAAATAATTATTGATCTATTTATTTAGTTACTAGTGTAAAGTTACAGCTATCGATATTAAGCCACTTCAGAATATGAATCTCTATCATCCTATAATCCTATATATCCTAAAAAATGTAGGCATTATAATCAATATATATGTGCAATTTTTTTTTAAAGAGCTTAAATGTGTTGAATTTGATGTCACGTTCTTTGTTTTGAAATTTTAACCAACATGGCCTTCAACCCCAAATGAGTTAACAACCTCTACTCTAACACAGTTGACAACACCCAGGTGTGTAATTGAGCTGATCAGCTGAATCAGATGTGTTAGAGCAGGAAACACAATAAAGTGTGCAGAGCCAATGAAATAAAGAGCCAATTAGAGCTTGAAAAGAAAATTCTGGACAAGTTGTGTACAAATTTATCCATTTATCCATGTGGCTGCAGGTTTTTTTTTCTAGCCAAGCAGAAACCACAGTACAGCTCATCAGCTTTTTGAAGAGCAAGACTAATTGATTAAATATGTTCAGTCAGGTTCTGCATCCACATCAGCCCTCTGCTAATGAGTCTGGACAGCTTTGTTTTAGGCCATCCAATGTTTACTGAACCATTCAAATTCACAGATAAATTTTTTAAACATGCTTTTGAAATACTGATTTAGTAGTATTTAGTGACAATTTTTTTTTGTTTAGTTGTCAGCTGTCATATAACATTTGCAAATTGTAATGTATAGTATCTTGCTGTAGCAGTCATGTTTTTACACACTTACCCCTTTACAGGTTACGCTGCCAAAGTACATAATCATAAATTTATGTTGTTTTTTTTCCTGACTAGAAGTTTTTCCCATGTGGAATGGCAATTTATACGATTTACTGTCTTGGATTTTAAGCAAATGTGAGGATACGAAGAGGATATGAATCAACCCTAGCCAATTATATACATATTATCTACTTATGATAAACACAACAAAGAAAAGTAAAACAGCTCACTATTTACTGGGTGGTGAGATCAGTTTGTGTGATTTATTTTATTATCATTAAAAAAATGATACTAATAACAATATTATAAATTTAAAATACCCAAAGACTAGGTTTTCATGAAAAAGCTCTATGGTAGCTTTAGAAAGTATATGAACCTGTTAGTTTTTACATGTGATCTGTATTATAGATTATATCTAATATTTAATAGATAGATTTAATTGTTAATTATTAAAATTTAATTTTAATCAACACCCTGCAATCCACCATGAGAAACGAAACAAATAAACCAAAACATTTATAACATTGACAGCATTTAAATTGTTTAGTCCATCTGCTAAAATCATCTTTGAGTTTTGTTTCAGGCACAACAGCACATTTTAAATGCTAATAGTTGGTCAATGAGGTGAGGGAGGCAGTTTAAGAATATATAATGGGACATGCTCACCAGTAGCTTATTTAGTGCCACTGCGACCAAAGATACTGTAGACAGTGGAAAAAATTGTTTCAGTGTCGAAACATTTTGATTACAATTGCAGACCTACTATGCTGCTATGACACGCACAGGATGGAATATAATTACACAGAACACACGAGAGCTACCACATACACAAGTGGTAATTAAACAAATCATATAGGATTTAAAAAAACAAGTGTTTTTTTTTTTTTACTTGTAGCAACGGGGAGAATGTCTGTCTTAATTACACTGATACGTTAAAACAGGACAAAAAGAAAAATACATGCATTGCATTATTTTATGTGTGTACTAAGCTAATTAGCATGCAAACATTCTGTTCGAGTTTATTTACTATTGCCAAAGTAAAATAATTGCATGCTACACACTTGTACTTCATCACTCTGCACCCAGTGTAGCATAACAATCTTCATCATATATTCTGACAGGACAAAGTAACCTGTTATAGAATTATGCATGACACATAATAATCATAAAAGGTAGTTGGAATTTTGCAGTGTAAAACTGGGTTAAGGCACTCCAAATTAAGCTCAGGTGCATCCTGTTTGCTTTGGTTATCTTGAAATGTCTCTAGGGTTGTGTGATTTTTTTTTTTTTGGGGTGGGGGGGTCACACAATTCATAGTCCATAAAGCTCTCTCTGAAAAATACTCTACATATTTTAGTATTTTCCTCTGGCTGTTATTGCATTTCCTATTAATCTGCTTACTATTAAAATCTTTTTTTTTTTCATTTCATTCTCTCCTTTCTTTTAGGGTAAAGTTGGCTTGGGCCGAAAAATGAGCTATAGAATAAGCAGCTCTAGGGTTCAGGTAAGTAGATTAGATTTTTATTTCATTTTTTTTGTCATTTTGCTTTGGGCTTTGATCTGCACTGAATTAAATACACAACAATTATGCTTGAGCTGGAGGTAAGGTGAATTAGGCAGGACATGAGCAATTAATGATGAAAAAAATGACAATTTTCAGTTCACCATTCATTTAAAAATGTTGTGAACTACACAAAGAGGGTAAAACCTTTGTCGCTATGGTGGTTTTCCAAGGATGTCTTCAAAACTTTAATTTTAATGATTTAGAAGGAGCAGTGTAACTAATTAATGGATTTCGCTCCACAGCTTTACCCTTGAAACTGCAATTTTATAGTTTGTACCTTTGTATGTCTTAAGTTTAGAGTCTGTTCTCATGGATTGGTGTTCTTTCTGTTGTGAAGTTTGTAGGGTTTGTGTCTAGAATGAATAAAATGTTATTTTGCTTTGTTTTATTGTGTGGTAAAGAAGCCACATAGACCAGATCTGCTTGAAAAAAAAGTGCCTTAGGAACTGGTGGAGAATCCTGACCAGATGAATAAACATATTTGATGTAGTTTTTACAAGAATGTATTTGCATAGTAAATAATTGAAATAAACAGGGCAGTAAGTAATTACTTAATATTCTATTACAATCTGCCTAATAACTCATTCAAGTTAATTACACAGATTAAATAGATTTTCTCAAATAAATGTGGCAGCCAATGTGTGTAAACAAATTATCCTTTTATATGGATAAATAATTTAGCCTAAAATTAAAGAAGCAACTGATTTATGCAATATTCCAGTACTAATCAATCAAACAACATCAATAGATTTGTATTCATTTAGAAACATCTGCTTTTATTGCTAGGGAAATGGCTAGAATGGTGCCATGGATTTATCTTTAAGACTGCTTGCAAAACTGCAATTGTGTGTGGCAGTATAAGAAATTCAAAATGATGGCAGGTTGGAATGAATCCCATGTTAATAAGAGCAAACAACAACAAAATGACAGTAACAAATTAAATCTATTTGAATATTAAATTATATTAATATGAAACTTGAAATGTGTGTCAACATCAAGTATCAATTGTACACATAACTGAATAGACACTATATATATATATATATATATATATATATATATATATATATATATATATATATATATATGTGGGCCATCTCCTGGCCTTAATTTAGAATCAATTTATTTTTTAATTATGATTAGATTTTTACATTTTAATTATTGCTGAAACAATTCCTCGCCTAACTCGACTAATTAGAATACATTTAGAAATTACAATTTGAAATTATTTGCCTCGCTGTTTTGTTTAGTCTTTTGACAGTAACCACACACAGAGCACCGTGTTTCCCAATGGACCATTATTACTGACACACCACCCGCTAAACTCAAAACTGCTCTGGGGTGTCATTTATAAACGTGGTGTACGCACAAAACAGGGTTGGAACATTTGTATGCCACTTTCCAAGTAAAAAAAAGTGGTGTGCGCTGTCGGTGTCGGCATTTCCCTTTCTCGCCTTCTGTGTTTTTACATCGCAAGGCACAGAGTTTACTTACAGGTACGCACTTTCTCCTGTCCATTTTTTTTTTTTTTTTTTTTTAAATAAATCACAACCTTTGCATGGAAAGTCTTTGCAGGGGTCTCGTTTATAAATGTGGTTTACACAATAAACAAGGTTTAAAAGGTGCATACGCCATGTTTGTAAACAAGACCCCTGGACAGGTAACACAGAAGACACAGAATGAAAAATGCAGAAATGGGGAGAAAACAGCGAGGGGCGAGGAGAAGATTCAGGCCAAAGAAAATGATAGAAAGTTTCCAAAGTTTGGAATTTATTTCAAACTAAAACATAAAGAAAACACCATGCAGTGGGTTTACCTTTTTTTTGTCATTCGGAATAGATTTTAAAATTTTTATTTATGATCTTATTTATATATATTTGTATTTTAATATAATATGGCAATTAAATACACTAAATGGGTTTAGTCTTCACATTTAGTAAATGTTTCTATAAAGGAAACAAATTACTTACCTGTTTTAAATACCTGTTTTATTTTCTCTTGTATAAGTAGTATTGGTTTTTAATGAAGAAAAAGTACTTCTTATCGGATTACTCAATTAATCGATGGACTGATCAGTAGAATACTTAATTACTCAAATAATTGATAGCTGCTGCCCTAATTTGAATATATTGTTGGCCATGAATACAGTATGTATTAAATTATTCCCAATAGTCTATGCACTTAATTTTATTACATCTTGCTGTAACATTCGATTTTCTGGATTTTGTCATCTGACTTTTGCAAAAGTGAGGTTTATTGTTCATTGTTTATCGACAAAATCCAGTTACTGTGCTGTGATATTTCAAGGATCGACTGATATTTAGTGCGAGAGTTGTGTGCAGTGTTACTAAAACCATGCAAGAGTGGCAGATTTATTGGTGTTTGAGTATATTGGGATAAGACTAGTATGCCATTAAATTTTAATACAAAGTAATGATACGATACGACATAGACCATTGTCAGGAATTCCCCTGCCACGCCCCCTTCGGCACCTGTCAAACTTCGGCATTCCCCAAAGCACATCGCTCCTTCTCACGTGCGAACCCCGCCTGCATGGAGCTGCTCGAAATCGGGCTTCATGGAGAACCCATGTTTGCTGATATTCCGGCTTCCGCCTTTATATCCGCCGCGTAGCAACTATAGTAGTCATACATTTTTACTTTAAATGCTATAACTATATTCAGACTTACCAGGTTTGAACAGACATCGCGCGGGTCAAAGGAATTTGCTTTGAGCCTTTAGAATGAACATTGCGGGCGCCCTGTAGCTAACAATCCATGTTGCTTAAATCGGATTTCGAGTTGATGGCACTGAGGCCATTTAGCAGGCATACAAGAGCGTCAACATTTCCACACACTTTAACTGTATGATCACAGAGTGCACTAGTAAAAACTCACAAACTGCATCTGTAGCAAACTGCACAAGCTCAAATATAAATTTGTGTGGATTTAATAGCTGGGTTTTTTTTGTCCATTCCACTATGGCTGACAGAGAAGTAATTGATTTCGTTGCAGATATACTTTTTTTGACTGCTATACACACTAAGACAGAAACACCATCCAGAGATGCTGCATAATCGGAAAGTTTACTTCTAAAAATAAAATATTAGAAAATTTGAGCACAATTTGCCTTTATTATAAATTCTCAGGTAAACCATAATGGATGGAGAAAATGCACAAACATGATCAGAAATCCGGAATCAGGAAAAATATTTATTTATTTATTTATTGTTGAATTGTATTAATTGGATTTCTTTCTTTAGAAAATAGCATTCATTCTCAAGGCATGTAATGCAGCACTGTGTTATACTGCATTTCTGTATACCGTAATTTCCGGACTATTAAGCACACCCAAATATAAGCCGCACGCACTGAATTTTACAAAGATTTTTATTTTGAACATAAATAAGCCGCACCTGTCTACAAGGCGCAGTGAAACTAATGAACTTTACACAGGCTTTAACGAAAGACAGTGTCTGTTACACGGCTTGTATCTAAACACCAGCCTACCAAGAAAGTCATTGTTCACTGTCTTCCTCTTTCCTTTCACAACTATTTATCTCGGGAGTTTATCTTTTGGCATCGTCGTGGGTTTAAAAATCACCATCGATGAAGCTTTTCTCCCGATGCCGTGCAGCTCAGAACACAGGTGAAGTGCGTTTTTTCATGCCCGGTTGTTTTCAGCGTGACGAATGATTTGTATTTCCTGTAGACAGTCTGAGTGAGCGGCAGGTCAAACGTCAGAGGAACCTCATCCATATATATGATGTGCTGAGGCCCTATTCAGTGGGAGCGCATCTGATTTAATATAAAGAATTTCATTGGTTAACCTGAACCTGTTCGGCAATTTCATTGGTCTAATGTTATGGGGCTCAGTTTTTTGGCTTGAAGCTTGTGAAACCAGGAAAATCCATATATTAGGCGCTTTGTTGTTTGAGGTTCAAAACGTGGGAAAAAAGTAGCGGCTTATAGTCCGGAAAATACGGTAATATATGGTTGATGGTTTCTATAGCTGTGGCACCATAAAGATGGTAATAAGAGGTGGATTGAATTAGGAAAGACACCACTGAAGGGCTAGGGGTGAAATGCACAGCCCATCACTGCTATATATGAACTACTGTACAATAAAGAATTCAGAAAGAAATAATTACAAAACTACAATAAAGAAATTAGATACAGCGTATAAGAGAAATGGGTCTGGATTTGTTTCTAGGTTAGGTTGTGCCATTCGTTGTAAAATTATTAACATTTCACAGTTGTCTTAGTACTTGCCACATTTCAAATTTTAGTAATCCATCTCGACGCAAATGCTTTCATATTGTTACTGTTACAATTGTCCATGTTTCCTTTATTCTGCCTCTTGCTCTTCTTTTCACTTCAATAAGTGCTTACTTCTTTGTGAAATAAAAATAAAAAATGCTTACACATGAACACTGCAATAATATATTAGTCACACATGATACAGTCAAATGCACACATTCTTCACTAATAAATGAGGGATATGGAGTATAGAATCAAATGTTCTATTTTTTTACTTTTTTTCCCAAAATGCACAACTTAATTAATTCGATTTCATTAATTTTTGAAGTGAGAAACATGACAGCTGAATGCATAAATCATTTAAATGCATAAAGTCTAAGAGCAGCTCCTGGAGGGACAATAGTATGTATAATACAGAAATTAAACATGGTCAACTGACGCACTAAATAGCCAAAAGTTTGTGGACACCTGACCGTCACACATGATGGAAATGCACAGTTTAATAGAATGTATTTGTATGCTGTAGTTTTATAATTCCTTTTTACTGTAACTAAGGGGCTCAGACCTGTTGGGGCATGACATTAACCTTTTGCACAAGGTGTGAACTATGAACACATGGTTTGTCAAGGTTAGTGTGGAAGAATTTGTGTGGCCTGCACAGAACCATGACCTCAACTTCACTGAGCAAATTTGGGTTGAAATGAAATGTTGACTGCACCACATGACTTACCTGAAATCAGTTCCTGAATTCACTAAATCTCATCTGGATGAATAAACACCTGATCACAGCACATTCTAAAATCTAAAGGAAAGCCTTCACAGAAGAGTGGAGGTTATTATAAAAACAGACTCAGTCTAGAATGGAATGTTAAAAAACACAAATTTAATAGTCAGGTGTCCACAAACATTTGGTTTATCGTGCATTTTTATTAAAGCGCCAAAAATCTGAACAGACAAGCAACTATTAAAACGTCAGCAGGATGCTGCCTTGTAGCGTGAATGCAGGTGGGAGAAGGAGAGAGTGAGAAGATGGATGACGTGTGAAAGAAAGAACAAGGCTTTCATCAGAAAAATAAATTGAGGGTGCGAAAGAGTTATTTCAAGTTTCCTTAGCTTCTCATTAGCAGTTTTGGTGTAGATGCAGTGTGCATCAGTTGATTTCAGCATGCCACAAATGACCCATGCTGTGACAATTACGAATTCTTGGCTCACTCCATTTGCTCACTTTGCATCACTCTTTGCCTCGTTTTGAGATCTAAAAAAAAGATTTTATAACTAAAACCCCAGTTCTCTCATTTCAGTGATCAACACCAGTATTTAGACACAAAGAGAATTGGACAGTTTTAAAGCTTCTTAAATGAATCAACATCATTATAAAGCAGCAGGATCTTTACAGCAGGGCTTTCGTTATCAAACATTTAATTACATAATAGGGCAGAATATATCCTAAATATGATCAAATCATCAGAATATATCAGCCATTTCTATGCAAATGGACACAAACAGTAGATAAACAGTAGAAAACAGAAGGATGAGAAATGTACTGTGCTGTATGTCATACATATGATTGTTTTGTTTTATGTTTAGATGACTTTTATGCCCTGAGAAAAGCAGTTATATGTATTTGTATAATAAAAAAGTATGAGGTAGGATTGCAGGGGAAGACTGCACTGAAAATTTATCATTGACCAAATTACAGAAAATAGTATAATAGTGCAGGTTTTTCAGGACTGGTACTGATGATAGTTGTTATACATATTGTACAGCTATAGCGCACATTGTTGCAGGGGTCTTTAATCTTATACACAAAGGGCTGATGTGACTGCAGGTGTTATTTCCAACCAAGTAGGAGTGATGCCAGATTCCACTTGTTTAATCAGGCTCTCTTGGTCTCCAATCAAATATCAGGTTTGCCTCCTGCTTACCTGGAATAAAAGCCTGTAGCCACAGAAGCCTTTTGCAGATAAGATTCCTTCTTTGTGTTCTTGAATTACATTACAATGAACATTACAGGGCTTCTATCATGGAAATCCGAATTTTCTGAATAAAAAGATTATAATTTGTATAAAGCACTCATTCCCCCTTTGTGTAAGGTCAGTTTATTGTAACCAAGCTGTAACAGATCACTTTGGATTTATTTCTCTTCGTACTGCTTTACCACTTTACCTCACGTAAACTCTAATCAATAACATTAAAACAGGTTCAAACCAGTCAATCTCTTTTTAGCAGGTTAGTCATGTTGAAGTCTGCAGTTATTGGTCAGAGTTATTAGACTAAAAGATATCTCATCAAGCACAAATTTAAAAGACCTATTTAAAATATTTTGTGTGTTTTTGTTTCTTTGTTTGTTTTCCCTTGTGCATGTTATGCTAGACATTTTACACAGCAAGCTAAAATACTGTTTATACATATAGGGCCATTCAAATTATATTATATTATATTACACCTGACAGGAGGCCAACTATCAGTAAGTAGCATAATTTCATGGTAATATTTTATATACCCAGGACAATTCAGGGTGGATCTGAGGTAATTTTCTGCAATAATGTATGTGAATAACACACATTATTCTGAGTATAATTCATATGCTTACTATCTTTTAATCTGTTTCAAATTCTGTGGCTAAGGTAATAACACTACAGTGAGCGTTTGTCTATGTTTAAATCATTTTAACAGCCAGCTATTTATCATGCAAAGTCTACTAAACAGTTTTACAGGTGGTAGGAGAGGGAGCAGGAGTCGCCATTTTTCACTCATGAAACCGTTCAATCAGAACAGAGGCCATTTAAATATAGCAGTCATGAAGACACGGCAACAAAAACAGCCTGAGGGATATTGACAGATTGGAAAAAATCCAAAAGTAAATAAAGCCACAAAAATTGTATATATATATATAACAAAAACAGTGCATGGCATCTGACACTCAGCACCACTGTAGTGACAGACGTTCAGTAGCATTCGATTATCTGGATTTTGTCATCTGACTTTTGTAAAAGTGAGGTTTAGTGTTTATTGTTTATCGACATAATCCAGTTGCTGTGCTGTGATATTTCAAGGATCCACTGATATTAAGTGTGAGAGTTGTGTGAAGTGTTACTAAAACCATGAAAGGGTGGCAGATTTTTTGGTGTTTGAGTATATTGGGATAAGACTAGTATGCCATTCAATTTCAATACAAAGTAATGATACGATACAACATAGACTATAGTAGTCATACATTTTTTAACTTTAAATGCTATAACTATATTCAGACTTACCAGGTTTGAACATATTTAAAATATACTCGACTGGTGGTTGCAGAACAGAGATTGGAAATTTGGAGATCTTTATAAACATGTTTATAATGTAAACATTATGAACTGACAATACCACTTTAAATGTTTCACATTCTTTTCATCTTTAATTATATTGCTCACTTCAGTTTGACATAAAATGAATATTTGCCTGATAATTATTAGTAACAAAGTGGCTTTTCAAGGTATTATCCTTATCAAAATTCATTAAACATTGTTCCATGCACCATTTGGGCATATGCCTAATCCATCATTATTTTGATGATTTGTCTCAAAAGAAATACAAATACCCTTAGATTGTATTTGGACTAGCAGACCGTTCAAGCATCTCCTGATAGAAAAAAGAAGCTGTATGTGAGCCTCTTTTTTCAGGCCAGGTATAAACTGTCCAAAGAGACTACCATCCAGATTCTCACCGTATAATCTCTTGCAACAAGAATGCAAGTTGCGTTTATCATTTGAATTTTGACTTTTTATGTGCTGCATGGCAATGTTGAAGTTTATACAGACAAGCAAGCCAAAATACTGTTTATACATATAGGGCCATTCAAATTATATTATATTATATTACACCTGACAGGAGGCCAACTATCAGTAAGTAGCATAATTTCATGGTAATATTTTATATACCCAGGACAATTCAGGGTGGATCTGAGGTAATTTTCTGCAATAATGTATGTGAATAACACACATTATTCTGAGTATAATTCATATGCTTACTATCTTTTAATCTGTTTCAAATTCTGTGGCTAAGGTAATAACACTACAGTGAGCGTTTGTCTATGTTTAAATCATTTTAACAGCCAGCTATTTATCATGCAAAGTCTACTAAACAGTTTTACAGGTGGTAGGAGAGGGAGCAGGAGTCGCCATTTTTCACTCATGAAACCGTTCAATCAGAACAGAGGCCATTTAAATATAGCAGTCATGAAGACACGGCAACAAAAACAGCCTGAGGGATATTGACAGATTGGAAAAAATCCAAAAGTAAATAAAGCCACAAAAATTGTATATATATATATATAACAAAAACAGTGCATGGCATCTGACACTCAGCACCACTGTAGTGACAGACATTCAGTAGCATTCGATTATCTGGATTTTGTCATCTGACTTTTGTAAAAGTGAGGTTTAGTGTTTATTGTTTATCGACATAATCCAGTTGCTGTGCTGTGATATTTCAAGGATCCACTGATATTAAGTGCGAGAGTTGTGTGAAGTGTTACTAAAACCATGCAAGGGTGGCAGATTTTTTGGTGTTTGAGTATATTGGGATAAGACTAGTATGCCATTTAATTTCAATACAAAGTAATGATACGATACGACATAGACTATAGTAGTCATACATTTTTAAACTTTAAATGCTATAACTATATTCAGACTTACCAGGTTTGAACATATTTAAAATATACTCGACTGGTGGTTGCAGAACAGAGATTGGAAATTTGGAGATCTTTATAAACATGTTTATAATGTAAACATTATGAACTGACAATACCACTTTAAATGTTTCACATTCTTTTCATCTTTAATTATATTGCTCACTTCAGTTTGACATAAAATGAATATTTGCCTGATAATTATTAGTAACAAAGTGGCTTTTCAAGGTATTATCCTTATCAAAATTCATTAAACATTGTTCCATGCACCATTTGGGCATATGCCTAATCCATCATTATTTTGATGATTTGTCTCAAAAGAAATACAAATACCCTTAGATTGTATTTGGACTAGCAGACCGTTCAAGCATCTCCTGATAGAAAAAAGAAGCTGTATGTGAGCCTCTTTTTTCAGGCCAGGTATAAACTGTCCAAAGAGACTACCATCCAGATTCTCACCGTATAATCTCTTGCAACAAGAATGCAAGTTGCGTTTATCATTTGAATTTTGACTTTTTTTATGTGCTGCATGGCAATGTTGAAGTTTATACAGACAAGCAAGCCAAACATCTTACACCTATTTGAATTTAGTTAATCACTTAGGCAGATACATTCATTTAAATGTGTTATAAGCAACTGTGATTGCACAGGTTATTTTTTTATTACCATTGAATTGCACCAGGTAATTTACATCCATGTATTAACAGGGAAGAATAACCCTGTACCAACTCCTTTTGGATAGTGGTACTTCTATACCTTAGGACTTACTGCTGTCCCACTTCCTATATGATATAGACTTGTCAGTTTTAATAGAATAAAAACTAAAATCTGAATCTGTTCATGTTCTGAACTCCCATATAAGCTATTTTATTGCTTAATATAGTTTATTATATAACTTCGTTTATATGAATGCACAGTTTACATTCCATTGAATCTGTTATTATATAATCTGTTATGCATTATGCATAAATTTCTCTTTACTGTTCCAGGATATTGATTTACTATTGCATTGTTTTACTGCTAATATTACCATACATAACTTGGATTTACTATTGATGTATAAATGTTGGTGTTTCATGTTTATTTAAGAGAAAATGCTAATAAGATGTTTATCTTGAGTGTTATTGTGAAATTCATGAATAATTTTTTGTTATTGCTTTTGTTATTGATGGTTTTAAGTGCTTGTTTGGGGTCATCAGTCTCCCTGATGCCTTCACTGGTCAGTACTTTATTACTATAATAATTCTAACTGTAACTCAGGCCTTATAGAACATTTCATTTTCATCAGGCTGATGTACAAATGCTTGAGTCTGCTATTTTTTTGTGAGCTTCTTTCAAAGACAACCTGATCCACACCACTGATAACGGTTCTAATAAAACCAGTGCTAAACTGAAGGGCTCCGGTAACAGGGTTGCTATTTAATCTATTATTCATCATCTCTATTAAAAAAATAGTCCAGCCAATCACACACTGATGGTGTGACTTTAACACACTCACTGTTCCATTGTTTGTTCCAGACAATCTGTGACCATTCTTCTTTATCGCACCTTCTTATTTTCCACAATACAACTTCACACGCAGAAAAGCTTTATCTTTTTTTTTTTTTTGAAAAATCTGTTTTTGTCATTTGTGGTGTTTTCATTACAGCTCTTTTTATATTTTTCATAAAGAAAATGATTCAATAAAATGTGTCTTAACTAGAGTGCTTCAATCACCAGACACTGTTTAATCAATTATTCATCACTGCAGGTGCGGAGAGGCTGTGTTTAGTCACACAGTTAGCAAATTGGACGTTTCATTAGATTGGGTAGTGCAGAGCGTCAGTTTCATCTTATGTGAATCAATTTGATTTGGTTTCCCAGTTGGAAAGGGGCAAATTAGTTCATCACCAAGACACATCTGCTGCTTTAGGGTTATACTGGAGATGCAAGGCTGATGTTGCTAAGAATTGTTGAAAGTCATCTGACTGCATCCACTTGTTCAGAGATATCACACAGTAGCTGATGTGGTTTAGGATAGTGTGTAATCAGTGTGTAATCAGATAGTGTAGGAAGCACTTCTAGTTGGCCAGATGTTTTATTGAGTAGTTAAAGTAGAGTATAGATCCGAAACGACACTAGTTAGTTCCAACTCACATCAATTTCAATTAAAGTACATCTCTCAAGTTAAACGAACCGGAGTGAAGTAGTCAAACTGTGTTTAATCAACCACCCAACCATCTTCTTTTCCCATCGAAAAACCCTAATGCACACTTATTTAGACTGATTCAGCAGGATTAAAAAATGCAGTAGGTTAGAAATATGTAGAATGTTAAAAATACAATAAACAGTCATTAAGCATAATATAACATACTATAATATAACATATTTTTAACCATGGTGAATTTGTAATTATTATCGAATACATTTAGGTAATACATTCGAACCCACTTATCTCGACCTCGGTTAACTCGACAACCCTATTAAGTCGAAGTTTTTGAAGTGGAACCACCAAATTCACGCTTTGTCTTAGCATTTTTAATCGGTTATGTCGATTTTTTTATGTCAACGAACAATAATATCTCAAACACAAGGGAGGGCAAATTTGCCACTTAACGTCAGTTATCTCGATCCGCATGACCAATCGCCGGCTTTTGCCACGTCACCATCTCACTACCGTATTTTTGCGTATATAAGACGCGTCTTATAGAAAGTTTTACATACCCCTCACCCAGGGTGCATCTTATATACGCGAAAATACGGTAGTGAGACGGCACTGTGCAGCTGCAGAAAAACTTGCGAAAGTGGTGGAAAAATCAAGCCTTACAGATGCTATGTTGGAAGTGTAGGATTCAGAGCTGTGTCAGAGTGACGGTGGTTTGTATTGTATACTGGTAAATCTCTGCTGTTAGTTGGTGCACTTATGCCTTTTGTTGTTAACAAACATGTATGTACATTTTTATAGCATGCCTTCATCAAACAAATCGCGGCAACGCTGTTGTGTAAAAAAACCTCCAAAAACACGTGCATGTACATTCTCATTTATTAACGCACATCATGTACATAAAGAAATTTCAAGCACGTTAATATATTGCCGCCTGTTCTAGACTGTTCTAGATAAGGTCTATGTGGAGGAGTGGGCCAAAATCCCTCCTGCAGTTTGTGCAAACCTGGTGAAAAACTACAGGAAACGTTTGACCTCTGTTATTGCAAAATTGTGATTTCTGGATTATTTTTTTTTATTATGTCTCTCACAGTGGACATGCACCTACGATGACAATTTCAGACCCCTCCATGATTTCTAAGTGGGAGAACTTGCAAAATAGCAGGGTGTTCAAATACTTATTTTCCTCACTGTATATATATATATATATATATATATATATATATATATATATATATATATATATATATATATATATATATAAAACACGAAATAACACTGAGTAGGATTCAAAACACGGGATATAAATACCTAGAAGCTATATTTAATCACTGTTTATGAGACGCAGCACTGGCTGGGTGAGAGCTGCTATAATTTGAAGCAGTTTTTGATGCTGTAAAAACAAAGTGCTCTACACTCTCAAGTGGTCTTTCCAAAAGAAATTTCATTAAATTAGACATTAGACAGGCTATTGTGCTCATTCAACATTACAGTGCAAAGAGGGTGGGCACCTAATATACTGGCCATAATGTGATATTTACAGTGGCACGACAACACTTATTACCTCTACTCCCAATGAAAATAAGCTTTTTTTTATAATGCGCAGATTTCATTCTTGAATTTTAAACCGACCCTAACAGAACGACAGTAATATTGTAAACATATCTCACAATGTCCCCTATTTTTTTTTTACAGTGTTTTTGAATGCTTTTTCGTTCTTTATTTGTCCGGTTTTGTTGGGAAGGTGATTTTGTGATTACTTGTGGACATTATTGACACTCCATTTGGTCTTCCTCTGTTGTTGAGGTGTATGTGTGTATATATATATATATATATATATATATATATATATACATACACCTCAAGGTTTGATCCAGAGATGGATTTTTACTCACCACAGTTGTAAATAGAGGTTATTTGAGTTATTATAGTCTTCCTGTCAGCTCAGATCTGTCTGACCATTCTCTTTCTGACCTTTTATATTTTCGAATATAACTATTTTATGTTTTGCAAATCACTAAGCATTATCTCTATATACTGTTGTGTGTGTGTGTGAGACTATCGCAGTAGACCTGCAGTTTCTGAAATTCTTACACCAGCCTGCAACCATGCCATGGTCAAAGTCACTGAGATAATATTTTTTTCTATTCCTACATGAACAGTGAAGCTTTTGACCTGTATTTGTATTATTCTAGGAATTGCACTGCTGTGTGTTCAGTGAGAGCTGAATGTGAATGTGGAAGAGCTAAAATCTTTCATGGTAAACCTCAGGGATGAGCAGTGCATTATATCACTCATAGGTGGGTCACATGTAATTTGCATGTTGTATGCTTAATCTATTTCCCTAGATTTCTTAGCCCTAGTAGCTCATTTATACAAGTGCCAATGGATTGCATGAATGTGTAGTTATTTAGCAAATGTGACATCTGATTTTGAACCAAATTACACTAGATACGCTACGAAATTAAAATCGCATTACATCTGCATATAGTCCAGTGGTGAGAGCAATCCAATATATCTGGTGGCTCGGCATATTTTCCTGTCACCCGCACACCCAAATGAATTCATCACAGTTAATTATTAAGTTCTTCAGCAGCCAAAGCAGCTGTGTTATAAAAAAAAATAATAATCAATGAAGAATGCGGGTTTTAAACCTTTGTTTGTCAATTGTGGGATTGAGAAGTACTCATCAATACGCCAATATTTAAAATATATATATATAAATTAATCTTTCACAGATCATGGCAGATTTGTCATTTTGTTTCCATTTGTAGCATGAGTAAAGTATACAATTTTGCTTTTAGAAATTTGCTTCCAGATTGGGGTTGTCTTTGCAGATATCAGACCTCTGCTGGGTTTACACTCGTTGCTAACATCATGACACACCAGGAAAAAAAATGCTGCCAACCACCCACAGTTGTATCAATGTATTTTCCACCTGTCTGGATATTTTTGTGTTTCTCTGTTCCCTACTGTTTCTCATTCTCCCATAAGTTTCCTAACCGAACAAATGTTATTAATAGTGCTGCAGTACATGGAAGACAGAGACATTATCGCTATCTTTTTTGTATTACATTTTGTACATTGTTTTTTACTTATGTACAAACAGGAAAGTATTCATGTTATAGATATTTTGCTAAATTTTAAGCAAAATCTTAGGCTAATTAAAGTAAACAAATGAACAAAATAAATCCACAACAAACCATTTTATAATTACAGATGGTGAATATTAAAATAAAATGGCTGCCTATTTTTATTTCAGTGGCTATTGGTGATTTAAAAGCAGCGTTGATTGCAAGTGGGATATTGTAGCATTGTGCTGTGAAGTCAGAGAAGTGAACATTTTTAATACAAGTTATTATTATATTAACAAATAAATCTAGAATATTATAAAAAAAAACACACAAGGGAGCATTAGACAGGTAAAAAGCATGAAACATGAAAAAAGCAAAAAAAAGAAGAAGAAACAAGGGAACACACATACCCAGAAAATAAGTATATTTATTTAAGTATAAAAATAATGTGATTACTAAGTGTAACTGAGCATGGGTTGATGCAGAAGATGCAGACATAAACTAAATGATAAGAGAACAGTGTACCTACAAGAGATGGGAGAAAGGCTACAACAATCGCCTAATCATGTGATGAAGTGATAAATAACACACAAGCAGCACTCACATTTGGAAATTCAACACACACTGAGAGGGGAAATGAAGGAAATTTTCTGACAGGCGGTATGTTTATATGCTAAACACACTGTTTATAATCTAGCCATAGCAAGACAAATACATACTTGCCACAGCTATGTTATATTCTAGTTATATACCTGAAAATCACGATGTTTTGTCTATATTTTTGTGTATTTCTTAAACATCAGACTAATGTTAAACCTGAGTCTGTCACTTATTTACCAATGAACCTAATGCTTCATGGTTTTTAGCTTTGTTCTCATAACACTGCTAGCATTGCATGTTAGCTCTGTAAGAAAAGATTATTTGAGTCAGGCTAGCATCAATTTTTTTTTACATCTGATGATGTGTTTAAAGGGAGATTTAAGGTGTGGTGCAGTGACAGCTTCATAATGCACTAAAAGTGATTTTCCTCAGCTTTGCTAGTTTCAGTGTTAGTGCAATTCTTTATACTGAGATAGTTGCTCCTGCTATGCTATGCCATTCTTAAGCTCTCAAATATTCACCTGTCATCTGTCTATCTTTGTAAAGTGTAATTTCTTTCTGTGGTGTCACTATAACCTGTTAAACTACAGACATTCCACCCACACTGCCACTGCAATCAGTCACCATGTTATAAATGAATCCTTTAGAACATTGGACTTTTGCTTTAAAATACAGTTTATGAAAGCTAACAGATAAAAAGGAAGAAGCTACAAACATTAATTTTTATTCTGGAATTTATTGTTGCTAACGTTTCTGGTTCTGGTATGTTTTTTATTATTATCATCTTTAAATTGAACTATTCAACCCTGAAACAAAGCCGATAACGCCTAAGAAAAAGGAAAGAGCTTCAAAGTGGAGTAGATGACACAGAGGGAATTAACCTACATACTTTCATATCTTAAAATAATGCTTCTGCTATTCATAGCAGGAGCACAGCTCTAGTCCAGTCACCTGCTTTATATAACAAAAGTAGGGCTGAGTCTTCAGTGAGTGACCAAAGGATTCCTAAAAAGGCTTTGCACAAGTACCAATTATCTCAGTTTTTTAACTATTTAACTATAACTATATTTTATGTAGTTTGTCTATCAAAGCTAAGTTATGGGGTGCATTAGAGTGCGAAGCATGTAGCACATTCATTCAAATGTACATCATAGTATATAATAATTATAATAATAATAATTATTATTATTATTATTACTATTTAATTAATGAATGTAGCTAGTTTGACCTGGCTTAATAAAGAAATTTAAAAAAAAGTTTTTAAACGAATATTTAAATGTTTTAAACAAAAATATTTGTATTATGTGTTTTTGTTTTATATTGATAACTTCTGTTTATATAATTGTGATGCAAAAAGCTAATTGAAACCCATAGATTTTAAGGTCTAGCCATGCAATTGTAGCCAAATGCACTAAGATATGTATATTTTTATATTTACATCCTCATGATATAATTTTCAATTTTTATATAAAATTATCAATTGAAAAATTCACTTTCTGATTGTTGTGAACTCATGAAACATTTACTGCTTCAACTACTAAAACCCAAAGTAAATGTGTTTCAGAGCTTATAAACGTTATCATTTGTTCAACAGGAGTCTGTTGTTCTTTACTAATCACAATCCATGCAGTAAAATCCTTTAGTGGTGTCTTGATATCCATGATCATGATCAAAACTAGATATCCATGATCATTTGAGTGGCACTATTGAATACACAGGGCTTGTACATGTAATTAAAGCATCACAATTTGAACTGTTATTATGAATCAAATATTTGTTTTTGTAATATTAATTGTTTATTTTCAACTGTACAGGAAACTTATATTTACTTTGTTACCATGGGTATATAATTGGGTAAATTCGGTTCAGTTAACTTTTAGAATAATTTAAAGAAAAATATTTGATTGTTAGGGATTTTTGCCTCAGTTGGCTCCAATTTGTCCATTGTCTTGCTTGTCTCAAAAAGAAACAGTGCCTTTTTTTGCACTCTTCAACCTGAAAATCTGGATGTAGATTTAGATTCCTAATGAGCATTTCAGAGATGACTAGGTGTCAAGGAAAAACACTGTTCTGAAAAAAAAGTCACCAGACTTTAAAGAAAAGCCATTCTCTTTTAGGCAACTACCTGTTAGTAACAACAGATTCTAAATAATTAGCCTTCTATATATACTACAGTGTATATATAGGTAGTGAAACAGTACTAAGTGTGTTTAAAGGATGTCTATAGTCTTCATTATTACAACAGCAGTTCTAAGATAGAAGCCTGCAGTATCCAGGCGAAATGTACAAAATCTGAAAAGCTTTTGGGATGTGTCAGCTTTACTGACCACCCACAGCAGCAGAAAGTCTGTTGCAGCTTTGAGATCTACAGTGATGTGTACTCAATCCTTCATATAACACTTCAGTCAAGCACAAAAAGTCTCACTGCCCTTCAGATGATCACTGGGGATTTAAGCCAAGAGGAGATGTGAGAGTAGAATGCTGGAATGCAAGAGACAGTATGGGTGTTGTAAAGCACAGGCACTTGTTCATGTTGAACTGTGTTTATACAGTGAACCTTGTCCTGAGACACAATTTATAACATCAAAGCTTTTCAGCAGCGCCTTAAATAAGCATTCAAGTGCAAATGCCGCACTTCTACCAGTTCAATACTTGCAGTTTGATGAATGATGTTGAACGTGTTTATTTTTTTTTCACCCCATGGCACAAACACGCAATGCTTTAAAGTAATGATTTGAAAAATCATAAAATGAAATGTAATTGATGTTTACACTTTAGAATTTAATGTCTTTACATTTTGATTAGACTTGCAATTTTTTAATAATTATATGTTAAAGTAAATTTATTTATTTAGTATTTTATGCCTAGATAATTGAAAGCAAGATTATGGAAAGAACAAATTTTCGGTTTGATAGTCTTGCATTAGTTTTAAAGACTTATAGATCTATTAGACTAACCTCATACGCAGACATTTAAAGACCGTAGACACTGTGAACAAATGACATTTTTTGGCCACATTGGATCTTTAACAATTCGTTTTCTTCCATCCTACAAATTAAACAGAAGTGTACCAACGTCTGCAGTAGCAAAACCAGAAATGCTGTGCATACTGATGTCGTTTTGACAATTTTGTTCTCATTAAAGCCTTGCCCAATTAATTTGATGTTCAAAGAATGCTGACAAGCTCCGTGTGAGACTGATGAAGAGGTGAAAGTGTGCACAAGTCTACTGTAAACATCTGCTAGGAGAATAATAATGAGAAGATGAAAAGAAGAAAATCACTTCATTGCCAATGTGTCACATTAAAACAATAATTCACTGTAATGTTACTGTTTCTGCTGCAGGATTAATAACCACAAACTCTGAGCTTGTATCAAATATTAATGATGACCAAAGCAATACTTAAAGCAATTATTTTCCTTTCGCAGTGAATCCTGGGAAAAACACAGCAACTGTGGTTGCCATGCGTCTCCATTTGTGCTATGAGAGCCAAAAATAGTGCAGCACTATGTATTAAATATGTGGCCTAAATAAAATACATAGATGCACACACAGACACACGCACAGACACCTTCTTTCTGCTGGGAGAGGTGCTTGACACACATATATAATAAATGTATGTGTATATATATATATATATATATATATATATATATATATATATATATATATATATATATATATATATATAAAATATATAATAATGTTGCTTTATTTTTTTTTGGAAATAAGAAATTTAAAATCAGATCTTATTATTTCATCTGGAACCAGAAAGTATAAAACATTTATGCAGTCTAATATGTAAATTGCCTCTCATCGCCTTTTCATCTGCAACTTTTCGCACTCGTACTGTGCCGGGACAGAGGAGCTTCTGCCAAACTGTCATTAAAACACATATGCGATCAGAGAGACTGCACACTTACTACTTTGATATAAAAATGTGTATTAGTGTGTATGCTCTCTGTGGTTTGAGCCTGCCAGCAGAATCAGGTTTGGCAAGAACAACAAACGAGGCATCTGGTGTGAAAATCAGTCGAAATTCAGAAGTGGAAGCTGATTCGTAAGTGTTTGTCAGATGGAAGAGTGGCTGCTTTTATTCACTTGGCAGACGCTTCTATACAAAGTGACTTATAACTGAGACAGAATGAAATCCATGTGTAAAGCCAAGCATTTGGCCATGGACACAAATGCTTCAAACAGGTGTTTTCGGGTGTAAAATTGTGTGCACTGGCTACCAAAAGCAGTTCAAAGAAAAACAACTAGTAAATGGTGACAGGATCACCCAAGTCTGGCTGATGCACATGAGGAGAGGCTATCTTGTCTGGTTCAATCTCAGAGAAGAGCTACCGTAGCACTGATTTACATTACAGAATGATGCAACACTTTGCTACCCTTGACCCTGACCTCCTAATCTTGTCTCCACCATTCATGTCACTGCAGAAACAGAGATGAGAGCTGCCTTTGAAAAGTTAAGTCAAAGAAAGGCAGCTTGTCTTGATCAACTTTCTCTTTTTACACTTTCTACACCTTTTAGCACTGTGCTATGATTTGTCTTTGCTGAAATATTTAAAGAGAAGCAGCTAAATCACTTTGTGATAAATGATACTAAGCTAATTTTTTGGTATAGCTTTGGGCATGTACTCATGTTTTGTTCATAATACCATCAAAATAGACAGACAAATTTTAGACAATCATAGTGCTGTGTTCAGTTTGAGTAAACATGTCTTTGTGTGCACTGTACAGACCTGGTTACCAATGTAGCATTTCTGTTTTGGTAGAAAGGTCAATTTTAAATGGTACACAAAGCCAGTTATGTGGTTAGCTAGACTAAATAACCCAAAGTAAATGTAACAACATAATTAGATATACTGAGAAACAGTTGTTATCACCGCAGGGTCAAGTTCTCAAAAGCATCAAGCTTCAACAACTTCAGACCCATTGCCCTCACATATTTTGTCATAAAACCATTTGAGCACAATTTCTTCCTGGCTATAATTATGCACATCACCTCACATGCCTACTGAACCAACAGATACAGTCAATCTGGCATTGTGTTATACATTAAGCATCAAGTCAAGCTGTTTTTCAAACTACAAGGTCAATTTGGCACTGGGTTACTTAATATTAAACTTGTCACTTAGTTGTCTGGGTTGTGTAGTAACCCATTGTCTTGTTTTTTTCCTATTTAATTAAAAGCATCCCATTAAATTATAATTATATATATATATATATATATATATATATATATATATATATATATATATATATATATATATATATATATATATATATATATATATATATATATATATATATATATATATATATATATATATATATATATATACAGTACAGACCAAAAGTTTGGACACACCTTCTCATTCAAAGAGTTTTCTTTATTTTCATGACTATGAAAATTGTAGATTCACACTGAAGGCATCAAAACTATGAATTAACACATGTGGAATTATATATGGAATTATAAACATAACAAAAAAGTGTGAAACAACTGAAAAATGTCATATTGTAGGTTCTTCAAAGTAGCCACCTTTTGCTTTGATTACTGCTTTGCACACTCTTGGCATTTTCTTGATGAGCTTCAAGAGGTAGTCACCTGAAATGGTCTTCCAACAGTCTTGAAGGAGTTCCCGAGAGATGCTTGGCACTTGTTGGCCCTTTGCCTTCACTCTGCGGTCCAGCTCACCCCTAAACCATCTCGATTGGGTTCAGGTCCGGTGACTGTGGAGGCCAGGTCATCTGGCACAGCACCCCATCACTCTCCTTCTTGGTCAAATAGCCCTTGATGCCTTCAGTGTGACTCTACAATTTTCATAGTCATGAAAATAAATAAAACTTTTGAATGAGAAGGTGTGTCCAAACTTTTGGTCTGTACTATATATATATATATATATATATATATATATATATATATATATATATATATATATATATATATATATATATAGCAGGCTAACAGGCTTGATTAAAAAAAGAAAAAAATATGCATTGGTGTACAATTGCATAAGCGTTACTACAACTACAACAGTGACTAAAAATACGACTGTCCCGAAGTTAGCAAACAGTTCACACAGTAGCATTTCATTAAACTATAAAATTTTCACACAATGAGGATTATACAGTTTTTGTTTACCATGCTGATGTTTCACCTTCACCCTTGACTTGGGACAAACACTTTTTCCTGCTGCTGGTTGACCCTGTACTTTCAGCTATTTCACAAGTGTTATCTTGCCGTCACGCTAACCGTAACTTGAGCAGACCAACTGATCAATAATGGCATTTGTTGAACGAATTTCATTATTGATTTATCGATTTTAACGATTAATTGTTGCAGCTCCAAATGTGTGTCCAACTTTGTTTCATGCTCTCAGTGCTATGGCCCGAGATTGGTTTCAGTGCAGGGAACCAACCCAGACCCTAGGGGGCACACAGCCTGTGCACATTAATTGCCAGTCCCAAGCCTAAATAAGATAAGAAGGTTGCGTCAGGAAGGGCATTGAGTGTAAAAACCTTTGCAAAATCAAATATGTAGATCATTGATCTGATTTATTTGGAAATATGAAGCTGTAGCAGCCACTTAATGCTTTGACTCTAGGTTGCACGGTCATCATACCAGGAATATACAATATCATTCACACCCCTTATTTAGAAACAACTGTTTGATTTCCCTGCCAAAGTGCTGATCGGGTTTGCTGTTCATTACTAAGTCAGATCGTGGCTTATTAGTTAGTAGGGAATGCTGGCAAGCTGATGCCAAATCTCTACACCCTCACGAGCCTTGAGAAAACAGCAGTCGAACAGTTGTGTTAGTAAGTACAGGGCGATGAAATATTTATAAGATGTATTGGCTTCAGAATTAAAGCCAGCTTCCAAGAATTTAATCTGCAGTTCACAAAAATGTCAAGGCTACCGGTACTGACCAGGGAATACAAATCACTTCCGCCTGTGTGAAAAATAACCGGGATTTTCAATGCCTCATGCTTCATGCTCTGCTATTTAGGTTGTGCTTAATAATGATATTTACTTATGGGCATCTTCTTTTATACTGCACAGTAAAAAATAAAGTGGATATTAAGTTGTTCAGTGGTGCAAGAGTAGAATGAAAAACTTTAATTGATAATGTGACATTTAATTTTTTATGAATTCTTTTTTTTTATGAAGTTATCTATGGTGGGTTTCTAGACTTTAATTAAGTCTTGGACTAAACAATGACAATTTTGCAAATGTCATTCTTGGTGTGCTTTGACTGAAAGCATAACAAATATATGAGTCACTGTCAGGTGTGTCATTAAAATCATTTCCACTTTCTGTATTATAAATACTAACATACCTAAGCAGATACCTAATCCTATACTATGAGACAAAATTATCATTATTATTTTTGCTCAGTAATGAAATTATTCTTTGTTATAGATTTTACTTGATATAAAGCAGTCTGATATTTCCGGACAGTCCTCTGTTCTTTTCAGAATGTGTTTTTAGTTGTGTGAGCAGATTGTAGCCTATTGTACAATGCAGCTTAAGACTACTGAGACTGAAAGTTCTGTTGAGGAATACATTTTGAGGAATGAGTCAAATACAGTGTGACATTTGCACTTTGACATTCATTGGGCAGACACGCCAATCCAAAGTGACTTGCATGTGGGGCAAAATCCAATCTAACATGTGCAGCAGTGGCTCTCTGTCAGGCTTGGGGTTGTAGATCATAACCATCACTTGCCAGTTACAGCTGCACAATGCAGGAGAGTAAAGTTGTGATGTAAAGTAGTTTATGTAAACTCATTTACATAAAAGACAAAGTTCATTCGAAAAGACACCCATGAGGCATCAAAAAATATAGTTCATTAAGGGATTGTCGATCAAAACTTCACACTTTGCCATTAACCAATCAGTAGCACAACTGGACAACTAAAACATTCAATACTACACATACTGTATGTTCATAAATCAGAAAAGAGACTCAGTGTAACTTTTATTAAATGTTTATTTTAAAAAATGGGTTCTGCTTAAAAATTGTGAAAAATTCAAACTTGTGAAAATTATCAATCTCTTTAGATTTGCATCCCACCAAGGTACATTCCTGCTTCTCAGACATTGTTCTAAGGATAGGTTTCATAAGATGCTTTCTTTGTCTCCAATTTATATGAAACATTTAAAAAGTCTTTAGTTTGCAGTACAGTTATAAAATAATTATTCAAATAATATCGGTGTCATTAAATGACAAGCAAGTATGGGCCGATTATCAAATAAAATAGCGGATAGGTTTGTTAATCAAAATTGTACATGAATTTTGTACTTGAGGATTGATAATGGGGCTATTCAAGCACTATTGGTTTTAATTAAGTTTAAAGGTATACATTAGGGCTGCAACCAACAATTATTTTAAGAATCGATTAATCGTACAATTATTTTTCGATTAATCAGAAAAAAAAAATTGTAATCAGATGTTTTGCTTATTATAACTGTATAAAACACTAATTCGGGGTATTTCAGTATAAAAGTGTACTTTAAAAAATCCAAAATCCAAAAGCCAAAAGATGGAGGTGGTAGCTCAGTGGTTAAGGCATTGGGCTTTGGATCAGAAGATCACAGGTTCAAATTCCACCACCACCAAGCTGCCACTGCTGGGCCCTTGAGCAAAGCCCTAAAAACCCTCCCCTGCTCAGTTGTAAGTCGCTCTGGATAAGGGCGTCTGCCAAATGCCGCAAATGTAAATGTAAAAGCCACATATTGAGTTTAACTATGTTACATTTTGGCATTTTAAACTTTAAATAAAACACAGGTTTGTACAGTTTTTGAACATCCAAAATATACAGTAAATAAAAAAATAATAAGATATTAAGCAGCAGAATTTGTGGTAATATTATTATGATAAATAATAAACAAACAACAAATGTTAGTTTGGTACAGTGGTAGAATGCACAAGAACAGGAAAACTGTAACTGTCAAAGTTGTCTAAATAAATGTTTCTTATTCACTTTTCCAAATTTTTTTATTGGAATGCAACATGTCAGCATGTCCACATGCTCTGGGTTGAGGCTGGCCCTTTTTTTTTTGCAAACTATGTAACCAGCGGCAGAGAACAAACCCTCGGTTGGCGTTGAGGTGCCTGGGATACACAAGTCGGATTTAGCTAATTTGGCCAAAGTGGTGAATTTATCTTTATTATCTCTCCACCAATCCAAAGGCTTTTTTCCTTGGCCAGAGGCCTCTTAACAAAGTAAGCCAGGACTTCCTTTTTATTTGAGTGTTGGGGTTCTCCTCAGCTTTCCCCACTCTGCTCCCTTTCTCTCTGCTGCATGTTGCAAGGTGCAAGATGTTGAAGGTTTAGCTGCTGATCTTATGGCTGAGGTGGTTGTTTGCTGCTGCTGTTGCTCCATTTCCTTTTTTGCTGTAAGTGCTTCATTTTGCACTTTAACCTGCACAGTTATAATTTGCTCGGGTGAAAGTCTGTCTTCTGAAGAAAGTCTTTTGAACCAGAGCAGAGGAGAGAATCACAGGATTATCTACCTGTTCAAAAAGTTGCTTCTATCTGTTTTAAAGCTGCTCAACTGCTGTGGCTTGGAAGGATTCACTGGCACTGAATCAAAGGCAGCACCTTTAGTGGACTTCAATAGCCCTTCTACAAGTGGAGGCAATGAGGAGTACATATTCCTGCCCGCTTCTAAAAACAGTTGCGCATTCTAAAGGCTTAATCTCTTAGCCTTCAGTGCTGTGCCAGCGTGACTGATATCCCATTGTTCTCAGGTGTTGATGTTTAGCAATAGATTCAATAAAAAGGAACAAGAGTAACCATGACTTACTGTACATCATTCTAAAGGTCTAAGCCTCAAGCAGCGATTTTAGATCACTGTTGAATGGAAAACATATAACAAATGTATTTGCTGAATTTGTATATACAGTACACACAAACAACATGCATAAAAAATGCACTACTTAAATTATTATTGTAATAACGAGTCACAAATGCATCCACTGCTGCAAATCCTGGTTTATTTGGAAAGATAAGGGTCCACTGAACAACATGCCGTAAAGCAGTTTTGCTCCAACAAAACAATAAAAAAATAGTGTTTAATTAAGATGGTTATTCTTTTGTTTACATTATAATACCTTGAATGGTGTATTGTTTGTATGTGATTCAGAATAACATTCGCATAAAAAACGCCATCTTGGTGGTAAAAAAACCAAATATAGCTGGTGGAATATAGTGTTACAAAACAAATGAGACGACACACACACAAAAAAAGTCAAAGACAGGCAAAGACAGTCCTGAAACCAAACTCTGTGCAGGTCTTTGTGCTGATGTTTTCTTATACACCACCGATCATTTCAGACCTTTTATTTCCAGCCAGTAGCATTATGGAAGATACATAATCGATGGAAAATGTAGTCAATGAGTGCAGGATTCTAACGATTAGTTGTATTATTTTTTACAATCTCTTAGTGGTCAAAGCAGCACAAGTGAACAGTGACAAATCAGGAAGTAGTTGCAGCATTTGGTTCTGCTCATACAGGTGTTTTCAACTCGTGCTAACTGGGCTTTGTTTACAAAAAAAAAGAAAACAAAGAAAAAATGGACAGCCAAAAAAGTTGTTTTATCAGAGATTTGCACAAACAGCGATGAGGAAAATATTCTTGGGGGTGGAGTAACAACAGAGACTTGGAGATCTGCATGGAGATGGAAAATCTGAGCCTATTTTAAATCTGTAAGTTACAATATATCTCCCTTTACAGTTGTATACGATGTTATACATTTTATTGCCCGTTTGTTTTTAGAAGAGAAATGCTTGAAAAGTAAGTGTGTGTGTGTGAATTGTTGAGATTGGAATGGCCGCACCTTAGTATGAATGGCCATGACTGTAAAGCAATAGCTTGTCTGGCTACCTGGCCATCAATATGAACGCCAACTCAATATCAATAGCCAAACATGTATAACAATAGCCTTTAATGGTCAGTCATTCATTTATATGCAGACTGTATGAATAGATTATGAATGGCCACCTGAATTTAGCAGGTGGCTCTCAAACAGGGGGAGGGAGAAAAGGATCAGACAGTGTCTCAGATAAATGTTTGTAGGCATCTCGATTGTCATCTCATGTCTAATTTTGTCTTCATAAAATGTGAAATATAAACTCATGAGACATGTGGCTTTCAACCCAGTACATTTCTGGATTGCTCCAGGACTAATTTTATGTATTTATATATGAAATAAAAATAATGTTCAGTACAGGAAATGTATATGCATGGCACTTCATCATCTAAAACTTATTATCTTTTCAAGCAATATCAACTTTGATGATTGACAGTAAAGCTCAATGTGTCTTCTTTCTAAAGATATCTAAATTGTGTATGTAGCACATTTTTGTCAGGAATTGTTAATATTTAAAGTTAGGTAGGGCATTTTCAGCTGTGAGTCCCGGAAGCTGTGGCGAAGGCTAACAGGTTAAAAGCAGTGGAAAGCTCTTCTAGACTCTACTGGTCTGGTTTTAAATCAAGATAGCGTTTGCCTCGGTGAGTGATGGATTGGTCAGATAGAGTAGCAGTTAAAAGTCACCTCTACCTAATCAGTCTATTATTTATTATATAACGTACTGTTTCATCTGGTAGTTACATCCTGAACAAATTTGTGCTCAGATGTGCAAATTTGTTTAAATTTCCCTTTAGCTTACTGCAGGCTTGATCAGGACATCTTGCAGTTCCAACAGATCTTTATTCCAGTAACTTTGCAGCAGCCGCAATATTCACACCATGTCATGTGTGATGGCAGTAATTTTCATGTGTTGCCGTTTCAAATTTGAGTGCTACTTCTTCCAACCACTTTGCAATGTTGGTTGAGGTATGTCTGTCTTCGAGTGGCAGGTGGTAAAGCAGACATATAACATCTTCCAGTCATTCTCAATGTGATGGCATGTAATGCCAAAGTATGTTTCAGTGACAACACTTGTCCATATATCAGCATTTAAAACCATTCTGTTAGTGGTGTTTATAGCAGACATAACTTTTTCAAAAGCTTACTGGTACTACACTCTATCAAATTTGTGAAGTGGGTCCTTGATGGTAGAAGGTATCCTGGGTTAAGGATGCTAATAATTTTTTTTAATCTTTCATCTTCATGTCAGTTACCAACATAGTTATTATCTGTTATAGTGGCTGCTTGTTAAGGAGTGCATGGGGGATTCCTCTTTTAAACAAATTCAAAAATTTCTTACTGTAAAACAAACAAAAAACACAATTTGTATTGTATTGTTTCTAATGATAATTGTAGATTGTAAGTTAATCTTTAAAAAAAATCTGTATAAAATATAACATTGTTTTGACAATTTCTGTTTGAAAAAATACACATTTTGTTCATTTGTGAAGATATAAGCATTTACAATATATCATTAATTTAATTTTGTATAATAATAAAATTATATATACAAACATTGAAAACAAACATTTGAACGTATTTAAGCTGCAGTAAATTACATTTAAAAACAGATAAATGCTATAAAAAGAGAATGGAAATAAATACAGCAAATTAACAAGCTTGATTAAAAAGAAAGGAGAAAATATGGATTGGTGTACAAATACATAAGCATTCGCTAATAAAAAAACATCACAGTTACTAAAAATGCAATTGATTACTGCTGCTGTTATTTGCTACAATTAGATTTAGTTTTTGTTCGCACTGTTTTAACTGAATCCATCACTTTGTTGCGAGTGAGCTGACTGCGCAACCTGATGCTCGCAGGTCACAACAGAACAAATTTAGTTTACACAAGAGCACTTCATTAGACTACACCATTTTTCACATGAAGAGGATTATACAGTTTTTGCTTACCGTGCTGATGTTTCCCCTTCATCCGCGACTCCAGTGTGTTTCAGTTTCATGTGCTCATGCATCACTGTGGTACTTCCATCCCTCACAAGTTCGGCTTAGCATAACTTGCAGGTTACAGTCTTCTTTGTTGCATTTAATGTAAAATGCTTTCATGCTGGTAAGTCACGCTAACCTGTAGTTAGAGCAACCTAACTAATCGGTAAGCGCATTCGTTGACAATTAATTTAAATTTTGATTATTATCGATTTGATCAAGTAGTTGTTCCAGCCATAGTATAAATAATCTCCTATGAACAATGAGTGATTTTATTCCTTCTGTAACCTATTTTTCAGGTTTTATAAAATTATTTTTGATTAAAAAAAATTCCTATATAAATACAGCCTAAATTAAATTTGATTTCAGTTACATCTGACCTGTTTGAGCACAATGAATAAAACTCTAGCTATAAGTTGAGGTTTTACACATTGCCTGTTAAAAATGTGGAAACACCTGGTATTTTATGATTTTTAAAACACATGTTCCTTTTGTTTCTATTCAACAAACTGAATAAAAGGCAAAAGCACACAAGAATTGGACAGCGAACGACTTGAAGAAAGTTACAAATTGAGCCCAATTTGACCATTTCAGCTCTAACAGAAGGACGTATGTAAGATGGAAAACAGGTGAGAGGTGTTTTGAAGCAGGGAAGGTTGGAGACTAATTCTGGGTGAAAGTAATACTGAACCAACATGGCTACCATTCTATACTTCAACACCATGCTTTTCATTTGGACTATGGCTAACTGGAACCAACTTCACTGTACATCAAGACAGTGACCTGAAGCTAATATCTAAGCCATGTAAGCATTACAGTCGGCTGGAGTGTTATCTATCAGTCACCAGACCTAAATCCTGGTGAACTGTTTTGAGATGAACTAAATCACAAGGTCAAAAAGAAATATTCACACCTTTGGCAAGTTTTACATGAGGCATGGTAAAGTATTTTAGCCGAATGCTTAGAGAAACTTACTGTCCAGATACCAAGAGTGTGGAAATTTATTCATGCAAAGGGAGGATTTTTCAAGGAAAATAAAGTTTATTATCTGTACATTTATATATTGGTTTGGTCAAAGTAAATCTGCAAACTGATAAATTATCTGGTTTGTTTCATATAAACCAAAGGAACAATCGTGTGTCCTTCAGAAATGATAAAAGACTAGTTGTTAACAAACCTTTGACAAGCACTGTACATAAAATATGCTTATAAATGGTTTTATACAGCCAAAAATTCTATTGGCATCATTCTCAAACAAAAGCACCAGACAGTTTACTGTTATTGGCTCAGGATTGCATAGGGTGTGTTTCATATAAATAATATGTATATTATAACAAATTGAGGGATTTTGTGTGCAAATTATATGTAAATAAAGGAAATAGTGGGTGGGAACTGAAGCTGATTCATAAAAAGTGCTGATTTCTTCCAAACAGCACTGAATAAAAGCAAGTGCGATTTATGACATTTTATATTAGCTGAGGAAAAAAAGTGCACTATGCTGAATGATATAAATGTAGTCATTTTGAGTTTAACCTTATGACTGCTCCAGTTTACATGTGACATTAAATTGTATTTCTACAAGGTGACCTTGTCCGTGGATGATATACTGCAAAGGAAAAACAACCAGCTTGACAAAATCATGATTCTCTTTACAAGATAGAAGGAAAGAAAAAATTTCCCTGCCAATTTGAAAATGATAAACTTTTGATTTGAACACTAAATGAATAGGTTTGTTGTGGGAGAAGATTTTAATTAATAAGGCAATGACACATTTAAAACACTTTACAGTTAAACTAGGTGATAGATCTTAGACCATAACCAATGAGTTTCTACTTTAGAGCTTATCATCAAGCTCTCCCTGCTCTGAAATTCACGTTGTGCATCATTTACTCCTATTTACATTTTATTAAAGGAATATCAGCTATTTTTCATAAACACTATCACATTGCTCTTAGGATATTGCTTTTTACCTCCTAAGGCAATCACCATAGGAATGTTAATACAATAGATGAGGCTTTAGAAAGACAAAACGAGCGAGCAAACAAACAAAAAATGCACATAAAAGTAGCTCCTTGAAATGTGATGTTTGAGTACACACCCAATATAGAATTACTTCAATGTAGATAATATATTATATATATAATATAATTACACTCAGAGAGAATGTTTTCTTATATATCCTATCAGTTTATTTTGTAGTATAGCTAGCTAGAATGAACAGTAAACATTATTAATATTTATTTATATGACTTGAAATCATCCCAGAACTCCTTTACGATCCTTTAATTTTTGTCTGCTTTTTTCTTCTTGTTATGGAGCCACAAAGGCCTCACAAACACACACAACACACAAATATTTGTCTGATGTCTGCTGCCAGTAGCTGCAATGCATTATGAGCCTCGATAGACTCATAGGCGAGAAAATAATCTCTACAATTAATGCGTGATTGTGTGGAAACCCGACTGATCTCTCTAGCTCTCCAGTGACCTCCTTCACGTGACCCCCTCGTTTATCAAGACGCATACCAACCAGATTCCCAGATTCAGACTCTTGGCCACAAAAACACATGCGCAAACACAAAGAAACACAGAGCAGAATTGATAGTGCACATTTTCACTGTAGATGTATGAGTTTGGGACTTGATGTGGTAAATAAAGGAAGAGTATAAAGTAATATGGATAGTGGTGCTTAAGGTTTGATGCAGATAGAAAGGCATTTTTTTTATTAATAATTATTGATCATGTGGATGTCATCCTTTCCATTGAAGCATCTAAAACCACAATAATGCTGATTAAATGATGTTAAACTTGTAATGTTTGTATATCAATATATTCATGAATTTCACATGTGGTTCAGGATGTAGCCATAAGGAGTGGCAATGAATCATGGTTAATGGAAAGACTTGCTGGTTGTGGCTACGCTTAGTTAGCTAGCTAACATTTGCTGGCTAATTATGATATAGGATCAATTCATTGGCAGTTTTTGGACATCGAGTAAATTAAGAACAGATTTTTTTTTCTGGTCTGATCAGGGAAGGTCAATATTTTACATGATTTAAATAGTGACTTCTTATAATAAATGTCCAACAGGAAGTTGACTAAGGTAGGAAAATTACACGCCTTGGTTAGATTATAAATGAATTGTGACAAATACTGTGTAACAAAGTTTGAACTACTACTTTTTTTGTAATCATTTGTACGCTTTTGGTTATTTATGGCAGGATGCATGAATAGATCAAATTTAACACCCTGCAGCCTGGTAAAATCGTGCAATGATGCACATTATATGAATTCAATATTATTTTTTTATGATGCATTTTAATGAGTAGATAAATAAGGAAGATATATAGTTAGAAGAATATAGCTTGTATATAATTTATATAATGTACAATATAATAGACACATTTTGTATGCCTATTACTGAGTATAAAGAGATTTTTACTGTGTCTACTGTATTCATAATGTTAATGATGGATCATTTTCACTCCAGTTTTTTTCTGCTACTGTAAAAAATACATTAAAATGTACAGGTAGTCATCGACTTACAACCTATGCAACTTACGACCATTCGACTTTACGACCACAATCGCTAGCCGCAGCATACATAATTTTTTTACCAGCTTCCGGCATCATTTCACAGTACTGTACATATAGCCTACTCTACTTAGGACCAAATCGTGTTACGATCGATTTGTTGGTCCCAATTGTGGTCGTAAGTCGACGACTACCTGTATTTCTTTCTATGATTTTTACTTTAACTCATACTGAATTTTTAGAAAAGAATTCAGAAAATGCTTAAGATTTCCTAAACAGTCTTATTGTTACTATCGCTATTCTAAATGAAATATAGAACATTATAAAGGGCAACAGCTAAATGTGGTTACTACTGTGCTTAATATAGAAATGTTTCTTAGGTCGCAGAAAATTTGTTTCAAAACCAGTTATTAAAATGTGCTATGTTGATTTGTTTTTAACAACTGTACAGTAATCATCAGTGAAAATGTCTCCCAAATTACATCAACAATAAAATGTGAAAAAAAATTAATGTCAGGATTTTGCCAAGTGACACAGTGAACACTACTCATAAGCTGCTGCACCAAGTCACATCTTTGTTTTTGTACCTGATTTACTGTATGTTTGCTTTTGTATATAGCGGCATCATTTTCTATATTCTTTGTCTCTTGTTTGTCTTCTCGTGTTCTCATTGTTCTCACTCCGGCTTGGTTTATCTTCTTCACGGTTCTGGTTGTTTGTGTTTTGTTCCTTGTGTTTTGTTTGATTGTTCATTCAATTCAATAAATTATCTGCACTTGCATCCACTTCTGTGATACATGACAGTTATGCTTCTTTAGAATGATGTGTATGATAGTCAACATGATTATATTCTAATTGAAGCAGAAGCAAGTGCAGACTATTTTTTATTAAATGCAATCAAAACCAATTAAAAACTAACACTATAAACCTCAATGATAAATACTAAGCAAAACTACATGAAGACCAAAAACTTGACCAAACACACACTAATATGCACACGGCACACAAACTTAAATAGGTGTGTTAATTAGAAATAAAGAAGAAAAGATGCAAAAGATTAGTGACGTGATGTGACATGACGTGCAGTCAGTTACTGATCAAAAGGTCGGGGTTTAAGCCCCAGTATCGCCAGCTCATACTCTCGGGCCCCAAAGCAAGGCCCTAAAAACTTTGTGCTCCAGAAGTGCTGTATCATGGCTGACCTAGAGCTCCGACCCAGGTCCTAACATTGCTTGTATATGTCAATAAATAATTTCACAGTTCTGTAAAGTACATGTGGCAAGAATAAAGCACCTTCTTTTAAAAAACAGACAAATCTGAATTAGAGAAATTCTAAATTGAATATTTTGACATATTTAGTACATTAGAATATACCTTGCACTCATAACAGTGTGTGATTGGCTGGTGATCTTCTGATGGGTCTGTAGTTTTAGTTGTTAGTAGGTAAACAAAAAAAAAGGAATTTTGGCTTGTACAAGGTTGCGATCATAAATGGCAGCAGGACGCATTGAGCTCTGATTCAGCTCTCTGTATTTAATCAGCTTAAGTTCAGACCAGTGCTTAAAGCTCCATTTCTGAATCAGGAATGGTTTGGTCTTATGAAATGTGATTATCCAGCATTAGATCACAGTTCTTTATTGACCCTCCTTGAGTTTACTGGACATGGTGGCATTGATTAGTCTCAACATTACAGGAACTGCTTTCCATCTAAAGTAGGCCCATCACAGGATTTTAAACTTTTGTTTATTCCTGACACAATATGTTATTATTCAGATTTTGTGTGACAAATTAGGTGCAATACAGTGTGATTTAGTATTGGCTAAAGGGTCAAATCTATATGCTTGAGTTGAAATGTCTCCATCACTGGAGTGGGTAAGCACATAGGCCTGCACCCTCTTCATACTGGGATCGATAGGGTATATAAGCCATGGTTCCTATACCATGTTTGACAGGAAGGGCTTTCATCAGCTTTATGTGCATGCAGAGTGATTAAATAAAAAATGTAAAGGTATGCGTCGCTGGTTCATTTCCAGCAAATTGATTTTTTATTCTTGTGTAAAAATGGAAACATGACCTGCAATTTGTCTCAAGAAACTGTCCTTTATGTGCTGTTTCTGATCAGAATTGTACTTTAATCTGTTCTCAATAATTAAATTAAAAAGGTTCCTGATTTTCCACAGTGTTACTCTGCTGGCTAGTTTTAGAGCAGACATATAATGAGTATAGTTTAGTAGTTCGCTATGTTAAAAACAGATGTAAAAAAAAGTGCACACTGTCAAATGACCTGTGTAAATGTTTTAAATATAACTAACAATTGCTGAGTCTGTGGCATACAATCTCTTGGATGGAAATCTGTGAAGTGTTTATTAATGTTAATTGAATAAATCCAGTGTGCTTTATTTTTTACTCTTACTTACTTACTTTACTCTTATTTCTTTAGTTCTTACATTGCTGTCAGCTCTGAGTTTGATCACACACACACACACACACACACACACACACACACACACACACACACACAAAATGCAAGTACAAAATGTCTACATGCCAAATCAAGCCTGGCAGAGTTAGTCAAAGTACATTGGCCCATGAAGGTCATTTCATTGAAAGATTTCAGACTTTTACAAAGTTCTATATTTCATCAGAAAAAAATAAACACTGAAAATAATCTGTTTTTTTTTTTTAAGTCAGATAATTGAACAAATAACGTTTGAATCAAAATGATTATTGTTGCTAAAATAAAAAAAGGGAAATAACTCCAATAGATTTCCTATTATCAGATTTTCCTGAGCTGTCAGTTTCTGTGCTCATCATCAACTATTTCTCTCTTTACCAGTCATAGTACCAACATATAAAGTGCCCACCCAAACCTGCATTCTGCTACACTTCTTTTTTCCCTGCTGTCTCTGTAGACATCTTCCCTCTCTCATTCTCCTCCTTCGACCAACAGTAGCCCAATTTACACTGGTACCCGGTTGGTTAACAATACCTGTGGCGGTTGTTGTTAACCCGGGCCTCGACCGATCCGGTATGAAATTCAGGTCTGTGATCTGCATAATTGATTTGGCACGTTTTATGCTGGATGCCCTTCCTACCGCAACCCTCCCTATTTATCCAGGCTTGGGACTGGCACTAAGAGTGTGCAACCCTAATAGCTGGGTTTGTCAGTTTCCAAAAAAAATCCTGCAGTTCCCCATTCGGGAACTCGAGCTGCGTCGCAACGCTTTGGGACACAGAGTCTCGTTCCCTCGAGGAACTTGGGTTACATACATAACCTAGAGACGTAATTCACAGTGAGTGAAAAATCGTTACTGTCCACTTTAGACACAAAAGAATAAAGAAATCAAACAGACAAGAGACCGTGATCATCATACAGAGAAAGAGCAAGGTTTATTTGGTTTGAAGTAAATGATTAAAGATAGTTAACCAGTTTATTCTAATTATGGAATTTGCATTGTTACCCCATTGAGAGGTTGTGAGACTACAGAAGGAAGTAACTAATAGAAAGGATTGATGTTTTTTTTTAAATATCAAACTCATATATATCTGGCACTTATATCCCAGACCACTGCTTGTCTGATCTGTGTCTTTCTTCTTCTGGTGTGGGTTTTATCTAGTATGCTAACAGTGTCTGGTTTTTGACAGACTGGAGAATCAACTACACAGACAACACAGATGAGATAAAAACAAAACAAAAATATCTCCAGAATTTGTGTGTCGTTTAAAAACTATTATCCAGAGATCTCTAAACTGACAATTTACACACATTAGATTTGCTTTAGTGTTTATTGTCAGATCAAACTGTTTTAAATGTTAATTGCTCAAATAAAGTGTTCTGTCGGGAGTCAGTGAATGCTTCTGTGGGGTTTGACTCAGAATGCCTCATAATGCTTAGGTGAAATTATTCCAAACAACATTTATAAAACTGTTCTCTACAATTGGTTCAAAGCTGAATTTGTTGTTTGCGCTTTTTTCTGTTGGAAATCAGTCAGGTTGTGTGTGACGTGACTAAAATATACAACAGTACTTTTTTACAGCATGCAATATGTATCATGCATATACAGTAGGTTTGCTAACAAACTGTAGTGTCACATGAAAACAAATGAAATTCATGATACATTTCATTTCAGTTATGCAAAAAACTGCATGTAAAACTGAAAAAGAGGATGTTAATATTTTAGTATTTTAAAATCATATTTACTATAATTTTCTGACAGTAATGTCAGACATTCTCGAGCTAGACTTGTTTTGTAGTTCCAGTGCAAAATCAAATAAGCAAATCTCATCTCCAGAATCAGTCCTCGATGGGTTACTTCATAAAACTCGGTTTATTTTATGCTGCTCCCTGACCATGTTTAAATGCCACAATCATTTGTCCATTTGACATACTGGGAGTTGAAAAGAAGCAGCCTGTGACTGACTTTTGTCTAGCTGCATACAGCTCATGCATACTGTATTTATTTACTTTTTATCTCCATAATTATTGGAAAATAAATTGAGCAGAGTAAAAAAAATGCACAGTACACACAGTGGGTAATATTTTTTTTTCCTCAAATAAAAATGTTTTTTTTTTCATAAAAGCATTTTATTAATTTGCTTTCAGTATTTTTTTGCTCTTCACTACATATGAAAATGCATTTATCTAAAATCTTTTTAGATGTACTCTATTATAATGTAAAAAAAAATTCTTCTTTCAGCTAATGGTTATAAATTTGAATAAATTATAGGGACATTTAGTTGATTATAGGATTGTGGTCAATTCAGCTGTTAGATAGCACCACCACATTAGAAAATGTTATCTCTGTAAGAAAATGTGATTTCCACGACTCCATAGCCATGCCAGGTTTCTTCCGGATGATTCTTCTAGAACTTTCATGCAGAAGTGCCTTGTGATTAAGTATCTGGTGTTTGATGTGAACTTCATGATTTTATGATTGAAATATTGCATGAATGAGCAGGTGTACTAGGAGGTTTTCTTACTTCAATGGCAGATGAATTGCAATTGATTTACATTAAAAATACTTTTAAATGAATTATACATCAATAAATATACTTTTAAATGAACCGCAACAGCAAACTGTGTGCTATAATGCCGTTTGTTTGGTTTGCATGAGTTTGGAGTTGGGAGGTGTAAGAATGTTAGGACATCCCACTGTTTTCAGGAATATTCTGTTCTACTTTGAAAGAGACAGACTCATTGACTCCTCTCTCGACCTGTTTATCTTCGCTGTCCAGAATATAGAGGTTATCAGACTTCAGGCCATGAAAGTGAAGGTGTTTCGTGGGTCATTTGAAGCCAGTGGGTGTTCGATCAAAACTGTAGATTTTATAGCAATCATGCTGTCTCACGAAAAAGCAAACATGATGGAATAGATACCGAAATTCATCAAGGCAGGCGAAAAGTGCACTCTGTTTTCATCATCATCCCTTCTATATAGTCGTATGTTGATTGCGAAAGATGGTGCAATACATAATACTCCATGGGACTCCATCACACACAGCTACAGTTAAAACCGTGTAAAGGAATAAAAGAAATGTGATGACTGTAAAAAAAATATGACAGGAATTTGAGTGTGCCAATTTGGCATCCACAGACACAGACTCTACCTTTGCACATTAAATCTACTGAATAAATAGGAAATATAACATTTAACTTACATAAATATAACAGATAAAATACTGCACTATGTTGCCATATGGAAGATATGGTTTATTTTGTTGCACTTTCCTGGTTGCAGAGAGACAGCTACGTTAAAATTTAGTTCACCATTGCTCAGTGTCTGCCGATTGCCCGATAGCAAAAGGTTATATTTAGGTGCAGAACAAAGCATTTTGATGTGAAGTATTCAGGCTGAAAAATGCAATGTTAGATGTTGACTCTTCTCAGACAGTTGGAAAATGCCTTTACCAAAGGGTGAATTGTAGCAATCAATAACAGCTGTGAGGGTGCAGTAGCCAGATAACATCCTGGCTCTTGAAAAGCCTGCTTCAGAACAACCCTATAGAAAATTCAGCATCTAACCCTAGCATTGCACAGTGTGAACTGACTGGGACAAGACCTACAGAAGACCAGTGAAGCAGTGCTTCTCCAGCAATATCTTCCATACCCAAAATGAAGTCAGAACAGCATAATGATAACTATCTATTACATGTGCTTTGCTTAAAACAAATCATAGTCTATTAACCCCCTATGGTGAAGATTCATAAAGCAGGTCTGAACACAGCAATCATACTAAGCATGGGTCCAAACATCCAAACACAATTTAACCCTGAATTAATTCAACAGCAGGGAGTAAATCAGACCTGATATGTATTGAGTTTAAGTTTATGAAACTTGCATATCCCTGTTTTGGGCATTCGTCCACATTAAACTCTGATTTCAAGCATCAGTATAGATACTAAAATGATACAAGATGTATTTTGAATCATAAATCCTATAATAGGCATACTTAGTAGTTTCCTATTGCTGCCATAATTGTTTTATTCTGAATGTATCCATTTTATCATGGAAAGAAATGTTGCTATGTGGCAAATTTAACAGGTGTATAAAAGAGATTGTATTTGTATGACAGAGATTGTATTTTATCCAGCTCAAGGTCATGATAGTGACAGTTGGCTTTCCAGTCAATAGCGGAGACCCTTAACCCTTGTTCTGCCACTGTTTATTTTTCCATATCCCGACAAATGTGGGACGTTTGTTTACCATTTGTTTAACATACTTCCCTCCTCACCCTTAACATTGACTTTTGAGATTCTAACTTTTACAAGACAACTGAAAAATGTTGTGCCAACCTGGAATGAAATTGGTTAACTCCTTTTTTTTTGCTGCAAGCACCAAACTGCAAGTATAAAGCAAACGAGAACCGGTTTCTTACTTATATTTTATTTCTGACAGTACATGGCCTTCCTAACTGGTACTATTTTCATGTGATACAGCAGTTCCAGTTCCTCATTGTGGGGGGTTGAGGGTACAGCACGTGTGGTTGATTCCTTTCAGTGCGAAAGAGTGTGTAATGTGTGATGAAAGCCTAAGGGGATCACAGACACTGCACCTCATGATGGAAACCCAGTTTGGTAGAAAAAAAAGAGCACGCATAGATTGAATATAGGCATCGACGATCTTTTGCTTCTGGGCATGAAAGACAAAGAAATGAATGTTAGGCAGAGACAGACAGTCTGTAACCTACCTTACATGAATTCAAATATGAGTGTGAGTGTAAGTGTGTGTGTGTGTGTGTGTGTGTGTGTGTGTGTGTGTGTGTGTGTGTGTGTGTCTCTGTCTCTGTCTCACACCCACCTGCTGTATTTCCTCTGATGTGATGTCTCACTGCTCAACACTTATGTGGGTATTTGTATGAGTGTTTCTGGGAGTGAACCTGTGCTTAACCTACATGCAGTACTTAACCTACTTTATTATGGCATTCCTACATCAACAGTTAAATCTTTATTAATGTTATTATTATTATTATTATTATTATTATTATTATTATTATTATTATTATTATTATTATTATTATTATTATTATTATTATTATAACTGATTAGCTAGCTAAGTTAACCAGCTTGTTTACACTAAAAGAGATGTGTGTTTTTAAATGAAGTGACAGTAAGGTAATGAATAAGGTGCTGATGTAGCTCACAAGTGAATTGGACTATTTATGATAATCATAATCATAGAACATTACAGGTGACCCTTATAGGTAATGTTAATTTACCATTTATTAAAGGAGGCTCAATGTCAGTGCTTTGAAATAATAAAGCTATGACTTTAGGTCCCACCACCACCACCACCACCACCACCATCATCACAATAAACTGGTCATTATAGAGGAAATTTTTACCATTTCTTTTATATATAAAAAGTTGGATTTTATATCTATCCTTTAAGAGATAAAGAAAATAAATTGAGCTGTTAAGGCATTGAATTTTAAATGATACATGGCATCAATATGTAAATAAACAATTAAAAGTCTGAAATATTTAGGCACTAACATATAACAGGAATAAAACCATCTGTGAAATGCTGTTAGAGGAAAATAATAAAAAGGCTGCATCATTCCACCACACAGATGAGCATATTCAATGCTGTTGGTTCAAATTAGGCCCTCTGAGAACACTACTGGTAAAAACCAGTAAATTCATTAAAAAATATCATGATTATAGCAGAAAATCTGATAATCACTGTGATGTGTTGAGTACTTTATATAAGTTGAATATTGGCCCATGCCGGCTCATATAAAAGCATCATTATAGTGTCTCATGAGCCGGTCAGTAATGGGCATTGAATGAGGCATGGAGCTTTAGGATAATCTCATACTTTTTTAATTATGTGTTTTCAATTAAGTTTATTGTCCTGATGTGTTGTCAAAAATTTGTGAATCTGCAATGATATTACAAAATACAGGTCAAATGTTTGCGACACAAAGAATTAGGGATGCATGTTAATGAATAAAATGACAATCGCATTTATTTTACCTCAATAATTGGGCAGATTTTTTTATCACAAATGTTATTATCTATTGTTTACACTAAATATATTTCTAAATTGAATTTAAATGAAATCAATAGACAACAGGATTTTGGCAGTTACTGTGATTAAGTAATCTACTGTTGACCCTACTGATACTTTGATAATCATTTAATGCATTTTAAGCAACATTGAAAGTGTTTGAATGTAATGAGCTGATATACATATAACACACTATATAATATAGAATACAATATAGCTGTTGTCATTTACTTTGGTAATTGGATGCAAATTCGTGTGTTCAAAATCTTGTTAGTAAACAAAATCATCTCTAATCTATAACATTTACATCATTTTTAGTTTAAAGACAAGGGAGAGCCTATATTATGAGCTGTGCAATCTAGAATTGTATGCTTGCAGTGGCAAATGCAAATACTTTGGCTTATGAATGTTTGGGTGATTCTTCAGCACTGTGCAGTGATCAGTTAAAAAAAATAACAGTACATTTTAACATAATCCTATTACAAATAGATTTTGTAATATCTACATGGCTGACATTTTCACTGTTCAGCTGTTGCTGAAAGTATTTGAAAGCACGTTCAGTGACTGTGGCAGCAGAGCAAAAAAACAAAACATAGGTACAGGAATTCTCATTTTTTACACAGCTAAGTAAATGCTTTAGAAAAATATACTGTGAGAAATAATGCACTTGGTTATAAGCGTAAGTATGTTGCCATACATTTCACATATATTGGCAGACATAGTAAGAAAATGTATTCTTAATCATAACCAATGATTACATGAATAAATTGTGCTATATTTCCTTAACTATACTATATAAAATATTTAAATTTATTCTAAAATACATATGGAAACATATTGCTTTTCCATTCAGGTTAGGAGACACGTAGTAACTTTCTTTTGAAATGTTCTGAGACGATGTGTTTTGGGGTCTTATAACTGCCTCTGCTCTAAAAGGTCTCAGACCAATTTGCCATCAGTGCAATTTGCATTTGATGGCAACCCAACCGCATCGGGTCTAATTTTACCAGATTCTCTGAGAGAAATGACATGTCAGACAATCTTTAACTCACTCCCAGTGTTTTACTAAATAATGCTGTGGACCCTGCAGGAAGCGTTGTTCACTGACAGATCTCCATATAACTATTTCACTGAAGCATTTTCTTTCTCCATGTCCAGTTCACACTTTTGACCCAAGTGTAATGGAGCTTCTGTCTAGACTGTCAGCATGAATAAACCTGCATTAGCAGCAGGATTAATATTCAATATCTATTCATTTATCATTTTAAAGGAGTGTCAGATAAGCAGTGTAATGAGTTTAATAGAGGCCATGTTCCAAATGGAAAAGGGACCAAATGCACAGAGAAAGATAGACAGAAAGATAGAAAAATAGTTTTTACATTGTTGTACAATTTGATGTACAAAATTCAACAATTAAACAAAGATAAAGTTAAAGACATGACCAAATTGTATGCTACATCTTCTCTACAGTGCTGAATACAGATTGAAATCTCTCTCTTTCCTCTCTCTCTTGCTCTCTCACTCTCTCTCTCTCTCTTACACACATACAAAAATTCTCAGTCATGTTAATTATCCTTCATGACACACAATGTTTTCAGCATGTTATCTATGTCCATGAACAGTAAACAACTTTGCACAGGATTTACTGAGTGATTTCTTGGCTGTCAGAGGTAATGGGCACTTTTCAGTATGCTCTATCTGTGAAAAAGGGCGCGAGATGGAACTCTCTGATGTGAAATCAGATGTGACAGAAAGCCAGAAATGTCAATGCAGCTGCAGTATGTGTCAGTTTATGTGTGCAACACTAAGGACACTTCTGACAAATACCCATCTACTGAAGACAGGTCAGATGTATATTTCTGTCCCGAAGGACGACTCCACATACAACTCTGAAAACAAAATGAGAAAAACAAGTTTATTTTGAGCCTTTCACCCTGTTAGTTTATCATAAATAAATGTAAGCCCTAAGAAATATATATATATATGTGTGTGTGTGTGTGTGTGTGTGTGTGTGTGTGTGTGTGTGTGTGTGTGTGTGTGCGAAGTTAAAAGGACTATTTTAAATTAGTTTAAAAGTTATTTTGGTTATTTTATTATAACATTAGAGAAAACGGTTTACGGAAAGCCACGAAGAGCACTGGAAACAGCCGAAGTCGCATGGGAAGGATGGTGAGCTTGTGACTCGCACAACTGAATATGAACACGCACAGAAATCGGTAAAGTCATTCATTCAAGGTTTACCGTGACTAAAGAGTTACGGGAGGACGAGGACATCGTAAACCGGAAAGCATGTCAAAGATCGGTCAACTCAGTAAGACTAGTAAGACTGTTTGAACTGTTAGACTTTTTGGTAATTTATGTAATCATGTTGGTGTATTTAAAGTGTACAGATTGTGTATATTTGTGTTAATGCACACGATGAGATTTGTTTGTAATTACGTATATCTTTCTGTTTTTCTTTAAAGGTTATCAACCTAAGTTAAGCTAGGCTAAACGAAGCTGGATAGAATTAAGCTAAGCTAGGCTAAACTTCGGTGCTAAGTGAAGCTTTGTTGGACAACTTAAGTGGTTGACTCAAGTTCATCCTCTAGCGTTGTTTAAAGTGATTGAAGTTCATCTGTTGGAAAACTTGCTGTAAATGGAATTTACAAGCAACACATGATAAGTCAATCAAGAATGCAATGAGGTATTGAAGTCTGAAAGTAAAGCAATGTTTGAGTCGACTCCTGTGTCTGTGGTTGACCGAGTCCTTTTTTCGAGTTAGAGGCAGAATTGACATGCAAAATCCAAGATAACGTTACAGTTTATAACCACTTGACAGTTACATCTAGTAATCTACAGTAACACCAGCGGTCTTCACATCCATGGAAGTGTTGAATAGATAAGCACAGACGGTGTGAAAGCAACAGTTAAATTGTTGTTGTTGGAGAGTTAATAGACAAATTTAAAGATGGCTGGAGAAGCAGTGGGGAACCCAATTGAGCAGCTTAAGAAGGAAATGACTTCTGCTAAAATCAGTTTTTCTAGACAGGTTAACTTCCTGAGGAGGGAAGCTAATAGACTAGTGGAAGAGGAGCTCAGGGAAGAGTTCAAGAAACTTTCACTTGCTGCAAGGAAGGTCTTTGAGACTAATGATGACTACAGACCTGGACTTCTTGCTGACATGGAGGCTGACGAGAGAAAGATGAGGAAGCAGTACTTTCAGTGCAACAGAACTTTGACATTGGAAAGACAGCAAGTGAGTGTGATGTTAAGTTCAATGAAGTTAAATGAGTTGTTGTGAAAATCTTTGTTTAAGATATGGACTGCATGAACTAAATGGTACAGTCTCTGCAGCGGAGAAAACCTGCGATCAAGTTGCAAGCATAACCGTTGATGGCAGTGAGTGTGAAAACTAAGTGCAGTTGGATTGTCTCACAAAACTTGTTAAACAGGCCATAGGAAAGGATTTGGATGGAGGTTTAAGGGGTCTGTAAGAAAAAAGCAATGACCTTGAACTGAGGAAAGTGGAGTTTGCTAGAGCATAGAGAGCCACTGAAGATGCATCAGCCACACACCCCAGCATAAGAATGCTGTCAAGCGAAATGTCATTATCAGCTCAAACCCTGCCAGTTGTGAGATTCTGATCAGTGAGTTTGCCAGTGTTTGATGGAGTCCTTTTTTCGAGTTAGAGGCAGAATTGACATGCAAAATCCAAGATAACGTTACAGTTTATAACCACTTGACAGTTACATCTAGTAATCTACAGTAACACCAGCGGTCTTCACATCCATGGAAGTGTTGAATAGATAAGCACAGACGGTGTGAAAGCAACAGTTAAATTGTTGTTGTTGGAGAGTTAATAGACAAATTTAAAGATGGCTGGAGAAGCAGTGGGGAACCCAATTGAGCAGCTTAAGAAGGAAATGACTTCTGCTAAAATCAGTTTTTCTAGACAGGTTAACTTCCTGAGGAGGGAAGCTAATAGACTAGTGGAAGAGGAGCTCAGGGAAGAGTTCAAGAAACTTTCACTTGCTGCAAGGAAGGTCTTTGAGACTAATGATGACTACAGAGCTGGACTTCTTGCTGACATGGAGGCTGACGAGAGAAAGATGAGGAAGCAGTACTTTCAGTGCAACAGAACTTTGACATTGGAAAGACAGCAAGTGAGTGTGATGTTAAGTTCAATGAAGTTAAATGAGTTGTTGTGAAAATCTTTGTTTAAGATATGGACTGCATGAACTAAATGGTACAGTCTCTGCAGCGGAGAAAACCTGCGATCAAGTTGCAAGCATAACCGTTGATGGCAGTGAGTGTGAAAACTAAGTGCAGTTGGATTGTCTCACAAAACTTGTTAAACAGGCCATAGGAAAGGATTTGGATGGAGGTTTAAGGGGTCTGTAAGAAAAAAGCAATGACCTTGAACTGAGGAAAGTGGAGTTTGCTAGAGCATAGAGAGCCACTGAAGATGCATCAGCCACACACCCCAGCATAAGAATGCTGTCAAGCGAAATGTCATTATCAGCTCAAACCCTGCCAGTTGTGAGATTCTGATCAGTGAGTTTGCCAGTGTTTGATGGAAGTAAAATAAACTTTTATCGTTGGAGGAAGGATTGGGAAAGCCTTCAACGACAAGAAGATCCTTCTGGATCTGTAGAAGTCAAAAGGATCCAACTGCTGGTAGTATAGATGGCAGGATTGGAAAAGATCTCAGATTGTCCTCCTACAACACTGCTGAAGACATTTTCAGAGTGCTCACAAACAAATATGGAAGTAAGTTTGCGATTACTATGGAGGTTGTGAAAGAATTAGAGAGAATTTCTGTCATGAGAGGGAGCCAGCCACATAAAGTGATTGAGCTTGTTTAAGCAGTGGAGAAGGCTTTAGTGAAACTCACTGATCTTGGAGACACTGGTGCCATAAAAATTCCTCTTGTGATTAAATCAATTGAAAGTAAACTTCCCAAGTTCATGAAAAGGGATTGGTTTGTTTTGGTGACGGCTCCTGATGGTGATGTCACGTCAGAAAACCACTTTGACAAACTTCTCTAGTTCTTGAAGAAGGAGGAGGGCATCCTTGAGAGACATGAGCAACATCATGATGATGACAGCAAGTGCAGAAGCGCATTTCTGTGCAGGAGTAAGGAGTGTTAGCAAGGAACCTTGGCAGATCATCATTATCTTATCTGTCCCAGAGGGCAGATTAAGTTGGAGCATAAAGGTAGAGTTACCATTAGAGAAGGTAAGAAGGGAAGTAGATTACCCATTGAGCAAGAGAAATTCCTTTCTGAACTTCCTATAGAGATGGTGAAAAAGTGTATGAAGGCGCTTACCAATGGGACCAGGATGGAAAGAAAATGCGGTGGCTTGACCAGAAGACACCTATTAAGTCAAGTGGCGGGACGCCAAGCTGATCGTGAAGTCCCGCCACTATCCTTTCTGAAAGTGCCGTGTCCCATGTGTGTCCTGCTAGACATCCACTTCCAGAGTCCTGAAATGCTTTTCTAACAAGAATCTCACTTCAGGAATCTGGAAGTGGATGTCTAGCAGGACACACATGGGACACGGCACTTTCAGAAGGGATCCGGGGAGAAGCCATCGAATTGACTGAGAATGATATGCGATTTTGGTGGTGAACAAGCCAAGGAGTTGAAGTTTGGTTAGTTGAATCTAAAGCTTAACTAACACCAATTGAGCTGAAGATTGAAAATTTAGTAGTCTGTCAAGGTTGACAAGAGTTATTGGCTGGGTGTGGCGCAGTGTGAGGTAATGGCCGAAGGTAAGAGACAAAAACTCAGTGTGTAGGAAAAAAAGGATGGTATCAGTCAACATGTGCTGACCGTGAAAGAGAGAGAGGGCACTTTGAAGGCACTTTTCTTGGCAGCTCAAATGGGTACAACATTCCCTGCGACCACACTCTGTTGACTGGTTGTATTTAAAGAAAAAAAATACTAGACTTCTTGTGTGTAGAGGAAGGTATAAGGCTTTTGGAAAGGAGAATCTCACTGTTCCATTGTTACCCATGAAAGCATGAGTATCGTTACTACTGGTTAATGAGGCATAAAATGCAAACGATGAGAAGATTGCTGGGACTTTTCTGAGGATGAGAAGGGTAGAGTGGGTGGTAAAGGGCTGGAGAGTGGCCAAAAGAGTGGTGGAAAATTGTGTTATTTGCAGGAAAGCAAGGGCACAGAGGTGCAAGCAGATTATGAGTGATCTTCCACCTGAAAGTATTGGACCGGCTGCACCTTTTAAATTTGTGACAGTAGATCTGTTTGGTCCTTATGAGGTGAAGGATGAAGTGAAGAAGAGAACATGACTAAAGGTTTGGGGGATTGTGTATTGCTGTATGGCTTCAAGGGCCATTCACACAGATGTTGTGAGTGATCAATCAACTGAGAGCTTTTTGTTGTTTTACAAAAGGTTCATTGCCTTGAGGCAACATTCCAAGAAAGTGTGGTCAGATCCTGAAACCAAATCTTGAAGGCGAAGCTGCCAAACATGCGACAGAGTGGTCCTGAAAGTTTTATTCAGCGAATTCACAGCCTAGGAGGGGGGAACCTGAGGCTGCTGTTCTTGTTGTAAAGAAAGCTATTCTTAATTTAGGGCAAAGCTTCTTCACGCAGGGCAAATTCCAGACCTTCCTGAACATGGTGGCAAACTTGGCGAATGAGAGACCCATAAATGCACAAACACAAAGTCGTGAAAATTGCTTACAGTACATTACACCGAACTCTCTTCTGTTGGGATGAGCAAGTTTAAGAGGAGATCTGGGTGATTTTGATTTTGCAGGATACCCATACAAAAGATTGAGGGTTGTCCAAGGAGAAATGAATAAACTCTGGGAAAAGTAGAGCCAGCTAGCAGGGCCAAACCTGTTTTACGGAGAAAGTGGCATACAAAACAAAGGAATGTATTGTCTGGGTCGCAGACCAAATGCACTGAGGAGTCAATATAAGTTAGGAAAGGTCATTAGAGCAAATGCTGATTCTAAAGGTGTTGTAAGAGATCCTCATGTCCTCATGTCTTTTATTCAGTTCCTTGAGAAGACGAACAAAAGAGTTGGTTGTTCTTCACAGACATGTCCGCCGGTTGTTCATTCCAATCAGGAAGTGTGACATTTCGGATGTAAAATCCAAGGATGTCAAGTGGGAGGTGTGAAGTTAAAAGGACAATTTTAAGTGAGTTTAAAAAATATTTTGGTTGCCTGAAAAGAAAACGGGAATCCTGAATGCCGAACCAATAACAGAGGAAACAGTTCACGGAAAGCCATGAGGAGCACTGGAAACAGCCGAAGTAGCGCCGGAAGAATAGTGAGCTTGTGACTAGCGCCACTGAATATGAACACGTGCAGAAAGCGGTAAAGCTATTCATTCAAGGGATTACCGCGACTAAAGTGTTACGGGAGGATAAGGACATTGTGAGCCGGAAAGCATGTCAATGATCGGTCACTTTAGGATGCTAATGGTAGGATGGAGGTGCTTTGGAAAAGGTTTGATGCAACTTGTGTGCTAGTAAGACTGTTTGAACTGTTAGACTGTTTATTATAATGTGTATTTAAAGTGTACAGATTGTGTATATTTCCGTTAATGTACAGGATGAAATTTGTTTGTAATTATGTATACCTTTCTGTTTTTCTTTAAAGGTTATCAACCTAAGTTAAGCTAGGCTAAACGAAGCTTGAAACTTCAGTGCTAAGTGAAGCTTTGTTGGACAACTTAAGTGATTGACTCAAGTTCATCCTCTAGCGTTAATTAAAGTGATTGAAGTTCATCTGTTGGAAAACTGTCTGTAAATGGAATTTACAAGCAAAACATGATAAGTCAATCAAGAATGCAATGAGGTATTGAAGTCTGAAAGTAAAGCAATGTTTGAGTTGACTCCTGTGTCTGTGGTTGACTGAGTCCTTTTTTCAAATTAGAGGCAGAATTGACATTTGAATTGGCAAAATCCAAGATAACTTGTTTTACTTTTCAAAATGCTAAAAATATAAGACATATTCTGTAGCCCTTGTGATTAAAAAAAAAAAAGCGGACTTTTAATTGCTAAATAGCAGCTCCTACTTTTTTATGTTTAGGACTGTCACAGTGGTAACTGGAACTGTGCCTGTTACATTGCCTATGAAAGCAGCCTATTAAAAGATCACTGCTACATCACACTCATCCTCAAAGATTTTGGGTGTAGTGTGTTAATCTTTTTTTTCCTGCTAATATTGTTAAATATAATGTATCATTAGAGGTTTCATTAACACATGCGAACAGTTATGTAGTGCCTGGCTTTATTACTATTCATACAGTGGTTGTGAGTATAGACATGACAAATGCATTTCCACATTCAAATTGTAATAAGCATTTTTGTGACTGACATACCCTTTGCCTAATGTTAGTACTGGCACATGGTGTATCCACAAGGTGCATGCAAATCGCTGTAGTGCCCCTGCTGTGCCAGGAGCTGTGCACACTCCCTTATCAGAACGTTGAGCTGCTGTGAGGACAACAGCAGGTGATGAGCCAGACAATGCTCCTGATCTCATACAGTATGTGGAAGCACTAGGACTAAAAGTCACTCATGAAGAGATTCACTTGACTCCTGTGCAGACTGTTCAGTATATTGCCCAAAAGGCAAAATAGTATTGTTTTCTAAATGTTTAAGGCCACGGTGTGTTACGGTACATAACTGGCTAAATCTACAGCAGCAAGTCTTTTTAACTACTGCAGCTAGAGATGACACTGCATAGTGTTCTACTGACTGTGTAGCCAATGTATAACCACTCTGGCCAAACAGGACGTGGTTCAGTCTGTTGGTAAGCTACACTATATAATGTATATAGACACTATTTGGTTCTTAATCATAACATTCTATTTGCTTTTTGAACATCCCGTTCCACATGTAGTCCCAATTAGCAGTTATAATAGCTCTCACACTTCTGGGAAGATATTCCACTAGAGTTGCTTACTCAAACATAAGGGCATTAGTTAAGTCAAGAACAGATGTAGGGTAAGGAAGCCTGGGGTGCAGTCAACTTTTCTATTCATCCCAAAGATTTTCAGTAGGGTTGAGGTCAAAGTTCTATAGCAGGCCATGTACAAACCCGATTCCAAAAAAGTTGGGCCACTTTACAAATTGTGAATAAAAACAGAATGCAATGATGTGGAAGTTTCAAGTTTCATTGTTTTATTCCGAATCAAGTCAAGTCAAGAATCTTTTATTGTCATTTCGACCATATATAGCTGATGCAATACACAGTAAAATGAAACAACGTTCCTCCAGAACCCAGGTGCTACATAAAACAACAATCACAGAAACAGAAAAACACAGGGCCAAAAACTAGTGGAAAGATCCTCGCCACATAAAGTGGACAGAATATTGTGCAAAAAAACAAATCCCGAAATATGTGCAAAAAATGGCATGTAAACATTTTGTGGTAATGATTAGTGTGAGTGGTACTGAATGATGGGTATGCGAAGTGTATGATGTGTGTTGAGTCCGGTTTGTACGAAGTGTATGATGTGTGTTGAGTCCGGTTTGTGCAGATCACTCACACAATTGTGTGTGAGTGTGCGTGTGTGTGTAGAGAGAGAGTTCAGTTCAAATGTTTGTTGAGGAGCCTGATGGCTTGAGGAAAGAAACTGTTACACAGTCTGGATGTGACGGCCCGAATGTTTCGGAACCGCTTCCCTGATGGTAGGAGAGTGAAAAGTGTGTGTGACGGGTGTGTGGGGTTGTCCACAATGCTGTTTGCTTTGTGGATGCAGCGTGTTGTATAAATGTCCATGTTAGAGGGGAGAGAGACTCAGATGATCTTTTCAGCCATCCTCACTATCCTCTGTAGGGTCTTGCGATCCGAGACGGTGCAGTTCCCAAACCAGGCAGTGATGCAGCTGCTCAGGATGTTTTCAGTGGTCCCTCTGTAGAACATGGTCAGGATGGGGGAGGGAGATGAGTTTTCCTCAGCCTTCTCAGGAAGTAGAGACGCTGCTGGGCTTTTTTGGTGATGAAGCTGGTGTTGAGTGACCAGGTAAGGTTATCCGCCAGATGAACACCAAGGAATTCCACTGAGGATCCATCGATGATCAGTGGAGAATGGTCACTCTGTGTTCTCCTCAACCATCTCTTTACTTTTGTCCACGTTCAGAGGCTCCACACCAGGCTGTTACCGTTGCACCTCCTCTCTGTATGCTGACTCGTCGTTCTCGCTGATTAGACCCACCGCGGTCGTGTCATCGGCGAACTTGATGATATGATTCGAGCTGTGCATTGCTACACAGTCGTGAGTCAGCAGAGTGAACAGCAGTGGACTGAGCACACAGCCCTGAGGGGCTCCAGTGCTCAGTGTGGTGGTGCTGTAGATGCTGTTTCCGATCTGGACTGACTGAGGTCTTCCAGTCAGGAAGTCCAGGATCCAGTTACAGAGGGAGGTGTTCAGGCCCAGTAGGCTCAACTTCTCAATCAGGTGCTGAGGGACAATCGTGTTGAATGCTGAGCTGAAGTCTATGAACAGCATCCTTACATAAGAGTCCTTGTTGTCCAGGTGGGTGAGGGCCAGATGAAGGGTTGTGGAATTCAACATAGATGACATATCAAATGTTTACACTGAGGAAATAAAAAAAAAAATTGTATTTTAAATTTAATGGCATCAACACATCTCAAAAATTTGGGAGAAAGCCATATTTACCACTGTGTGGCATCCCCTTTTCTTTTTATAACAGTCTGCAAATGTCTGGGGACTGAGGAGACAAGTTGCTCAAGTTTGGGAATAGGAATGTTGTCCCATTCTTGTCTAATACAGGCGTCTATTTGCATAACTGTCTTAGGTCTTCTTTGTTGCATCTTCCTCTTTATGATGCACCACTTGTTTTCTATGGGTAAAAAATCTGGACTGCAGGCTGGCCATTTCAGTACCCGGATCCTTCTTCTACGCAGCCATGATGTTGTAATTGATGCAGTATGTGGTCTGGCATTGTCATGTTGGAAAATGCAAGGTCTTCCCTGAAAGAGATGACATCTGGATGGGAGCATATGTTGTTCTAGAACTTGGTTACACCTTTCAGCATTGATGGTGCCTTTCCAGATGAGTAAGCTGCCCATGCCACATGCACTCATGCAACCCCATACCATCAGAGATGCAGGCTTCTGAACTGAGTGCTGATAACAACTTTGGTTGTCCTTATTCCCTTTGTCCGGATGACATGGCGTTCCAGTTTTCCAAAAAGAACTTAAAATTTTGATTCGTCTGACCACAGAACAGTTTTCAAATTTGCCACAGTCCATTTTAAATGAGCCTTGGCCCAGAGAAAATGCTTGCACTTCTGGATCATGTTTAGATATGGCCATCCAGTATGGTTTTCCGGCCTTGACCCTTACGCACAGAGATTGTTCCAGATTCTGAATCTTTGGATCATATTATGCACTGTAGATGATCATAACTTCAAACTCTTTGCAATTTTTCTCTGAGAAACTCCTTTCCGATAGTGCTCCACTATTTTTTGCCGCAGCATTGGGGGAATTGGTGATCCTCTGCCCATCTTGACTTCTGAAAGACACTACCACTCTGAGAGGCTCTTTTTATATCCAATCATGTTGCCAATTGACTGAATAAGGTCCTCCAGCTGTTCCTTACCTGTACATTTAATTTTTTATTGCTACCTGTCCCAACTTTTTTGGAATGTGTTGCTCTCATGAAATTTAAAAAAGGCCAATATTTGGCATGACATTTCAAAATGTCTCACTTTCAACATTTGATATGTTATCTATATTTTATTGTGAATAAAATATAAGTTTATGAGATTTGTAAATTATTGCATTTTTTTTTATACACAATTTGTACAGTGTCCCAACTTATATGTAAACCATATCTTAATGGAGCTGACTTTGTGCACATGGGCATTGTCATGGAACAGGTTTAGGTCTCCTAGTTCAAGTGAAGGGAACATTGAATGCTACCACATCCAAAGACATTCTATATTGCTAACAGTTTGGGGACAAAAAAACATATGGCTGGAACGGACCAGTATCCTAATATTTTTACTACTGTACTGTATATGACTGAACCTGGTATTCCACATTAAACAGGCTATTCAAATAATGCAAACATTTCGTAATATGATGTGAAAAACTGGACCTGAATTGCTGTGCATTTTTTTATTGTGTTCTGGTGCAGAGCCAGATATTAATGTTTTTTTTTTATTTTTATTTGCCCAAAAAAATTTTCATGACAACATTGTTGGCACACAGGTTGACAGTTTGCCCATGGGAGTGAATAAACTGGTCAAAACTATGCAAATGTCAAGGAAGCACTCGCTACATAAAAAGGTACAAACTGTCTTTGTACAATTCTTTAACCAGAAGACGAGACAGAAATAAAGTATCTTACATAAGATAGTCACTATTGGGCACACCCAAATAAATAATACATTTATCAGACTGTAGTCTTACATGCATCAACTTGAAACTAGGGTAAGGCGAAGTGTCATGACTAAGGGTGCAACAAACAATCGATAATAATCAATAATGAAATTTGTTGTCAACGAATGCAGTTATGGATTAGTTGTGCTGCTCAAGTTACGGTTTAGTGTGACAGTAAGATAACACAGCCCCTTGCAAAATATCGGAGAGTACAGGGTCAACCAGCTGCAGGAAAAAGTGTACGTCCCAAGTCACGAATGAAAGTGAAAAATCAGCACGGTAAGCATAAACTGTATAGTCCTAATCATGTAAAAATGGTACAGTGCTATTGTGTAAATTGTTTGTTTGTAACTTCGGGACAGTCGCACTGGATCTGTTCTGTCGTGACTCGCGAGCATCAGGTTGCACAATCACCTCGCTCGCAACATAGTGCTGAATTCAATTAAAACACTGCGAACAAACACTAAATTTAAAAGCAGCAAATAACAGCAGCAGTTTTTTTTTTTTTTTTTATCAAGCCTGTTAGCTTGCCGTGTTTCGGTCCATTCTCTTTTTATAGTATTAGTCTACTACAACAGTAACTTATCTGTTCTCTAACGTGATGTCCCGTGGATTTACTACCTTCAAATGCTCATTTTTAATTTATACATATATCATTTAATTATTATAAAAAATTACATAAATTATATTTTCTAGATGCTTATATCTTCTAACTAAGCAAAATGTCAACAAATGTGTATTTCTTAGACAAAAATGATCAAAACAATGTTGTATTATAATTTATATAGATATTTTTTAAAGCATTTTTGTCAACTTGCCATTTGCAATTTTCATTAAAGACATTCTTAGCTGTTTATGAAATTGAAAACTATTGTGATGAACTGGAACACTTTTTGCACCCCAGGCCTCCTCAACCCCTAATCAGAACCTGACATTACTTTTGCCCTTATGCCCAAATGCGCAAAACCACAAAAAAATTCCCAATAAGTGGACATCAAATGGGAACTAAATGTGGAACTGGATGTCTAAAAAGCACACATAAATCTTTTGGTCAGGTATCCACAAATTATTGTCCATAGAGCCTCACTCTAACCCTCTGTACAATACTTGTGTACATTTTTTCCAGACATTCTATACAACATCTGTTTGTCTTTTCTCATTTGTGTCACTGATAATTAGTTGTAAGTTATACACTGTGAGTATAGATATAAAAGTAGAGATGACCAGACAGCGCAGTCACTATGAAACTTTCTCATTTGGGTTATATGATCCAACTGTCTGAAAGCTCACTCTCCCAGAAAGGCTTTTTTTATTCTGTTTGGAATGGCTCATAAACCAGGCTCAATAATGATTAAGAGTCTTAATATTAGTAAAGAGCTCAGGGCTAACACTGTGCACTCATTTGAACGTATTACCTTTTAGTCTTTAACACAGCGCTCGATGCCCTTCCTCATTTTACAGCTTCCTAAGTCAGAAAATCTGACCAGACTCGGTATTTTCAGATGAAGTATGAGTCAGAATCCCAAAGTCCGTAAAATCCTCCAAAGAACTGAAATGGCCAATAAAGTTTGGAATGTTTCTGTCGTCCTCAAAAATCTGACATCTTTCAGAATGGAGGGAGTTCAGAGATGTGGGATGGATGAGTAATGGAATTAAAAACATGAGGGTTTTGGTTTAAAAATGAGTAGAGTGAGTGTAATCAGCATTTTGTGTAAGCTTTAGCTGGACCTGACTTCTTTAGAGCTGCACGATCTGAGAGGGGATTGGGGTCACAGACGAACAAATCATACTTTTCAGCACTTTTGCCATTAATGCCTCTAGTGTGACTCATTCTGGATATGAGAGAACAGAGTTTCGCTGGAACACACACACACACACACACACACACACACACACACACACACACAAGTACAACTTTTTGTCATCTACATTACTGATTATCAATAGATACCTAGTTGCCTAAAATTGTAGTGAATACCATTACAGCTGGAAGCTGTCTACATTAAATCTAGTGTTGGCAATACCATTTGTTCAACAGAATAACTGGGGAAGCTATTATACACTGGGCTAATATGAAGCCTGATTTCCCAGCAAGCAAAAGTTAGATAAGCTGTTATGATGATATAATCAAGTTCACAAATGCCTAATCAAATGTAACCTGTTGCAAATAAATGAGCACCTAATTGTGCACTCTTAATATCAAGCTTTAATGAGCCTTAAAGGCAGATATATGTGGAGGAGTTTAGAGCGGCAGTTTAATGGGTTCTTTCCCACTCATGTACACACATAATCAGGCATCAAAGGTATCAAAGGCATGCATCTTTTTAATAACACAGCAGACCATAAAGTAATTTAGTTATTCCTCATTGGTCATGATTCAATGTGTGGAGGCAGCATTAGCACCACAGACCACTCCTACTGTTCCTTTGTTTCTATCTCTTTCTGTCCCTTGTATTGCCTCTATTTACACACCTCTTCCATGTCTTATATTCCCCAAACCAAACTTTTAGTTTTTCCCCACACATCCTGTTTTTCCTATGCTTCGTCCCTCTAGCACATTTTCACCAGCCTCTAGGCTTCTTTCCCACTTTCTTCATTTTTTCTCAATACATTTTTATGGCATTGTCTTTTTCTTCCAAATATGGCTTTTGCTCCCTCAGACTACAGACAAATTAAGGAGACTTGAGACAAACCCTCATGGTGTAGTTTGATTTTCTGATGCTCGGATTGTTTCAGTCTTGTAGCGTGTGTGATCAACATCTAATGAGAGTTACGTTATTAGATGCCAAATAATATAAGAAAATAAGAAGAAATATTCTGGCATGCCATCCTCGAATGGTTGTTAGTAACAGTAAAAAAAAAAAAAAGACTCCTAGTGACACACGGTGTAAAAATAGCTATGTTTTTTCACACTATACTTCCAGTTGTTTTTGTAGACAAGATCCACACACCCCGAAATCTCCACAACAAGGTTTTCCACATTTTTCACCTATTTATCCTTTGTTTTGTTTCCTTCCAAAAAAAAAGGTAACAAAACAACTATTACAGTTTCTCACTGTCCAGTGTGGAAAAAGTCATCTGATAGACAGCTTTTATGTACAGGATTTGAGGATCAAGCTTATGTTGATCTCTAAAGTTGAAAAGATTATACAGTGCACAAACCTTATTGGCTAATAAATGTATTGTGCGTACATTGATAGGTTCCATAAAGAAAGATTGGAATTAATTCAAACTATGTAATGTAAGTGGCATGGCGATTCTGAGATTTTGACATTATGTATGGTTCACTAGCCATAACAGATTTGGTCATGTCTCATTCCACTTTTACTTATTGCCCTTCTAATCTTCCAGCCAGTTTTTTGCACACTTAGTGTGAAATGTATCATTGCAACCAGCTGATGAACTGATTAGGTTTTAGATGAGATCCAAAATGGAGTCAAGGTCACATCAAGATCAAGTGCCTGTTGTATTTTTTCAATAGATTTCTTCATGTTTCAAAAATATTTTGAAAGGAATTTCTGGCATTCAAGAGTAGACTTGATTTCCCTGATGACACTATTGGCGTCGAGTTCTACTTGTTTTTTCCATGTCATCCTTCCCATATCTGCCTGCCTCCTTTACTCTCCATAATTTAACTGCTTTCTCTGTCTTCTTCATCCAGGCTGTCATACCCTCTTTCTCTCCTTCTCCATTTCCTTCTCCTTCTAGTCTCTTTTAATCACTCATTCCTATATTTCCAAATCTCTCTCTCTCTCTCTCTCTCTCTCTCTCTCTCTCTCTCTCTCTCTCTCTCTCACCCTCACTCTCACACACACACACACACACACACACTCACTCCTCATCTCTCCCTCCACGGTTGGTGTGCAATGACATCACACCTCTGTAATGGCGTTTTAAAGCAGTGTGTGAGACGTGTGTGAGTAAGCACGCCTCATTTCACACCCCTGAGCCAAACTGCAATGTCCTGACCGAGCTGCTTGGTTAAGATAAATCGTTCATGCCCTAATTTTATCAATTGGCAAAGCAAAATACCAGCAGCCACCTTTCTGTGTATCGCATGTTAAATTTTGTTGCCCTTGTGTGTGATAATTAAATTATTTATTTATTTATTCTTTATAAAAAAAATAAATAAATAACATGACGTTAGTTTAGTCAGCATATTTTTGGGAGGATGGAGGCCACAAGGAAACCCACACAATCTTAGAAACATTGCTCAAATAATAATCAAAGCTCTGTATCAAACCTGGGATGTGAGGCAGCAGGGCTTCACACCCACTGTGCCTCACTGGTCTTTTTTCAATCATAATACCAGACAAGCACATTCTGTCTCACTGATGTCTAAACAGTTGTATTTGTCGATATTGACTACATACAGTACTGAATATATAAAAGACCCTTCCAATAGAACAAAAGGACAATTGTATTGGGACACGTGACTTAAATTTTCAGAAACATAAAATTTAATGCAGTAGCATAACAAACTTAAATTAAGTAATATTCATAATATACCACATGCTACATATATGTTAAATGTAAATGTTTTTTTCTACACAACTGTGTTGCATAATACATCAAGGCATTTCCGCTGCACTGTATACAAGTGTCAGGTCTTGTTTTGAGTCAAAAGGACTGAAGGCAAAAAAGTAGTTTTTTTAAGGCCTGGTGTAACTAAATGTGAAGCAGGTAATGTTAGTGGCATCTTTTTAATTCAAACGATCGTAGAGCTCTTACTATAAATTTAACCTGTTTAAACTTTTCATATGGGTGATCACAAATTTGATTCCTCACATATATCAACAAAACAGTTACAAAGAAAATTCTGGATTCAATAATATAGTTAGAACTGATCTAATCTAGTTTTATTACAAACATTGACTTTGAAATGAACAAGTGTCAATCTGGGAACTCAAGACATACTGATTATCAAGCTGTCTGAGTAGAAAGAATGATCTCCTCTCTCTTTTTAGATCAGAGTGACATTGCCAATTACAGGCATTTTTTGTTTAAATGTATGCTGAATAGGACATGGCCTTCACCACAGAGTAGTCTTCTAGAGAATTATCACTGTTATACTGTCATGTAGCTAGATTAGTTAGCCACATTATTGACAAATGGGTGGATTATATTATCAGCAAATTTACTAACTATGAAAAGTGGGAAGTGGTAGCACAGTGGTTAAGATGTTTGACTTTCAATGGTATAGTCATGCGTTCAGATTCTAGCACTACCAATCTGCCATAGCATGGTCCTTGAGCAAAGTCCTTAACACTTGTATAAATGAGACAATTGTAGGTTGATCTTGGTAAGGGCATCTGCCAAGTGCCATAAATCTCACTGTAAAAAGTTAAATTTTTTTAAAGTTAGGTCATGTTCTCTTATTCTAATATCATTTTACCCTGCCTATAATGACAAAAACCTTTTCCTTCCTCTTATAAAACACCATGGGATCCATTACCCACCCAGATATGAAGAGCCACTGCAATTTTGTGCCCTTAAACTTTCATTAGAGTAAAAAGAGAGGGCATGGAAGTCTAACAATGACATCTATATGTGCTTTTTGAACATCCTATTTCAGATTTAGTTTAGCTCCCTCATTCACTGATAAACTCTATTGACAAAGGTTTGTGAACACCTGACCATAAGATTCATGTGTTTTGTGAACATCCCATTCCCCATTAAGTCCCCATTTGCGGTTATAATAACCTCCACTATTCTGGGAAGATGGTTCACTAGTTTTTGAAGAGTTGTGTTCAAGTTCTTTGTAGAGTGAGGAGCTTTGTAGCAGGCCTCTCTCTCTCTCTCGCTCTCTCTCTCACACACACACACACACACATGTGCACAAAAGTACTAACTAACAGAAAAGTATGATGCTAAATGCAAAGTGCATATAAATTGATTCCTTACATTACAATACTTTTCCCCAAAAGCAAAACAACACATGCAGGTAAAAGGAAAAAAAAAAAAAATGTATATATGTATATATATATATATATATATATATATATATATATATATATATATATATATATATATATATATATATATATATATATATTAATTAATTTTTTATTCATATTACTTACTAAAAACAATGAATGTATTTTTTTTCATTGCAGAAATAGGTACAGTATATTGATATATACCTAGTACATATATTTCCATTTCCATTCATTCATCATCAGTATTCAGTCAATACTGATCAAGGACATTTTAGAAGGCTGGGTATGAGGTGAAAACACATCATGAATGGGACAGCCGAACCTGCAAACCCACACACTTGGCAATTGTATATACTGGCATGGTTTTGGGAGGAACCTAGAGAACCTGGAGGACCTTGCGTACACAGAAAGAACATATTAAACTCCCTACACCATTGTGCTATCCCCTCTGACCAATAACATTTTATTTCCCAGGTTAGAAATAAGATAATATGACAATAATATTGTCTATACATTAATCCCAAAATGTCACATTTCTACAAGGGGTTAAACTCGAACAGTTGAGAGCTTAGCAGCAAATGTTTCTTCTCTTGATATCGACCTTGTTAAAGGAGGAATCCATTAGCAGGGCTGGAAGCTGCAGGGGTTGATCAAAGCCACGGCCTCATCTTTGTTTTTAATCAGCAGACTTGCATTCTGCCTGAGCTCAGTTGCCTTTTCTGGCCAGGCAAAACAAGGCCGAGAGGATTGTATTTCATTGTCAGTGTTGACAGTCCCCGCAGGCTTTGTCATACTGAACTGATCCTTATTACTGGAGAATACTTAGTTTAAAACTGAAACAGAGTATTTGTGCATTTAAGAAAAATTCACCGAAAACTGAAATGTGTGTAAATCTATCTAAAGGCTCTAGCTGACAAACAGCATCAGCTCTTTTATTTTCTTCAAATTTTCAGATTATGACGCTGTATACTCTATTGTAATAAGACATCTATAACTGTCAGGTAACCACCAGCCTAGCCTCTCCTCTCGAACCTGCCGCTCAGCAGCACCAGGCCTATTTACAGCTCTCTCTTCCTCAGACCCTTTGTCCGTTCTCACAGGTTATGCTGGAAGAACACCATAGGACTCTATTCGTGGATCTACCTGCTCTATCAGACTGTGTGGACTTCGCCATCCCCTGGCGTTCTATGGATTTGCTATACTTACCTTTCTTTAAGGACTTCACGGATTCTATAAACTTTCCCGGTACTGCCGCTGCTTTTCTCTGCTCTTTCTATACAACCTCTTTAAACATTGTATAAATAATAATAATAACACTGTTAATTGTATTACCTTTTAATTAATAACACTACTTAATAATATTAATTAATTTTGGATATACACACTGTATTGTTCTAGAGCTTTTCATCGCCCTGTTCTTTTATTATATTTTTAACAATTATATTTTCATTTTCAATTATATACTATTTAATAATAGTGTTTCTCAGGCTGATTTTATACAGATATATATATATATATATATATATATATATATATATATATATATATATATATATATATATATATATATATAAAATGGATAATGGCTCTGTGTCTTGTATTTCCACTTATTTTTATTTGTTTATCTTTATTAATCAACATATTATTGCAACATATATTGCATATTTAACACCGAGACAGATTAATGCATCATCTTGCTATGTGAGAAATCACTGAATGAAAATGCAGTCCTTTGGATGAATTTTTAAAATCATATATTTGTGCTAACAATGTGCAGGGCTCACTTATTTTAAGAATGTTGTGTTGTGCAGCATTCAGTAAAGAAACAACAGTAATCTAGGCTGTGGGATGTATATTAAAATGTCTTGTTCATGTTAGGTAAAATGTTTAATATTTTTCATTTTTTGTAAAAGGGTCAATTTGACCTGAACAGAACAGAGACAGCCGAGATATATATATTTTTAATAGGATGATGAAATATATATTTTGTATATTTTCAGTATACAATTTCACCATGATCAGAGTTGCAATGGTTCTTGAGCATATCATAGAAACACTGGACATATTGCGCAAATACACCCTGGTTGGAGACGCCAGTCCATTGCACATAATATTGCTTTTAGAAACTCATTAACACTTAATGTTCAGGACTGAAGTGATCAATCAGATTTATCTAAGGAATTTAAAATCGCCATTACCGCTGCAATTACTACCCCCATTAGTGTTTTTAATGTCCCACAGTAACGCGTTGCACGTTTTCAGATTGCACTAGCCTGCAGTTTTAACCCTCCTGGTGAATATTCTTCCTGTGCCGATAGAGGTATAAAAAGGAAAAATGAGGAAAATATCACGCCACGAGACACAGCTTTTTGTGTTGCATTATTAATGTGCTCTGCCAGCAGCTGAACCCTGAGCGATCTGCTCATGCTAACGATCGACCTTCTCTGTGAATGAATTTCCTTTTCCCATCCCACTTTTCCTCAATCAATTCAAATTCACTGTGCTTTAGTGCTTTAGGCTTTTCACCAGGAGAATTTGGCTCTTATTATTAGAAAGGGAGATTGAGTAATATGCCTCCATTGACTGCTGTACTTAACTGAGAGACAGCATGCGAGAGGCAGGTAGATAACTTTGGCATATGGATAAAGAGAAGTTGAGATTAAGGGTAACAGCTTTTTGGAATGAATGATGATATAACAAGGGTGTGTTCCAGTTTATTTAGGCTTTCTTGCCAAACCATGTGCTACCTTTGTACAGTGAATTGTGCATGCTTTTAGTATTTAAAAATCAAAAAGTCTAAATTGTTATAAGTTTTGTTATAATTTTATGTTGATTTTAGCCGTATAATTCATCCCTTTGGGTTACCTACTGTAGCACATGGGCTTCCACTGGGTTCATAAATTTCCTTGTAACTTCCAAACATGTTCATTTAGGTGGACTAGTTAATTTAAGCCCCTAATTCTGTGAATGTGTGCTCTTTGATAAACTGCTATTCTTTCCAGGGTGTATTCGAACCTTAAATCCAGTGTATATTAATTAATTAATGAAAAAAATGAACAAATCAACAAATGAGTTATATCTATGTAGTAAAATCACTAATACAAATGACCATACATTGGGCCTTTGTCAAGTACTTAACATCTACATTTTCACTACAGTAACCAATTAAAAAAATGAGTAGATTGTGTGTATATTTGGTTTGCTTTATGTTGAAAGCACAAATTCATGAGTTTCATACAGTATGAGCACAACAATGTTGGCTTTTTATAGTTAATATTGTGTAGAATGACTGATACACTGTCACACATCCTTAACAATGAGCCTCATTCATCAAGGGTTTTTTTTTGTGCAAGGATGTGTGTAAATGTTTGCAAAAGCAGGATTTACAAGGACTTCAGAAACATTGATGGACAAAAGTTTGTGGACACCTTGTGGTTTTTCCACAAAGTTGTCTTTGTATGCTTCAACATTATAGTTTATTTAACCACAGCAATCATATTACTTTATATTAAAGAATACACAGAATTCTTATTTAATTGTTATGAATATGAAAAAGCAGCTTAATAAACAATATATTCAAAATTATTGAACGTGAATAAGGAAATAATCAATAGAAAAACAGAAAATGAAATCCATAATGTATCAACAAAAATTCATTGCGTATGATCATCTGGGCTGGGTGCCTCTAGCTGGGAAATGAATTGTAGGTGATTTGAGTTTCTGCTACATTGCTGGTGAATATCTTTAAATTCAACATGCTACTGTGGTCATATCTAGCAGTAATGAGCTAGCAGCTGAATGTGTGTGTTAGTCTAGCACTTACACTAGATGCTAACTTGCTAGTTAAAGACTAATATTTTAATATTTAATAATATTAATAGAAAGAAAGAGTGGATTTGTTTAATCAATTTTATTACAATAGAATACTCTTTTTTTTTTTTGCAATTTTTGCCACACATATTAATACAAAAGCTTCATAATAAATGTGTCAATTTAGTTAGATAAATTACAGTTTCTATTATTTTAACCACTAAGGGGCCCCAATGCAACTACCCAATACATGAAGCTTTTTGTTATATTATCTTTTTTGTATATCTGTTTTAGAAATGGTGGAACCTTGGCTACCGCTTTGACCGTTTGTTTTATTACGGTAGAATGCAGTTTAAAACAGAGCTATTGACTGTGTATTTAAAAAAGTGTTCTTTTGATGGCATTTTGTTCCTGCTCTTCATAACTGTTTGTGGTAAACGTGTTTTGGGCTGTGATGCTTATTAAATAGTTCCTGAAAGACAGAGTAGGGGAGAGCAATGGAGGAGAGATGAGTGGGGTATGGGGGTGGTTATTTGCTCAAACGCGACGTGTCGTTAATGAAATCGGCCGAGATATCTTTTTTGCATTTGCGCATATCTCCAGATGTATGAATGATTAAGAATAGCATCAAAGCCGGAGTGCTGCCTGTATATTGAATAGTTATTTAATATAAAGGATTTTGTTAGCTGATGATGGAGTGAATTTTTCAAGACTGATTTTTTTCTCTTAAGGGTTTTAATCATCACTTTCTCTACTGCAATATATTCAGTAAATAAGCATAACACACCATTTTATGCAACTTTGCTTGCTAGAATTTTTGATCAGATTCTTTAATAAGACATAAAATGGAAAAGCAATAAGTTTAGGTGGAACTCAACAAACTATAACTATGGTAGTGTACCTTGCAACTGCTTCAAAGGTCCACAGTCACTATATATTTAATTAGGCTGTGATAGCACTGTGATATTTATTTTATAGGAACTATTTGGCATTGATTTGGCAAGGTTTTTCTTCAAAGTGATCCACAGCAGGCCATGTGTGTCAGAATCATGCACCAGGGTGATTTCAGAAAGGGAATAATGGATTGTTAGTTATGCTGGGTTCTCTCACAAACTCTGGGGTTGTGTAATCAACATGCAAGCAGGGAATCCAGCTCAATCAGTTTGAACTATAAAAATGAAACTGTTCAACAACTCAACAAATAACAGCCAGAACTGGTATGGGGGCAACTTTCGACATCATCCTTGTTCCACTCCATAACAATTCTAAGAGATCACCAGATATACTGTAGGTGAAACAGAGGCCTACAAAAAAAGACACCCAAGTTAAACAAGCTGCGCTTTGGATGGTGAACATCGCTGATGATCCTCCAAAAATGTCCAAGAGAGAGACAGGATTATACCTTTGGTGAAAATCTCACATCATAGATGGAAAGGATTTGTGCATTAAGTTTCCACGTCTATCTTAATCATAAGTGCTATAGTTGTTTATCTTTACAAACTGTGTGATAAAATCTGGTAATCTGTCTTTGCTGATGTAGGTTATACATCAATATGTATTGAATCCATTTAACTTATCTCTATGGGTTTGTGAAAAAGTCATGCTGCTTGTCGCTTAAGAGTAAAAGCAGTTTTCAATGTATTACAGGATAACATTTTAAACTTTCGATGTTTTTATGAGAACTTTTTAAATGTAAGACTCCAGAGTAAAGCGAAGGGTTGAGTTATTCAGTAAGGGAAGTGCTAGAATATTTATTAAGGTGACCGGTTAAGAGGATGCCTCTAAGTATTCATTATCTCGTCACATTAATGTGGAAACACAATTTTACCTGTACATAGTGCTTAATTTGGGGTCACATGTGCATGATTAGGGTTTTTTTTGGGGTCATTTCTAGAAATAGACATCCATGGGCTGTAATGTTAAAAGTAATTGCTACTTCATTGTCATTGTTCTTTAGTTCATTCTCATTGGATAGTCACATGTTTTACAAATCCTGAAGACAGTAGCTTTGCAAAACAAGGAATCATTTAAGAATCCATAGTCACAAACTGCAAAACATTCTGTTGTTGTTTGTGAAAGCCTCTGTTCGTGCTGACATTTCCTTCCTGTTTCCGGAAATGTTTAATTGGTTCTGTGTGTGTGTGTGTGTGTGTGTGTGTGTGTGTGTGTGTGTGTGTGTGTGTGTGCGAACCTAATGAACTTCATGTTTTATGGATCAAAAGCACATTGAGGCGTCTGCTTCTACGTGTATGTGTGTGTGTGTGTGTGTGTGTGTGTGTGTGTGTGTGTGTGTGTGTGTGTGTGTGTGTGCATATGTGCTTGAGTGTTTGCCCAACTAGATCTTGCATTTGACAGGCTCATTTTCCCCTTCAAATACACCATCACTAACAGTCACAGCAGATTCTAACATGCAACATACCCTCATGGGATTGCAGCTAATCTGTTAATCCAAGACTTGCTGGATGCCTATTGAGTACTTCTTTTACTGTTGTTTTCTTCACCCATAACCTGCAAAAATATAGTAAATAAACATCCTTTCAATCATTTGCTTTATGTGCCAAACTACACCATTTTCATCTTGGCAAGGTGTTCACAAAGTACGCAGTATGCAGTATGCAGCAGAACTGACGTTTAGACTACTTTCAGCCCATGAATAAAATCTCACACAATTATAAGATATACAGTAGTTGATTGGGTTCAGGATATTTTCATCCCATATTCTGAATGCTGTTAAATGTCCAACATAATTATTTTTGATCTGCTATCAACTTACTCATTGATTGTCTCTTCAAAGCAGGCATGTTCACAGACAAAAATCTGCCTGTGGATACATTGGAGAATCTGGAGAATCTTTGAATTATTTTTTGTGCTGAATGGGAAAAAAGGCTGCATCTGTTTAAATATGAATGTAGGTCAAGGTTATGTATGAAACAGTGCATTTAGTAAAAAAAAAGAAAGGAAAGAGAACTGAAAAGATAACATAGCTGTAAGCAATACTGTGGGAAAAGATCTTTCATTTTGTGTATCATTTTGTATTTGTTTTTCATCTGTAAAATAGTACTGGGATTACATTGATAATTCAGAAAAAAATGTATTAATAAAAATAGAATAAATAGAATTTTGATATCTAGAAAATATATTTTGTGTTTTTTTTCTGCGCATTTCTAAGATAGGAGTTATATATATATATATATATATATATACCCGGGTAGCAGGGCTATTTTTTTCATCTTCTTGTGCTTCCTCTATCCATAGTAAATCCCTGCCTCGTCTCATGCTCTTAAGACTTCATCTATATTCAGGACACAGCCCAGTCACACAATGAGTTCGCCAAACACTTTTGCATGCTAAATATTTATTTTCTTCTAATGTTCTTCTGTCTGTTCTTTTTACACTTGCTTGAAGAAGGATAGAGATTTTGCTGAGCAGGTGCATTTGCATCCACGGGCCATTTATTTTAATTTGTTCAGATGGGAATTGTGAGCAAATTGATGGATCCATTCGACAGATGGATTCCAGGCACCAGTGAGGCTGCAGTGTATACTGTATATGTGTGTGTGTGTGTGTGTGTGTGTGTGTGTGTGTGTGTGTGTGTGTGTGTGCGTGCGTGTGTCTGTGTCTGTGCCTGTATGCACGTGTCTGTCTGTGTGTGTGTGTGCATGTGTGAAAGTAAAATGCTCTGCTGGTTTTCGTTCCCATTAGGAATGGTCTTTTTAGGGAGAGCTGAGTCACACATTCAGTGTTGTACTGCCTGAAAGAGGCTCGGCTCAGGCTTCAAGCTAAATAAGTTCTCGAGCAGCGTGTACACAATGCTGTCCTTACCCAAAATGTACACAGCGTTTCCTTTGCCCCAAATATTGTCACTCAAAACCAATAAGGGCTCAGTGTCTGACGTTTTTTTCTTTAGTTTTGCACTGGATCTGCAAAGCTGGTGTACTGTAGCTAGTAAGGGAACACTCAGTTTTAGCATTGTACACAGATTTGGCTCAAGGTATGGATTTGTTCTATACTCTCTGTTCTCTATATAAGTCTATGTAGTTTCTAACACTGTATTGATATGATTATTGATAACAATGGATAGAGGATGTTAAGGAACTAAAAGCATTAGAGAATGTGATTTTTCTTTTTGAACCAAACTATTCTGTTATTAAAGGAAAAATTGGTATTTCTAAACCTCAGGATGTCTGCATTGAAAAAAGGAAGCACTAATTTATATTCTATATTTGGTCAAGCTGTTGCTTTTAAGCGATAGGTCTAACAGCTAAAGTTACGCTTCAGGTGAGTGTGCTTTAGTTGATCAGGTTATTTTGTGTGTCATTGATGCATGCTTTGGTTTTTTTGCAAGCTTTTCCACAATGCTGCGGTGTCTTTCGATCCTCTGTATGATCGCTTATTGTGAAGTTATAGTAAAAGGCACTCACTGTTCTGTTAAAATAAGAGAATGGACCTTGCATGCACACAAACCTATTGCACACACACACGAATACACACACACCACCATGGCAACCATTCACAAATAAATATCTACCTGCAGCAAAGAGTAAATATCCATTACATTATCCTTTTATATTTGAATGCATTCGACTAGCTATTTGTTTCAGAACCTTTTTTTTATTGTGAATGAGGTTAATTAAGCAATATAACAATCTCAGGGCAAGTACCATAATTATTTACAGCTCTAACAATATTCAGTGTAACCCTGATTGCATGTATTATACTGCTTTTATATAACGGTTCTATGACCAAGGAAAACATATAGATGAACTGACTTTTGTTTATATGAGGAAGTAGATTACATAGAAGCTTACTCACTTTATAGCACATCGGCTAGCTGGCTAGGCATCTTTTATTGAGCTGAACATATCTGAACGTGCCAATCCTTTCTTTTCATTTTCAACTCCTCTGACAAGCATCTTTTTTTTAATAAAAAAATTCACAGACCCCTTGCTTCATCGACCTCTGAGCATCCCTGAACTCTTTTGAGAGACACTGCATTGCCAAGGCTTTGTGTTAAAGTGTTAGATTCTAAAAAAGAAAAATACTGTGCATCACAAAATAGAATGAAGAAATTGTGTTTGGCACAAGATTATAATATGTACTAGACATAGTCATTTTCAAGAAGAAGTCCAAATATTTTTTCCCATGGTATTCACTGCAAAGGAATAAAAGTCGTTTAGTCGTTGTGCAGTGGATAACAGGCAGAAAATGATGAGGGCTAAAACTTAGACATCTGTTCTGCTTATATGTTATGATATTGTTATGAATACACATGGGGATGTCTCAGCTGATGGAAATACTGGGAAAACTGATTACCTTAGATTGTGAGACAGTCCTGTGAACAGCTAAGTGGAAAAAAAAACCGTATGCTTCAACACTGATACAAGATTAACTAAGTTTGTTTAGCACAAACTAGCAGCAACTTCTCCTGCAAGATTATTTCAGTTAATTTAGTTTGATTGAAACCAGCAAGCAGGAAAGCATCACTCAGGCTGTATAGATCATGCGTATGTTACATTTGCACAACTATTGCAATCAGAAGGATTAACAAAGGGAATACAAAGAGGAGTAATATGACTTCATACGCAGGCAAAAAAACTGACAGAGTGGGTTGCATTAGTGTACTGTGTGTGGGAGGTAATCAGTCTGGGAGTTTGGAGAGTTCATTACATTAGGTTGATGTATAACTGCAGAATGAACTTATTAAGCTCCATGTGCTTTATTGTTTAGGATAGATGGGAATAAATCACTCCTAATCCATCAATAAATATATTGGCTAATTGCTGGCATGGAAAATACTTTCTATGTTACCATACTTCAGTATTTCTATGTTAAAAATGAAAAAAAAAAAAAGATAGATAGATAGATAGATAGATAGATAGATAGATAGATAGATAGATAGATAGATAGATAGATAGATAGATAGATAGATAGATAGAGATACATAGATAAATATTTACATCTTTGACATTAAATAACTTTTACCTAATTACAGTTAGATGTTAAAAAGAACTGACAGTTCAGATAAACAGATAAAAAAATTGCAAATCATCACTCAGTTGATTAGAACAGTGTCCTCCTGCCACATGATATATCTAATGTGTTAGCTATCCACATGCAGTTGTTTAGATGATTAGTTAGTCTATGGTGATGATGAGGATGTTACCTTGTGAACTGTAGAAGTCTGTAATAAAATCCAGGGTGATGTGTTATCTTGGTTGTTGATGTATCAGAAGTGGTTCAGTGGTTGATGTATAAGAAGTGGCTGGAAGTGTGGGAGTGTGCTAAGAGTGAACAGGTACTGACATACTGCTCAACATCATGTCGTACGGTTTGCCACCAGAATTTGTTTTCCACCTGCCTCTGTATTCTTCAATTGTCAGGTGTCCCATGTTGAGGTGGGTGTGTGTCAGTTGTAACACCTAGCCTTACACCTAGTTACTCTAAGACTTGGTTTGGCCTTAATACTTTGGTGAGGTTTGAGTGGGGTTCAGAAAACTCCACTCTACCCTGGGTTTTAATTAGTGATTAGCTCATTTTGCTTTCAGGTTATCTGCCGATCATGAGTACGTAACTATAGTGAACATAAAATTATGCGGTTGCTTGGTTATTTTTTTAACCATTATTTTTGTTCATTTTTTAATGTTTTTTCCCCCCACACTACTTGAAGCGGTGCCATCAAGGAGCCTGGGACAAGAGGGATATTAAGCAATTGAGCCACTGTTTCATCCATGAAATTACCAGCTGCCCCTGAGTCAACTAGTGCAGTGAAAGACATGTAAATCAGAGCAGCATGAAAGCATTATAGGGAGTAATACATTTATTTTCGATTATAGAGGTTCAACTGGTTACATCTACTGTTTTAAAGCCTGCAAGTGCAAGTAGGTTCTTAGTCTAAAATGATCCTTGTTTTTTCCAGCTTGAAAAAGACTAAAAGAAAGAAATAAAGAGTCATCCATGTATGCCAACTCGGAGTAGGTTGTTGAGGCCGTGCCTTAAAATAGGATGCTAAATATGGCACATTTTATCTGCAGCCAAAGTAGAGCATGTTAGTGCATTACCTGTGGTGTGTTGTTTATTTTGGATCAGTGAAAGCAGGTTTCCCAGATTCTGGGTGCAGGCAGACTTCTTGGAATTCCTTGTTGATGAATGTTTGTTTGAGTTGACAGTATGTGAGAGGAATAGCAGTTGGCCACAGACCCAGGTGATTTTTTATCATGGATGAGGAATTTTGGATTGGAATTCCAATTCCAACAATTGACCTTGAAAGGGCAAAAGCCAAGCAAAGGTTGATTCCTTTGATCCACAATGCTAGAAGCCTTTTGTCACAAAAGGCTCTCAGACATGTTAGATAGATCAATTTTATCCATTTTAGGTATATTAATACAAATGGAAGGGTCAATATCTTCAGTGTAAAAAAAATAAATAAATCTGTAGGTTACATTATGCAACATATGTAGTAACTACTTTTGCCTATAACCTGCTCACATACGTTACTTGGTTGATAAAAACATGACAATTTTATCAATTACAAATGTACATGTTTTTTTTCTAACTAGATTTTTGTTTTATAATTTCACTGACATACAGTCATGTGAAATTTAAAGTACACTTTCTTTGAATTTTATGGTTTGTGTGTATCATGACATGATACATGGTCACCTGGTCCTTTTTAGGTTTTAAAAGTAGGTAAATACAACCACATTACACTGTCGTTATTTTTTTTTTATTTTTATTTTTTACAAAAATCAAGCTGAAATGGAGAATCCATGTGTAAAAAACGAACTACACCTTAGGATTTAATAGCATGTAGAACCACCTTTAGCAGCAATAACTTGAAGTAATTGAGTTCTGTAGGAGTTTGTCAGTGCCTCATGTCGTTGTGGAGGAATTTTGGCTCACTCTTCTTTAAAAGGTTTCTGGGTATTTCTTTACGAACAGCTCTCTTAAGGTCCCATCATTTCAGCATTTCATTTGGTTTGTGGTCTGGACTTTGAATTGGTCATTGCAGTGCCTTGATTCTGTTCTTTTTTAGACATTCTCTTGTAGATTTGCTGGTGTACTTGGGATCACAGTTCTGTTGCATGACCCTATTTTGTCCAAACGTTAGCTGTCAGAAAGATGGCCTCACATTTGACTCTAAAATACTTTGGTATTCAGGAGAGTTAATTTCCAACTCAATAAATGCAAGTTGTCCACATCCTGTGGATGCAAAACAAGCTCAAATCATCACCCTTCCAATGCCTTGACAGTTGGTATGAGGTGTTTATGCTGATATGCTGTTTAGTTTTCACCAAGCATTGTGATCAAACAAGTCCACTTGGGTCTCATCTGTCCAAAGAATATTGTTTCAGAGGTCTTGTAGTTTGTTCAGATCCAACAAACCTAAGCCATGCTGCAATGTTCTTTTTAAAGAAAAGAGCACACAAGCAATAGGCTAAAACACACCTGAATACAAAGGTGAGAAGTAATAAAGTGCAAATGCTTCGTTACTGTACTTAGGTAGATTTTTCTGGTATCAGTACTTTAATATTTATTTTTCGAACAACTTTTTACTTTCACTCATGAATTTTTTTAGACAAATATCTGTACTTTCTACTTCTTACATTTTCAACCCAGGCTTGTTACTTTAGTTTGAATCTATTTGGTGAAATGTCAATATTTTTTCTTCTCCCTTCACCGATTTTAGCCCATCAACCTATTTCTTGTCATTGTGTGGCTTTTTCAACCAACCACTGGTGTATCATTTCCTGGCTCTCACACACCACAGACTTAGGCTAGTTTACGAAGCCAACAATGAACAAGGCACAAGGCAACAAGAAGTATGTTAACAAGGATAAGACAGAGGGCGTCAGTGATGTAAACATGACTGAAAACAGAGACATTCCTGATCACCTGATCATCATCATCTTTTCTCTGATTATGTTCTATATGGTTGTTGTTCAGCATGGATACATACATTAGATAATAAATATATTAATATGATGTGAGGTCCAGTTACCAGCGTGACACTAAAACAGGTAGTAGTAATGACTACATTTTACTTAAGTTCGTGTCAAAGCCCAAACTTTTTTACTTTAACTTGAGTGAAAAAGGATTGTCAGTACTTTTACCAGAGCCTTTTAAAACTTGAGTATCTCTGCCTGAATGCTTCAGACTAGCATACTGCTAAAACTTTGGGCTTTTATAGAGGTGGTCACACTATGATCTATTAATCAAGTCCATTTATTTAACAGCACCTGGCTGTCTTGAATATAAATATATTGTAAAATATAAATGTAAAAAATGACTCGTGCACAAGATAGGAATGAGCTTGTGAAGAGTACGGTTTATGTCAAAACTCAAAACTCAGATTTTTGACAGAATGTGGTAAATTGGTATACAGCTAACAAGGTTTGCTAGCTTTTTACTGTTAGTAACATTTAGGAAACAAAGTCCAGTGGAGACACTACCTTATAATTACCAGGTCACCTTCAGAAAATATAAACCATAGTCCACCTGCTTTTTAATATTGACTTAGACTACTAATGTTCATAAATAAAGCAAATATAACTTTCACTTTCTTTTTTTCTGTATCTCTTTCAATTATACCTTCATCTGGTTCATCACCTTTTAATTCCAAGTCAAACACCCAAATGAATTCTTTCCCTTTGCATCATCTTTTTTATTTTTTCCCCCTAAACATTATTTTTATCACATTGTAATGTGACCTTGACTGTGACAGTAGTGCTAAAATGTAAAAAAAATAAAAAATAAAAAAAAACTAAACTAAACAAAAAGAAAAGAAAAGAAAAGCAAAAAATGTATAATTAAATAAATAAATAAATACCCTGCTTATTCCAAGACTAACAACTTTTGCTGTCACAGTAGCGCAACTGCTGTCCTATTTTTGGAACGAACATGGTGTTGCATGTAAATATCAGTGCCTAAAGCTGAAAAAGCAACAGGACCTGGCTAATTGTAAATCTATAATATTGACTGTGTTTTGTGTTTGTGTAGGTGAAGTGTGTTTTGTGCAGCATGAATCCAGCAGCAAAGTCTCAAAAACACTGCAGACAGATCCAAAGGGATGCCTAATTATTACCATTTCTTTTCCTGTGAGTATTACACACACACACACACACACACACACACACACACACACACACACACACACACACACACACACATGTATAGTGCTTTTTCACTGACATGGTGTTGGAGCAGGTCTAATCTTGACCCGTTCCATGCTTTTTTTTTACTCGTTCTAAGATGACAAATACAGTTTTTTAACCTGCTGGTTTAAAACCAAAGAGGTAGTGATGTCAGGATCTGGAATAAAGAGAAGGTTTTTTCATCACCATGACGACAGCTCTATTTGTCTTCTACAAGACAAGTTGAGGACATGACAAGGGTTAAACGCATCATGTGAGACAATTAGTTAAATTTCCATTAAGTATTTACCCAGAGGATATAGTAATACTTACTAGAAAATAAAATGGAGCGAGCAGATAATAATAAAAAAATAAAAAAAATTAATACATAAACTATGTTTTGTTTTACCTTAACATACTTTGAGAGTATCTAAAAGACTGACTCAACAGAGATCTGCACATCCATGTACAGCAGGTAACTGCAGACAGGAGGGGCTCATGGAAAGGGGATGAAGGTCCCCAACTCTCTTTAGAGATGAGATGGCCAATAAAAAATAGTCTAGAAATCTCAAGGGCACTTTGGACAGGGCTTGAAGGAAGGCTTAGACAAGGCCTGCAGAACAACGGCCAGGTCCCACACAGGTACTCTGGGTCATTCCTGAAGAGGCAGCGAGCCCCCCATCCGGTAAATTCCTAGGCAGAGGCTGAGGCTGGAGATCGTCATGCCCTGGAGCACTATTTGTGGCAGGGTTAAAGAGCCAGTCCCCTGAGGGTGCTGAGGAGGGGCGGGCACCGGGTGCACATCACCCCTGAGCATGCTCCGCTCTCAGACAAAGCACACATAGACTGTGTGTGTGTCACAGCCTGAAAGACTGCTTGCCTTTATATTTCATTCTTTCCATTTCTTATTTTTCATTTTACCACTTACCTATACCCACCTTGGCTTTTCCTGGCAACACAGACACACACAGAGTGCTTTCTGAACAAACAGAACCTTGCGCCATCTCCACGGTATGTGCTTTTATAGCTTCCTGGTTGTGATGTCACCCCACCGGTGATGACCGGTCTATCCGTTCGACAGATTGCACACGTGATTCAGAGCCTGGACACAGTCTGCAGAACTGTTATAGACAGTAACAGCAGATTCAACTGTTTGACAATACATTAACAAACAACAAATACAAAGATCCTGTCATCTTATGCTTCTGTCCTTTCCTAATGTCCTCATTGGGAGCAGTGAAATAAATACATCATTCAATGATTGGTGAGATGTGTGTTCTGGTTCTGGCAATAATGATTTTGGGTTATAAGTTATAATAACAAGACATAATCCATCTAGATGGCTGTTGTTATGTTTTTCTGTCTTGTCGTAGATGTTGTGTGCAGGTCAAATCAGTGGAAATGTAAGCTGGGTAAAGCAAAGTGTAAGAGGCACTCCAGTCTCACCACTTGCCTCATGTCAGGAAACAGAGTAATAAAGGGCTGAAACTATTGTGCATTTAACGGTCCAAAATCAATAGTAGGAAGTTGAAGGCAACAGAAAACCCATGAGGCAATTTTCTGGAATATTGGCCGACCAAAAGATTTTAACAGCTCCGAGACATTAAAACAGTTATAGCCCTTTGTAATGGAAACAGAAAGTTTGAAATTGACCCTGGACTTTTAGTGAGCAGTCTGCTCAAATTATTGTCATGGACAGCTCAGCAGAGACCGTTCAACATGCATGGAGTCCATTTCAGCTACAGTGCAAATCAAACGCTCCTGTCTGCTTCCTCAGTTGTGAAATAGTCATTAGACAGTAGGACTTATTTCTCATGTGGTTTGCTTCAGTACTGCAGCTCACGGTGTCTCAGTTCCCAGTATTCCTCTCGATTCACGTGTTATGTCCCTACAGAGGAATACTGAGCTGTATACAACTATATTTCTGTCCATGGTGCTAAACCATTTACAAAAATCCCTGATTCCATGGTGCTTATCTGTATTCCAAAATGTCTTTCAAAGGTTGGCTTTGCTTTGAATCTGCTCATGCGTGAAAGCTGGTTTTAAATTTGAGTATATTTCATTTTTGTTACACATAAGAACAGAATTAGAATTTTTTTTTTATTCTTGGGAGTGGATGACTTTCCTGTTCTGTGTTCACACTGTACATTTTTGTTACAGTTACTTTGCATAAATTTTATATTTTCTATGTTTGAATAATATCTACATATAATAGCTCTCAAAGATTTTGTACAAAGTAACTACAAAAATGTACAGTGTGAACATAGAGAGCAGGAAAGCCATCCACTCGCTGGAACTTGTCACTTACTATTTGAAGCTGTGCTTTCTCAAGGTCAAGAATCTTTTCGTCTGGAGAGAAGATGGATAGAATTAATTCCATGTTGCAATGAAGAAATCCAAAAGTTTATTACTTACAAAATCTATAGTTAACATTCTCCATTTTTATAGACAATAGTTATACAGTAGTTACATTCCCAGTATTTTGGAATTAGTTATTATTTTGTACTTTTCATAACATTATAAGGTTTTACAGTCAATGCTATGGTTGGGTTTGACCCTGACCCAAATTCTGAAAAAACATTGTGAAAAAGATTCAAAGATGATTGAGTTAAAGACACTCGAGTTTTAACCATTTCGTTTGTTTTTGTAAGGGATTTTAGACGGAAACAGATGTGGGCACAACCTTTTATTGTGGAAAGTGCAACATAACAGCAAAAACATTGAGCATCAGATACATAATATTAAACAGAAGATACTTTTCAAACAATGTAGGCTATAGAACAATTGGCAACACACAAGCACGATAATGTCATGTCATGAGGCAAAAGCGGATGCAAATGCAAATGCAGGTTAATGTTAATGTTTTTATTCGAGAGTCAGGCAGGCAAATTCAAAAAACATGTAGCAAGTTTAAGGTCATAAACAGGCATGAGTCAAGCAATCAGTAAACAGCACAGACAAGGCAAATATAAAAAGGTAACTAGACAGTTACCAGGTGTGTATGGCAACAAATCTGATCTTATGCTTTGTGGCAGCCAAAGAACACACTGGGGTTTAAATATGCAAATTAATAAGAGCAAAAAGGAAGGTGCAATAAGGATAGATGAGGGAGAAATTAATCAAGTTGAATTTAGACCCATTTGAGAGTGATTATGACGTGTGGTGTTCTGGGGTTTTGGTAGTACTATGACAAATAGACTAACCAGTAGTTTGCAAATATTGCATGAAATTTGCAAATGATAGTAATCACATCAGAAACAAGATACAGGTATTATTGCAGAGTTTGGTTAGGAGGATTGTACTTACAATTATTGTACAAATATGATTTATATGCAGTCACTCCATGAAGATTAAATCTGTAGAATTAATACTTCCACAAACTATGCCAGAGTAATATCCTGACACTCTCTGTAGCTCTATATATAATTAAGAAATTATTAATAACTGTTATTTGTACTGAAATACATTGTCCTTGATGTTGATACATGAATTGGCTTTTGGTTTCTGCTCCCAAGGCCACTGTAACTAGTTCTGCAGAACGCATCTCTAATTCTACTGTAAACAAACACAGCATTTTAAATGAAGGTTATTGCTCTATTTAAGTAAGGGTTTGTTTTGTCCCCCTTGGATTATAACTTCAGCATAGATTTGTTTTTGTCTTTATCTATGGTTAAACTCCTGTATATGGCTTTATCTCTCTGTATTATTATTTAATTTCACTCCACAGGAAATGTTATATTTACTGTAATGTCTATATTGCAAAATGGAATACAGTGCAGTTGTGATTTTTTATGTTTTCGCATTAAGATGGATTAGCCCCTCTGACCTGTTAATTAATCCAAAGTAGGACATTTCAATCAAAAACTACGCTTGAACCGCATGAGGTTGTACCAACAATCAGTTCACAGTTCACAGCATCCAGGCCCTGTGTCCTGCTGCACACTTTCTGGCAGGGTGTTTGGCAGCATCTTCAGACAGCTGGAACTGTTAGAAGTTCAAACTCTTGCTGGGTGAAACCAAAAGACTTTGTTAAATGCAAATTAATGTATGTCCTAGCACTTCAGAGGTGCCACAGGTATGCTCAAAATGTAATAGAGAAGCACTTGCTTATCTTTATTGGTTAGGCTACTGTGTAACTGATCCGAGGAATTTCAAGTAAGAGTTTCTTTATTTCCTCTTGTGATAAAATAAAACCACTGATTATGAATAGTTTAGACCAAAGTTACTAACATTCATTTGCAACCTAAATGTTTTTATTTTCTCTGTACCATCAGACACAGCCCCATACATTCTGGCAAGATACTGTCTATGTACATGCTTTCATGTATCAATTATCAATTTCTCTATTTTAAATACTACAGGTAGGATTTTTTTATCGGACGTATAGCTGATTGAGTTTCTGTGTGTTGGTTATAAGAGTACCATGTGGTCCATCTGTCAACCTCAGAAATACTGCAGGGAGTTTGGCTTCGTCCTTCAAAGAACAAGACCATGGCTGCTAAAAGTAAAACTCCTGCTGGAGGTGTTTATGTGTAGTGCATAAAGCCCTCTTTGCCTTTGCTCTCATGCTATACCACTTTCCAGGAAGGCATAATACAATTGCAGAAGAGAACACTCTCCAAGGTTTACTGCATTTGACTTTAATATTTCTGCATCAGCTCACTCGTCGAATGCTATTTGTATCATCTGGAAGATGCCTAAATTTTGCTACCATTATTTCTGCAAAGGTGGGGCTTATCTTTTATACTTAAATATTTTTAATAACTACAAAAACAAATTGTAACAAATGTTGCTCTTATCGTGTTTCTCATATTTCCAGTGGATGGGAGAATGATTGAGGACTTAAAAGCAGTGGACTTATGATGTGCATTTTATATTTTAGAAGGTATGACAGATCTTTAGTGTAATGCTCGACAACTGGCTATAATATAACATCTTATATAACATTACACCTTACTGTATCTTCTAGTATTTGGGATTGGTTACTCCATTTGCATCTGCTTTTGTGCTGGTTTTAATTATTTTTATGGGTAAATTTCAACTGCCAACATAATTTTTTTTTTTTTATATATAAAAGCTTAAAAACTCAAAATCTATCTTTATTGAGTGCAAGACAGAGACAGTGGCTTAACACTAGTGTGAAACTGAGCCATTGTTTTTGCCCTCTAAGCACACTGAACTGAGCAGTGAAATTTTAAAAACAGCAGGTTACAGCTTTTGGCTTTTAGGGGTAATGCATATTACCATGTCCCCTCCTGCAGTGAACAGACTATATGTGCAAAGTTCATATATGTATATTAAAATCCAGTCTGGACATTTTTCATCAGCTGTGCAAGCAATGTGCTCACAATAAACACGCACCATCTGGTGTGTATGACATGCTGCATGTTAGCGAGAAGCAATTGCTTGATACTAATTAGCCAGTACTAATATAATGCTTCAGATGTTTTTAATTCTCATTGAGACCCCTTGACCTGCCATCATATCACCAGGTTAGCACTTTATTAGGTACAAGTGAGGGGTGTCTATTTAGCATACACTTTTCTCTGCTAAGCAGTTATGTATTTTCTCAACTGAATAATAGGAAGGGTTGGGAAATTATGTGTTAAATGAGCAAAGCAACAAAATAAGCTGATGTAATCTTCACCACAGAACTGTTGGAAGATACTTTGAGCTTTAACCAGAAATATGAAAACTTTATTTTCCCATGAATCCCACTTTTTACTTAATAAAAAATAATTCAAATTCAAAATATTCTCCATTTACCTTAATAAAAAAGTGAGAATGCAACATTAGTGTGCCTTTCAAGATCAGGAGGAGAATGTGGCTCAGAGCGTGTAAGTTAATATCAGAGTTCAATACACTTGCACAACTGTCAATCATTCCATATTAGTATGATGGTTGATTCATTTACAATTTATATTATATTTTTTTGTGGTATCACAACAGCTGGTCTAAAAGAGCACACCCCATTGCTTGTATACTTCTTTAAACACACTTGCTGATAATAACTACAGTATAGTAATAACTATAACTATAAGTAGCCATAACAACATGTAATTTTTAAATGCATTACAAAGAATCGTGACAGAATACAGAAGCCTGTTATCTTGCATTGTGTTCTCAAGCTAACCTGATCTGTGGACTCCTTTGCCGTTATTATTACCAGGAAAATAGTCTGCGTTTGTTCAGCTGGCAGTAATATTTTTCACATAATCTTTTTCAACCACAATCTTCCCCCTTTTTTCCCTGTCTCTTGAAAAGTAGTCCAGATTTGAAAGTGTGAACATGACACTGATGAATGAGAAATGTGTGATCACGTTGAGCTAACAGATGGATTCCTTACCACCATGTGAGTCTGAGCTGTACTTTCTGTAAATGATTTTGATGATGCGTAAGGATCTGCTTCAGATCAGAGTTAATGGCAGGAAATGATCCATCTAAACACGCTTCACCAAAGATGCATGTGATTAGTCTATGTCATTAGGCTCAAATCAAATGTACATAATGTACCCTTTGCTTAAGCAAATATGAATAATCAGTGGAAGAAATACTATTTTCTTACTTTGTTCTGGAAACAGCTTCACTAATCAATGAATTCTACATTATTTTATTTTTTACCTATATTTAGTTTTCCATTTGGTCAACGTTTTTTTAATTGCTTGTATAAAAAATAATTGTGATTTTTAACGTCTTAATGGGAAAAATCTTGGGTAGGGAATTCATTCAAAAATCTAAATCCATATTTTCCCACTTCCATCTTGTAAACAGCATGAGTGGATATTGATATTCATAATCACCCTCTTATTACCAATCCTTTATTTGCCAAGCTTTCAAGAAAAAAACGGTTTTGAATAATCTCACATTTTGCCACCTCGATGCACTTGGTGTCTCAAAATCAATTCTGAGCCTCTTAATCCCTGTAATCAAATTCATTATAAAACAATAAATTCCCTTTGCTGAACATTTCATTTAATCACATGTTGGATGTCTGAAGGTCTTTTGGGTCACTATGTAATTTCTTTGCTCTGGATACTGTAGCAATTTCAGGTGTGTCTGATGGCAATTATTGTCACATAATCAGTCATTTAATTTGAGGGCAGTTACAATGTCCTGTAATCTTCTAAGTTTCTGAATGCACTGAAAAACTGAAGAAGGATTTATTTTATTTACCCACTGTTATGATACATTTAGTACACTGAGGTGCTCTCAAGATACTAGTTAATCAAATCATGATCACATATTCGACATTGACATTGGTACAGACCCACTGGTTCCTCTGTGGTCATCTTCATAATATTTACATTTATGGAATTTGGCAGATGCTTTAATTCAGTGCAACTATCAGTAAATAAATTATAATACTGGTGTGTTATGCCACAGACTAAGACTACCATCAGTTTAAAACACAGTTATAGTTAGAAAAATTATTAGAAAAAAACAATTTTTGTTTTTATTTTTTAATTAAAGCGACATGATTCACAGTTACAATGCAGTGATTTTACGGCATTAATGGTAGCCAAAAGATGTGTTCAAATCTCAGAAAATCCATTAATGGTCCAATAAACAAGTCTGTTTATTTAATTTAATTTTGTTTCATTTGGAAGGTTCTTAGGATAAACGTGTCTGGAAATTAAATGTGTTTTATAAAAGTTTTTATGAAAAAGATAAACATAAATTTAAAAAACTGAATGAGAAGTTTTGAGGCTTCCTCAATATTAGCAAACTAAACACTAAAATAACCTATTGAAATTAATAAAACAAATAATGTCTTATTATTATATTATAAGAATCAGAACAAAACTATTGTGCCTGAAACTGAAAAGAACGTTTTCGGGTTTACATGTCATCAATCAGTGAAAAATAGCCAATAATATTAAAGTATTGAGAAATATCTGCATAGTTTGCAAACATATATACAATATTTTTTTAAAAGATTTTTACTGCTGTAAAAATAAATTATTTTAATTACCCCTGAAATCACATGACCAGTTCACCTTTATGCAGTTTAAGTGTCATGTGATATTAGTATAAATGGCCACCAAGATGACTTCATAGTTCATTTAGAGAACATGCCTAAAAAGCATCCGGAAGGGCATGGCCAAAACAAGTTCTAGAGAAGTCTAAATTTGTTATTTATAATTGAATGTAAAGCAGATGTACCTGTCTCAGATTTTATATTTGTGAATAAAAATGATTTTCCTAAATAAAACAGTTTTAACAAAACTGCAATTCTGACTATTAACATTTACAGTTTAATTTCAAATGGATTAATGTTCATGCATTTGAAGATTTTCTAGATCACTAAACACAGTCTCTTGAATATCAAAAGCCCATTCATTTGATCAGATGTATGAAGGGTCACTGAATGAAATGTAGAAGAGTAATTTTTGAGTCTCAGAGATGAAAGATCTTCCACTTTGCAATGATTTTAGAGGCATGTACGTGTCCTATTTACCTTCCTTATTACAGGGAATTATGGTTGTGCATAAATGCTGCTCCTCTATCTCATCTTTTCTTCTGTTTGATAGTTTCTGTCAGATCAGTGATCTTGGATGTTAGTGCAATAAATCAGATGAATATGGGCTGACAGTACTGGGAGATTGTGTGAAGAATATTTTATTCAGATAAATCACTGAGGTAATATGACATTTCTCTTCTCTCATTTGTCAAGGTTAGTGCAGTTTGGAGGTAATTGGAATTTAATTGACAGTTTTCTAAGACAAGCCAGAACCTATGGCATAGCAGCAATACAATACAGGTAAACTCCTAGAGCACTATGTAATTTCTTTTCATAGTGTTTTCCTAAAACAGCAGTGCAGCCTTTTTGTTTATTTGTTTTCCTGATAGGAGTCTAATTAGATCATTAGCAGTATATTTAGAGGCAGATTTTACAAATCAAACTGTGCTTTCATGTCATCTCAGAATGATGTTAATTAAGAATGTTCAACAAGTACAATTCTTTAACATCTTTAAATAATAAATAATTTAATATCAAGCTCAGTTGGTAACTCAAACAATTCTACATAGTGACGTCAATGATCCAGCAACCAATTGGGGGAGAAAGTAAGAAATACATGAGAAGCAAATTAATGCACGGTGGAGTTTTCACTGAATATTAGCCAACTATATAGTTGGTGGTCTATGCTTGATATTATTTAATTCAAAGTTTTATATCAAATAGCTCTAATGTGAGTAGGAGTATAATGCTAGTATTTAATTCTGTATGTGTCTGTCAAACATTCCCTATGATTTTCTAATATTGACACATAATAAGTAGTGTATTTTAACTTTCCATTTAGATGTTATGTGTGTTTCTGAGGTAAATGCTCATTTTCTAGTCTAGGAGATGAACAGCTTCAAGTAAAATGTGTAAGCATTCGTGTCTTAATTATAATAATTATGATATAGATTATAATAATTCAGACAAGGTGTGAATGCTTCCAGGATTCAAACCTTGGCTTTAAAAATGGATATTCATACATATGTGTGTTTTAATGGCTGCAAATTTAATAGAATTTTGGCTGCATTTAGAAAAAAAAAAAAATTTGACAGCACACATGCAGTGGGATGGAATATGAACCTATTGTACTAAACCTACCAACCATATATTCTTCTTCTTCTTCTTCTTCTTCTTCTTCTTCTTCTTCTTCTTCTTCGTCTTCTTCGTTTTCTTTCGGCTTTTCCCATTAGGGGTTGCAACAGCAAATCATCTGTCTCCATACCCCTCTGGCCTCTACATCTGCCTCTTTCAACCCAACTACCTGCATGTCTTCCTTCTCCACATCCATAAACCTCCTCCTTATTCTTCCTCTTTTCCTCCTTCCTGGTGGCTCCATCCTCAGCATTCTTCTACCGATATACCCCGTGTCCCTAACCTGCACATGTCCAAACCATCTCAATCTCGCCTGCCTCACATTGTCTCCAAAACGTCCTACATGTGCTGTCCCTCTAATAAACTCATTTCTAATCCTGTCCATCGTCGTCACTGCCAACAAAAACCTTAACATCTTCAGCTCTGCTACCTCCAGCTCCACCTCCTGTCTTTTACTCAATGCCACCGTCTCTAAACCATACAACATCGCAGGTCTCACCACAGTCCTATAAACTTTCCTTTTCACTCTCACAGATACCCTTCTATCACAAATCACTCCTGTCACTCTTCTCCACCCACTCCACCCTGCCTGCAATTTTCTTTACTTCTCTAACACACTCTCCATTACTTTGCACTGTTGACCCCAGGTACCAGAACTCCTCCACCTTCTCCACCTCTTCTCTCTGCAACCGCACCACTTCACTGCCCTCCCGCTCATTCACACACATGTACTCTGTCTTACTCCTACTGACTTTCATTCCTCTTCTCTTCAGCGCATACCTTCACCCCTCCAGGCTCCTCTCAACCTGCTTCCTATTCTCACCACAAATAACAATATCATCCGCAAACATCATAGTCCATGGAGACTCCTGTCTGACCTAGTCCGTCAACCTGTCGATCACCACTGCAAACAGGAAAGGGCTCAGAGCTGATCTTTGATGCAGTCCAACACCTTGAACTAATCTGTCTTTCTACTGCACACTTCACTGCCGTCACACTGTCCTCATAAATGTCCTACACCACCCTCACATACTTCTCTGACACACCTGACTTCCTCATACAGTACCACAACTCCTCTCTCGGCACCCTGTCGTATGCTTTCTCTGAATCCACAAACACACAATGCAACTCCTTCTGACCTTCTCTATACTTCTCCATCAACATTCTGAAAGCAAATAATGCATCCGTAGTGCTCTTCCTCAGCATAAAACCATACTGCTGCTCACAGATAGTCACCTCTTTTCTTAGCCTGGCTTCCACTTCTCTTTCCCATTACTTCATGGTTCCCCTGTAGTTACTGCAGGTCTGCACATCTCCCTTGTTCTTAAAGATCGGTCCCAGCACACTCCTTCTCCCGTCCTCAGGCATCCTCTCACTTTTCAAAATCCTGTTAAACAATCTTGTTAAAAACTCCACTGTCATCTCACCTAAACATCTCCATGCTTCTACCGGGCCTTCTACCTGGCCCAACCTTTCCACTCTTCATCCTCTTAATCGCTGCTCTCACTTCCTCCTTACTAATTCTATCCACATCCTGCTTTACCAACTCCACACCATCCAACCTTCTCTCTCTCTCTCTCTCTCTCTCTCTCTCTCTCTCTCTCTCTCATTTTCCTCGTTCATTAGCTGCTTAAAATACACCCTCCATCTTCTCAACACACTCACCTCACTAGTCAACACATTAACATCTCCATCCTTTATTGCTCTAACTTGCAGCACATGCTTCCCAGCTCGGTCCCTCAGCCTGGCCAATCGGTAAAAATCCTTTTCTTCTTCCTTAGTGTCCAACTTCTCATACAGCTCCTCATATGCCTTTTCTTTGGCTTTTGCCACATCCCTCTTTACCTGCTGCCGCATCTCCTTGCACTCCTGCCTACTTTTCTCATCACTCTGTCAGTCCCAATTCTGTTTTGAAAACCTCTTTCTCCTTATGCTCTCCTGCACTTCCTCATTCCACCACCACGTCTCTTTGTCTTCCTTTTTATTTCCAGATGTCACACCAAGTACCTTTCTAACTGTCTCCCTTATCACTTCTGCAGTAGTTGCCCAATCATCCAGCACCTCCTCAACACCACTGAGCCCCTGTCTGACCTCTTTCCTGAATCTCACACTACAGTCTTCTGCCTTCAGTTTCCACCATCTTATTCTTCTTTCAGTCCTCACTCTCCTTCTCTTCGTCTAGCTAAACTGTCCCCTGCCAACACCTTACAGTCTCCTATCTCCTTCAGGTTGCATCTCCTACATAGAACATAGTGTACCTGTGTGCACCTTCCTCCACTCTTATACGTCACCCTATGATCCTCCTTCTTCTTAAAATAAGTGTTCACCACTGCCATTTCCATCCTTTCAGCAAAATCTACCATCTGCCCTTCCACATTCCTCTCCCTAAAGCCATACCTACCCATCACCTCCTCATCACCTCTGTTCCCTTCACCTACATGCCCATTGAAATCTGCCCCAATCACCAATATTTCATTACTAGGTACACCATCTACCAATTCATCCAACTCACTCCAGAATTTTTTCTTCTCCTCTATCTCACAACCCACTTGTGGAGCATAAGCACTGATTACATTTAACATCACCACTTCAACTTCCAGCTTCACGATCATCACCCTATCAGAAACTCTCTTCACCTCCACTACACTCTTAATGTACTCTTCCTTCAGAATCACCCCTACACCATTTCTCTTTCCATCCACACCATGAAAGAACAGTTTAAACCCACCGTCAATGTTCCTGGCCTTACTTCATTTCCACTTAGTCTCCTGAACACACAATATGTCTACCTTTCTCCTCTCCATCATATCAGCTACCTCTCCCCCTTTAAAAGTCATAGTACCTACATTTAAAGTGCCAACCCGAACCTCCACTCCCCTACACTTCTCCTTTTCCTGCTGCCTCTGTAGACGTCTTCCTTCTCTCCTTCTCCTCCTTCGGCCAACAGTAGCCCAATTTCCACCGGCACCCTGTTGGCTAACAATACCTGTGGCAGTCGTTGGTAACCTGAGCCTTGACCGATTCAGTATGAAATTCTCTTTCGTGATCTGCATATTTGATTTGGCACATATTTTACGCTGGATGCCCTTCCTAACGCAACCCTCCCCATTTACCCGGGCTTGGGACCGGCACTAAGAGTGCACTAGCTTGTGCAACCCTAATGGCTGAGTTTCACCAACCATATAATACTGCCAAAAAACAAAAATTAGATAAAATAAGAAAATTAGAGAAGTTTGTATCAGACAGTTATTCTAGTCTGCTCTTATGCCAAATCGGAGTGAACTGAAAAATGTTTTGATCATTAAGATAATTAAACTAAATATGGCTAGTATGTGTTAGATTACTATTAAATAAAAGGCTAGTGATTCACCAAAGGGCTGCCACTGGAGTGTGCTAGCTGAGTATAAGCAGTTTGTTGGCTAAAAGCTACATGAAATAAGGTTTAAATCCATTTACACTGCCATCTTGTTTATTAAGCAAAAAGTACAGGGTAACGGCCCTTTTGGAACTTTATTTAATCTTTAAACTTTTCTTTTTATTACCCAATATTGCCGTGAAATTCTTTACTCAAACGATGATCCACTGCAGTGAGGGTGGCTTGTGTAAGCATTTCCAGGTTTTATAAGTACAAGAGGCTTACCAGTTCTACTTCAACACTTCCAAACAAAGCAGAATTCCAGCATTTTTGCTATTTCTAAAAGTCCAACTCCCGAAGGTTCATAAGCACCAAATTCTCCCTACTGTTTAAAAACATATCCTTTAGGAATCCATTTATTGAAAGCCAGAGCTCTGCTTTTTTCCTGTTTGTGGAGGGTTGCAGGGGATTGTCTGACCCTGATCACTTCAAATCCTGCTGATCTGGAGCTTATGAAGTCAGGCTGTTAAATGGAGGAAACTGATCCTTTCGTTTGAGCTTTAGAGGTCAGACATCAGCGGGCTAGTGAGCACACTTGGCTAGCAAAGCCTTTAATATTGGTCTAAAACAAAAATCCAACTATATAGACAGCCAAACTTTACAAGAAGCAGTATTTTCACACCAAACTAATGAAAATGTTACAGTTTAATTCATGCAAGTGAGAGGTGAAATCATTAGGCATGTACACTTTGAATTCTGATTGCTTTGGAAACTAATTATGGTCTGTGGTCATTAAGAAAGCATAGCACACCCCTAATTTCACCTGTCGGTTTTTAGTGCTGACTTCTGACATAGCTGTAATTAATGCCTACTGCAGAGTCTTCAGGCAGTTCAAAGATTTGCTACAGGAAAGGGAAAGGTTATTTAAGCTCTGTAAATTAGATGTGCAGTGAAAAGCCCAGCAATTTAACCAGAGCAGGTGGCTTTTGCAGCCGGAAAAAGCGTTGCTAGATAGAATGATAAAAAATTCTCAAGTAGCAGCATCAAACACAGGGGAGCAGTTGCTAGTCTTTTCTAAGCGATAGTTTTACCTGAGAAGGTTTAGAAAAGATAAGAATTGACAGAGAAAATCAGATACTCATACACTTCTACTCATTTAAAAATTGTTACATGTCCACTTATTTCCCATTTTATTTTAGGTGTCTGGTGAAGAGTGTTTTTAATCAGAACCAGATTACCCTTTAAAAACCAAGCACAAATTCAGATAGCAGATGTGATCTGACAAAGCAAATAAAAATGCAGACTGGTGAGGTTAAAATGAGTTTATTGTCCCAGACTCACTTACAAAACACACCCAAGCTGAAATGTTGTTGGCATTTTTCCTGCATTCTACAATTAACAAAAAATATTCCACTGTGTTACTGGCATGTAAAAAAATATAATGGTAGATGGGATCATTGGGACACAGGCAGCAGGAGTTGCAGTCATAAAAACTGTTCAACTTGCTCAATTCTCAATCAGAACAGAGATTTAAATGGAAAAGTTATCAGTAGGGTTGTAAATTATGGTTGATCACACATTCAGTAAATGTAATGCTTATGCATTAGTAAACTGTTTAAAGAAGAGCTACTGTTCAGGTGAATAAATGCAGGATGACTTGGTGCTGTGGTCAGTATGTACAATTATCTAAGCATCCTTTAATCTTTCACCCATCTGTAGGTAGCCTGCCAAAATGTCAGTGAAAAAGCTTAATTACATACATGGTTTTTACAGTGCTCTATTAAAAAAAAAAAAAAACAAGCAGGATATTTCTCGAGCCAGTGGTGTGATGGCGGAAGAATGTCACCTGATGTCATTGTCAGCTAATGCCAGATATGACCTTTATTCAAGAAAACAAGTGGCTCTAATGGAAGGATGTTAAATCTAGCACCTTTAATAGCCATTCTGTAACTTATGTAGCACTACATTCCCAGTTTTAGGATAAATATGTTCTGATGTTCCCTTTCTTAATTTTTGTTCTGAGAAAGATAGGAGAGCGAGAGAGAGGTAAGTGGATAATAACCATCAAAAGTGATTCTCCAGAAAATATCATCAGCAAGATGCTGAACGAATCCACAGCACAATTCCATTAAAGTTTCCCTCTTTAAAAGTAATTGCAGATCAATTTTGTTTTAAAAGTGGGGCATTTAGTGTAATGCAGGAAAGAAAATCACATACACATGGGTGGAGAAGGATGAGCATGCACTAAAAGTGTATTGCAAAGATTAATGCTGTCTTCCCATTTCCTTGATCATTAGTCACCTTTCCATTGTGGGTCAAACCTGCTGCTTGTACTTGATTCATGTGTTGATGAACAAATTTTATATAGAAACTCAAACCTGGGCCAAAATTTCTTGTTTAGAGTGTCCACATTTTTGTTGCTCTTTCTCAGTTCAAGTTTACTGATGTGAAATTGACATTGGAGGGTTGTTTATAGTGACACCTTTCATAGCTTTAATATAAGACACCCACAAATACTAATCCTGAGACCGAGAACATGAGACAAACAATGACAATGAAATCACAAGGTTTGAGGGACCTGCACTAAAATATCTGGACAGGAACATTTTCGTCCAGGGTTTCCAGTCTTATAGCAAAAGGGCTGATGAGGGTGCAGGTTTTCATTCTAACTAAACAGAAGCCACCCTTGACTTTATTGAAAACCAAGCTCATCTGATTAAACAGCTGAAATCAGGTGTGCCTCCTGCTTGAGTATAAGGAAAACCTGCACCCACACTGGTCCTTTGCAGATAGAATTTGACACTTCTTTTGCCATGTCTGCAATAACAGTTTCTCAGAGTGGCTGCTGCAGTGAGATGTCTCCTCTGTGATCAAATTCTTCCATCCAAAAATCAATAGATACCTTAGGCTAAAACATTGAATGCTAAAACACCTGGGTTATTTCCCTGGCCTTAAGCTTACTGGTCTAAAGTTTTTCCGTAGAAAAATGACAATCTTTGCTCAAACCTGTTGTTCTGAGTGCGAGTCCCAGGACAGGACTGAGCCTGTGGCAAAAAGGATGTCAGTGACACTGACTTGTTCTGCCATCACTGTCTCCCTACTCAGCAAACAACTTGTTCAATTTTAGTGATGGTATTTAGTGTAACTTCTGTCAGTTCTGACACCAGAACTGCCTGGCTAGTCAATGTGACTGGATTTGTGTATAACCATAAAGTCATTCGAGGTTCTTCGCCTTTTCGCTAGTTAAATATTTCTTTTAGATCAGATCTTTATATGTGATGTCAGACATAGGATAAAATAAAATTAATTAGGGTCAGGTGACTGTGATTGGAGTCTGGAGTTATGAATCATTGTGCACAGATAACACTGTCAATACATGATGCAGGATGGATCCTCTCCAATTACAGATGGATGGATGGATGGATGGATGGATGGATGGGTGGATGGATGGATGGGTGGATAGTAGAAGTTTCAGTTTGACATAGAGGACCTCCTTTAGTCTACTTTTAAACTCTTTTCTTCTACATAAACTGTAGACTGTACCCCTTTCCTCATAGGGAAGTTTAGAGCTTTTTGAATAAACACTTACACAAAGTAATTTTACAATATGCTGGTTAATTGATGGCTTCTTGAAATAATAAAGGAATTATATTAACACAGTACCAGTTCCACAATCATATACATATAATCAATTCAAGAAGCAGTGATAACTGGTATAGATGTACTGGGTGGCACCTGACCTACTTTTAATTTTATTGATAATCAGGTCATGGAGAAAAGTGTATGATGTGCCTGAGAGGAGTTGATTGGTCTTGTATCATCCTGTGTCTATTTTATATTCATGTCTCTGATTTGCTTGCCTCAATGTAGAAAAGCATGCATCATTCCATTCTTGATCATCCCTTCCCTGATGATTCCTTCCTTTCACATTGCCACAGTGCCTGAAAGCTTTTTTCTCTTTCTCACAATAGGAAGTACCCTGTTCTGTTTGTGCTAAAAATAAGCAACTCAGAGGATTCATCTCAGCATGAGTGAGAAAATAGTGTGAAAAGTTCAGGGCATGATAACCGTCCAACATGGAATGACCCTTTTCAGCACATTGTTAAAACCCATAATCCATTTCAGACTGTCAGTGACAAAGAGCCAGTGCCAGCTAATACACTGATAATCTCTTTCTGTCACCTCCTATCTTATGTTAAGATTTAACTTCACTATATTTTGTAATGGCTTCAAAAAAATTATTCTTTTGTACCTGAAAACCGCAAGCACATAGAAATATATGCATTAGATGACATTTTAAATATCAATACAAAAATGTTGCTGTGTGTAAATCTCTTGCAATCGATGTTCTAGTCTACTTGTGCTCTTCTTCGCTTTGGTGTTCAGTGTTAAAAATTGGAAAAATGATGTATGTGCAATATCAATACATACTGTACTGCTAAGCACTACTACTATGTCTGTGGCAGTATAACATTAAAGGGTAATATTTGAATGTGTTTGCACATGTCCCCTGGTGGTCTAGTGGTTAGGATGCGGCGATCTCACCGCTGCGGCCCGGGTTCATTGCCCAGGCAGGGAACCAACCCCAGCCGCTCTTAGTGCCGGTCCCAAGCCCGGATAAATGGGGAGGGTTGCGTTAGGAAGGGCATCCAGTGTAAAAACATGTGCCAAATCAAACATGCGGATGATCCGCTGTGGTGACCCCTAATGGGAGAAGCCGAAAGAAAGTTACTTGAATGTGTTTGCAAACATACTAAAACTTTTAAGGAATTAATATTTTTATGTACATTTTTATAGACGTGAGTATGATGTGTCAGCAGGGGCAAAACCTTCTCTGCTGGCCTAAACAGAAGCATAGAATTTACAACCTAGATTCTAATATTTGTTCCATTAAATTGTATTAATTTATTCCCAACCTTTTCATTTCGTAGCATTTCTCTTGGCTGCACTGCTTCCAGTACTTGTATGTGGATGTTAGATTTTTTGTCCAATCAGATTTCAGCCTTTATGTGCTGCCATGTCAATCTAATCTGCCCAGCACCTTCAAAGTCTGTTTTGCTGTCTTTTTACCATAGTCTCCTTAAGATTTTTCCTTCCTCTGATTGGTTGGTCAGAGAGAAACTGTTACAGCCAAGTTCGACTGGAAAACATGTCTGTAGCACTCTGCACACATTAATACATCTGAGTTAGACTTTTTTTATGCCTACGAGGAAGATAAATTGATTCGGTCTCGGACATACTTAAAAATCCATTTTCAATAAAAGCTAGACATCGTGAGGAGGTCGGCCAACCCTGAAGCTAGTTAGCATGTCTCAGCCCGGGAAAGGGTATGTTCGCCACTTCCAGACCAGTGAATACGATGGCAGCACTGGCTTACAGTCTTTGAGGAGTGGTACAAATTATGAGTCTGCAGTAGGTTGTATTTTGTTAAGATTTTAATGTGTTTGTCATGTTATTAGACAAATATTGATTCTGAACTGCTCCAGATGTGCACAGTTGCGGTTGTAGTGTTTGCAGTTTGTATGTAGTATGTTTGGAGTTGTCTTATCTGGGTTTCTTGCTTTAGTAAAACGGTATTCACCCTCCATATGTGTAATGCCTCTCTCTCTGTAATGCCACGTGTTGTTATATTGCGTTTTTTTATAGTAATGATGGTTTCTATAATCGCGACGTGATAGTGATGGTATTAAGAGGTGGATTAAGTCGGGTAAGTCCTCACTGAAGGCCCAGGTACCAAATGCACGGCCTGCCACTGTGTGTCACTATCGCTGTATTATATTGTTGTTTTACTGACTATTTATGGTAATAGCATGTGGTTTTGGAATTATTGGCATTATTTGTTTTGAATTCAAAACTTGGCCATTGTAAACACTTGTAAAAATTGATAGCTAGCTAAAGCAGGTAGGCAGATGAAATACAGTGTTCTCTATTAAAAGCGTCATTTACTGGCTCACTTTTGTTTCTGTTCTCTTGCACCGATTGGCCCAATTTATGAAACTATCACAAAAGTGCCTTTTACCACAGCCTTCAGCAAACTGTTTAATCTGCTTCAGGGACAACTAGTTCCTACTATGCTGCTAAGAGTTTCTTATTGACAGCCAGAGAATAACGTAGAAGTTTTTCTTTTTATGTATTCAACTCTCCATTTTTTCTTGGTGCAAGATATTACTGAGGGATTTAACATCAGCACGAACAAAAGCCTACCCGGTTTTGAAAAGTTTATGCATGTTGGTTTGAATATGAGTTTGGTTCTTCTGTGTGTAATTTAAAAAATTGTAATTTTTTTGTCGTCCCTATTTTCATGCCTGGTCTTCGTCTAAAAAAGGGATTAGTTTATTTGAAGCCTTGAGCAGAGTGTGTGGGTTTCTTCACTCCTCTCTCCTAGCTACTGTTTTCCTTGGTGCTAAAATGTGCAATGCTTTCTAATCCTTGCCAATTGTAATTTGAGTCGCCATGCAAGCAGTTAAAGGGAGTGGGTGGCAGTACACGGAGAAACACTAGCTCCTCTCTGTGTGCTATTCATCCTGGGACAAAAAAGTGTGGGCTTCCCTAATGTATGCTTTTCAAACGCACCCCCCAATCTCACACACACTCATACACACTGTGCTTAATAATAATAATAGTACATTTGATTTATGTAATTTTGTCATGTACAGTTAGTAAACCACATTTCATAACACACATACAGTATATAAATACCTGAAAATTGGACAGTGCTGTCAAGGAAGCCAGACTGAGCTAGATAGGGAAATGAGTTTAAAAACAATGCATATACACAAATAGAAAAATACAGATCTATGGTGTACAGAATAATTATATACAAACATAAACATTTGCATATATGCATTGGAGAAAGCTGCATACCTTGCTTCCAGGGTATTTCAAATATGTATTTCAAATATAAAATAAATTTTGTTATTTGTATTAGATAGGGTTGATGAAAATGGCGTAGTGTTAAAATACTGTAAAATACTTTGTAAGAAGTCTCAGATTGGTGCCTACTTAGTAGTTTGCCAAGACTTGTTGAGATCAGAACAGAAAAAATATCCATAAGGAAGAAGGTGGTAAAGAGAAGAATTGTGCAGGCATACAGCTGTCAAATAGGTGTCCAGTAATTGAGAAATAAATATTTGATTGCCGAATATTGTCCCCTAATTGAAGTAGTTGTTTAGTAGGATCATGATTTTGCATACCATTACATAAATGACTGCCTGACCCATAAAAATATAATTATATTTATGATTAACAATCAAATGATTCATTAGTTAGAAACTTGTTGTTGTGAATACAGGTGCCATCAGTTGTCTTTTCATGAATGACTTGTCATAGAGTCAGTGTTGCTGATGCAATGTAATGTAGGCCCTTCATTACCAAACACCAAGTAAATAATTTAGGATACAATTATGATTCATTTGCAAACTAGTTTAAACATTAAACTATTGGGTACTTTAAAACTAACCTTCATCTGGGAGATCACAGGGACATGTATGTGAATATCTGATCTGTTAACTGGTTGCACATGTTAGATTTATTTCATGACTCAGCCAGAGAAAAATTGTTGCTATTAAACATTGTTTAATCAACTGAGTCAGTGTATTGGTGAAGGGATAAATGAAATAGGCCAATTGATGGTAGGTTTGCGAAGAAATTTCATGCTTAGTTGTAAAAGTATTTGTTAGTAGTTTTTTAATACAAAAAACATTTTGATACATAGTGTGGCTGCTGTATATTGTAGATTATGTTGATACACTTAAAGTTAATGTATTTGGTATTTTATTTTAAAATACATTTTGATGTATCTTTGCCCGACACTGCTTGCTTCTAACAAAATGATTTCCTTAAGAAACAAACAAATGTATCTTGAAAAATCCAGGAAGATGCTAAGGTAAGCAGCAGATTACAGAAATGCATCGTTGAATAGATTCTTAAATCTGTCCGTTTTGGAATTTTATTTATTTATTTAATAATTAGTTGCTTTATAAGAAAAAACTGTTTGCAAAGGTTGCATGAAAAGGAGCTTTTTTTGAGCGAAATCTACAAAACACGGCTTCTAGTTTTCACCAAGCTTCATAGGATCTAAATATCAAACAGTTTGTTTGTGCACAGCATTAGCATATTTGATCACAGAAGGCGACCACTTACTATGCGTACACACAATCATTTCCGGGGTTGAATGTAAACATTTGCATATGTGCATATATACAGATGAGTTATGTACATGGGAAATCTCTGAATGTTTCACTGTTAGGTGCATCCTCGTTTTAGAGCTGTTCATGGTGTCAGATATGATCCCTCATTTATTCTCTGTCATCTCTGCTGTGTGTACATGTCCACTGTTTGAGAGTCTCTGCAACACTTAAGCCTCAGGAATTGCTGTGCCGCAGCACATTGCCCTGCATACGCAGAAGAGCTAAAGATAATTATGGATAATTGCTGTGGGAGAGATGGCTCTGCTCATTACTCAGTGGCCAGCAAGGTTTGGAAGGACAACAAATCAGCACTTAGACAAGCGATAGAGAGAGAGAGAGAGAGAGAGAGAGAGAGAGAGAGAGATAGCTCTGACATACAACAGCAGGATTTTGCCTCTGCATGCAAGTAACCATATGTTCCTCTTCACTATTGGCTTTCAGATCTAAGTATTCATGTTTTTAATGACTGCTTCTGAAATCCGTAATTGTGTGTACTTACTAAGTAAGTGACTGTTTGAATTCTGTTGGATTGAGATTGGAAAGTGGTGGCATGAGATGTGTTGGATATTTGGTTGTTTTGGTTTATTAAGTGTTGGTGCATGTTTTTATAACTTCTCATCCTGAATTCTCCTTAGTATAAATACACACACCGACTCTCTTTTCTACATCCCTACATTCTCTGGAACTACTCTATAAGCTGTCACCAAGTTTGTCCACCATGAGAGGCAGGTCATTTAATGTCCTATCACCTCAGTTTCTGTGGGACTGTTTTCTATTTCCTCCTTTAACAACCTGCACACACACACACACACACACACACACACACACACACACACACACACATCCACTTCTTACAATTTGCCCTCCCTAAAGTGTTATTGGTGTGTATGTAGGTATTGATCATCAGGCTGTTTCTATTTTGTGTGAAGTGACCCATGGGCTAGAGAGCTGAGTAAAGCATGCATAGTAAGGAGTTATCAAATTGTGTATTTAGACTAAAGAATTAATTAAGTCTTAAAATCAAATTAGACAAATAAACATTGTATAAAATAATAAAAGAAAAAAAAAACGGATAATCAGGAGTGGTCTAATAATAATAATATCAGAGCCAGTAGTAGGGGCCAGAAAAGGACACACTAGACCAGCAATGTATTTTTAGTTTGTTTGGTTATTAGATGGTAAACCAACAGCTCAGTGTATATATTCCAGGCCAGTTTGCTCAAGCTGAATATACTTGAGTGATTTTAGAGATTGAAATGTGGAAGCTTTGTATATAACCTGCATATCTGTTTGATAAATAAATGATGTTTATTATACTGTATATAAAAGGTTTTGTTTGCTCTGTCTTTTATAAATCTGAAATTGTGATAATATTTAGTCTAAAGGTGCTTCTCTGTTGATCTTGTACTATTTACTTTCTAAAGCAACCTTGGGGTTCTATATTTAGTAGCCTATTTAATATACAAGGAGAAGCAGCACTTTTAAGAGACTTGTTCTGGGCTATTCATTTAATTGCAAAAACTGGTGAATATGTTTGTTCAAGAAACTAAAATGACACCTGCCAATTCACAATTTTTTTAACAATTCGAATCACACACACACACACACACACACACACACACACACACACACACACACGCACACACATGATTGTTTATCTGGTATCTCAAAATCTAGCCTTTTTTTTTGCTTGTTTGTTAATCCGCTGACCACTGCCTATCTTTACATTTGCTTCACTATTTGGATTTGTTTGTTTGTTGTAAAAAATATAGACTTTTACCTGCAACTGCCTCTGCTGCCTGTCAATGTCGCATTGCCAGCAGACTTTTATTAAAAATTAATTGGGAATGGTGATTGTCAGCTTCAATGTACAAAACCTTTAATGGATGCAACAATTTTCCAATTAACTATCTAAAAAATATAAATAAAATAGTTATAAAATTATAGTAAGGATCTAATCTTGTAGACATGCTTCTAATTAAATAGTCCTGGTCCACTGCATGGACATTGTACATCTTCACTGTACTTCATACTGACTGCTTTCTCTGTAGAATGGAGCCTTGGGATTGCAATGTGGTTTTATGCGCTATCGTATATATGTCATAGAAAGTGCAGCCCTCATAACTCTTCTTCCTCGCTGAGACAACACAATCACACTTCCCTGACCTCTCCATGCTCTCCCCATCTCTCCTACTGCAAACTCACTGATGGTTCGGAAAGTCTGAGACCACTACCGAGTGTTGATTTTTATTAGTTTTACAGTTAATGACACTTGTCAAACAAACCCCATCAATCTACACCAATATCATTTCCAAACTACATGTTTGCATTGACTGAAAGAGAAAATCTAGAATAGTATTACATAAAGACTGGGTGATGCTATGCTCTAGATATTTTTTTAACATGAATGCCAGCTAGATTTTCATGTTTACATAATGTATGTCACACAAGAGTGTCTTCTTCTAAAGATCTTAAGTGCAGTGTTTTTAGTAAGTAGGGTTCTCCCAGACCCATATCAAACTAAGAAAATTAAAGTGAATGCAAACTTGCAAACTAAAGCTGATGTAACATGTGAAAGTAAAAGATCAGTCAGTCAGTAAGATAAGCAAAAGCTGACTTGACAAGGAAAGCTCTCAGGTCACAGCAGATCTAGTAAGTGACAGATATCTAAAAATAAATAAATAAATAAATAAATAAATAAATAAAATAAAAAAGAGAACTAATATGTAAAACTAGCTAGCCTACTTGATTAGGCTGGTACAAATGGATGAAACTGCGAAATAATAGAACTAACAAGCAAAAGGTTTTGACAGAAATATATCACTTATGTTTGTGCCTTAGAGTAGTCAAACGTTTTCCAGATTGATTGAATCAGAATCTTCTGTTGGTGTTCAAAAAGTGTTTTATTACTTTTTATTTCACTTTTTATTTCTTTAGTTTATTCATTCAAAATGTATTTTCAATTCAATAAATAGCATTTAGATTTTCAGATCGCTAAGAAATAATGTAAAAATGTTTTACTTTTTGTAAGTAAGAAAGATGTTCGACCAGGAAGCATCATTAAAACAGTGCACTTGCTTTTAAAGTGGTAAAACAACAAGTTTGTTGGTTAGCCGGAGAAATAAACTAGCCAGGGAAACTGGCAAGGGGGAACAAAACCAGACCTTTGCTGGACAGCAGACAAAATATGAATATAAAACCATGTGCTGGTATGACAAACGCATATTCCTACACTAACAGTAAATACTTTTTAAGAAAACACAGACACTGAACTTCAAAATAACATGCAGCCACAGCGGCTCACAGATATTCAACATGTTCACAGATATTTAGCACCTGCTATACCGTTCGCACAGCTATAATATACATTGGGAATTCTTTAGTTTTCCTTTCCTTCGTGAATTATTCGTCCCGTTTTATAAACTTTTAAGCACATTTATTAAGCTGCTCTTATGCAAACATCCATTTTTTTACTTGGTGGACTCTAGTGGAGTAATATTACTCTCTGGCAATAAGACTGTTGAATTTATTTATATTTGTAACAACAGTCTGCTTCCGTTCCCTAATGGTAATCTCTGTATTTTATAGTATAATAAATCAACTTGTAACTATGTGTTGTCATTCTTGTTCTCTTTCCCTAGCTTCTTGCTGAAAAAAAAAAATTAACGAGCAGCCAGGCATCACAAAGAACACTGCTAAGTTCATCGATCTTCTCCAGGCAAATATGTTCTTCTCCCACTTATAAAAGTCTTATCTGCCAGGACTTAGAGCGCCTTAGGAGTTGATTGACACTGTGATATCATGCCGATGAGAGCCTCTAGGTGGTCCCCCAAATCTTTAGCCTCTGAATGAGAAGGTTATGTAATGCTTATCAGATGAGTAAAAATAAATTTTTGCCTCTCAGTCTATTTACTTTTATTAATTTTTTTTTTAACTACCCTTCCAGATAAGATCTACGATTTATTAGTTGTCAGTGAACACTCTAGACATCCCATGTGTGAGCCAGGTTTTGCCATTTTTATGAAAAGAAAGATGGAGAAAAGGTCTCATTATATGAAGACTGATCTCATATCATCTTCGGAGAGGGTGCAAGTGCATCATTAATGCCACTCATTTGAGATGTTTGTCATTTCAATAAAACCTTCTGTAAATCTAGTCAGCTTGCAGCATCTAAAGCAAGCCCTACTTTTCTGATGCACTTTTCCCCAAAGACTTCTGGACAATGTTCGATTCAATTTCCATGGTTACCAGGATGTCTCTGCTTGCATGAATTATGGTGAGGCAGTCTCAGGAAGTGTTTGTATTATTACTAATAACAACTTTTTTATAGTCATTATCAATTGCATTGTTCCAGACAATTTTTTTGTGCTAAACACAATGGAACAACAAACATATTCTGTCAAAAGTTTTAAAATGATGGTAAGGTGTAAAATTAATTTGTTATGGTTATGTAAGGTGCAAACCACATTTTGATTAACACATCCCAGAAGTGAAATATGGTGGTGGCAGCATCATGCTTAAAAGCTAGGATTCTTCTAGTAAAAGAAAACAATTTATTTCTCCTATATGGTACAATTGGGTTACAGGATTATCTGAATGTACTGTATATTGTAATGGCCCAGTGTAAGGACAGTTATTGTTTAAGGACAGCCACTGTTTAACAGTTGATCTTTTTTTCCTTTTTTTTTTTTACACACTTTTATATGTGGTTTCTGCTTGGTTGGAATAAAAAAACCTTTATGCATAAAGATCGAAAAGACCTTATATAGTATGTATCCAATCATAATAGAATTCTTTTTGCCATCTTGAGCAACCTGAAGTTTCACCAGAATTGTATTAGTCTCCTGGAGTTGGGAATTAATTTTTAACAGCATGCATGCAATCTGCAGTGTGTGTGTGCGGGTGCGTGTGTGTGCAGGTGCAAACTTTATATATTTAATCATAGAGGTAGACCAGCAGGTTGGTACGACCTTTGTTTCTCTGTACCCCACACCCTCATTACATACACGCAGACACACACACACACACACACACACACACACACACACGAGCACACACACAGGTGTCGATGGGCATTATTTCTTGGTGTCATCCAAATGACCTTAAAAATCAGCACCAATAATCTGAGGTAAAAAAACAGTAATATATTCCTCATATTATACTTTTACAGTCACCATTTTCTTTGTGTGTGTGTGTGTGTGTGTGTGTGTGTGTGTGTGTACGTTTGTGAGAGAGAGAGGCAGGCAGAAAAGTAATGTACATGCACTTCAAAATTGAATACATGAAGGAAGAGGCAAGCGAAAGAGGGAGGGAGGTGGGTGGAAAGCAAGGTCGTGCTTCTGTTCTTCCTAAAATCTAAAGATACAAAACAGCAAGTGTCTGTCAATCAGTGTATCAGTAGTTTTCCTTTGTCTGTCTGTCTGTCTACATGGATAGATGCTTGATGAGATGGATGGATAATAGACTATTGGATGATTAATGGATTGAAGAGCCATATGATTTATGTATAAAGGACAAATGTAGGGATAGATGGATGACAGATAAGTGGGTGGTGGAAAGAGGGATTGATGTGTAATGAATCTAGGGTTAGTAATTTAATAATAGCAATAATAATAATATTAATAATTATTATAATTTACACTAATGAATATAGGGTCATATGGGAGCATTTAATACGTGTGTGTGTGTGTGTGTGTGTGTGTGTGTGTGTGTGTGTGTGTGTGTGTGTGTGTGTGTGTGTGCATGCATTCTAATCCTGTGTGGATAATTACACTGGCAATCAGAGGTTGTGTCACTTCTGCAGTCACAATTAATCCGTAATTAAAGGCTATTAACTCTTAAAGAGGGCACTACCAGCAGGCAGGTAGAAGTCGAGTGATTTCGAGCAGAAAGAGAAGGAGGAAAAAAAGATTGTTTTCTTTCACTCAATAAGCCAAACGAGTTTACTGTCACTGCTGATAAATGAGTGCAGTGTGGCGAATACACTCCACTCAGTCACGCAGGCAGCGCCACAGTGAAAATACAGACACTGAGCTGAAGCGAGCTAATGAACTTGGCTAACAATTTACCAGCTAGCATGTAGCAATCAAAGTCTTTTATAGGGGCAATCATTTACATAAAGGTACAATGACAAAGGAAATACACACATTTAGTATTTGTGGGACCAGATTGAGTAATTTTTCTCTTCATACAGAAGAAATTATTTATTTGTTAAATGCAGGTATGCTAGTATATTAGAAGTGACATTTATGTCATAAACAAGGACAATGTTTTTTTTTTTTGTTTGTTTCTTCCTTGGTGGTGGTGGGTTGGCACTGACATTTACACACAGGTGCCAGCATATTAAAAATCTGAATCAGCTTTATTGGCCAAGTATGCCTGAGCATACAAGGAATTTATTTACGGTTCTGTGCAAACCAACAGTGCACATTTAGCATTCAGGCACTGTACAGGAATTCTGGACTGAACAAGACAGACTAATCAAATATGATTACACAGAACACAACACAACTAGATAACCAAGCAACACAAAAAAAACAAAAACAAAGCAAAAATAAGTAATTCATACATTTATGAAGTCACCTTCTGTATACTTGGTGCTATGTGTTCACTTGTACAGAACATCAACATTGATGGTCATTTGTATGATGGTTACATAGACGTTAAAATGCATGAAATTTACATTTTACATTTAAAGCATTTGAATTATGGATAAGCGTTTTTGAGTCTAAATGTTTTTATAATGAATTTGTTCTACGTTTGAATCATAATCAAGTCATGGTGGTAATTTTGTACTGTTAATATATTAGTCATTAATAAACATTGTTTGTAAGCAATTTATCAAATATATTGTATGCATACACTCTGAACTAAGCCCAAACCCATACAGTGGGTTCTTTAGGTAATCTGTTCCCTCTGTATAACTTAGCCAGTCATTACCAGATCAAAAAAACAACACTATGTCAAGTCAAGTTTATTTCTATATCGCTTTTTACAACGGACATTGTCTCAAAGTAGCTTTACAGAATTTAAGAGTTAAGGTGAACGATGTATATTTATCCCTAATGAGCAAGCCATGGCTATGTCACTCAGGTGTAGGTATTAGAGCTGTTGTGTCATACACTCAAGTGTAATATACCAAAGTCTGGTCAAGTCAATTATCACACAAATGCATGCTAAAATGTACAGATTTTAAGAGAATAATGTACACTTTTTTACAATGTATCATGATTAATAGTTATAATCAATTATTTTTGCAATATTATATCCTCATGACTACTATGAAGAGATTTTACTGTACTATAAATTGATGGCCCGTGTTCTTCATTGGAGCTCCTGACTCCCCCCTGGACAAATCAATAAATCAAGATGTTTTTTATCTTAGTGTCTCACCATATGTGGTGTTAGTGGTGACTTGATCTGTAGTACTTATTAGAAGTTTAAGCCTCGACAAATCCAAGCTGCCACTGTTCCTCGCCTCTGCCCCAGCAGTGCTGTCTAATGGCTGATTCTGTTCCCTAATGCTACATTTTCAACAAGCTAGGATATGCAAAGAGAAGTATTTTCCTGTACTTATAAGATATAATACTGGTAATCTTCCCAATCCTCTTTTTTCTTAAACTTAATTTTAAACACAACTGAAAAAACTCCCCTTAACCTTGTGCAAAGTGTTGGTGTTGGAAACAGAAAGTTGCACTGAAGCAGAATTTGAGTTCTTTAGGTTTTGTTAACAGGTGTAAATAGTTTAGTAAACAGTGTCATTGTGTTACTCCTTCCTATTAAATATCCAGTGTTTTATATTTTCAATTTGGCTCGGATTTTTATTGATGCTCTTTGGTGAGAGGAATCACGAGCACATTCCTTCTAACGTGGATGTTAAGTGCTCTTCACTAATCCAGTTCTCTTTAAGTTCAGTGACATTTCAGAGCAGCTTAACACATCTTACAGCAACGTTTTTTCGTGGCTCACATGCTTTATAGGGCTTTTTATTTTGATTTTTCTATTTTAGCACAAAAAACGTTCACTCCCAAGCAATGCTGTCAGAGGAACATCATGGGAGATTTTCAGCTGAGTGTTTCAAGCTTCTCTTGAAGAGATAAAATGCTAACGACTCTGCAGCACTAAACTCTAACTGTGATCTCTGCTGATGACAGAACGCTTGTGACTAGATGTTTTGTACACTGGGCATAATTTTTGAGTGATATATACTGAGAGGTGTATGATGTAAGTTATGTCTTTGAGGATAATCATAATGACAGTTATGATAGTTGATATGCCTGACAGAATAGCCATCCTCCAAGGGCTAAGTTTATACAGTTTAATTCAATTACTAATGACAGAAATCTGTCCAGACAGCATGGCGGTGCAGTGGGTAGTGTTGCCTCAAAGCGCCAGAGTCCCTGGTTCAATCCTGAGCTCGGGTTACTGTCTATGTGGAGTTACTATGCATGTTGTCTATGCAGGTTTCCTCTGGGTTTTCCTACCAGAAACAAGCCAGTAGGTGGATTGACAAAAATAAATTACTTAGAAGTGAATGAGTGTGTGTGGGGGGGGCTCTGTGAGCAAACAGTGAATTCCTACCTCACATTCAGTGTTCCCAGATTCACTGCAACCATAACCAGGAGAAATTGGAAAAAGAATAATTGAGAAATTTGTGCCTTTGTTATCTCTTGCTGTCCCCCGGCCTCTGTTTTAGCACAATCTGTGTTGTATTAATTGGCTTAAATCACTTACTACTTAACCAATATTGATTTAGTAATGATATTAATCAATAGTTTCTGTTTACTGAGAACATGAAGATGGTCTTTATCTCTTGCTTTTTCTCTTTGTACTAGTACAAATAGATGGCCCTTTTTCATTTGTTACAAAATATATATTTTTTTATTATATATCTTTATTTACATTTTATATTGTCACTTTGGTTGTAACAGCTCTAAACAGTCATTGCCACACTTTTTTACACTCTTGACGGTAATGATAAGCAAAATAAAGCTGCAGCTTGTCAAGGAACTGACAAACTGCAAAGTAAAAACACAGACAATACCTTAAGTAACAACTTTACCTTTAATTGCTGACACTGACTGAAATTTCCTTTAAAATAGCAATGCATTTTGAAATCCAATTATTGCTAGTCTAAAATTTCATGAGCTGAGTTGATATAAAATGAGAAACTGTAACGGATTAGAATAAGCGCATTCATATAAACTTGTGATTAGCCAAACAGCTGACACTACTGTCAGAGCTGCTTTTATAGAAAACCATTTAACACAAAGTTCAGTAAGAATCAAGAATTCAGCACCACTGGTCTATAATTAAACTAAAAACATTGCCACTGTTACAGTCATCATTCTGTCCCTGTCATCTCTCAGACTGGTCGACAATGAAATAGACCAGAGTTCTATTGACTGCTGTTTTTATTTTTATTTATTTTTTTTCTTTCAAAGAACAAAATCTCAGAGTGGCCATACTGTAAAATGTACCATTACTTTTTCAAGCTCCTTTTGATCCCGTTCTATCTAGGGCTGATAAAGTGCTTCCAGCCCAGTAGGAAGCGAGTGTGTGTGTGTGTGTGTGTGTGTGTGTGTGTGTGTGTGTGTGTGTGTGTGTGTGTGTGTGTGTGTGTGTGTGTGCAGATATCCACATCCAGGCCTCAAATTAAACGGTCATGGAAGATTTGTCCATTCGCCAAAGCCTCCGTGTCCTTCCCTGTGATTTCTCGGTGATTTATGCTACATGGGTGGCAGGAGCTAGCTTGTACTGGCCTTTCAGCAAATGAACACATTAAGTTGTGAGGAATTATGGGGTGGCAGGCACTGTGAGTTCTGCTCCAAAGCATCGAAACCCTTTTCTTTTAATGGAATTACCTTATTTATGAACACACTGCACCAACTGATGGGTTTACTTTCACACATAAATTGGAATCTTTCAATAATTAGGTAATGATTATATTTAGTGCATATCACTGTCACCACATCATGTTTATATACGAGGTGGTATCTAAAAGTTCTGAGACTAGCTCTGTTTACAAGAAAGTACTTTATTTTCTATGTTTACACAATCACTATACAGTGCTCCCAGCATTCCTGACACTTCTGTAATGTGTCCTGGAAGTCTTCTTTTTGAAGTGCGTCAAGCACCTTCTACGATTCGTGCTGGATCAAGCTCAATTGTGTCAAAACGCTGACCTATGAGCTGGATCTTCATCTTCCAGAAGAGGGCGCGGAAGTGAGATCATGTGGATTGTTTTCCGGCGATTATCATGCACAAGTTGACGTTGTCCATTATGAAATCACAGATGCGATAACATACATGGTCTTAAAAGCACCAGTTAGTGCCATGAACTGTCTTGCCACGTTTTGATACCACCCTATATTTTTGCTCTCTTGTCTGTACTTTGCAAGACAACACAACAGTTACTTTTCTAGAATCAATTTTAAGTAGTATAAAAAAAGCCTATAATTCCGGTCACAATCCAAAAATGTGTGAAAGTGTAGGACTTTGGGAAACTTTCAGTTTAAATATATAACATATAGTGCAGAGGTTATTTTAATCCACATATGATGGAATTACCATATATTATATCATACGAGTTCTCACAATTGTGGGTAGGTAGATGCTTGGTAAAAAAAAACATTTATAATATAAATAGGCAAGAAATCCAAATTAGCAGGCAGAATCAAAAACCTAGACCAGGCAATGGTTCAGAAAATTGGCAAATAACAGTGCAAGCACAAAATTGGAATGCGAAACAAAATATGCCAAACCATGAAATCGATAAACATTAAAACAAGGAACAAAATGTCTTAGAAAACAACAGAAATTGGGTGCATAACTTTTAAAGACAACACAGATGCAAAGAGCAATATTTACCCACACTGAAAACCCTAATAAGTTCAATGAACTCAACCTATTGAGTAAACTCGTTTACTCAATTGAATTGAGTAATGGATTTTCCAAAACTTGTTTATTTAAGTTCACTTAACTTGGTGCTCATGTAGACTGTACTTTAATTGTTAAGTTCATCTAACATGGTGTTTCATAATTTGCACTTAAACTATTAAGTTCACTTACTTACATATTTAAGTCAACTTAAAAATTAAACGGAAATTCCAAATGATTATAAATTGAATTGACTAATATCATTGTTCTTTTGACTGTTAAAGCTTTATTCAGTCCAAAAAACACATTAAACATCATATTGAATGTATTTATTGTGCAAAATTGTTTAAACATTAAAACATTTAAATTTCAATTAATGTAACAGACCTGGTCACATCCACATTGTACGAACATGTACAGATAAATGATATAAATTACATTTCAGTTTAAATTTCAAAAACATACTGTATCAGAAAACACCCAGGTCACAGCCACAGTCCACAACGCTGTACAGGTGGTAACAATCTCCCACATTAACTGCTGCACAACACTGCTAGAACTCTGGGCACTTAAACAACTAAACATTTTTATTAACAAAAAAGCTGGTTTGCCCAAGACTGTATTTTGGGCTTGAGGGCATTCTGTCCCATAGACATCAGTACACGCTGTATGAAATCAAATGTGTTTACGAGTGATTTGGGGTAATTCAGGTCTAATTTCCAAATGTTCTTGTTTCACCTACAATATAAAAACAATTGAAAATATAAAAAAAAATTGACAGTCATTGACAAAACATCATAAAGAAAACTATATTTTATTATAATTAATAATATTCAAAATTAATGTTATTAATAAAACCAGCCTAAACCAGCAAATACGGATAGGTAAACAGCTAGACAATTAATTATTGATGATGAAGATGGACTGCTGAAGAACACTTTTTTCTTTCCGAAAACACACGATTAACTAATGTATAAAGAATTTACATCTTACAAGTCAAATTCAGTTTCTCAATATGATTTCTAAAATAATGTTCACAAAATTGATAGCGATGTTAGCAAAGTCTGAACGGGAAACACAACGTGTCTGAAAAATTTGTAATGATGACTGGGCAGTTCTTTGTTATATAAATGTAAAATTAGGTTTTAAACAAACATATTTGACAAATAAAATAATATTTTCAAGTTCATTTCTGCATAAAAACTTTACTTACCGGGTTTAAAATGGCGATTCCAGAACTTTTATAATATAAATAGGCAAGCAATCCAAATTAGCAGGCAGAATCAAAAACCTAGACCAGGCAATGGTTCAGAAAATTGACAAATAACAGTGCAAGCACAAAATTGGAATGCGAAACAAAATATGCCAAACCATGAAATCGATAAACATTAAAACAAGGAACAAAATGTCTTAGAAAACAACAGAAATTGGGTGCAAAACTTTTAAAGACAACACAGACGCAAAGAGCAATATTTACACATGAAATAAACAAGGAACTGGAGACAGCTGTGGATGAGACGACACTTCACTACAAGAATCAATTATGAGACAGGGGTGGAGATATTACTTAAATGAAAACAAAACACACAAGGTGCATGAAAACAGAGAATAAAATGCGTCCAAGCACTGCAAACCATGCGGTTTTCGGCAAGAGGGGGGGAAATCTCTGACACCAGAAAACTGAACAGCTCATAACTTGAACAAAAACATAAAAAAATAATCGTTGTGATGAAACTAAAATGAATGAATATCGTGTCACCCTGTGAGGAAGGGCTTTCTATTTTAATTTTGGTTCCTCTCAAGGTTTCTTTCTTATGTCTTTCTCAAGTTTTTCTTTGCCATCACTGCCACTGTCACTCATTAGGGCTAAATCCATAGGGATACATTTATGAAATTAAAATGTTTATGTACATTTGCTAAAACTGAAAATTAAACTGAATTCCAAAGGAGCTGAAAATAGCAAAACATATGTAATTTGTTTAAGAATCTAAGACTGGTCTGTGTGCTGTGGCTAACATAGTAATGTTGGATCAGTGATGTGCTCAGGCTAGTGGGGAAATGATTCAAGAGGAATTGCCACTTCCTGTCATGTTATAGTAGTTACCTAGTTGTGTAAAATGACTAACCTCTCCACATACTCGCTCTGGCTTGTCTTTTGCAATTTTATCCAGGTGGCCATTTTGCTTGCTTGTGTCTGATTCTTGTTTTCTCTTTATCTCTGTCAGACTAGGCACTGCGTGAGTTTGTTCTCTCACCATAGCCTTATCACTTCTAGTACTATTGAATGTTCCAATGTTGTTTTTATTTATTTTTTGGTTTCTTATACATTTTGTGGTTCTAGACATCCCTGTTATTCTATTTTAGGGTAAAAATAAAGGCGAAGACCAAGGTTGTAAAAAAAAAAAGTAGCATCATGCTGAGATGCTCACATTAAGTCGCATTGCTTGGCTGTACTGCTTTGTTGAACTCCCGCTCAGTTCATGTGTAGCTTTTGAACACACAGTAAGGCACACACAGGCACAAAAGATGAAACAACTATGATCAAAGTTGAGCTGGATCAGTGGCTATAAGGATGACCTGGGGAGGCTGTGAACACACACACTCACACTCACACACACACACACACACACACAAACATACATACATGCATGGTATATTGTGTAGTCAAATTGATTATATGTAATTACAAAATAGAATAAAGTCTAATGATTTCTGCCAATTTCTAGAATGTTTAGAGATTTTAGAGATTTTAGAGATATAAACAATGAAATGTACATTTGGCCCTTGTTTAAATCAACTTATATTCATTCATTCATTCATTTATTCATTTATTAGTCATTAATAAAACTGAGAGTTTAAGGGATAAAGGCCATGCTCATTCAGGGTGCTTTATGGTGCTGAGAACTGAAGGTCCCATCTTAACTACGAGTTACCAATGAAATATAAATGACTAGGGACGCATAATCATAAGGTTATTTCAAACTGTAACGTTCTTAGATATATTGACTGGCTAATGTAGCATTAAGTCCTTCTCGAACTATAAAGACAAAAAAAGTCATTGATGTACTACAAAGCAAACTTCTGAGAACTTGTCCTAGCCAATGGAAGCTCAGTCAATGTTCTGAGCTATTCATCAAAAGATTGTGCCTATATCTTCGAACAGTCACTTTAAAATCAATATGCAATGCTCTTAACCCCCAACTGCTTAGCTAAGTACCTGAATTATATTTCAGATTAATTTTTAGCATTTGATAAATACATGAATTCAAGCACAATATAAATAAAAGTTAAATATTGCTATAAACACAATATAAGCCATGGTTTGTGGGGAAAATAATTTAGAAGTATAATTTAGAATTTAGGTGGAAATGGTCATGCCTATTCTTTGATTGTTAGCCTACTTGTGTGAATCTACCATGGTCACTGTGTTTCCATTGTGCCAAAACATATAAACAAACATCTGCCACAGAGACCTGCTCCAAAGATAATGATGTTTTGTTCCCCATTAGTTAGTATCACAAATAGACATTTAAATTATCTAAAATTCTTTTTTCTTCCTTCTACAGGCCCCTTTTTATGAATCGACCATGGACCGTGTGCTTTGGCAGCTGCTGGTCCTGGTTATGACTGTGGTGGTTGTTCATGCATGTCCCAAATACTGTGTGTGCCAGAATTTGTCAGAGTCTCTTGGGACACTGTGTCCTGCTAAAGGCCTTTTGTTCGTACCAACTGACATCGACCGGCACACAGTAGAGCTCCGTTTAGGTGGAAACTTCATCTTACGTATTTCACCGCAGGACTTCGCTAATATGACTGAATTAGTAGATTTGACGTTGTCCAGGAACAGCATCAGTTCCATCCAGCCATTCTCCTTTGCTGACCTTGAAACACTGCGCTCGCTGCACATGGACAACAACCGCTTATCTGAATTGGGACCGGATGATCTCCGAGGACTTGTAAACCTTCAGTACCTAATTCTAAACAATAACCAGCTACGCCGCATTTCTGAACATACCTTTCAGGACTTAGTTCCAGCAATCGAGGATCTTGATTTGTCATACAATAACCTGCAGACGCTACCCTGGGATTCAGTGCGTCAGATGATTAACTTGCACCAGCTCACTTTGGACCACAACTTGCTGGAATACATTCCTGAAGGTACCTTTACTGACCTGGAGAGACTTGCACGTCTGGACCTGACCTCGAACCGGCTACAGAAGCTCCCACCAGACCCAATTTTTGCTCGGGCACAAGATTCTTTGCAGGAATTGGTGCAAGTCTCTACACCATTTGCACCACAGCTTTCACTAAGCATTGGTGGAAATCCACTGCACTGCAACTGTGAGATGCTCTGGTTTCGAAGGCTGGAGCGGGAAAATGACTTGGAAACTTGTGCTTCCCCTTCAAATTTGAAGGGCCGTTACTTCTGGACCATAAGAGAGGATGAGTTTATATGTGAGCAGCCCCTTATCACACAGCACACGCACAGGCTGTTGGTTTTAGAGGGCCAAGCTGCCAGCTTAAGATGCGAGGCCACTGGAGACCCGACTCCCACAATTCATTGGGTAGCCCCTGATGACCGTCTCCTTGGCAACTCCTCTCGGATTGTAGTGTACAGCAACGGCACACTTGTTATTACTATTACTACATCCAAAGACTACGGCACATTCACATGTATTGCTGCCAATGTTGCCGGTGAATCCACAGCTTCAGTGGAACTGTCAATCGTTCAGCTGCCCCACATAAACAATGGAACTGGACAACCCAAATCTCGTCTCTCTGATATCACAGGAGCCTCAAAGGCAACGCCCAAGAGCCAACCAGAAAAGGACAAGCCAGTTTGGGTTTCTGAGGTGACCGCAGATTCTGCCCTCATCAGATGGTCCATCAGTAAGGCTGCACCTAAAGTGAAAATGTACCAGCTGCAATACAACTGCTCAGATGATGAAGTGCTCATTTACAGGTACAATATTTAAAAAGACACTTTATTGTGCAGGGTTCAGGGCTCAGTGTGGTGTATATATTTAATAGTAAAATGCTATATGCCAAAAAAAAGACCTCTGACAGAGCTGTATGTATACAAAAAGTAATTGTTTGCTAAGTTCTGATCATTTGATTCACAACATTTTCTTTAGGTGGCACTGCAATGCTATGAGATACAGGTTTATATATTCACTTGATTACAAGCTAAACCAGAAATTGATGCATTTTAGGTATAGTGTTATACTATACCTAAAATACCTAAAAAGTACTATACCTAGTGATTGTGTAACCTTATTGCATTCTTCAGTGAGCAATCCATCAACCCCTGCCTGGTCTACTAAATAGTTCATCAATCAGCTTTTTTATCCTATATTTCTGACTGACAATCACTTAATTTTTTTTATCAGGTTTTTTATCAAGTGACAAACAATTTAAAAATATGTTAGCTGAGCTCCTTTGCTAGCTAGCTAAGATTAGATGAATTATCAATCTATATTTTATATATATATATATATATATATATATATATATATATATATATATATATATATATATGTGTGTGTGTGTGTGTGTGTGTGTGTGTGTGTGTGTGTGTGTGTGTGTGTGTCCAGTAGCCAGAATCACTGTTGGCATTCTAGATATAGCATAACACGATGCTGCAAATAGATAGGCGTTACAAATGATATGTATTTTTTTGCAAAACTAAGTTTTTTGGGCTATTTCTTTTAACAAATGGACATTACTGCACGATTATGAGCATGAGATCTGGATAAAACAAGCACCGGCCTGATGGCACAGTGTGAGTATTCCTCTGTGTCCAGTGTCAGTCAGTATATATTTTTCTGTTACTGACAGTTTTATAGTGTAGGCGAAAACATTGTTGTTTTCCTGTTTCCTCAACTCTCCTTTCATTTCTTTGCATTTCTCAAATCTCATGAGTAGCATTTTGAATCTTTTGGTCCCCAGGCACATGATAATGATATAAAGTGTTTTACAGCGTGCAAGAATAGTGCGGTAAATCTGAGCAAAATGAGCAGAAAAACCCAAGCAGAGAGAAAATCCAATTACTTAATGCCATTTAAATCATTTATCCATTAGTATCTGGGGAAATGTGTGACAGCTCCCTCCTTTCTGCTAAGACCATTGGCTGAGAATCTGCACTTGCCATGTCTCTTAAGGCATTATGTATTTATCATCTGTGTTGAAATTCGGGTTTAATCATATAAAGTAGGTGTATTCTACTGTGTATTATATCCATGTGTTATTATTAAGTGGTCTTATTGTTACCTCTGACACTATACCTCTGTTACCATAGTAACAAGAACATTGTTGTTGTAATATATGGTATGGGTTCTATGTAGCAATGTAAATATAATTCCAAGGACAATAGGATAAGGTACTGTTAAGTATTGAACAGGACAGGATGGTTAAAGACATCTAGCATACTGCCAAAAGGCAGATATAAGTGGACTATAGACAAGAAGTGACATGTTAAATGGAAAGCCATTGAAAGGTTTTAGCTGAATTGCCATAAGGCATCTATGGCAATCTTTATCCCTCATTGTCCGTAATGTCACCCGCTGTGCGATTTAGTGTGCTTGTCTGTCTCACCTTGTGATATATATTGCCATGCTGTCTGGGCAACTTTGCTCCCTGGCTATTCATTGCTCTGGGTCTGTCTGTTTTATTAAAGCCTATGTTTGATTGACAGTAAACAAAGACAGCTCATCATGTCATTTTTATTAAACTCAGTTATAGTGTGTAAAAAGCATGACAGCTATGCAACAGGCGAGAACTTCACATGTTATGCCATGAAACAATTATGGTCTTTGTAATTACTGCTGGGAAGACCTTAATTTCAGAGGTGTATGGTTGCTCAGCTCACACAGGAATAAATAACCTTCGCTCATTAACCTTATCTATTTATTAAACACTATAAATCGGTTGCTGTGTTGTGGTGAGTATCGTTCTAATAGATAATTTGTTAATTTGGTTTGGTTGACCTGTTGCAGTGTTATTCTGACACCAAAACAGAAAGGGCAGCTTAAAGAGCCTTTAAAAGTAGGCTTCTGCTTCTTCATAATTCCCTATTTCTTTTAAATGCATCCATCCATTAGTGCTATTGTAATGTGATGTTCAAACTGCATTTGAGATTAGCTCAATGGCCAAACCAGAAAATTGTCAAGATTTATTTTACTCTGCATACTCTCTGTTCTCTTGTTGCCAGTTCCAGGCCCGTTTACTATTTTTGCCTGCATAAAGCCAATCAAGTTTACCCTCCAAAGAGGAATTACTGTTGTAGGAGTGCATTTGCATGACATTATTCCAGAAAGATCCAGGCCAAGGAAACAGGCAAGAAGGAGTTATGTCTGAAACTGGAAGTGTCTAGTGAAAAATAAGGGAGTAAAAATGAGCCATTAAATGATGTAATTATTATAGAGGGAGGAAATATGCAGGCAAAGTGGAGAGTATAAAGAATTTATTTTTTTGTGTGTGTAAGTTTTATTAGATCAGGTCTGTGACTAAAAGTGCAAATAGGTGAAAGGTGCTGCAGACAAGATCCATGAAGCTCCTAAAGAAAAAGTGGGCCAATATTTGCACTGTTATAGTAGCTGTTTCCTGCTAGTTGTGTTTCATGATTCACTCTCCTTGATTAATGTTATGGTCTCATGCTGTCTCTGAGAAAGAAAAGCCTCAATCTTCCTAAATTGTCTTTCAGTGCCTGAAGCCCTGCTAAAACTCATTCCTTCCTATCTTAAACTTCCACTTATTTTTCATACTAGTATTATAAGCAGAATCAAACATGTCTCACCAGGGTTCCAGTTCCAGAGGTTTTGAATAAAACAAAATGAACTGCTGGACAAAACCAAACTTTAATGGGTGCACGGAAGCATGCGAGTTTGAAATGGCTAGTGAATTGTAGGAAATTGTAGTGTAGCCTAATTGTATATTAGATACAATCACCAGAAGCCCTAAAATTTCACAGCATCTTCACATCCTATATAGATCTGACAATGCCATGGAAGCAGAAACATGGTAACTATTGTATGTGTGAATTGGAGAGACCTAAAGGTAGAGGGGTGATGTACAGAACTCAAATAGCATCCAACACAGTCCAGTAATGGATTTCATTCCAAATGTCTGTTATCAAATACTCTCAGTTTGAAGTGCATACAAATGAAGGGGCTTTTATCTGACAGCTGAATGAGCAGCAAGTGAGCAGATTGCCATGAAGGTCCATTCATAAGACTATGAAGTGATTCAGTTATATAGTGTCATTGTGAGATAATAAAGCAACTGGACCTGTCAAAGTTATCTGAGCTATTAAAGTCATGTCAGTTTCTCCCCATAGTCCCTCACTCTAAAATGCACAAACACAGTTAAATGAAAAGTAAAGGCAGAAGACAAGCAAAGTTGTTCCTTCATATAAGCACTTAGAAAATTGTTTTCCAAACACTTTATGCACGCCTGCATTAAATTAATTTGTATGATTATTTGCCATCTCACAACATAAAAGTTTGATCCTGAACCTAGTTTACTGACTCTGTGGAGTTTCTTTGCATGTTATTCCTGTGTCTGTGTCTTTTCTAAAAACATGCCACTAGGTAAATTGTCTAAGAAAATTTGACCATAATTGTGATTGAGTGTGATATTGTGTGTGAATGGTGACTGGTGTTAGACTGATGTCCCATGCAGGGTGTATACCACCTAACACCAAGGTTTCCGAGGATAGGCTCCAGATAAATTGTGGCCCTGACCAAGATAGGGTGAAAGTGAGTAAGTGATAGTGCTAAAGTACAATGGCACAGCTGATGTTTCTAGCCAGGATTGGATCAAAATATTGTAGTTAACACATTTATAAGAATATTAATATTATGTCAGAGCTTTTCCAATTTTCCTTAAATTCCATATTGAAAAAGTTGCTTCTTTTACATTGTATTTATTTATTTTGGTGATAGTTTATATTTTGGTAATAGATAGCAAGATGTTGCTAAACATATAGCAGCTTTAATATAAAAACAGAAGGCAAATAATACATAGTTCTTTATAGTTAGTATTAAAAACAGAGTTCCTCAGATGATGAATTCTTAAAGGTCTATGCTAATGAAATAATATTTTTCAGCACTTGCCTAAATTGCCCAAATGTATAAATTCTCTCAGATTTATTTATTTATTTATTTATTTATTTATTTATTTATTTATTTATTTATCCTGAATCACTGCAATATCAAATAGGCCATCTGTTCACAGTGTTGGGGCAGATGGCATAAAGAGATAATGCCAGTTATCACAGAAATCATTTTGAGTTGTATGAATAAAATCTTTTAATTTCATTTAAACTAAAAACATTGTACTAAAATAACGTATAACATTGGAGCAACAAAATCATAAAAAAAAACTAAAATTTCCTGGCAAATATCTGAACTTTTTTTACTCTTGCATAAGAGCACAACTGCAATAGGTTACATTTCCAGAACAGGTTAAGGTACCCTTTTAAGGGCACTCTTTTACAGCTATTGTATATTCCAGTTAAGTGTTAATGAAAAGATAAGGACCTTTTTGCGTAGTTCATACAAAAGTTCTGGTAAGCTAATATGACACTCCTTTTGTAAAGCGTGTTATTACACAGGATTTAAAGATTGTTTTTCTTTTTTTTTAAGGATGATTCCTGCTTCCAGTAAGGCATTCCTAGTAAACAACTTGGTCTCTGGAACCCGTTATGATTTGTGCATCTTGGCAGCCTGGGATGACTCTGCAACTACGTTGACAGCTACCAGCATTGTGGGTTGCGTTGAGTTCTACACCAGAGATGATTACCCACAGTGCCATTCTCTGCATGGGCAGCTACTAGGTGGCACGATGATCCTGGTGGTGGGAGGTGTGATTGTGGCTACATTGCTGGTCTTCATCGTCATCCTAATGGTGCGCTACAAGGCTGGTGAGGCAGGGACATTGACTGCAGTTGGGGCTGAGCTTCCTGTTAGCAAGTTAAGCGACGTTGGAGATACCTATTCGCAGACCAATGATGGGCATCTGGGTCAGAATGGAGTCTTTCTTACTCCTTCAAATTCCAAAGCCAAACTCAAAACCAAACCCAAAGTGAATCTACGAGACGAGGTAGTGGAGTTTAAATGTGGCTCTCTTCAGAGTAGTATGAGCTCTCTGTCCTCATCCTCATCCTCCTCTTCTGCTGGTTCTTCAAATGCCTTGCACACCTGCAGCCCCAATAGTGCTTTGGCCAATATCTGGAGGTCAGCATCTCTCAAACCTCGAGGAAATCTGGACCATCTGTTGGGGGCTATTAACTCTCTGGAAATTAAGAGCCAGGCACCTTTGGGAAACACCAAAACTGGTCGTGCAATGGCATCAGCAGTGCCCCCAAATGATAAGGAGCCATTGCTGGGCCGGACATTGGACTCCAAGTTCAGACGGAGTCACTCGTTTGATGCTGGTGAGTTTGCAACAACAATTAGTGGCGTCTGGACAAAACGTAGCCTCTCCATCAACGGAATGTTACTCAAGGATGATATGGCTAACAGCAGGGGCACTCTGGAGGGCTCAGAGTGGGTGATGGAGAGCACTGTGTAAATTGTGTACAATATCTTCAAGCTGACATCCTGCCCTTGTGTGACAGTTAAAAAAATCAAGGGAATTAGGGAAATCTTTTCTCATGCATGGAATTACATATCTTTTCATCGAATATAAAACATATATTCACTATACAACATGCTGTATTGGACAGGCAGTTGTAAGCGTTATGTTCTGGTGAATAAGTGCATTTGTGTGGGTGTATATATGTGTGTGTGGCATAACAGAGTATGTGTTGAGCAGCAACTCAGCTTCATGAATGAGAAAGGTTAGGTCATTTACCCTCTGGATTCTGCCGTTCATCAAAGTCATTATAGTGTGACCAGATACATGACTGTTAAATGGCAGTTAATAAAAAAGAAACAAAAAACCTGCCAACGCTTTCTCTGCTGAAGACTACTGCAAGTTCAGTCTGTACAGAAATATATCTGTGGTATAAATAATATTTATAAATTTGTTGAATTTAAAGTTTTATATTTTTATCTCAACAGTGTCATACCTCTCTTTTTCAAAGGGAAGAGTTAAAAAAAAAAAAGCCACAGAATTTTCATACCTGTATTTTTTTTTGGCTTCACTCACTATTCTCTTCCTTTTATCCCACTCATGTTCTTAAGGACTCATCTGCAAAGAGCAGTATTTGAAAGTTTCTTTTGAAAGAATCACAAATCTCAAATTCAACTTTTTACTGAATATTGAAGTGTATTACACTTTCTGTCACATAGTATGTATACATTTTCTTTGTCCCCATATGTACAAAGGAGTTGGATAAATACCAGATAATTTTGCTGTAAGAAATAATGTCTGTAAAATAATAAAGTATTAAGACCCTCTAATAAATTCATGGCTACTAGCCAAGAAACACTCATCAAGCCATTGCACAGTACATACATTTCTGTCATGCCCTGTATGTTAGAAATTCCTCTTATTTTAAACTGTACATTCACATAGTTTCAAATGATGCCATAGCGAACAGAGAAGTCTACATATGTTTGACAAAGCTTAAATTAAACATATCAGGACATTGATATATTGCATTTAAAATATTGGATTTTTAAATAATTATTAAATGCCTTAGAGTTACCTTCAGGAGCCAGTGATAGACAACTCCAAAGCCAATCATCGCAATCTAATCATATGTGCCAGATGGATGTGTGAAAATGTCACAGTCCAAATCTGCTGGAAGTGGCAGACATTAAATTGGAGACACACAGGAGTGGTCTATGAACTGCTTTCTTGAAATGAGCATGCTTTGCAAAAGCTTATTATTTTCTCATTGCCATGATTCTCATTCCCAGTACTGAGGTCTGAGTCCACTGCATATTTTTTTGTGCATTTCTTGTCCTAACATGTTATTTATTTCATGAAGGACTGGAAGCAAGTGTGCCCAGCAAGCATACTCAATGTTCTCTTAACCCCAAACCTACTTATGATTGGTGTCCAATGTTAGCTATTTTAGGAACAACCTATTATTCAGAAAAAACATGGGAGATGATTGGCTGATCACAACTATAAGAATTTGATGTAAAAGCATTCATTAGTCCTTCTAGTTGGGGTTAACAAAGCAAGATTATGCATCTTAACTATAATTGCTCATTAATTATATTATATATAGTTTTGAGTATGTATTCATGGAGAGTTAGACACCCTGCTTATTTGTCAGCTACATTGGAGTTGAAGCTTCACTGAATAACCAGTGATACAAATGTATAATATCTAGCATATTTTGGTTTGATGATTTTGATGAGCAGAGTTTCCACCATTACTGTTTGTATTCAAATTAATTAATTAATTAATTGAAAACACCAGTCACCTCCTTAATTACTAATAAAAACCAACGTGTCTGAAATGTTGAAGACTCATATACAACAGTTTGCATGGGAATGAATTAATAAATTATTTATGAATAATCCATTATTATGAATTATTATTAATATCGATAACATCACCTTAAAAAAATCAAAATCATAACAAGCATGTGATGTAATGAGAATGCAATGAATAATTTTGTTACATACAAAAACAAGAAAAAAAGTTATCTACTCATGCTATCCTTAAAATACAGTAGTGAGCCATGCATTTCACACCAAGTCTTTCAGTGGTGTATGAATCTGAACCTGAATCAATCCGCCTCTTAATATCATAATTATCATGCCACAGCTATAGATAATTTCTAGCAAAAGTATCAATATTACCCCAGGTTTTCTGTGCAATTTTTGTGCATTTTCCTGTGCATTACGGTTTCCTGGGAATTTGAAGTGAAAGCAAATTGTGCTTTTTTGCTAATTCTACAGGAAAGAAAACACGATGTGTAAATCGTTCATCGTTCAAGAACTGTTATGAACTATTTTAGCTGATCTTTTCTTACGATGTCCAACTTTTTGTGAGGATTTCTTGTTAAAGTCTTTGTAAGTATATCTGCAATAAAAGTATATCTGCAATTAATCAGCTATTAAATCACATTCCAATCAAAGGATATGAAATTGCAGACATTATTGGGAACCTTCTAGATAGCCTCGGTGTCACAAAATCGCAATCTGATTGACCAAAGCAACCGCTACAAGTAGCATGAACTACGCTGCAGGCCCACAGGTGCTGACTGTAAAGGCTAAAGTCAGAAAATACCTTTGACCCTGTCAACACTTGATGTGATGGCTGAAATCTAAATAGATAGAAACTCCAACGTAAACGCTCCTAGCAGCAGCACACCCAAGAGAAAAGCTATGAAATAAAAAGAATAGACTACATATTAAAAGTCAATGATTCTGACTGAGTTTAGGCCAGTAGAGAAGGCCTTGCTGGCCCTGCCGGCCCACCACTCTTAAAACAGCATTTCGTACAATAAATAAATAAATAATTCAAATAAAAATGAAAAAAGAGCAGATCATTGCTTGTTACTTGTTATTAATATATTACTAGTTAAGGTTAGAGTGAGGTGGAGTTAATACTTGTAAGTCTGACAATAACCTATCAATATGTTTTGATCGCTCACACTAAGTAGAATTTGTACTAGGAATGTAACTGAATATTAATACATTATGCTGATTGAACAGATAATGTGTTCTAGTGTCTCACACACTGTTTCTGCAATGGCTGGTTGAGACTGGAAATATGCCTCACGACTAGCAAAACTAGGATGCTAGTTGGTAATTATATACAGGCACAATGAATCAGATGTGAAGGTTGTGGGATAGTGGTCATGGTAGTTTAGCTACTAGTTTCTTCAGAATGTTTGGTAAATAGAACCAATTAACTCACTAAACATGTTGCTACTAAGACATGTGCAAGTATAATAATAATAATTATTATTTAAAAAAAAAAACATTTCCACAGTCGTCTTGAATTATGAACCTGAGTGATGTAGCTGATGTCGAGGAACTGTCAGAGCCAGGATTCCCACAGACAATAACGGTGCTAGACACAAACACAAACTTTGATTTTCTCAGTGTTCTAGTGGGAGCATTCATATTTGAGGCATATTTTTGGCCATAACCACTTTGGGTTTGGTACAGAGACAAATATGTGTGCATCTAACAAAGACACAGATTATGTTGTTGCTTTACATTACTACAAATTCTTTGCATGGTTGCAATACAGCGGTGTGTTTTTTCTCAATAAACTCATATGTAGACTTCTCTCATATTTTGGAAATTTTGCAGTTTTTATCACTCTTTTGTCACACAATTACACAGTCATATTCACACAATTTAGACTGGCTGCTTAACACTAAAAAAAAAGTTTGAGTTTTCTTTGTGCACTTGTTTGAGAATGTGTAAAAGGAAAATTGTTTTACTTTTAAGGGACACTATCTAAAGAAGGGTATTTTCACTGTGTTGCGTTGCTGTATCTATAGAAGTCTTGCTAACTGGGAGACTTTGTTTACTTGATCAGTCACAGTTTAATTTTGCTACAAAAAGGCTAAATACTAATTTGTTATTTGTAATTTGTATTTGTCCCAAGCCTTTATCTCCCCCCACCATCACATTCTCTACTGTTTTGTAACTGAATTATACAGTTGAATTCTCTATGAATAAAAAGTACTTATATGATTATAAAATGTTTTGCGGAATTTCTGTGCTTATAAAAGTTTTTTTGTTTGTTTTGTTTGTTTAGATTTTACATCTGATTTGATGGGGGGGGAAGTAGAATTAGAAAGTAATAATTACATTTGTATGAGATTTTTTTAAGTCTGTATAATATGCTTGGTAAATTTTCAAGATTTGTGTTAAAGTGACTGAATGTGTTTAGTTAGTTTAAATAAGAGAAGACAGTGAGCAGTTGCACCTTCTTTGGATCACTGTCTTGGTCCCTGTTGTGAACATTAATTGTTTAGTGTTGTTCTTGCTTTATTAATGACACTCATTTTGTGAGAATGAGTGCAATTATTGAAGCAAAAACCCAATTAACACAATTTAACAAGTCTACTTTCACTGTAGCCACAATTGCTCCACTCCACACTACACATCTCTAGCAGAATAAATATTAACTTCATAAAATGACCCCAGGCTTTTTTTTTTTTTTTTTTTTGGAATTTTTCCATGCATTATGGTTTTCCCATGGTCCCATGGTTTTCAAGCTCTGACAAGTGCACTCTCTAACCAATCCAATCAAACTATGTAAAAATGCTGACGTGATTGGATGCCGGCTAGATGGCCTTGGAGTGGCCAACTTGAATTAACTGATTGGTTAAAGTAACAGCATTCAAGCAACATGTACTTTAAGCTGCAGGCACCAACACTGTTCATTCTGAAGGCTCAAGGCCCTGGCCACAGGTGATGTAATGGCTGAAATCTGATTGGATAGAAACTCAACAGAAACTTTTCTTTCTGGATGCGTAAAAACGAAGTGAAAAGCTATTAAATGTTCAGAATAGACTATTGGAAATAATTTAATACATATTCTTAAAAAAAAAAAATTACTTTCCTCAAAATTCTACAAACAATACCACGTAAAATGACAACAATTACAACGTGAATGAAGTTTGTTTGAAATCGTTGTACATTTATTAAGAATAAAAAAATAAATTACATGTACATAAGTATTTACAGCCTTTGCTCAATACAGTAATCCCCCGTTAAAACTCCATAAGAACAACTCCCTATTAGTTTTTTTGGTCTATGGTGCTATCCGCGAGAGACCGTGAAAAATCAGCAAAACAAATTAGTTATGTGGCAAATAAAATTCCGCGATAAACCAGGGGCGCGACATTTGAACCGCAGTAAAGCGAGGGAATACTGTACCTTGTTGAAGCACCTTTGGCACCAATTACAGCCTTAAATCTTTTGAGTATGATGCTACCAGCTTTGCACACCTATTTTTGGGCAGCTTTTCCTATTCTTTTTTGCAGAACCTCTCAAGCTCCATCAGGTTGGACCAGGTTGCACAGCCATTTTCAGATTTCTCCAGAGATGTTCAATCGGGATCAAGTCTGGGCTCTGTCTGGGCTACTCAAGGACATTTACAATGTCATCCTGTAGCCACTTCTTTGCTGTATTCTTAGGGTTCTTGTCCCGTTGAAAGATGAACCGTCACCCCAGTCTGACTGCAGAGCACCCTGGAGCAGGTTTTCATCAAAGATGTCTCTGTACTCTGCTGCATTCTTCTTTCCCTTGATCCTGACTAGTCTCCTAGTACATGCAACTGAAAAACATCCCCATAGCATGAGGCTTCCACGTCCATGCTTTGCTGTAAGGATGGCATTGGACAGGTGATAAGCAGTGCCTGTTTTTTTCCAGACAGGACATCTGGCATTCAGGCCAAAGACCAGAGAATTTTGTTTCTCATGGTCTGCGAGTACTACAGGTGGGCTGTCATGTGCCTTTTACTGAGGAATGGCTTCTGTCTGGCCACTCTACCATACAGACCTGACTGGTGGTGCTGCAAAGATGGTGGTTCTTCTGGAAGGTTCTCCTCTCTCTACAGAGAAATGCTGGAGCTCTTTCATAGTGACTATTGGGCTCTTGGTCACCGCCCTGACTAAAGCTCTTTTCCCACGATTGCTCCTTTTGGCCGGGCGGCCTGCTCTGGGAAGAGTCCTGGTAGTTACAAACTCTATTTACGGATAGAAGATCTGTGCCTCGATACAATCCTGTCTCGGTGGTCTACAGACAATTACTTGGACTTAATGGCTTGGTTTATGCTCTGACATGCACTCTTAACTGTGGGATTTTGAATAGACAGGTGTGTGCCTTTTTCAAATCATGTCTAATCAACTGAATTTACCAAAGGTGGACTCGAGTCAAGTTGTAGAAACATCTCAAGAATGAACAGTGGAAACAGGATGCACCTGAGCTTAATTTTGAGTGTCATGACAAAGGCTGTGAATACTGTTGTACATGTGGGTTTTTTTCCCTTTTTTTTTGTTTTGAATGTATTTATAAATTTGCAAAGATTTTAAACTAATTTCTTTCATGCTGTCATTATGGGGTATTGTTTGTAGTATTTTGAGAAAAATAATGAATTGAATGTATTTTGGCTGTAACATCAGCATTGTAAGTCAGTGATTTAGTGTTTAGGTCAGCAGAGAAGCACTGCACTGTTCTGTTAAATGTTCAGACATTATTAGCATAAGTATCAGACAAATGCGGTCACTGCAAGGTTATTACATTGTGCAACTGTGACAATAATCTTTTTTGTTTAGCAAAAATAAAGAATATCAATGGTTTAATAGCTGCCTAAACACAAGCAAATATTGTTATTTGCAAATACCAAGCAATACCAGACAACATCTAACACATCTATCCCTACACTGGCTACCTGTTTCAAATCGACTACAAACTATTGCTACTTACCTATAAAGCACTAAATGGTTTGGCTCCTATGTATCTATCCGGTCTTTTAAAACGCTACAATCTATCATGCTGCTTGAGATCTCAAGACTCTGGACTTCTAGTAGTTCCTAGAATTGCAAAGTCCACTAAAGGTGGTAGAGCATTCTCACATTTAGCTCCTGGAACTGTCTTCCTGACAGTGTTTGGGCCTTAGACACACTCTCCCTCCTAAGTACAGATTAAAAACATATCTTTTTAGAGACACATAACACATATCAGATATCATAACCTTGTGCTCCAGGACATCTGATCAAATTCACATTATCAACTTGTTCTTGTTAATATTATGAACAGCAGCTACGCTAATTCCTTTCCACTGCTTCTCTTTCTCTACCCATCCCAAGGCATCCTGAGGTTGCGCCAGCTCCAGTCACATCCTCGTGAAGATTATGGACCTTTATAGAAGAAGATCCTAGAGCCTAAATCCTAGTTTACTAAAACCTGCAAACATCCCGAACCATCTAGAGACGTACCAGCGCCATTTGGATCCCACTTCATGTAGAGTTTGGACATTGGACTCTTTGAAGGCTCTGGCATGGAGAAGCTGGTGTTGGATCTATGAAGATCGCAAATGTTTAGTTATTTTATGAGTTGTTTAGGAGCTCCTACACATTATTCATAAACTTACATTCCAGTGCTCATGTTAGTTCCTTGTCAGGAACTTGAGCTGCATCGAAAACGTTTTGGGAACGTGCCTGAGTGTTCACGCTCTGAATTAATGTGTGTAATCAGTCATAAATTGGACGATGGCCGTCACCGGCGGGGTGACGTCACGACCAGGAAGTATAAAATGCATATCGAGTGAGGCAGTGCCAGCTTCTGTTTGTTCACAAAGCGCTCTGTGTGTATGTGTATGCATCATTCACCTTAATTCTTAAATCCTGTAAAGCTGCTTTGAGACAATGTTCATTGTGAAAGTGCTATAGAAATAACCTTGACAACAGACACATGCATACACATGCATATGGGGCAATGAGAAAAGCTCCAATTTTATATCTTAATGTGTAGGACTCAAAAAAGTAAGTTTCAAATTCATTTCAAATTTGCCCCAATGGATATATGGGTGATAAGTCATTAAAAAAGATTAGATTGGTAAAATGAACAAAAATTGTGAAGGCTGGAATGAGGGCAAGTATTATTGTTTTTAATACTGTATGTAAATAGGTATCTTAAATCTACCAAAAAAGGTTAAAAAAAAAAAAAAAAAAGGTTGCAGCATATAATATTGTCACCTTATACTGAAGTTTGTGTATCCAGTAGAGAAGGAACATAAAGTAAAGACATTAATCAAGATGTCTGTGAGTGTGATCAATCAATAGTCTGCACTATTTTTAGCTGCACCCATATGTCCTGGCTTGACCAGCATGGTAGCTTGGATAAAAAAAAAAGTTTAGCATGGGTACTTAACTATGGCATGGCTGACTTAGTGCTGAAAATAGCAACAACAGAGGGGATTATGTGTAATTTGCTGAGCCATGCCACAATAGCTGGTGGAAACGCACTATTAGTAAACAAGCTCCTCTGTAGTGAGCAGGATGCAGCTTTGAAAACTGCCAGAGAGACAGAAAAAGCAAGCTATTTAAACTTCGCAGTCAGGGTTATTTTGAGACATTGGAGTAAAACAAATTTTTAGTGGAAAATATATAACTCTTTCTTTTGGGTGCTGGTGAGAAACAAAAAAAACTATTGATACATTTACTCGATGATTTTCTCAGGAAAGGTGCAGTACTATGAATCTAACACACAGTGATGCATTCTGACTGAACATGTACATGACCAGTATAGCCATGACACCTTTGATCCAAGCAAATCCATGGTGAAACCTTTTTCCTGATGTCCTTGATAGTTTTAAAAGCTGAACACATTTAAAATTATATAGCAGTGTATATGTATAATTCATTGCCTTTAAGAAAAGACAAACTAGTGCATTTTTAGCAGGTTCTTGAGAGCTAAAAAATGAGAGGAAAAAGGAAACGTGGAAAAAGTGCTAATCAAGGACTCTCACTGCCTGAGCATCCAGTACCAGCCAAACTATCAAAACACTAACTGATAATCTTCCACAAGTTTCATAGTTATTTTGATTGCAATACTAATTTATATGGATTGCATGCTGAATAGTTATATACTCATGGGGGAGGTGGAAGTGCAGTGGTTTAGGTTCTGGGTTACTGATGGGAAAATTGGGTGTTCAAGCGCTGGTATCAATCTTAGGCCCTTGAGCAAGTCCCTTAACCCTCTATACTCCAGGGGCTCTGTATCATGTACCCTGCCCTCAAGCCACAGCTTCCTAAGAATAACTGAGAAATGCAAAGAAAATTATTTCTGTAATGGACATGTGACAAATAAAGGCTCTCCTCTATTATTTTTCTCTCGAAATGTTATTTCCCACCCAATCCAAAAATATTGCCAGCAAATATAAATTCTGTTGATTGAACCCTTATCAAATACATTTTGTACTCCATACTTAACCTACGATGTGTTGTATTTAATTTGAAGTATTAAGTGTCTTAGTGAGCTTGTTCACTTTGATATGTGAGAGGCTCTTACAGATATTCAGTAAATGTTTATTTTACTTGCTCCAGTTATAAAGGACCAAAAAGCACAGATGATTCGTCTTTTTTTAACACTTGTTGGCTCTTACAAATTGGCATAAATTTGCAATCAGAACAATGAATCCTGTTAGTGGTAGCTCAGTGGTTTATGAGATGAAGATTGAGATCCTCAGCTGCTCTGTGCTCACATTTGATTTCAGCGCTCTTGTAAATGCCCATGGATAAAAGCATGTAATGAGTAAATAGATGCAAATGTTTGAGTGTTGTCCGACCTGCAATCCATTTTCAGTGCCATATAACCATTATGTGAGAATGTAATATTGTAATGAGATCACACTGTGAATCACACATCCTAGATTGATATTAAGTAAGTCTGAATTGTGTGTTGTTCTTTTACAATAATGTTTACATAATTACCAGTTGGTGGCGGTAAATCAGGACCAGCAAAGAAAGCGATTAATTATGCTGTGTTTAGTTTATTAGCACGTCCAATCTATGTACTTTGCTCAGTATTACTTGTAGATGATATATTTAGCTAAGCTTGTAGAAAGTAATTATCTTGATTAAGTGCCTTAATAGCACTTATTCTGCAATGACAATTAGTGAGAGAATATAATGTAAGAAAAAACATTTATTAGAACACAGAATGGCATGGTGGCACAGCAGGGAGCCTTGCCACTAAAGCTCCATTGTCAGTGGTTTGATCACAATCCTCGGTTTCTGAGTTCACATCTTCTTCTTCTTAGGTGTACAAGGCTTATCTAGGGGGTCTCTTCTTTCTTTTCATTGCCCAAAAACTTGTCAGGAGGTGAGCTGGCAACTCTAAATTGCCCCTATAAGATCCCTATAAGATATAGTGATTATTCCATTCTAACCACTTTATTCTTATCCACTCCTATTGGAAGAGAACCACAATTTTCTCGAGATAGACCACTTCAAAGCCAAGCATTTTCCACTCAGGAATCAATTTTAATGTTCTCACGCTTTCCTCTCTAAGGTAAGGCATGTCAGGCTTTGTAAATGCTGCGGTCAAATTGGAGTTTAAGTTTAAGAGAGTCGACTCCTTGAAGTACTTCTCGGCACTAAGGGTGATTACTCCAATTGTCTACGTATATTTGTCTCTCTCTCTCTCTCTCTCTCTCTCTCTCTCTCTCTCTCTCTCTCTCTCTCTCTCTCTCTCTCTATTTTCACAGACCAAGGGAGGAAATCAATGCATTTTGGAAGCATCACAGTTGTTGTATTGATGGCACTGTATGGGAACTTCAGTCAAGCAGATCTGCACTCAGCAGAAGCATTAGGCTACAATCTAATCACATGCAAAATTCAGGAATCAAAACAACTAAGTGTAATTCATAAAAATCTAATTATGAGGAAAGCAACAGCTAATGGCTTTAGTTGGGGTCTTTAAAATAATGTGTTTTCATCCCAGTGTCTCTGATAGTCTATGATAAGGCTTGTACAAAGAAAGATAAATGAAATGATAATCAAGAGTATAATATGGAACAAATTAGAAGTGAAATATTCTTACATGACAATATGGTGACTTACAAGGGACTGGTAGTGATGTGAGAACAAAAAATATAAATATTTTAACAAAACTATTTCAAAATATTCAAATATTTAAAAAAAAGATTCATTGAAGGTACATACTACTAAAGTTTTTGAATAAACTCATTAAATAAATGAAGGGAACAAAAGAGGAATGGAGAAAAGGAGGAACAAAAGATACACAATTCAATTCCAGTCACAGGGAAACACTATAATCACACAAATATTGTCAAATTCAGCAAAAGAATGTGCAAATTGCTGTGTATTTTCATCATCTCCTGTTCAGCAAAAAGACAGTCATCAAAAGCAGTGTCCAAACACACAGTTGTGAGCTTTAGGAAAACTGCACCACAGATTTACAGTACTATTTTCTGTTAAATATTGGATCAAATGGGAGCTTTGATACAAGCTTCAATCATTCTTACATACTTTCACATTTTTATTGTTTCCATTCACATGTATTAATAAGGAAATGAAAAATTATTTTTAAATGACACCAAATGCAGGTTCTAATTGTTCAGACATGTGGCTTCCTGTTACAGATCCGATGCAGAAAAAAAAAAGGGGGGGGGAGAGAGAGAGAGAGAGAGAGAGAGAGAGAGAGAGAGAGAGAGAAGGAGCATTTTTTTTTAAAGTGTTCTACTGTCCTCTGGTGTCCATGGAGCAAGATCTCAGTTCACATCTATTACAAATCATAAATACAAATTAAACAGTTGCTGATAATTCCGGTACAACTGAACTGGTACAATATGTAAACTACGTTTATTGACATATTCAGGGCATTAAATCAGATGCAATTTTTTAATCCTCTCTTTTTAAAACTATTAACATTTTCTGAAAGATTTTACAAGAAGTATGTAAACTTATGACCTCAAGTGTACACATAAGAGTGTAACCTGCTTACAAAGCTTTTATTCTATTTTAATTACATAGTGATAATCTTGAAAATCCATATGTGAAATGGCGATGCTGAATCTGCATAGACAGAATTTGGGGCTATTTATTTGAACCCGATATCAGCTTTATTTTTACAAATCTCTAATCATAAATGGATTTCAACAACATATTTATTTTAGGCATTTCAAAAAGTGTTTTCCCGTGCAAAATTGTACATAAATAGGTTAAGAAAAAAAAGTTTTGATATCTGAGATTCATTTTAGCTTTTTAAAAAAGAAAAACCAAAAAAAACCTGACTTTTCATACACATACTTTTTTGCAAACACTTGAAATGACATACACAAGGGGGTACAGTACAAATATTTCGATTGTCCCTTATAATGTACCTTACTTTCCTATAAAATAACGTTTTCCCTTACTTTCCTTAGGTGAAGTTGGCAGCCCTAGGGACCACCCTCAAATCAGTAGGACAGAATTTTCCCCAAACCTGAGATCTTTATTTTTGGTCTGTTCTACTAAAATGGTACTGAGATCATACACCCAGTCGCACTGATACCTTTAAAATTATACCAAAAATGTAAAGGTAAAATTCATACATTCCTAATGTGTAATAATAACAATATGCTAGTATAGTAGCTGGAATTTAGGGGGAGTCAAAGATGGGTGGGAGGGCAGCTGAACAAATGGCTTTCTCTCCTCTAATTAAAGAGATCCTCTCCTCAGATTAGAAAGTTTATTGTTTTGTTGCATCTCGGGGTCTGACCTAACGGAGAGATCTGACCATCCTTACACAGCTTTACTGGAAATTAATTTCCTCATTATTGCAGACATTAAGACAGTCACAAAGTAATATCGCCACCTACTGGTGAATTAAGTATGTTAATCACAAAGTTAATCAAAAGCTCTTTAAATGCAGCAAAGTTTCCAGGTTGATTTTGAGGGAACGAACAACATAAAATATGAAAATACTCTACATAAGCAAAGAGTTATGGGGACATGTTCATTACACCTATGTTCATTACCCACACTGTTGCCTTTGAATGTCTTGAAATTTCTGGAACTCAAAGTCACAAACCTGTTCAACCATGACCAACACTTCAAACTCGATTAACCTGGAGAGAGCTGAAAATTCAAAATCATTTGAATTCAAAATCATTTATTTGCATATTACTAGCATATTGTTATTATTACACATTAGGAATGCATGATGATATAAAGCGAATGTTCGACGTCATAAGCACTAGATCACCCGCGGGCCAACAAAAAAATAAATAAATAAATAAATAAATTACAGGGTAATCCGGCCAAATAAATTATTTTATATAGATCTATTATTATTGTTATTAATGGCCCGGCGATATGAAGCGCTGATAACACAAACTACAGATCCCATAATGCAGCGCTTCAGCTGCCTTACCGAACGCTAGATCAAGTCGAGCTTCTGTTGACGTATTTAACCCTATTGTAAAATTATTGTGAAACAGCGCCTCACAGTGGCGAAAAGAAAAGTTGATTCTGAAAACAGAGCCTTTTAACACCGATGGGATTCTGAGTGTACGTTTAATGTGTCTGTAATTATGGAATTAAATCTAAGACTGAACTACGAAACAAAAAGTCAGGAAAAGAGGAAAAAATTTGAATGCAGAGCAAAAGATACAGAAAGTAGAAGAGTTAAAGAATAATCTGATATTTCAGCAGACGTTTTTCACCAGAGCAAAATCACAAAGTGAAGCCGGTTATTTACACAAGGAGAGTTTCTGAAGAGCTGCATGATGAAGGTGTGAGACGTCTGGTGTTTGACAGGAGATATTTTTATGGAGAGCAAAATATTTTGTTATTTAAAGTTTAAATTGATTTATTCTGGAATAATATTCCTGTCTGTTTTATTCATATTTATGTTTAAAAAAAAACTATTTTAGTGTGTTCAATAAATGTTGAACACACGTGCAATTGTATAAATTGTTAAAAAGTTTAAATCAACTTAAACTTTAAATAACTTAAAATATTTTGCTCTCCATAAAAATATCTCCTGTCAAACACCAGACGTCTAGAAGAACCGTGGCGGTGCAGCCATGTCACCGTGACAACGGGTAAACGAATTCGTCGCGACGGACGCTTCCGAATATAAGAAAGTGGCCTCTGCGCATATGCGACTGCACTGCATGATGAAGGTGTGAGACGTCTGCTGGTTGACAGGAGATATTTTAATGATATTCTAGTCTAGAAGAACTGTGGCGGTGCAGCCATGTTACCATGGCAACGGGTAAACGAATTCGTCGCGACAGACGCTTCCGCATATAAGAAAGTGGCCTCTGCGCATATGCGACTGTACTGCAGTGACACCATCCTTATCATTCTCCTCCTCAACATCACTGTGATCGTGACGGCTGAGATAAAAAAAAACAGACTGAGTTTCTTTTGGTGTGGATTTAGGAGCATTCTAAAATAAGGTACAACGTGATCTATTCGGTATTTTCGACGTTTGTTTACATTAATCTATAACGCATTTGATGCTGACAACCTAAAGGTGTTGATCGTTCTCTGGATATAGCTAGTGTAGCCTGGACAAATGGACAACACGTGCAAAGAAAGCGAATTCCTCTCACTTTTATTCTACCAAGCTGTGAGGGACCACAAACCTGTGTGGATGTTGGAAGAAATGCGAAACCTGAAGACTTTTCACTGGGAAGAAAACGTCCGGCAACAGACCTACAACCCATCCGAGGCGCTTCTGTATGCCATCGTGCACGACCACCGAGATTACGCACAATACTTGCTGAATCAGTTTCAGGACGTTGCTCTTGCAAATCCAGGAGAGCAATTCTGCTGTTATCCAACATCAGATTCACACCTGGAAATGGCTATCCGCCGTGGCAGGAATGACGTCATAGCGTTCATCCTTCAGGTGGTTCATAGAACACCTTCTCTGCGCTTATACATAAACCAGCGTGTGTGCAAACACGAGAGGGATGGCAAAACTCCACTACATGTGGCATGTGAGCTTTTACAACCACATACCGTCATAATATTATTGGGAAATGGGGCTTCACCGCAAGCTGAGGATCAGAATGGAATGACACCACTGGATCTTCTATTGAATAAACTTTGGACCGCCAAAGAGAATGCACACTCCATTAAGTGTATTAGGGCTTTAAGAATGTGCATTGAGAACCTGCTCTTTTTCATGCCTAAGTTGCAGTTTAAAATGAAGAGCAGACTTGAAGAGGATCAACTGTTCTGGTCCAAAATTCTGGGAGAGGAGCAGTATAACCTTCTAGTGGGGAGAATTCCTGCAACACTTTTTCTTACAGCTATGCAGAAAGTCTTGTCTCAACTGCCTCAACATGAATTTTCAGAAAGTCTTGATAAACTGCCCATTCCAGCTTTTCTGAAACCTCACACACACCATTAACACAGTAAAAAGAGGCCTATGTTCTTACCATGCTTTTTGTTGTCTTTTTTCCCATTTTAATTTAATTACATTCAGTTTTATTTGTGTGGCATAAATTGAATGCTCAAAAGTATTACTATAACTTAAGAAAACAAACGTCTTCCAGTTCTCAAACGAAATAATGCTAAACCTCTTTTTAAAATATAAAAAGGACAGTATTTTTATAGGAATAATCATTTTACTTTTATTTTATCACAGTTTTACTTTTAAAAATGCTTGTGTTTTATTTATATAGCTTTAGAATCGCAGTCTAAAGTCAATGAGAATGTAAAACCATTATAATGTTACTGTGCAGAATTTGATGCATCCAATATGCAGATGTCTTTCAGAGACTTCACTCCTACTATTCTGTTTTATGGACAGAGCTATAGTTTATTTCATATTTAATTTACAATTTTATTTTTTTGCATTGCATTATTATGAAATGATTATAACTACTGGAAAACAGATATTTATTATATGAAATTTGGGGCATGTGTCTGCCAACAGTATTATTATGCAAACCTGAAAGTGTATTTCTGTGAACTGTTCAGCTGTGATTTAACAGTAACCATTATTATGTGTTATTTATGTGTATATTATAAGTTATTTACCTCATTGTGGACAAAAGAAAAAGGGTTATGCATATTAAAAAAAATCATTCCTACCTCTTCTGAAATCATTTGTGTGTGTGTGCGTGTGTGTGTGCGTGTGTGTGTGTTTGTTTGCATGTCTATCTTTATGTCTAAATAAGTATTACTAACCTGTGACAAGTTTCTCAACCCAAACACACACATTTACACTCCATCTTTTAGCAGTTGGAGCGTATATAACGAATTCCATGGCTATGATGGATGGATTACGTACTGATCCAGGTGTATAAGGGAGAGGACTAACATTACTTTAGCCTACCCTTAACACCAGCATGTCACTTATGTATTGCCATTGCTGTGCTTCTGCTTCACCCTCTGATCTTTACTCTATTTTGAGGTTGAGCTTCAAGCAATTTTTCTGCCTTAGCTAATATACATTTGTTCCATGATTCACTTGGTGTTGCTATAGCTGACTTTACTGTTTCCAAATATAAATTTATTATTTAAAAAAATCATATGCTAGGTAGGAATCGATACTGATATGTAAGAATACATGTGTGGTGGTTGCTTCTCACCTGAACAACTACTGGAGATACTGTATGTAGTCAGAAGATGGAGACATTTACCCTGTAAGACCCACACATAATTAGAATATACCTTTTCTGTTTTCTCTCTCTCTCTCTCTCTCTCTCTCTCTCTCTCTCTCTCTCTCTCTCGCTCTGAGTATTACCCTACTGCAGGTATATAATATTAATATTAATATACATTTTACATATATTGTGCATATAGATAGTACTAACCAATACTATATACTATCCTAACCAATTTGTGTTTTCTGTAAATCTTGGTTTCTGTGACTTTTAAATGTATTTGAGATTTATTGCCTATTATAGCTGACTAGCATGCATTAGTCAAGTCAAGTCAAGTTTATTTGTATAGCGCTTTTCACAACAGACATTGTCTCAAAGCAGCTTTACACAAATCAGCAGTTAAGGTGAATGGTGTGCATTTATCCCTGATGAGCAAGCCGTGGCGACTGTGGCAAGGAAAATCTCCCTTAGATGTTATGAGGAAGAAACCTTGAGAGGAACCAGACTCAAAAGGGGAACCCATCCTCATTTGGGTGACATCAAGAGATTGATCATAAATCTTTCAACAGTACAGAACACTGGAGAGTGAGAACTAGTGTGATTACTGGAGTATAAGATTATAAGTGATGTTCTTTCTGCAGCCTTATACAGTCTATATGGTTAGTAGCGCCTAGTTTTATGAGCTCAGCATTTGTGATCATCACAGATCCAGCATCAGCTTCTCCATGCCAGAGCCTTTAAACACTGCAGGAGGTCCAGTGTCAAAAACTCCACACATGTAGCGGGATCCAAATGGCACTGGTACGTCTTTAGATGGTTCGGGATCGGCATCTGCTTCTTCCGTAATCATCACGAGGTGGGAGGTGACTGGAGCTGGCCAAACCTCAGGGTGTCTCGGGACGGGGAGAGAAAGAGAAGCAGTGGAGAGGAATTAGCGTAGCTGCTGTTCATGATATTAACAGCACAAGTTGATAATGTGCATGTGATCAGATGTTCTGAAACACAATGTTATGATGTGATGTGTGTTATGTGTAGGCTTTGCTAAAAAGATATGTTTTTAATCTACACTTTAACTGGGTGAGTGTGTCTGAGCCCCGAACACTGTCAGGAAGACTGTTCCAGAGTTTAGTAGCGAAATGTGAAAATGCTCTACCACCTTTAGTGGACTTTGCTATTCTAGGAACTACTAGAAGCCCAGAGTTTTGAGATCTCAGGGAGCGTGATGGATAGACACATGGGAGCCAAACCATTTAGTGCTTTATAAGTAAGAAGTAATAGTTTGTAGTCTATTCGAAACTTAACAGGAAGCCAATGTAGGGACGATAAGATTGGGGTTATGTGATCACATTTTCTTGACCTTGTAAGAATTCTGGCTGCTGCATTCTGAACTAACTGAAGCTTGTTTATTAATGATGCAGGACATCCACCTAGTAATGCATTACAATAATCTATTCTGGAGGTCATGAACGCATGGACGAGCTTCTCTGCATCGGATATAGATAACATTTTTCTTAACTTAGAAATATTTCTAAGGTGAAAGAAGGCTGTTTTTGTAACTTGGTTGATATGATATTTGACAAGTTGCTGTCTAAAATAACTCCCAGGTCTTTTACCGTTGAACCAGTGGTTACAGAGCAGCTGTCTAAAATGCAGGTTGAGATGCTGGAGCTTCTGTATACTAGTTTTTGGGCCGATGAGCAAAATCTCAGTCTTATCAGAATTTAAAAGTAGAAAGTTATGGGTCATCCAATCTCTTATTTCCTTAACACACTCAGTTATTCGAGCTAATTGAGCTATATCGCCTGGTTTAGATGAGATATATAGCTGAGTATCATCAGCATAACAATGAAAGCTAATTCCATGCCTTCTAATAATATTTCCTAACGGAAGCATGTATATTATGAAGAGCAGGGGTCCTAGAACTGAACCTTGTGGCACGCCATAATTTACTTGCATTAACCTGGATAGCTCTCCATTTAAATCTACGAAATGGAACCGATCGGACAGGTAGGATTTAAACCAGCTTAATGCCTGTCCCTGAATGCCGATGTAATTCTGTAGGCGATCGAGGAGGAGATCATGGTCTATAGAGTCGAATGCAGCACTAAGATCTAGTAAAACCAACAGCGAGATGAAGCCTTGGTCTGAAGCTAAAAACAGGTCATTAGTGATTTTAACTAGGGCAGTTTCTGTGCTATGATGGGGCCTAAAACCTGACTGAAATTCTTCAAAGATATTGTTCTCTTGCAGGTAAGAACATAACTGGGCAGCGACAATTTTTCTAAAATCTTAGACATAAATGGGAGATTTGAAATAGGTCTGTAATTCGATAGCGTGTTTAGATCCAGATTAGGTTTTTTAATGAGGGGCTTAATAACTGCTAACTTGAGGGATTTAGGGACGTGACCTAACGATAGTGAGGAGTTAATAATATTGAGAAGAGGCTCACCAGTTGTATATAACACTTCCTTCAGTAATTTAGTAGGAATTGGATCTAACTGACGTTGATTTAGCTTTGACAATAACATTATACAGCTCTTCCTGTCGGATACATGTACAACAGTGTAGTTGTTGAGTTGAAGGCGAGATAATGTCAGGAGATGCTGTCAGTGGTTGGACCGCCACAATTGTTTTTCTAATGTTATCTAGTTTTTCAGTGAAGAAATCCATAAAGTCCTTACTACTAAACTGTGATGGGACACAATTTTCAGAGCCCTGATTTGTAATTAGTTTAGCTACTGTACTGAAAAGGAACCTGGGATTGTTTTTGTTATTTTCTATGAGTTTGCTCAGGTGTTCAGCTCTAGCAGCTTTTAGCGCCTGTCTGTAGCTGAGCATACTGTCTTTATACGCAATTCTAAATACCTCCAATTTAGTTTTCCTCCATTTTTTCTCCAGATTACGTGTTGTTCTCTTGAGGGCATGCATATGACTATTATACCAAGGTGTCTAATGTGCTAGTGAGGATAAGGTCTATGTTGTTAGTTATTTCATCAAGATTATTAGCATTCATGGGTTTAGTGTGAAATTGAGATAAATCAGGCAGGTTATTTATGAATCTGTCCTTAGTGGTTGGAACAATAGTCCTACCAAGTCGATAACGTGGTGAAACACGGCTAATCTGCTCTACCGGTAGTGTGTACAGTATGAGGTAAAGGTCTGTGATGTCATCACTCTGAGGTAAAATATCTATGTCAGTGACGTCTGCGCCGTGGGATATTATTAAGTCTAAATAATTAAAATAGATTAAAACGGTGAGTTGGTCTGGTGACGTTTTGTTTAACCCCAAAAGAGTTTAATAAGTCGACAAATGATAATCCTACAGCATCGTTTACATCATCTACATGAATATTAAAATCTCCTACAAGCAGCACTTTATCAAAATTGATCAAGAGATCTGATAGAAAACAAGCAAACTCTTGAAGAAAATCAGCGTAGGGTCCTGGGGGTCTGTACACGGTTGCCAAAGCGAGTTTTCTATGCATGTCTGAAAGTACAACTTTAAGAACGAGCACTTCAAATGATTTAAAGCTGAATCCTAATATCTGACTAACATTAAGAGAGGCACTATAAAAGGTAGCTACACCTCCCCCACAACCAGTCTGACGGGGCTCATGCTTATAAACATATCCTGATGGTATAGACTCATTTAGGCCCATATAATCACCTGGTTTAATCCATGTCTCAGTGAGACAGAGTGCATCTAGATTATTATCTGTGATAATCAGTGCTTTGGGTGCAAGTGATCTAATGTTTAAAAGACCAAACTTTAGAACTTCGTTGTGATTGTTTATCTGGCATTTTTCAGTTTTAACTGTAATAAGATTATTTCTGGATCTTGTGTATTTAATTCTTGGTTTTACTACACAAGGAATAGATATGGTTTCCATAAATTGGGCTGTGTGCTCACTTGTAACTATTTCGTCTGTAAGATGCTTGTTCTCATATTTGAAGATTCCCATTATTCAAGTAACTCTTTACAATGAGCTTTATAAACATGGACATTTTTGGGGGTGTGATGATTTAACTAAAATGATACATGCAGCCACAGCAGCAAAAGTAGTGTAAACAAACATCAGAAATCAGAAAAACAAACAAACAAAAAATTGTTAACAGACAAATCTTGTGCTCAATCTGCCACTAATCCAAGTAGTTCTTCTGGTCAGTCAAGTAATGTAGTGCACAAAAATCCCCTTTATTCTTCTACATTAACCTCAACCCTATTATTTAGCATTTTGCTAAGATTTTTAACTTACACAAAAAGCCTATTATGTTGTAGGTTAACAAAAATCTATCTAAAAATGTTTAACAATTCCACAATACCATTGCTGTTTTTTCAATTGGTTATGCATTTTAAGTGGAACCCTTCTTATATAAAGTAATGAGTCGCCCCGGCTGCATGCATCATACCCAAATTCAGTTAAATCATCACACCACAACACAAAAAGTCCAGATTCATTTAAAGCTCATTGTAGAGGGTTACTTGACTAATACAAGCTATTTTTATGGCATTTGGTTTTTATCTTTATAAAATATTTATTTGTATTTTAATTAGTATTTATTTTTTATTTATATATGGACAATCCACTTGCAGAAACCTTCTGTACTGTACTGGTCAGTGCTGTACTGTCACCATATCTACTGTCTTCTTGTCTTATGTTCTACCTTTTTTGCACTAAATGTTGCACATGTGCATTTCATGTTGTGTGAGTTTTGTGTAGTTCGTTGTGTACTTCTGTGTTATTTTATGTTCATTTATATTGTTTGATGTAGCACATTGGTCCTGGGGGGACGTACTGTACTGTATATGATTAAAATGACAATGAAAACCTATTTGACTTGACTTTGCTCTAAAATTATAAACATGAGGACAAATTATCATGTTTAATAAAGGATAACGCTTTAGGGGATTTTGATGTGTGCTCTAAATAATGAGTGAGAGTAGTATAAAGAGCAAACAATCAGAATAAGCAAACGTTAAAAGGCAGATCCTGTGCTCAATCTGCCACTAATACAAGTAGTTTTTCGGGTCAGTCAAGTAATGTAGTAAAGCAAAAAAAAAACCTTTATGCGTCTACATTCAACTTAACCCTATCATATTCCACAATTACATTTTGACAAAATTTTTTTTTGACAGTTTTTCTAGACTAGACGAACTGTGGCGGTGCAGCCATGTCACCATGGCAACGGGTAAACGAATTCGTCGCGACGGACGCTTCGTTTACCCGTTGCCATGGTGACATGGCTGCACCGCCACAGTACTTCTAGTCTGCTTACATTAATCTATGACGCATTTGATGCTGACAACCTAAAGGTGTTGATCGTTCTCTGGATATAGCTAGTGTAGCCTGGACAAATGGACAACACGTGCAAAGAAAGCGAATTCCTCTCACTTTCATTCTGCCAAGCTGTGAGGGACCACAAACCTGTGTGGATGTTGGAAGAAATGCGAAACCTGAAGACTTTTCATTGGGAAGAAAACGTCCGGCAACAGACCTACAACCCATCCGAGGCGCTTCTGTATGCCATCGTGCACGACCACCGAGATTACGCACAATACTTGCTGAATCAGTTTCAGGACGTTGCTCTTGCAAATCCAGGAGAGCAATTCTGCTGTTATCTAACATCAGATTCACACCTGGAAATGGCTATCCGCCATGGCAGGAATGACGTCATAGCGTTCATCCTTCAGGTGGTTCATAGAACACCTTCTCTGCGCTTATACATAAACCAGCGTGTGTGCAAACACGGGAGGGATGGCAAAACTCCACTCCATGTGGCATGTGAGCTTTTACAACCACATACCGTCATAATATTATTGGGAAATGGGGCTTCACCGCAAGCTGAGGATCAGAATGGAATGACACCACTGGATCTTTTATTGAATAAACTTTGGACCGCCAAAGGGAATCCAAACTCCATTAAGTGTATTAGGGCTTTAAGAATGTGCATCGAGAACCTGCTCTTTTTCATGCCTAAGTTGCAGTTTAAAATGAAGAGCAGACTTGAAAAGGATCAACTGTTCTGGTCCAAAATTCTGGGAGAGGAGCAGTATAACCTTCTAGTGGGGAGAATTCCTGCAACACTTTTTCTTACAGCTATGCAGAAAGTCTTGTCTCAACTGCCTCAACATGAATTTTCAGAAAGTCTTGATAAACTGCCCATTCCAGCTTTTCTGAAACCTCACACACACCATTAACACAGTAAAAAGAGGCCTATGTTCTTACCATGCTTTTTGTTGTCCCATTTTAATTTAATTACATTCAGTTTTATTTGTGTGTCATAAATTGAATGCTCAAAAGTGTAGCTCCCCCCAGTAATTTCATGAGCACAAGGATTTTCTGATGACAGGCTATTTATTGACTGCTTCCAACTTAGGATGCCGTGAGAACTAATTACACAAAAAAAATAAAGAATCTATAAAGACATAAATAAATTAAACAAATAAACATTGTCTCTGTAACCCTTTTAAACAGAGTTAAATTAAATTTAAACAGCCTAACTATAGGCTTTGCAGAGATATTGCTCTTTTCCACATAGCAACACAATCCACATTAATCACATACAAATAAATGAAAAACTTACTTTATTGGCTGCTTATTACCAAAGGAGAACTTAATCTTGCATCTGCTGTCCTTTTTAACTCCAGATGAATAAATTATAAACATTTAAATATGAAAACGCTTCATCTTTCCATGTGGTGCAGACATCTTTCCACTTGAGTCGCTCTGAGCTTTTCATAATAAAAGTCCCTATTCAAACAAATCTGGTTAAGCAGTTTTAAAATGAAAAGTTCTTAAACAAAACATTAATAAAAAAAATTTAAATAAGCATGAAATATAAACTGACTTCTCTGTCAGTTACACTTCCACCAAAGCACTTTCTTGTGATTTTTGTAACTCAGTAACATAATCTTAAACCAAATATTATGACCTAGAATTTCAAGGAATGGTAGACACAAGGTAAGCTCTTAATCTGCTTCAATCAGGGTAACTATTTTCCTGGATGGGCCTTTCAAGGTAAGTCGGTTTAGTAACACGTTTGCCCTTGTTATCCAGTGTCGAATCACTGATCAATAACTTCACTGTTCTCACACAGCCATCTGTACTGCTGTGTACTTCTGTTACCTTTGCTAATTTCCATTGACTGCGTGTAGCAGTATCATCTTTGAGAATGACAATGTCATTGACCTTTGCATTTCTACGACGTTTGTGCCATTTCTGCCTGTTTTGGAGGTTCAGAAGATATTCTTTTCTCCATCGTGACCAGAATACATTTGCTAAATACTGGACCTTTCACCATCTCTTGCGTAGGTATGTCTTCCTTGACAAACTCTCCAGGGCCCGGTTTTTCAAAAGTAATCCACTAGGATTTTGGATAATGGATTGGATCAAATCTTGAAAATGGGTTTTTCAAAAGAAAAAACGGATTACATAATCGGATTAGATCATGTAATCCAATATTGGTTTTGATCCGGATCAAACCTTTAGTTTGAGTTTTTCAGAACTTTTTTGTAGGATTTGGATCACTTTGATCCAAAAAATCTGGATTAAACTGATCCCATCAGAAGGGTGGATTCAGCGTGGATTCCATGCCCAAAATGTAATGAAAACTTTACAAATGTATCAAATAATACTATATTTGGATCATGCAGTATCTTACAAGATATCCTATTTATTCATAAGGTTTTAATTTTATTTGTTCATCCATCAGGCTACAGTGATTAGGTAGGCTTAACCGTATTCAGCCTTTCAGTATAGGCCTACAGCAAAGTAGAAAGAGTTTGGCTTCATACAATAATCCCCCAAACAGCTGTCAAAATTGACAAAAAACAATACATTTTATTCTGTCACTAATTTATATATATATATATATATATATATATATATATATATATATATATATATATATATATATATATATATTCATCACAATTGAAAATATTTTTGTTTTTAAAATATTTATTAGTGATGCATGCAATGATTACAGAATAACCCCAAAAATGCAAAGAATGGCAATCACTGATTTTTGAAATCCAAAACAATTCCAAATCAGAAATAGTGTCTAACTATTGCGTCCCTTGTTGCACGTCCTGTTTGCTCGTTCTGGCAGAATGCAGGAGGTTGGTTAGGGTCTCCAAGGGGCTCAGGTGCATCATTGTTAGCACAGAGAGGGACATTGCGCTTAGTAGCAATGTTGTGCAGGACAATACAGGCAAGGGTTATTTTGCATGCTTTCTGTGGTTCCGCTCTCAGGTAGTTAAGGCATGCAAAGCGCCTCTTAAGAACTCCATTTAAACGCTTAATTGCACATCTTGCTCTGCAATGAGCAATGTTGAAGCGTGCCTGCGCCGGTGTATTTGCTGTTAGAAAAGGAGTCATCAGCCATGGTAGGAGTGGGTAGGCACTGTCTCCTAATATTATGCCATCCGGTCGGTTGGTTTGGAGGTCTCTATATAGAGCGCTCTCCCTCAAGATGCTTGCATCATGGACAGACCCAGGCCACTTGACAACGCAGTTGGTGATGATGAGGTCAGCATAACACACAAGTTGGACATTGATGCTGTGCCTCCCCTTTCTGTTTATAAACTCCCATTCATTCTCACGAGGTGCTTGTATATGCACATGTGTGCAGTCGATTGCTCCAATAGTATTGGGCATATTCCCCAAAAGAAAAAAGCTGCGCTTGGCCTGGGCAATCTGGTTGTCCTTTGGAAAAGAAACAAATTCATTGACCAGGCTGGCCAGTGCGATTGACACATCTCTCACCACATCACACACAGCTGATTTCACCACTCCCATATAGTCACCAACAACCTGATAGAAAGTCCCACATGCATAAAATCAGGGAGCAATGAGGATCTGGAAGTTTTGGCCTGAGAAGGTTCACAAGGTACTCTATATCAGCCTTCCCAAAGCGAAACCAGACATACAGCTCCTCAGTGGTTTATTGCTCCAGTGGCTTGGTACGTTCAACATACACCCTTTGACGGTATCCTCTCCTGGCAAAGTGGTGGTGGCGGTGGACAACACCTGCCATTTCACTGTCTCTCTGTGAATCCTCTGAGAAAGGCTGATTTATATGGCTGTGTAGTTGGTCTTTTCAGACACACCTATTACAACTGATTAGTTTTGGCTTGTGTTCAATTGAGGCAATTGGACCCAAGGCCTATAATTGATGAACAATGTTCACTATAGTAAAGCAACAGAACCATGGACTCAAGAAGCTGTAACTTCACTGCTGCTGAAACCAATGCACTACTAGAGGGTGTTCGGTGCCATTATGGAACAATAGTGGGAAGTTTTAATTCTGCTAAGGATACCAACAAAAAGAAAAATGATGTTTGGATTTTAATCACAGAAAATGTGAATGCCATAGGGTCTGGCCACAGGAGGACCAAATCAAATTGCGGTGGAAGAATCTTAAGGCCAGGGCAACAAAGGACCATGCTGAAGCCAAAAACCCACAAACAGGCAACAAGCCATTTAAGAGGGGAGATTACACAGATGTGGTCCTCGACATCATTGGAGGTGAGAAGTCGCAAACTCTCCATGGTATTCAAGGTGTTGTAGGGGATGCGAGCCTTGGAATGAGGAGGAGGAGGAAAATCTGACAGTTCCTCCTGAGGCTGATCCAGAGAGCGTATTTATATTGAATCTCAGCTCTGTTCCTGAGGAAGAAGCTGGATCCTTATTGGTTGAGCCAGTGGTAGTTGCCACAGGATCTCAGAGCAAAGGCTTGAAACGCCCTTCATCAAACAAAGATGATGATTACAAGGCACTTCTGCAAAAAGAGACTGAAAGGGCAGAACCACAGCTTCATCTGGCAGAGGAACAACTGACTCTGACCAAACTGCAGCAAACCAAGGCCAGACTTGAGATCCGGCTCCTAAAGGCTACGCTCAGACAAGCTGGTCTCTCCACATCAGATGAGGAAGTCTGAAATTATTGTGGAGTATTTGACATTAAGTCTTTTTTTTTTTTAATTCAATACATATATATTTGAAACTTGTTATAAATATCCTCAATGTACAGTGTTTGTGTTGTAGGTCTCAGATGAGCGGACTGCTGGAAGAGGATGGGGTGGGGTTTTTCTTGTGTTTAGTTTCTTTTAAATGTGTGTGTTTTCATTTCAAATAATAATAAACTTATACTGACCCCACACTGGCTATTCTACTTGTTGCTCTTTACATATCTATAGTTCTACATTGTGATTTCCTATCCTGTTTGAGCACTGGTTATCCAGATTTGGTGATCCTGAAAAGTGCCTATCCGGATCAGATTGATCCAATCCGATGTTGCTTTGAAAAACTGGCTCAAGAAGTAAGATGGATTACGTGATCACGGATCGCAAAAAAAAGGATTACTAAATCCGGATCATTTTTACCCGGATTAAACCTTTTGAAAAACCGGGCCCAGGTGGTGGCAAAATTACCGAAGACTTCATCATCAAGATATAGTTAGGTATAAGTGGTTGCGGACCCGATGAATCATTCAGATGCTCTGTGGTTAAAGGTCTGCTATTGATGATCGCCATGACTTCATAGAGAAATGTTCTTAGAGAGGCACTATCAAGCCTTTGAGTCGATTGATCCAGAATGGATGTCAAGACACTTCTTATTGTTCTAATTTGCCTCTCCCGAATGCCACCCATGTGACTGGCTGATGGGGTGTTCATGATGAACTCACAACCGAACTCCTTTAGGCGCTCTTGATTCATTTCCTTTAGTGCTTCAGCAAATTCTAGTCTTGCACCAACAAAATTAGTGCCCTGGTCCGATCTAAGTTGACGCACTGGTCCATGTATGGCAATGAAAGTACGCAAAGCATTAATGAATGCGTCAGTGGACAAATTATCCAGAATTTCTATATGTACAGCCCTGGAACACATACATGTAAATAGAAGCCCATAGTGCTTCAGCTCCTTTCTTCCTTCTTTGACGTAGAAAGGATCTAAACAGTCCATCCCACAGTATGTGAAAGGTGGGGTTGCTTCCATGCGTTCCGGAGGAAGATTCGCCATCCTTTGCTCTTCAGTGCCTCTTCTGAATTTTCTGCACCTAGTGCATTTGTAGATATATGAAGGCACTACTCTGCTACATCCCAAAATCCAGTAACCATTTGATCGCAGCTCATTAATTGTCATTCCTCTTCCCTGGTGATACACTCGTTCATGATAATGTTTGATGAGTAACAATGATATATGACTATGTCGTGGGAGTATTGCTGAATGTTTTACATGTGGGTGTAACGCAGCATATGCTAAGCGACCTCCCACCCTGAGGATACCATGCTCGTTTAAGAAGGGATTCAGGCGATGCAGTTTGTTTGTGCTGTTGTTGGACTCAATCTCCTTCTTTTGCTGGAGTCTTTGGATCTCATCACAAAAAAACTGATTGTTGGACCATTTTGATTATGGTAAGCTCTGCATCCTTTCTTTCTTCAATACTGGTAGCTTCATTGACTCTTGGGCTTACATCTTTGACTTCCTTGGCACGTCGCTGAAGTCTTGCAATAACTTTTATCACTCTTGACCAATCCGAAAACCTTTGAAGTCTATCCAGCAATGAACTTTCTTCCTTTGTTTGAGTATTATGAACTTAAGCTTTTCGCAACTCGGGGTCATTGTCTACGATCTCTTCCACCTTGACATCTCTGGGCAATTCATCTCGCCACAGAAACTTTGGTGCTGTAAACCAGTTAGAGGATATAAGTTCTTCTGCTGTAAGGCCTCTGGATGCATAATCCGCAGGGTTCTCTTCAATAGTCACATATCTCCATTGTTTTGCATCGGTACTTTGTCTAATGCATTGAACACGGTTTGCTACAAAGACATGAAATCTCTTTGCATCATTATTAATATACCCAAGGACAACCTTTGAGTCTGTCCAGAAGTACTCATCTAGGTTGTTTATCTCTAGCTCTTTCCTGAGCAAGTCACTTGTTTGTACAGAAACTACTGCCACTGATAACTCCAGCCTTGGTGTAGTTGTAACCTTAGTAGGAGCAACTCTGGCTTTGCCAAAGAACATCTCCTGATGTATCAATGGCTCTGAGATTCTCCATATCCCGATGCACTAGTATCAGAAAAATGATGAAGCTCATAACGCTGAACTTCCTGAAAGGTCGACAGGAGATAACATCTCCTGATCTTCACATCAGCCAATTGTAGATCTGAAAGCCAAGCTTCCCACTTTGGTCGCAAATTATCCTTAAGTGCATCATCCCAACCAGCTTTATCTTAACACATTTGCTGTAGTATTTGTTTACCAACAAGGATAAAAGGTGCTGCAAAGCCAAGTGGGTCATACAAAGAAGCCACAGTCGACAGAACTCCTCTTCTAGTGAGTGGTTGTTCCTTGATGAATATTCTGAACTGAAAACTATCAGATCTAATGCACCATTTCACACCAAGTGCCCTTTCCATGTGAAGCTCACCCAAAGCCAAGTCATGATCTACAGCACCCTGTGCACATTCTTCCTGCGGAATAGATGCTTTCACTTCTTGACTGTTTGATACAAATTTATGCAAATGAAGCTTTCCTGTGCTACAAAGTTCTCTTGCTTCCTTTATCAGCTTGATAGCTTCATCTACAGTTGAGACACTTGTCAATCCGTCATCGACATAGAAATTCCTTTTTATGAATCGAATGGAGGTTTTTCCTGAAGCAGCCTTGACCTTGAGCGGCAATATGCTTGAGGCCGCAGTTGGCACACCCGGGTGAGGAGGCTGCACCAAAGAGGTGTACTTTCATCCTATAGACCTGCGGCTGGGATTCTAGATCTCCTTTCTCCCCCCAGAGAAACCGTAAGTAGTCTTGATCATCTTCCTTCACATGGAATTGGTGAAACATGCGCTCTATGTCATACATGATTGCCACCGGACCCTTGCAGAAACGACAGAGAACACCTACAAGGGTGTTTGTTACCTCTGGACCAACTAACAAATGGTTATTAAGGGATGTACCTTGGAACTTTGCTGAGCAATCAAAAACTACACAGATCTTCCCAGGTTTTTGAGGATGATAAACCCCATGATGGGGAATGTACCAAGCAGGATTCTTCAGTTGGGACTTTCTCAGCATCTCCTCGAGCAATTGTCTCATTCATAAAGTCCACATAGTCTCTATAGTATTTGTCATCTCTTTTAAGCCTTTTTTCTAAGCATTTGAGGCGATGGATAGCACATAGTTTATTATTGGGCAAGCTTGGTCTGTCTTCTTTGAAAGGCAAAGGCATTTCATAATGACCATCTTCTTTGTGTCTGATGCTTGTTTCCATTTTTGACAGAAGCCGTAGGTCTTCTTGCGAAATACGACTGTCCTCTGCTACCTTTTCATTGAAGTCAGACTCAAGCGCTTTGACGACATTTGGTGGAGTGATGATTTCTCTAATTTGTGTTCTACAGATGTACTGAACTTCACCTTTAAGATTGAGAGAAGAATGTAGACTTGGTATAACTTGTTTCATTATGATGTGATGACTCACTCCAATAGCATCCCCACAGTCTACAGAGGGATTTCCACAGCCAACAATGCTCCAGCCTAGATCCGTTTTTTGAGCAAATGGCTGATTTTCTTTACCAGGCACAATTTTTCTAGGAAGGAGAGCTTGAGGGCAGTTGTAGCCAATTAGAAGGCCAATATCACAAACTTGTTGGGTGTAGGAATGTGAGTTCTGTTTGCTGTGCTCTTGGATACCATCGTTGAAAGCTTCAGCTGCACAGCTTCCTTCTTGGCATCAAGAGCTTGAGCTATTTTTTCCAGGATAAAGGTGGTATCACTCTGGGTATCGAGAAGTGCGTAAACCAGAACTTCATGATTTGGTTCATTAGTAGTAGAGACCCATACTGGTACAATTGTAGAGGTATGAGTATTAATCACATCCTGTATTACACGGTTGGATGTTGCTGTCTCTTTATTTTGCATTAACTCTGGTTTTCTTTCCTTTAACTTGTCCTTTGACTGATCTGATTGTGGGGTCCTCTTTGCTTCTTTGGTACGATCCTCATTTAGACATGAGGGGTGTTTCTTCTGACACTTTTCACATACACCTCTATCTTCACAGTGCTTTGAGCGATGACCAGGTTTTAAACATCCAAAACATAACTTGCTCATTTGAACAAACTTAATTCGGTCTGAAACATTTTTCTCCATAAACTTACGACATTTGTGTATACCATGTCCTGATCTCTCACAGAAGGCACATTTTGCAGGATCTGCTCTCTCACTGGACTGGACTGTTAACACTTTTGCTCTAGTGTCTTGATTTCTTGAAACCTTTCCTTTTCATTAGACTTCAGTGCATGAAGTGATGTCAATGGGTTGCAAGCAATTTTAGCTTCTCGTGTTAGAAACTTAACAAACATACAAAAGGTAGGAAAAGTCTTAGTTTCTTCTTCATTTTCTATGACCTGATGATTCCACATTGAGGCTAACCAATCAGGAAGCTTGGAAATGATTTTCTGGTTCTCGTTACAATCATTGAGGACTTCAAGGCCTTTAATCTGCGACATAGCTGCTTAACAGCCTCTGAGAAAGTCCGTAAATTCTCTCAGCTCAACACTGTCCTTGGAACCAATCTTTGGCCATGAATCAAGCTTGTCTCTGAAGGCTTTAGCAATAACAAATTGGTTTCCATATCTTTCTTCTAGTACGGCCCATGCTGCATGATATGCTGACTCCGTGCCTAGCAAGAAGTAACTCTCAATGGCCTTCTTAGCTGGTCCCTCCACGTACTTGCGTAAGTAGTAAAGCTTCTCATTCACTGGTATGTTTTTTCTGTCAATCAAAGTTTGAAACGAGATTTTCCAGTCACTAAATTTGAGAGGGTCTCCATAGAATGTTGTAGGTTCAGGTATAGGAAGACGACTTGAGCTGATAGACTCCGCTAACACCCTAACAAGATCTGCAGTACATTCTTCTTGATGTGATTTTGTCACACTTCCCTGTGGAGGTATGCTCTGTAACACGGAGCTGCTTAAATTTGGTATATTCATCCTTATTACAGATGTGCAGTCACGAAGTAGCTCTCTTGTTTCTTCCTTGGAGTCTTCGTTCTACTCGTAAACTTGCATTCGTGCTTTTGCAGCATTTAACCTTTTTAGTGTCTCCAAGCGCTCAAGCTCTCTGCGCTTGTCTTCCAATGCTTTCCGTCTTGCAGCATTTTCAGATTCAATCTTAACACGTAGCCGTGCTTCCTCTTCTTCTCTTTCTAGTCGTGGCTTCAATGTTTCAGCTTCTTGTTCTGCTCTCTCTTTTTATCTTCACCCTCAAGTCTTTGAAGTTCTTCCAGTTCATGCTCTTGTTGCTGTAATATTTCCAAAGTTGCTTTTGTTGCAGCAATTTCTGCAGCAGCCTCTTGTTTCTTAGCAGAAGACAAACTTGAACCTCTGGAGCTCACACTTGAATTGTTCACAGACTGAGAAAAAGACCTGGAACGTCCATAACTTGATTTGGAGGCTATGGATGAGAACACTGAACCCGTATCAATACAGCATGCTTCTGGTCCAAGAAGATCTTGATCCTTAGCTTCCTCTCCAAGACGGCTCCATGCAGAGTCAACTATCATTTTTGTGACCGCAACACTGGTGTCTACTCTGCGACGAATATCACTGTCTGGGCTTACATTTTGCCTTCTTGTTGGCATTAACTTGACAATGCCTTTAAACTCTTTGCATATACATGTCTCTAGCTTCTTGGTTACTGGAGTATGCAGTAGTTGTAGAATCCAGACTTATGGAACTTGGAGTTATCTCAATGCTTTGTAGACTGCTGGTTGAAAACGTTTCTTCTTCTACCCGTGAAGAGCAGATGAATTCTCACTGTAGCTCCCCCCAGTAATTTCACGAGCACAGGGATTTTCTGATGACAGGCTATTTATTGACTGCTTCCAACTTAGGATGCCGTGAGAACTAATTACACAAAAAAAATAAAGAATGTATAAAGACATAAATAAATAAAACAAATAAACATTGTCTCTGTAAGCCTTTTAAACAAAGTTCAATTAAATTTAAACAGCCTAACTATAGACTTTGCACAGATATTGCTCTTTTCCACATAGCAACACAATCCACATTAATCACATACAAATAAATGAAAAACTTACTTCATTGGCTGCTTATTGCCAAAGGAGAACTTAATCTTGCATCTGCTGTGATTTTTAACTCCAGATGAATAAATATAAACATTTAAATATGAAAACGCTTCATCTTTCCATGTGGTGCAGACATCTTTCCACTTGAGTCGCTCTGAGCTTTTCATAATAAAAGTCTCTATTCAAACAACTCTGGTCAACCAGTTTTAAAATGAAAAGTTCTTTAACAAAACATTAAAAATAATTAAATAAGCATGAAATATAAACTGACTTCTCTGTCAGATACAAAAAGTATTACTATAACTTAAGAAAACAAACATGTCTTCCAGTTCTCAAACGAAATAATGCTAAACCTCTTTTTAAAATATAAAAAGGACAGTATTTTTATAGGAATAATCAATGAACCAGTAATGTATGTATTTCATAATGGTTTTAAGGAGTATGCAAATGAATTTTAAACAAATTACATTTTACTTTTATTTTATCAGTTTTACTTTTGAAAAAATGCTTGTTTTATTTATATAAATGTATATTTATATTTAGAATCGCTGTCTAAAGTCAATGAGAATGTAAAACCATTATAATGTTACTGTGCAGCATTTGATGCATCCAATATGCAGATGTCTTTCAGAGACTTCACTCCTACTATTCTGTTTTATGGACAGAGCTATAGTTTATTTCATATTTAATTTACAATTTTATTTTTTTGCATTGCATTATTATGAAATGATTATAACTACTGGAAAACAGATATTTATTATATGAAATCTGGGGCATGTGTCTGCCAACAGTATTATTATGCAAACCTGAAAGTGTATTTCTGTGAACTGTGCAGCTGTGATTTAACAGTAACCATTATTATGTGTTATTTATGTGTATATTATGTTATTTACCTCATTGTGGACAAAAGAAAAAGGGTTATGCATATTAAAAAAAATCATTCTTACCTCTTCTGAAATCATTTGTGTGTGTGTGTGTGTGTGTGTGTGTGTGTGTGTGTGTGTGTGTGTGTGTGTGTGTGTGTGTGTGTGTTTGTTTGCATGTCTATCTTTATGTCTAAATAAGTATTACTAACCTGTGACAAGTTTCTCAACCCAAACACACATTTACACTCCATCTTTTAGCAGTTGGAGCGTATATAACGAATTCCATGGCTATGATGGATGGATTACGTACTGATCCAGGTGTATAAGGGAGAGGACTAACATTACTTTAGCCTACCCTTAACACCAGCATGTCACTTATGTATTGCCATTGCTGTGCTTCTGCTTCACCCTCTGATCTTTACTCTATTTTGAGGTTGAGCTTTAAACAATTTTTCTGCCTTAGCTAATATACATTTGTTCCATGATTCACTTGGTGTTGCTATAGCTGACTTTACTGTTTCCAAATATAAATTTATTATTTAAAAAAATCATATGCTAGGTAGAATTCGATACTGATATGTAAGAATACATGTGTGGTGGTTGCTTCTGACCTGAACAACTACTGGAGATACTGTATGTAGTCAGCAGATGGAGACATTTACCCTGTAAGACCCACACATAATTAGAATATACCTTTTCTGTTTTCTCTCTCTCTCTCTCTCTCTCTCTCTCTCTCTCTCTCTCTCTCTCTCTCTCTCTCTCTCTCTCTCTCTCTCGCTCTGAGTATTACCCTACTGCAGGTATATAATATTAATATTAATATACATTTTACATATATTGTGCATATAGATAGTACTAACCAATACTATATACTATCCTAACCAATTTGTGTCGCCCCGGCTGCATGCATCATACTCAAATTCAGTTAAATCATCACACCACAACACAAAAAGTCCAGATTCATTTAAAGCTCATTGTAGAGGGTTACTTGACTAATACAAGCTATTTTTATGGCATTTGTTTTTTATCTTTATAAAATATTTATTTGTATTTTAACTAGTATTTATTTTTTAGTTATATATGGACAATCCACTTGCAGAAACCTTCTGTACTGTACTGGTCAGTGCTGTACTGTCACCATATCTACTGTCTTCTTGTCTTATGTTCTACCTTTTTTGCACTAAATGTTGCACATGTGCATTTTATGTTGTGTGAGTTTTGTGTAGTTCGTTGTGTACTTCTGTGTTATTTTATGTTCATTTATATTGTATGATGTAGCACATTGGTCCTGGGGGGACGTACTGTACTGTATATGATTAAAATGACAATGAAAACCTATTTGACTTGACTTTGCTCTAAAATTATAAACATGAGAACAAATTATCATGTTTAATAAAGGATAATGCTTTAGGGGATTTTGATGTGTACTCTAAATAATGAGTGAGAGTAGTATAAAGAGCAAACAATCAGAATAAGCAAACGTTAATAGGCAGATCCTGTGCTCAATCTGCCACTAATACAAGTAGTTTTTCGGTTCAGTCAAGTAATGTAGTAAAGTAAAAAAAAAAAACTTTATGCTTCTACATTCAACTTAACCCTATCATATTCCACAATTACATTTTGGCATTTTGACAAGATTTTTTTTGACAGTTCTTCTAGACTAGAAGAACTGTGGCGGTGCAGCCATGTCACCATGGCAACGGGTAAACGAATTCGTCGCGACGGACGCTTCGTTTACCCGTTGCCATGGTGACATGGCTGCACCGCCACAGTTCTTCTAGTCTGTTTACATTAATCTATGACTCATTTGTTGCTGACAACCTAAAGGTGTTGATCGTTCTCTGGATATAGCTAGTGTAGCCTGGACAAATGGACAACACGTGCAAAGAAAGCGAATTCCTCTCACTTTCATTCTGCCAAGCTGTGAGGGACCACAAACCTGTGTGGATGTTGGAAGAAATGCGAAACCTGAAGACTTTTCACTGGGAAGAAAACGTCCGGCAACAGACCTACAACCCATCCGAGGCGCTTCTGTATGCCATCGTGCACGACCACCGAGATTACGCACAATACTTGCTGAATCAGTTTCAGGACGTTGCTCTTGCAAATCCAGGAGAGCAATTCTGCTGTTATCCAACATCAGATTCACACCTGGAAATGGCTATCCGCCGTGGCAGGAATGACGTCATAGCGTTCATCCTTCAGGTGGTTCATAGAACACCTTCTCTGCGCTTATACATAAACCAGCGTGTGTGCAAACACGAGAGGGATGGCAAAACTCCACTACATGTGGCATGTGAGCTTTTACAACCACATACCGTCATAATATTATTGGGAAATGGGGCTTCACCGCAAGCTGAGGATCAGAATGGAATGACACCACTGGATCTTCTATTGAATAAACTTTGGACCTCCGAAGAGAATGCACACTCCATTAAGTGTATTAGGGCTTTAAGAATGTGCATTGAGAACCTGCTCTTTTTCATGCCTAAGTTGCAGTTTAAAATGAAGAGCACACTTAAAGAGGATCAACTGTTCTGGTCCAAAATTCTGGGAGAGGAGCAGTATAACCTTCTAGTGGGAAGAATTCCTGCAACACTTTTTCTTACAGCTATGCAGAAAGTCTTGTCTCAACTGCCTCAACATGAATTTTCAGAAAGTCTTGATAAACTGCACATTCCAGCTTTTCTGAAACCTCACACACACCATTAACACAGTAAAAAGAGGCCTATGTTCTTACCATGCTTTTTGTTGTCTTTTTTCCCATTTAATTTAATTACATTCAGTTTTATTTGTGTGGCATAAATTGAATGCTCAAAAGTATTACTATAACTTAAGAAAACAAACATGTCTTCCAGTTCTCAAACGAAATAATGCTAAACCTCTTTTTAAAATATAAAAAGGACAGTATTTTTATAGGAATAATCAATGAACCAGTAATGTATGTATTTCATAATGGTTTTAAGAAGTATGAAAATTAATTTTAAACAAATTACATTTTACTTTTATTTTATCACAGTTTTACTTTTGAAAAAATGCTTGTTTTATTTATATAAATGTATATTTATATTTAGAATCGCTGTCTAAAGTCAATGAGAATGTAAAACCATTATAATGTTACTGTGCAGCATTTGATGCATCCAATATGCAGATGTCTTTCAGAGACTTCACTCCTACTATTCTGTTTTATGGACAGAGCTATAGTTTATTTCATATTTAATTTACAATTTTATTTTTTTGCATTGCATTATTATGAAATGATTATAACTACTGGAAAACAGATATTTATTATATGAAATCTGGGGCATGTGTCTGCCAACAGTATTATTATGCAAACCTGAAAGTGTATTTCTGTGAACTGTTCAGCTGTGATTTAACAGTAACCATTATTATGTGTTATTTATGTGTATATTATGTTATTTACGTCACTGTGGACAAAAGAAAAAGGGTTATGCATATTAAAAAAAAATCATTCTTACCTCTTCTGAAATCATTTGTGTGTGTGTGTGTGTGTGTGTGTGTGTGTGTGTGTGTGTGTGTGTGTGTGCGCGTGCGTGTGTGTGTGTTTGTTTGCATGTCTATCTTTATGTCTAAATAAGTATTACTAACCTGTGACAAGTTTCTCAACCCAAACACACACATTTACACTCCATCTTTTAGCAGTTGGAGCGTATATAACGAATTCCATGGCTATGATGGATGGATTACGTACTGATCCAGGTGTATAAGGGAGAGGACTAACATTACTTTAGCCTACCCTTAACACCAGCATGTCACTTATGTATTGCCATTGCTGTGCTTCTGCTTCACCCTCTGATCTTTACTCTATTTTGAGGTTGAGCTTCAAGCAATTTTTCTGCCTTAGCTAATATACATTTGTTCCATGATTCACTTGGTGTTGCTATAGCTGACTTTACTGTTTCCAAATATAAATTTATTATTTAAAAAAATCATATGCTAGGTAGAAATCGATACTGATATGTAAGAATACATGTGTGGTGGTTGCTTCTGACCTGAACAACTACTGGAGATACTGTATGTAGTCAGCAGATGGAGACATTTACCCTAAAAGACCCACACATAATTAGAATATACCTTTTCTGTTTTCTCTCTCTCTCTCTCTCTCTCTCTCTCTCTCTCTCTCTCTCTCTCTCTCTCGCTCTGAGTATTACCCTACTGCAGGTATATAATATTAATATTAATATACATTTTACATATATTGTGCATATAGATAGTACTAACCAATACTATATACTATCCTAACCAATTTGTGTCGCCCCGGCTGCATGCATCATACTCAAATTCAGTTAAATCATCACACCACAACACAAAAAGTCCAGATTCATTTAAAGCTCATTGTAGAGGGTTACTTGACTGATACAAGCTATTTTTATGGCATTTGGTTTTTATCTTTATAAAATATTTATTTGTATTTTAACTAGTATTTATTTTTTAGTTATATATGGACAATCCACTTGCAGAAACCTTCTGTACTGTACTGGTCAGTGCTGTACTGTCACCATATCTACTGTCTTCTTGTCTTATGTTCTACCTTTTTTGCACTAAATGTTGCACATGTGCATTTCATGTTGTGTGAGTTTTGTGTAGTTCATTTTGTACTTCTGTGTTATTTTATGTTCATTTATATTGTTTGATGTAGCACATTGGTCCTGGGGAGACATACTGTACTGTATATGATTAAAATGACCATGAAAACCTATTTGACTTGACTTTGCTCTAAAATTATAAACATGAGAACAAATTATATTTAATAAAGGATAGCGCTTTAGGGGATTTTGATGTGTGCTCTAAATAATGAGTGAGAGTAGTATAAAGAGCAAACAATCAGAATAAGCAAACGTTAATAGGCAGATCCTGTGCTCAATCTGCCACTAATACAAGTAGTTTTTCTGGTTAGTCAAGTAATGTAGTAAAGTAAAAAAAAAAAAACTTTATGCTTCTACATTCAACTTAACCCTATCATATTCCACAATTACATTTTGGCATTTTGACAAGATTTTTTTTGACAGTTCTACTAGACTAGAAGAACTGTGGAGGTGCAGCCATGTCACCATGGCAACGGGTAAACGAATTCGTCGCGACGGACGCTTCGTTTACCCGTTGCCATGGTGACATCGCTGCACCGCCACAGTTCTTCTAGTCTGTTTACTTTAATCTATGACGCATTTGATGCTGACAACCTAAAGGTGTTGATCGTTCTCTGGATATAGCTAGTGTAGCCTGGACAAATGGACGACACGTGCAAAGAAAGCGAGTTCCTCTCACTTTCATTCTGCCAAGCTGTGAGGGACCACAAACCTGTGTGGATGTTGGAAGAAATGCGAAACCTGAAGACTTTTCATTGGGAAGAAAACGTCCGGCAACAGACCTACAACCCATCCGAGGCGCTTCTGTATGCCATCGTGCACGACCACCGAGATTACACACAATACTTGCTGAATCAGTTTCAGGACGTTGCTCTTGCAAATCCAGGAGAGCAATTCTGCTGTTATCCAACATCAGATTCACACCTGGAAATGGCTATCCGCCATGGCAGGAATGACGTCATAGCGTTCATCCTTCAGGTGGTTCATAGAACACCTTCTCTGCGCTTATACATAAACCAGCGTGTGTGCAAACACGAGAGGGGTGGCAAAACTCCACTACATGTGGCATGTGAGCTTTTACAACCACATACCGTCATAATATTATTGGGAAATGGGGCTTCACCGCAAGCTGAGGATCAGAATGGAATGACACCACTGGATCTTCTATTGAATAAACTTTGGACCTCCGAAGAGAATGCACACTCCATTAAGTGTAATAGGGCTTTAAGAATGTGCATCGACAACCTGCTCTTTTTCATGCCTAAGTTGCAGTTTAAAATGAAGAGCACACTTAAAGAGGATCAACTGTTCTGGTCCAAAATTCTGGGAGAGGAGCAGTATAACCTTCTAGTGGGGAGAATTCCTGCAACACTTTTTCTTACAGCTATGCAGAAAGTCTTGTCTCAACTGCCTCAACATGAATTTTCAGAAAGTCTTGATAAACTGCACATTCCAGCTTTTCTGAAACCTCACACACACCATTAACACAGTAAAAAGAGGTCTATGTTCTTACCATGCTTTTTGCTGTCTTTTTTCCCATTTTAATTTAATTACATTCAGTTTTATTTGTGTGTCATAAATTGAATGCTCAAAAGTATTACTATAACTTAAGAAAACAAACATGTCTTCCAGTTCTCAAACGAAATAATGCTAAACCTCTTTTTAAAATATAAAAAGGACAGTATTTTTATAGGAATAATCAATGAACCAGTAATGTATGTATTTCATAATGGTTTTAAGAAGTATGAAAATTAATTTTAAACAAATTACATTTTACTTTTATTTTATCACAGTTTTACTTTTGAAAAAATGCTTGTTTTATTTATATAAATGTATATTTATATTTAGAATCGCTGTCTAAAGTCAATGAGAATGTAAAACCATTATAATGTTACTGTGCAGCATTTGATGCATCCAATATGCAGATGTCTTTCAGAGACATCACTACTACTATTCTGTTTTATGGACAGAGCTATAGTTTATTTCATATTTAATTTACAATTTTATTTTTTTGCATTGCATTATTATGAAATGATTATAACTACTGGAAAACAGATATTTATTATATGAAATCTGGGGCATGTGTCTGCCAACAGTATTATTATGCAAACCTGAAAGTGTATTTCTGTGGACTGTGCAGCTGTGATTTAACAGTAACCATTATTATGTGTTATTTATGTGTATATTATGTTATTTACCTCATTGTGGACAAAAGAAAAAGGGTTATGCATATTAAAAAAATCATTCTTACCTCTTCTGAAATCATTTGTGTGTGTGTGTGTGTGTGTGTGTGTGTGTGTGTGTGTGTGTGTGTGTGTGTGTGTGTGTGTGTGTGTGTGTGTGTGTGTGTGTGTGTGTGTGTGTGTTTGTTTGCATGTCTATCTTTATGTCTAAATAAGTATTACTAACCTGTGACAAGTTTCTCAACCCAAACACACACATTTACACTCCATCTTTTAGCAGTTGGAGCGTATATAACGAATTCCATGGCAATGATGGATGGATTACGTACTGATCCAGGTGTATAAGGGAGAGGACTAACATTACTTTAGCCTACCCTTAACACCAGCATGTCACTTATGTATTGCCATTGCTGTGCTTCTGCTTCACCCTCTGATCTTTACTCTATTCTGAGGTTGAGCTTTAAACAATTTTTCTGCCTTAGCTAATATACATTTGTTCCATGATTCACTTGGTGTTGCTATAGCTGACTTTACTGTTTCCAAATATAAATTTATTATTTAAAAAAATCATATGCTAGGTAGAATTCGATACTGATATGTAAGAATACATGTGTGGTGGTTGCTTCTGACCTGAACAACTACTGGAGATACTGTATGTAGTCAGCAGATGGAGACATTTACCCTGTAAGACCCACACATAATTAGAATATACCTTTTCTGTTTTCTCTCTCTCTCTCTCTCTCTCTCTCTCTCTCTCTCTCTCTCTCTCTCTCTCTCTCTCTCTCGCTCTGAGTATTACCCTACTGCAGGTATATAATATTAATATTAATATACATTTTACATATATTGTGCATATAGATAGTACTAACCAATACTATATACTATCCTAACCAATTTGTGTCGCCCCGGCTGCATGCATCATACTCAAATTCAGTTAAATCATCACACCACAACACAAAAAGTCCAGATTCATTTAAAGCTCATTGTAGAGGGTTACTTGACTAATACAAGCTATTTTTATGGCATTTGGTTTTTATCTTTATAAAATATTTATTTGTATTTTAACTAGTATTTATTTTTTAGTTATATATGGACAATCCACTTGCAGAAACCTTCTGTACTGTACTGGTCAGTGCTGTACTGTCACCATATCTACTGTCTTCTTGTCTTATGTTCTACCTTTTTTGCACTAAATGTTGCACATGTGCATTTCATGTTGTGTGAGTTTTGTGTAGTTCATTGTGTACTTCTGTGTTATTTTATGTTCATTTATATTGTTTGATGTAGCACATTGGTCCTGGGGGGACGTACTGTACTGTATATGATTAAAATGACAATGAAAACCTATTTGACTTGACTTTGCTCTAAAATTATAAACATGAGAACAAATTATCATGTTTAATAAAGGATAACGCTTTAGGGGATTTTGATGTGTACTCTAAATAATGAGTGAGAGTAGTATAAAGAGCAAACAATCAGAATAAGCAAACGTTAATAGGCAGATCCTGTGCTCAATCTGCCATTAATACAAGTAGTTTTTCGGTTCAGTCAAGTAATGTAGTAAAGTAAAAAAAAACTTTATGCTTCTACATTCAACTTAACCCTATCATATTCCACAATTACATTTTGGCATTTTGACAAGATTTTTTTTGACAGTTCTTCTAGACTAGAAGAACTGTGGAGGTGCAGCCATGTCACCATGGCAACGGGTAAACGAATTCGTCGCGACGGACACTTCGTTTACCCGTTGCCATGGTGACATCGCTGCACCGCCACAGTTCTTCTAGTCTGTTTACATTAATCTATGACGCATTTGATGCTGACAACCTAAAGGTGTTGATCGTTCTCTGGATATAGCTAGTGTAGCCTGGACAAATGGAGGACACGTGCAAAGAAAGCGAATTCCTCTCACTTTCATTCTGCCAAGCTGTGAGGGACCACAAACCTGTGTGGATGTTGGAAGAAATGCGAAACCTGAAGACTTTTCATTGGGAAGAAAACGTCCGGCAACAGACCTACAACCCATCCGAGGCGCTTCTGTATGCCATCGTGCACGACCACCGAGATTACGCACAATACTTGCTGAATCAGTTTCAGGACGTTGCTCTTGCAAATCCAGGAGAGCAATTCTGCTGTTATCCAACATCAGATTCACACCTGGAAATGGCTATCCGCCGTGGCAGGAATGACGTCATAGCGTTCATCCTTCAGGTGGTTCATAGAACACCTTCTCTGCGCTTATACATAAACCAGCGTGTGTGCAAACACGAGAGGGATGGCAAAACTCCACTACATGTGGCATGTGAGCTTTTACAACCACATACCGTCATAATATTATTGGGAAATGGGGCTTCACCGCAAGCTGAGGATCAGAATGGAATGACACCACTGGATCTTTTATTGAATAAACTTTGGACCTCCAAAGAGAATGCACACTCCATTAAGTGTATTAGGGCTTTAAGAATGTGCATTGAGAACCTGCTCTTTTTCATGCCTAAGTTGCAGTTTAAAATGAAGAGCACACTTAAAGAGGATCAACTGTTCTGGCCAAAATTCTGGGAGAGGAGCAGTATAACCTTCTAGTGGGGAGAATTCCTGCAACACTTTTTCTTACAGCTATGCAGAAAGTCTTGTCTCAACTGCCTCAACATGAATTTTCAGAAAGTCTTGATAAACTGCACATTCCAGCTTTTCTGAAACCTCACACACACCAATAACACAGTAAAAAGAGGCCTATGTTCTTACCATGCTTTTTGTTGTCTTTTTTCCCATTTTAATTTAATTACATCAACTTTTATATTGTGTGGCATAAATTGAATGCTTAAAAGTATTACTATAACTTAAGAAAACAAACCTGTCTTCCAGTTCTCAAACGAAATAATGCTAAACCTCTTTTTAAAATAAAAAAGGACAGTATTTTTATAGGAATAATCAATGAACCAGTAATGTATGTATTTCATAATGGTTTTAAGAAGTATGCAAATTAATTTTAAACAAATTACATTTTACTTTTATTTTATCACAGTTTTACTTTTTAAAAAATGCTTGTTTTATTTATATAAATTTATATTTATATTTAGAATCGCTGTCTAAAGTCAATGAGAATGTAAAACCATTATAATGTTACTGTGCAGCATTTGATGCATCCAATATGCAGATGTCTTTCAGAGACTTCACTCCTACTATTCTGTTTTATGGACAGAGCTATAGTTTATTTCATATTTAATTTACAATTTTATTTTTTTGCATTGCATTATTATGAAATGATTATAACTACTGGAAAACAGATATTTATTATATGAAATCTGGGGCATGTGTCTGCCAACAGTATTATTATGCAAACCTGAAAGTGTATTTCTGTGAACTGTGCAGCTGTGATTTAACAGTAACCATTATTATGTGTTATTTATGTGTATATTATAAGTTATTTACCTCATTGTGGACAAAAGAAAAAGGGTTATGCATATTAAAAAAAATCATTCTTACCTCTTCTGAAATCATTTGTGTGTGTGTGTGTGTGTGTGTGTGTGTGTGTGTGTGTGTGTGTGTGTGCGTGCGTGCGTGCGTGTGTGTGTGTTTGTTTGCATGTCTATCTTTATGTCTAAATAAGTATTACTAACCTGTGACAAGTTTCTCAACCCAAACACACACATTTACACTCCATCTTTTAGCAGTTGGAGCGTATATAACGAATTCCATGGCAATGATGGATGGATTACGTACTGATCCAGGTGTATAAGGGAGAGGACTAACATTACTTTAGCCTACCCTTAACACCAGCATGTCACTTATGTATTGCCATTGCTGTGCTTCTGCTTCACCCTCTGATCTTTACTCTATTTTGAGGTTGAGCTTCAAGCAATTTTTCTGCCTTAGCTAATATACATTTGTTCCATGATTCACTTGGTGTTGCTATAGCTGACTTTACTGTTTCCAAATATAAATTTATTATTTAAAAATAATCATTTGCTAGGTAGGAATCGATACTGATATGTAAGAATACATGTGTGGTGGTTGCTTCTGACCTGAACAACTACTGGAGATACTGTATGTAGTCAACAGATGGAGACATTTACCCTGTAAGACCCACACATAATTAGAATATACCTTTTCTGTTTTCTCTCTCTCTCTCTCTCTCTCTCTCTCTCGCTCTGAGTATTACCCTACTGCAGGTATATAATATTAAGATTAATATTAATATACATTTTACAAATATTGTGCATATAGATAGTACTAACCAATACTATATACTATCCTAACCAATTTGTGTCGCCCCGGCTGCATGCATCATACCCAAATTCAGTTAAATCATCACACCACAACACAAAAAGTCCAGATTCATTTAAAGCTCATTGTAGAGGGTTACTTGACTAATACAAGCTATTTTTGTGGCATTTGGTTTTTATCTTTATAAAATATTTATTTGTATTTTAACTAGTATTTATTTTTTAGTTATATATGGACAATCCACTACTGTACTGGTTAGTGCTGTACTGTACTGTATATGATTAAAATGACAATGAAAACCTATTTGACTTGACTTGGATTTTACCTACGCGCTTGAACCATGTGGCCTTTCTACTCTGGGACACTCTTCCCACTACTGTCCAGGCTGATTACAAAGCAGTGAAGGACAGACTAAAAGAGTCGTTTGGACAGAAACAGTTCATGGATCGGTTTAAAGCTAGTTTATCGGCACGACCTCGCACTGCACGGGAAAGCTTGGAGATTTATGCTGCGGAGGTTAGTAGACTGGTGGACGAGGCTTTTCCTGATTATGGAGATGCTGCACAGAGTGAGGAGAAATTTCGTCGTTTTCTTGCTGGAATTGACCCGGTGCTGAGAGCAAAGTGCCATGAACAGGGAGCATCTGATTTGGAGGAGGCATTAATAATAGCAGGTCGGTGTGAGAATGCCAGGGACGCTTTGAAAAATGATTGCTTTCCTATTAATGGGTCTTCCATTGTTAATTCTGGTTCAATTGCTACTGTTCAACCTCTTGCTGATAATGATGGGCTGTATAGAGCAGTGGAGAGGTTATCTGAGGACATGAGGCAGATGAGAATGGAGTTGAAAAATGTGGGGGAGGAAAATCGAAAGTTGCAAAGTAGACTGGCCTTTGGCAGCATGGATGAGTGCAGTAATGCTTACTCACAGTCAAATCGAACATTCAGGTGCAACTGTGGCGGCCGTGGGTGCCAGTCACGAGGGTCCTATGACTCGCAAAGAGTATATGTAGGATATTTGGAGCCAAACATTCCTGATTCTTTTAATCTGGTGGTTGCTCACACTGTCACCAGGGTTCAGAATGAACTAACCAAAGCAAGGATTTTAAATCCTACAGGACAAGACATTTCATTGCAACAAGGACTGCACCTGGGTGAGTTTTACAGGGTAAATTAATCTGAGCTTATGCCTCTTCATCAATGCTCATTGAACTCAGTTGCAGCAGCCACGTCACAGGTGGCACCTTCAGTGTCCTTGGATGACTCACCAGTCACTGCCTCGCAAAGAGCTGCACTTTCTGCATTGTTGTTAGAACACAATACGATCTTCAGCGCATCTGAAGGAAGTGTTGGGAAGTGTACTTTTGTGAAACATCGCATTAGAACAGGAGACCAAGCTCCCATTAAACAACGTGCATACCGTGCCTCACCTGAGAAAAGAGCTGAAATTGATAGACTAGTCACTGCCTTGCTGGCAGATGGTGTTATCGGGGAGAGCTGTAGTCCCTGGGCCTCACATGTGGTGCTTGTGAAAAATAAATGTGGTGCATGGAGGTTTTGTGTGGGCGCTTGAACAGTGTCACAGTTAAAACTCTTATCCTCTGCCCCGTGTGGATGACACACTGGACGCATTGGCGGGTTCAACTTGTTTCAGCACATTAGACTTTTCCAATGGCTTTTGGCAAGTTAAAGTTGCTAAAGAGGACAGAGAGAAAACTGCCTTTACAACTGGCTGTGGACTTTTCCAATGGCGGGCTATGCCGATGGGTCTCTCTAACTCTCCAGCGACATTCCAACGCTTGATGGAGCTTGTTCTGAGAGGTCTTCCATGGCACATCTGCATGGTGTATCTTGATGATGTTTTAATTTACAGCAAAACATTCAAGGAACATCTGTCTTATTTAAAGGAATTGTTCACAAGAATTGGGTCAGCAGGTTTGAAATTAAATCCAAAAAAATGCCACTTGGCTAGAGACCACGTGGTCTTCCTGGGCCATGTTGTGTCCCAGAAATGACTTCAGCCGGATCCACATAATACGGAAAAGGTGAGAAACTGGCCAACACCCAAGTCTCCTTCTGAAGTCAGAGCTTTTGTTGGACTCTGCTCCTACTACAGACGATTCATAAAAGATTTTTTAAAACATGCAGCTCCGCTTAACCAGCTTGTGGGCAAAAATGTAACTTTTGACTGGACAAAAAATTGTGAACTGTCATTCAATTATATGAAAGATGTGGTAACCTCTGCCCCAGTTGTGACACTGCCTGGTTGTAATATACCTTTTAGAGTCTACACTGATGCTTCAAAATATGCTGTCAGTGCAGTGCTGGCACAAAAGAAAAATGGGCTTGAACATGTGGTAGCATATGCCAGCCAGGCATTGAACCCTACACAGAGGCGCTGGTATACTTTTGATCGCGAGTTATGGGCGATTGTGTGGGCAGTAAGAGAATTTAAACACTACATCGGACTTTCATCATTTATTATTATCACCGACCATCGTCCTCTCTTGGCCCTTCGACGGATGGCCATTGATGATGATCCGACTGGTAGGAGGGGGAGATGGATCTTAGAGCTGGATCCACTGAATTGGACGATCATCTACAAAAGTGGGCATCACCACAAGAATGCGAATGCTCTGTCTAGACATCCTGATGTGCCTGACTGGGATAGCATGGGTCAAGGCGTTGAAAGCATGCAGGAAGTTAACATGGTGGGCTCCGAGCCTCCACCGACCAACCCTCCTATGACTTCTGTGTCTACAGATTAGGTGTCGGTACCGGACTCAAACATTGTTTCACAATGTAGGCTCTGTGTACATGATTTGTCATATGATGCTTCCTACCTGAGGGAATTGCAGCATTCTGACTCTGACATTGCAACTGTCCTACACTGGGTGCAGCTAGGCCAATGACCGCATAGAAGACACTTGAAAGGGGTCTCTAAATGCCTGAGGAAACTCTGAACCGAGTTCAATCGCCTTTCAATAAATGATGGATTATTGTGTCGTTCTTTTGTCTCTTCACTTACAAGTGACCCGGTCATTCAGTTTGTTGTTCCCTCTACCCTTGTACCCGACATACTTTTGCAGTTACATGGTGGTCCGGCCGCAGCCCATTTCTCTGCTGAACATGTGTGTGAGAAAGCGAGACTGACTTGTTACTGGCCTTCAATGTTTAAGGACATCAGAGAGTGGTGTGAGCAGTGCAGGGCTTGTCAGACTCGTCGTGGTCCCGTTCCAACACAACGTGCTCCAATGGGTGGCATGAATACCATACGCCCATTCGAGAGAGTAGCTACTGACATTTTGGAGCTTCCTTTGACTTCAAAGGGCAATCGTTATGTGCTTGTGGTGGAGGACTATTTCACTAAGTTTGTTAGTTTGTATGCTCTTCCTAATCAATCTGCACAGACCGTAGCTCGCTGTCTATTCGAGGACTATGTGTTGACTCATGGTATTCCAGAGACTTTACATTCTGACCAAGGGCGTCAGTTCGAGGCAGACATTGTTGATAGACTTTGTCAAATGCTTGGGATTCGAAAAACGCGGACTACTCCCTATCATCCGGAGTCAGATGGGATGGTTGAACGTTTTAACAGGACTTTGACCCATCAATTAGCGAAAACGCTGTTGACGTATGGTGGGGAATGGGACAGCTTTGTGAAACATGTAGCGTTTGCCTACAACACCTCGCCCCACTCAAGCACTAAATTCTCACCATATTTCCTTCCTCATGGACGGGAAGCAAGGGTCCCTGTCGACGTTTTAGTACCTGTCCGTGCATTTGATTCACAATCATCTTCGTCACATGCTGATTTCGTGTCTTCGTTGTTGTCTAGACTGCGCTCAGCCTTTAGTAGAGCACGCATGCACAGTGAGGAAGCATGTGAACGCCAAAAACTCTACCGTGATAAAAGTGTTCGTCATCTGCCCTATGCAGTGGGTACTATGGTGTGGCTCGATAATCCTGTTGAGAGTCGTATGAAACTGGCACCGCACTGGAAGGGACCTTTCAAGGTTGTGGAGGTAATGGACTCTTGCGGCGAACAAGGACTGATCTATCGGATCATAAATCCCATGGACAGTGATGACAGAGGGAAGGTGGTGCATTATAACAGATTGCGCCCTTATACACTGCCTGTTTCTCCTTTGTCAACTAATCTCTCTTTTGATGGTACGGATTCTTCTCAGGGTTCTACTCCCTCTGAGTCATTTTTATCTGGTTTGGACGTGGGAGTTTCTCCACAGAATCAGCATTCGGATTCTACTCAGGGACTGTGTACGCATGCAGATGTTGATTGCTTGATGCCAAGTTTGAGTAGGGCTGGTAGAGTGCAGACACCTCCTGGTTATTTAGATGACTTTGTTCTGTATTAAATGTCATTTGATGTTGTGTTCATGAGGAAGGGAGGATGTTAAATGAGGTGTGTAAATGGTAGAATGGAAATTGCTATGGATGTTTTAGTATTGCTTTTCATTCTGCATTGCATATACGTGTTCTGGGTGTGTTAACCATATGTGTAGGTATGTGTATATGTGTGTGTGGTTTTGGGGATTTTTTGGGTGTGTGTAAACGTGGACGTTTAATTTGAAGGGGGGGACGCATGTAAAATACTTTTTGGGTGTAATTGTGTGTGATAGCTCAAGAGGCGGCTGTGTCCATTTTATAGGTGTGTTATACATTTCTTTTTTTTCCCTCGGGACTTGCCGTAGGCAAGAGAGATTATTATCGCACCTGCCACAGTGATGCTGTTCTTGTGATGAAGCGCAATAAAAAGTCGGACTGGTTGTTTCACAGAATCCTGCGTCCATTTCTATTATTTTCTTAGTGAAAAGTAGAAACGCTCGGTTACAATGACAACCTAAACGTGTTGATCGTTCTCTGGATATAGCTAGTGTAGCCTGGACAAATGGACGACACGTGCAAGCGAATTCCTCTCACTTTTATTCTGCCAAGCTGTGAGGGACCACAAACCTGTGTGGATGTTGGAAGAAATGCGAAACCTGAAGACTTTTCATTGGTAAGAAAACGTCCGGCAACAGACCTACAACCCATCCGAGGCGCTTCTGTATGCCATCATGCACGACCACCGAGATTACGCACAATACTTGCTGAATCAGTTTCAGGACGTTGCTCTTGCAAATCCAGGAGAGCAATTCTGCTGTTATCCAACATCAGATTCACACCTGGAAATGGCTATCCGCCGTGGCAGGAATGACGTCATAGCGTTCATCCTTCAGGTGGTTCATAGAACACCTTCTCTGCGCTTATACATAAACCAGCGTGTGTGCAAACACGAGAGGGATGGCAAAACTCCACTACATGTGGCATGTGAGCTTTTACAACCACATACCGTCATAATATTATTGGGAAATGGGGCTTCACCGCAAGCTGAGGATCAGAATGGAATGACACCACTGGATCTTCTATTGAATAAACTTTGGACCTCCAAAGAGAATCCAAACTCCATTAAGTGTATTAGGGCTTTAAGAATGTGCATTGAGAACCTGCTCTTTTTCATGCCTAAGTTGCAGTTTAAAATGAAGAGCACACTTAAAGAGGATCAACTGTTCTGGTCCAAAATTCTGGGAGAGGAGCAGTATAACCTTCTAGTGGGAAGAATTCCTGCAACACTTTTTCTTACAGCTATGCAGAAAGTCTTGTCTCAACTGCCTCAACATGAATTTTCAGAAAGTCTTGATAAACTGCACATTCCAGCTTTTCTGAAACCTCACACACACCATTAACACAGTAAAAAGAGGCCTATGTTCTTACCATGCTTTTTGTTGTCTTTTTTCCCATTTTAATTTAATTACATTCAGTTTTATTAGTGTGGCATAAATTGAATGCTCAAAAGTATTACTATAACTTAAGAAAACAAACCTGTCTTCCAGTTCTCAAACGAAATAATGCTAAACCGCTTTTTAAAATATAAAAGGACAGTATTTTTATAGGAATAATCAATGAACCAGTAATGTATGTATTTCATAATGTTTTTAAGGAGTATGCAAATTAATTTTAAACAAATTACATTTTACTTTTATTTTATCACAGTTTTTAATGCTTGTTTTATTTATATAAATTTATATTTATATTTAGAATCGCAGTCTAAAGTCAATGAGAATGTAAAACCATTATAATGTTACTGTGCAGCATTTGATGCATCCAATATGCAGATGTCTTTCAGAGACTTCACTCCTACTATTTTGTTTTATGGACAGAGCTATAGTTTATTTCATATTTAATTTACAATTTAATTTTTTTGCATTGCATTATTATGAAATGATTATAACTACTGGAAAACAGATATTTATTATATGAAATCTGGGGCATGTGTCTGCCAACAGTATTATTATGCAAACCTGAAAGTGTATTTCTGTGAACTGTGCAGCTGTGATTTAACAGTAACCATTATTATATGTTATTTATGTGTATATTATAAGTTATTTACGTCACTGTGGACAAAAGAAAAAGGGTTATGCATATTAAAAAAAATCATTCTTACCTCTTCGGAAATCATTTGTGTGTGTGTGTGTGTGTGTGTGTGTGTGTGTGTGTGCGTGCGTGCGTGCGTGTGTGTTTGTTTGCATGTCTATCTTTATGTCTAAATAAGTATTACTAACCTGTGACAAGTTTCTCAACCCAAACACACACATTTACACTCCATCTTTTAGCAGTTGGAGCGTATATAACGAATTCCATGGCAATGATGGATGGATTACGTACTGATCCAGGTGTATAAGGGAGAGGACTAACATTACTTTAGCCTACCCTTAACACCAGCATGTCACTTATGTATTGCCATTGCTGTGCTTCTGCTTCACCCTCTGATCTTTACTCTATTTTGAGGTTGAGCTTCAAGCAATTTTTCTGCCTTAGCTAATATACATTTGTTCCATGATTCACTTGGTGTTGCTATAGCTGACTTTACTGTTTCCAAATATAAATTTATTATTTAAAAAAATCATATGCTAGGTAGGAATCGATACTGATATGTAAGAATACATGTGTGGTGGTTGCTTCTGACCTGAACAACTACTGGAGATACTGTATGTAGTCAGCAGATGGAGACATTTACCCTGTAAGACCCACACATAATTAGAATATACCTTTTCTGTTTTCTCTCTCTCTCTCGCTTTCTCTCTGAGTATTACCCTACTGCAGGTATATAATATAAGTATTAATATACATTTTACATATATTGTGCATATAGATAGTACTAACTAATAATATATACTATCCTAACCAATTTGTGTTCTCTGTGAATCTTGGTTTCTGTGACTTTTAAATGTATTTGAGATTTATTGCCTATTATAGCTGACTAGCATGCATTATTCAAGTAACTCTTTACAATAAGCTTTATACACATGGACATTTTTTGGGGTGTGATGATTTAACTAAAATGATACATGCAGCCACAGCAGCAAAAGTAGTGTAAACAAACATCAGAAATCAGAAAAACAAACAAACAAAAAATTGTTAACAGACAAATCTTGTGCTCAATCTGCCACTAATGCAAGTAGTTCTTCTGGTCAGTCAAGTAATGTAGTGCACAAAAATCCCCTTTATTCTTCTACATTAACCTCAACCCTATTATTTAGAATTTTGCCAAGATTTTTAACTTACACAAAAAGCCTATTATGTTGTAGGTTTACAAAAATCTATACAAATTTAAAAATGTTTAACAATTCCACAATACCATTGCTGTTTTTTCAATTGGTTATGCATTTTAAGTGTAACCCTTCTTATATAAAGTAATGAGTCGCCCCGGCTGCATGCATCATACCCAAATTCAGTTAAATCATCACACCACAACACAAAAAGTCCAGATTCATTTAAAGCTCATTGTAGAGGGTTACTTGACTAATACAAGCTATTTTTATGGCATTTGTTTCTTATCTTTATAAAATATTTCTTTGTATTTTAATTAGTATTTATTTTTTATTTATATATGGACAATCCATATGTGCTCAATCTGCCACTAATACAAGTAGTTTTTCTAGTCAGTCAAATAATGTAGTAAAGTAAAAAAACACTTTATGCTTCTACATTCAACTTAACCCTATCATATTCCACAATTACATTTTGGCATTTTGACAAGATTTGTTTTTTTAAACAAACAACCTGTGTTATAGGTTGACAAAAAATGTTCATGTTCACCACCTCTGAGGAGAGGTGCAAATTATGACTATGCATCTCTGGTGAGTAGTATGTTTTTGTCATGTTATTAGACAAATATTTATATATGTAAAATGCCTCTCTCTCTGTAATGCCAAATGCGTTGTTATATTGCTTTTTTGTATTGTAATAGTGGTTTCTATAATTGCAACATGATAGTGGTGGTATTAAGAGGTGGATTAGGGCGGGTAAGTCCCTACTGAGGGCCCAGGTACCAAATGCACAGCCCGCCACTGCAAATTACGCTATGCTTCCTTTTTCCGCGTTGTTCCAAATTATGTGTACCAGACTCGGGCACTGGTAAAGCTCATGACACATTATTCCTGAAATTGGGTTGGAGTGGTTACCCTGGATGATGATTATAGCACAGCAGTCCTTGAGAACTTTGTAAAAGATTAACTTGTGTGTATTCAGTTCCAGGAAGTGTTACCAAATTACTTAGGTTTGATGAATATTAAAGAGAAAATAAAGATGGCAGCCTATTGGATTGAGTCCTCGAATGCCATAGTCATTCTGTTTATTCTAAGACCAGAACATGTCCAGATGTTATTTGAGGAGATGATTAAGAGAAACATTAGTCGTGTCTGGATTGATAGTGATTCCTGGTCTGCAACACGATTTTTAATAAAGATGAAAGACATTAACAAAATGGGAGACATACTCTTAGGTTTTACGTTTGTCACAGGAAAAATTCACGGCTTTAAATACTGTGGGGAACCTTAGACCAAGTACAGGGGCAAGGAATGATTACATCAGTGAGTACAAACAAATTCACTCCAACTGCATCCAGAGTCAGCAACCAGTGAGCTCATTTCATCTGGATTGCAATGAGACAGATAATCAAGTCAAGTCAAGTCAAGTTTATTTGTATAGCGCTTTTCACAACAGACATTGTCTCAAAGCAGCTTTACACAAATCAGCAGTGATGGTGAATGGTGTGAATTTGTCCCTGATGAGCAAGCCGTGGCGACTGTGGCAAGGAAAAACTCCCTTAGATGTTATGAGGATAATAACTATATTGTTCACAATGTGTATCTGACAGTACCTTACACTCAGAGAGTGGCAATCTACACCGCTGTTAATGCCATCAAGAAGCTTTTAAAATGCAACAGCACAACTTGCTCTAGAAACAGTAACTTCCTGCCCTGGAAGGTAATAATCAATTTTTAATACCAATAAAAGTTTTACAATGTGTAAACTCACTGCTTACATACCGGTAGAAGCATGGAGATGTTTAGAAGAGATGGCAGTGTAGTTATTAACCAGATTGTTTAACAAGATTCTGGAAGTTGAGAGGATGCCTGAGGAATGGAGAAGGAGTGTGCTGGTACCGATCTTTAAGCATAAGGGAGATGTACAGACCTGCAGTAACTACAGGGGAATTAAGTTGATCAGTCACACCATGAAGTTACAGGAAAGAGTAGTGAAAGCCAGGCTGAGAGAAGAGGTGACCATCTGTGAGCAGCAGTATGGTTTCATGCCGAGGAAGAGCACCACAAATGCATTATTTGCTTTGAGAATGTTGATAGATAAGGACAGAGAAGGACAGAAGGAATTGCATTGTGTATTTGTGGATTTAGAGAAAGCGTACAAGAGAGTGCCAAGAGAGGAGTTGTGGTAATGTATGAGGAAGTCAGGTGTGTCAGAGAAATATGTGAGGGTGGTGAAGGACATGTATGAGGACAGTGTGACAGCAGTGAAGTGTGCAGTAGAAATGACAGACTGGTTCAAGGTGAAGGTTGGATTGCATCAACGATCGGCCCTGAGCCCTTTCCTGTTTGCAGTGGTGATGGACAGGTTGACGGACGAGAAAAATGAGAGGAGGGCAGTGGAATAATGGCTCAATGGATCTTGTGCTCAATCTGCCACTAATGCATGTAGATTTTCTGGTCAGTCAACTAATGTTGCGAACAAAACCCCCTTCAAACTGTAAAGAACATATAGAATGCAGAATGAGTGCATGATGAATATAGAAGTTCTGAGATAGGAATTTGTCATATTACCTCACACAGCCATTGAGTACCGCGTTCACCTCATCTATGACCCACATTAAACTTAACTCTATTACATTTCACAAATACATTTTGACATTTCGACAAGATTTGTCACTTGTGAAATTTATATTTTTAATTTTATTTAAAAAATATTTTTAAAAGCTTATGTTATAGGTTTACATACTGTCAGGGTGCGAGTGAAACAGGAGGCGGACGCCGGAATACAGCTCGCTCAGGTTTAATAATAAGATGAGGGAGAGAGATACACACTCACACACTCACACAAGCATGTACACACGCACACACGCACACACACACGGTAGTCCTTAGGTTGAAAGAGTCCGAGGTGAGCTAGGGGAGAAGTGTAGCTGATCTGAGATGCGCGGGGAGGAGAAGCACAGCCGGTACCGGATAGTAGAGTCCGAATGGGACGGACAGAGGAGAGTACTGCATGCAACCGTGAACCCATGCAGCAGTACGTAGCATCTAACACATACAATAACGAACAAGGGAGTGAGTGTGAGTGAGGAGCTTATATAGAAGCGGGGTGGAGTGATGATGAGCCCCAGGTGAGCGTGATTATTCCTGGGACTCCAGAGAGAGTGGAGGCATGAGTGATGATGAGCTCCAGGTGTGCTTGGTTAAACCTGGAGCTCTAGGGAGAGCGGAGGCATAGAGAGCCACCAAAGGGGGCATGGCAGGTGGATCCCTGACATTACCCCCCGCCCAGAGGGGGCGGCACCTGACGCCCCAAACCCACTGATGCCCGGAGGGCCAGGGCACTCGGAGGAGGACCCCGGTGTCCATCCAGGGTCGAAAGGGACCTGGTCAGAACCGCCTGTAGCAGAGACCTGAAACCGAGTGACGTACTTGGCAGCAATCAGGGGCGGATTGACGCCCACTGGGGAGGTCTGGAGCGGAGTGATGTCCAGCACAGAGGACGGGAGCGTAACGATGCCCACCCCAGAGACCCGGAACGGAGTGACGCCTTCGGCGGAGACCTGGACCGAAGGGGTGCCAACCACGGAGGTCAGGAGCGGAGCTATGTCCATCGTGGAGATCGGGGAATGAGTGATGCATTCGGTGTAGACCGGGAGCAGAAAAGCGTCCTCGGTGGTGTCCAGAGGCCGAGTGACGCCCACGGCGGAGATGAGGAACACCGTGACACCTTCGCAGGGGCTGTGAGCCGTGACAACACCTCCAAAGGAACTTGGGAGTGCTTCATCATCCCCTGAGGGACCTGGAGGAGAAACATCGCCCGGAAAGGGACCAGGAGGTGTTACGTCGGCCGGAGAGTAACCCGGAGGCGAAGCGTCACATGGAGCGGAACGCTGAGGCATGACTTTGCCTTTAGAAGGTCTAGGAGATGTGGCTTTGCCTTTTGGGAGACTTGGGGCTGAGACCTCTTCGTCGGAGGAGCTCTTAGGCGATACGCTGCCGACAGAGGAGCACGGGGGCGAGACGCAGCCGACGGAGGAGCCCGGGGGCGAGACGTCACCGACAGAGGAGCCCGGGGGCGAGACGTTGCCGACGAAGGAGCTCAGGAGAGAGATGTCGCTTTCGGAGGAGCTCGGAGGAGAGACGTCGCCATCGGTGGAGCTCAGGAGAGAGACGTCGCCATCAGAGGAGCTCAGAGGAGAGACTTCGCCATCGGAGGAGCTCGGAGGCGAGACGTCGCCATCGAAGGAGCTCTCGAAGACTCTGTGGAGCGGAGAGGAGCCCTCTGTTGAGACCCTGTGGAGCGGAAAGGAGCCCTCTGTGGAGACCCTGTGGAGCCGAGAGGAGCTCTCGGAGACTCTGTGGGGCGGAGAGACGTCACCATCGGAAGAGCTTGGGGCTGTGGTGTCACCCTCAGAAGAGTCTGGGACCGCGACATCACAGCCGGATGGCTCTGGAAGCGACCTGGGGCTGTCCGAGGAACCGTGGGTTACCATGCCACCTTCATCGGTGGTCGGAGGCGATATGACCTCTTTCTTGTGGCCAAACGGCGGTGCGACGACCCTCTTGCGGCCAGGCGGCGGTGCAATGACCCTCTTGCGACTAGGCAGCTGTTCGACGTCCCTTTTGTGGCCAGGCGGCACGACGTTCCTTTCGCGGCCAGGCGGCGGCACGACGTTCCTTTCGCGCCCAGGCGGCGGCACAACGTTCCCTTCGCGGCCAGGTGCCGGCACGACATTCCCTTCGTGGCTAGGCGGCGGTACGACGTCCCTTTTGCAGCCTTGGGCACACTGGAGCGGAGCTGTGCTCTCTTGGAGGTCCTGGAGCAGGGTGAGGATCTCCTGGAGGCCCAGGGGCGGAGTAGAGCCGTCTTGCAGGACCTGGAGCAGGGCGGAGATCTCCTGGAGGTCCTGGGTCGAAGCGGTGCCATCCTGGAGGGCCTGGAGCAGGGTCTGGAGCAGGGTGGTGATCCCCTGGAGGTCCTGGGACGGAGCAGAGCTCTCCGGGATAATCTGGTGCGAAACCGAGCTCTCCGGGAAACACTGGAGTGGATCCGTGTTCTCGGGAGCGGGAGAGAGATTGTGGAGATCCGCGGTGACCATCCCTAGTTCCCTGGTGAGAAGCCGGATGAACCGGGCGCACAAGCCGAATTCGCCTCCAGTCGCACTCCACAACTCACGGACCAGAGAGAGGGATTCTCCAGACAGTAGAGAAATGTGGAGCGCGATCTTACCTGCTTCAGTGGGGTAAGAGGAGGAATAAAGGTCCATGTGTTCACAGACGCACCGTATAAATCCATGACATCATCACGGGGGCGTGGCGCTGCCGAGCATGACCCGCGTGAAACGGCAGCGGACTTCCAGGTTTTCCCCGAGGCGGAGCTTGGTGGCCGCGAAAGGGACGTTAAACCGCCGCCTGGTCGCAAGAAGGAGGTCGTACTGCCTCCGACTGCCTATGACGGTGGCATGGCAACCCACGGCTCCTCTGACAGCCCGAGGCCGCTTCCAGAGCCATCTGGCAGTGATGTCGCGGTCCCAGTCTCTTCTGAGGGTGACACCACAGCCCCAAGCTCTCTCTGGAGCTCCAGGCTTAACTATGAACACCTGGGACTCATCACTCCACCCCGCTCCTACATAAACCTCTCACTCACACTCACTCCCCGTTTGTTATTGAATGTGTTGGACGTTAATGCCGCTGTATGCTTATGTGTTCAGTGTTTCATACAGGACTCCGCTATCCTGTACCAGCTGCGCTTCTCCTCCCCGCGCATCTCGGATCAGCTACGCTTCTCTCCAGCGCACCTCGGACTTTCTCAGCCAAAGGACTGCCATGTGCGTGTGTGTGTGTGTGTGTGTGTGTATGTGTGCTTGTGTGTGTCTCTCTTCCTCGCTCTTGTCATTTAAACCCGAGCGAGCTGTACTCCGGCTTCCACCTCCCGTTTCACTCGCACCCTGACACTTGAGGTCCAGTGTAAAGTTTTCACGGTCAGTGGTGGTTTGGGGAGTCATGTCATCTGCTGGTGTTGGTCCACTGTGTTTTATCAGGTCCAAGGTCAGCACAGCCGTCTACGTCTATGTTTTAGAGTGCTTCATGCTTCTTTCTGCTGACCAGCTTTATGGAGATGCTGATTTCAATTTGCAACAGGGCACCTGCCCACACTGCCAAAAGTGCTAATACCTGGTTTAATGACCATGGTGTCCATCTGCTTAATTGGCCAGCAAACTAAAACCCATAAACAGTCTATTGGGTATTGTAAAGAGGAAGATATGAGACACCAGACCCAACAACGTAGAAGAGCTGAAGGCCGCTGTCAGAGCAAGCTGGGCTTTCATAACACGTCAGTACTGCAGTAATTCATGGAAAGGGAGCCCCAACTGATTATTGAGTTCTGTACATGTACATACGTTTCAGTAGTCCAACATCCAAAATGTTTTTTATATTATTATTAATATTTTATTTATTTATTAGTCTTAAGTAATATTCTAATTTTCTGAGCTACTCAATTTTGGGTTTTCATTAGCTGTAAGCCATAATCATCAAAATTAAAAGAAATAAACACTTGAAATATATCAGTCTGTGTGTGATAAATCTATATAATATACAAGTTTTATGTTTTTTGTATTGAATTACTAAAATAAATAAATAAATGTTTTTGAAGATATTAAAATTTATTGAGATGCACCTGTAAGCATTAGAACAAATAATAATTAATAAAAGATAAAGCCATTTTATGTTAGCCACTAACACTTCAGGGTGTGAGCGAAACAAAAGGCAAAAGCTGGAGTACAGCCCATTTGGGTTTTAATGGCATGTGTGAGAGAGAGATACACACGCGCACACACACACACACACACACACGCGCACATGGCAGTCCTTCGGTTGAAAGAGATAGTCCGAGTTACGCATAGGGAGACGCGTAGCTTACCGGGATGCACAGGGAGGGGAAGCGCAGCCGGTATGGGATTCTGGAGTCCGAATGAAATGGATGAGAGAAGTCCTGTATGAAAACCGGAACACGAAAACATGCAGTACGGGAAGTCCAACATAAACAATAACGAACCGGGGAGTGAATGTGAGTGAGGGGTTTATGTAGGAGCGGGGTGGAGTGATGATAAGCTTCAGGTGTGCCTCGTTAAACCTGGAGCTCCAGGGAGAGTGGAGGCATGAGTGATGATGAGCTCCAGGTGTGCGTGGTTAAACCTGGAGCTCTAGGGAGAGTGGAGGCATAGAGAGCCACCAAAGGGGGCGTGGCAGGTGGATCCCTGACAACACTAGTGGGATTGTGGCACATACTCCAAATATTAAGTGAAAGCAAAAAAAAAAAAAAAGAAGGTAATATGCAAATATGCAAATATGCAAATCTCATCCTGCCACCAATGCATGCAGTTTTTCTGGTTTGTCAAGTAATGTAGTGAAAAGAAACTTTTTAAACTATGTATGAGCTGAAAAAATGCAGAATGAGTGCATGATGAAAAAATAAATTGCCACATTAAATCACACATCCACTGAGTACCACATTAATTTTCTATCATTTCAACTATGGCCTTATACTTATGCAGCACAGTAAAATTCTTTCTTTGCATATCCCAGCTGGGGTTGAAGCATACTGGGGCTTGATCTCCCAACCTTAAATGCGTGTGTGTGTGTGTGTGTGTGTGTGTGTATGTATATATATATATATATATATATATATATATATATATATATATATATATATATAGTCTTTTTATTTATATTTGCTAAATGTAAGATATGTAAATTGTCTGTTAAAGGCATGAATACCAGTATTTACTACATAAATATTCAATTGAAGCGATTCTGCAATTAATTTTTTATTTAAATTGTCATAGCATATTTTTGCAGAAACTGATGCCATTTAGTTTTAATTATTTACATTAAAAAATATCTTAGTGTCAGCATGATGTTAAAAAAAATAAGCATGTTTAAAGTGGGGTGGTTTCACATGAATCACTATCTAAATGTATCAGATACCCTCAAATGTTCACAAATGACACATTTTTACATTTAACAACATCAAAAAAGAGGAACCTGAGCTCAGAATTTAACTATGGAGCTTTTATAGCTTTTATATGGAACCCTTTTGTTTTTGAAGAATGATAAACCACTATGTAATTTACACACATTACATACAGTTCATGTAAGCACATCTTGCAGTTTTCTTTTTCTATGATAATTCTTCAGTATTTTAATGCCACTTTCAGTAAGTGACTGTATTCAGCACAGTAATGGTTAACATTCTTTCAATGGCTGTTGTACCTGTTCTACGACTTTTCAAAACAAATGAAGGGCGTCCCTTTTCCCTTTTCCTTTCCATTTCAGACTTCATTTTTATTTCACCAGTGTGAAATAGAAGGTCAGTTTTCACTTCTCCACACCATGGCAACCTGCAGTCCTCATCTGTATCTTTATGTCCTGGGGCTACCTGTAATGATAGGATTGATGGCACATTGTGATTTAATGCAGTCTCATTTTGGAGCTTATTTGCAGGGTGACATTGTCATAGGAATTCTAGAATCAGTTCATTCTAACGTAAAAGCCCTTGAAAATCGGACAAGTCCAGAAATGTATACTTGCAATGAGTGAGTATTAAGGAAAAATGTAATGTGTTATATATATATATATATATATATATATATATATATATATATATATATATATATATATATATATATATATAAGTGTGCCTCTTTCTAACCTGTTTTTTTATTTATTTATTTTTCTTTCTAGCTATGATTATATACCATTTGTAACGTCTTTAGCTGCAATTTACACAATTGAAGAGATCAATAACTCTAGCTTCCTTCCTGGTATCAAGCTTGGATATCTGATGTGTGATGCTTGTGCATATGGTACCAAAGCTTTGGAATGTGTGGAGCGCATGCTTGCTGTTAATGGGTCACCTGCTGTCCTCTCTGATTACACAAACTTCACTTCACCCATAAAAGTATTCTTAGGTGAAAGATACTCAGAATTGTCTATTCCTGTTGCAAAGCTACTCAGTCTCTACATGATTCCCCAGGTAAAAATATTGAAACTTTTTGTTTCAGCTTTACTAGAGTTGGTTTCATCTGAAAACCTGATATGAATTTGTGTTTTGGAAATACTTTTAATAATTTGAATTCTATTTTCCAATAAATTGCGATTTAATACTGAATATACAGAAATTTTGATTTTTAAAATATTGACATTGACAAAAAAAAAAGATGTGTACTAGGTCCAGCAAGAAAATAAATAATTTCGACAGACACATAGAGCGATATTTAAAAAATTGTGAACCCTTGAAGATCATGCAGCCAGTTTCTTTTTGATCCTTCAAAATAGGTTGAACAGCGCATCTTGAAACCCTAGCCTTCTTTGAAATTTTTGCCTGAAAAAGAGCTTTCTGATGCAGTGTAACTACTTTGTGGCTTGTTGCTGTTTCAACTAAATGACTGTGTTTCAACATGCATATAAAATGTATTATCATTAGCACCTGCTTGGTATAATTGGTTGATCATACAACTGACTGATCCTACAATCCTGATCCTCACTTTGTGCAAGTGTATTGCAAAGATAGTCACACCATATATACATGACATTGCCAAATGTATTGGGTCACCTGGTCATAATTATGGTATGTGATATTTGAGCAGTGCATTCCAAATTTAGTCCCAATTTGCTTGTATAACTCCCTCCACTCTTCTGGGAAGATGTTCCACTAGATTTTGGCATGTGCTTATGGATATTTGTGTTCATCAGCCACTAGGGCAGGGGTGGCAAACCCGCGGCTCGCAAGCCGCATGCGGCTCTTACGTTCATATCGAAGTTTGTGTTTGTTTGTTTTTTAATGTGCGTGTTCGCTTTGCTTAAGTTCAATACGGTATTTTTAAGACTTAAATGAGCTTGCCCCTACTGGGAAACTTCGCGGTATATCAGACCTTGGCATGAGGCCAATCGTAAATTACAGGGATGCACCGAAAATTTCCGGAAATACCTCAATCACCGAAACAACACGGCAGAACCACAATTGTAATGACGCAATAAAAAAGCGCAGCAGCACACGGTTATCTGGATAAGAGCAACATGTCTGCGGTGTGCGGAGAGCGATGTGCAAAACATGCAATGCTGAAATTTGAAGAGGAGGTGTATCTGCAAAGAGTTTTCCCAAGTCGGGTTTAATTTATCACCTGAAATACAAACATCCCGATTGCCATTCTAAATATGAGAAGAATGCGGCGCAGAAAAGTAAAGTCAATCCGAGCATGCGCACTCCGTCTGTACAGGACGTTTTTGAAAAGGCAGGAAAGTTTTCCAGTGATGGTGCTGAGGCAAAAAGCATAACACAAAAAATTATGGATTTCATTGCCATTTGAATTTAATTTTCATTTCGGTGCATCCCTAAAATATTATCGTTGGTGTGGACCTCTGACACAAATCAGGTTTCTCATGTGGCCCCTTGTGAAAATTAATTGCCCACCCCTGCGGTATATTCATCTCACACACATGCGCGTTTGACGAAAATACCATATTGAATTCTAACGAAGTGAACACGCACATAAAAAACACACAAAGTCTGTGTTTTCTACCCTGAAACACGTGAAATCAAAGCACCGATCTGTTCTGACTGACACACGTGAAAGCATTGCTTCGAGAAGCAACAACGGAATACGAGGCAGATTGGATTGAGAGAGGATTGTTCAAGGCAAGGAATGCCAAAAGTCCCACTAAGTAACATGCATTGTAAAAGAAAAACGCTATTGTAAATTATTATATTTTTGTTTGTGGACTTGGTTAAACTAAGAGTTTGTGTGTGTGAGGCAGTGCACACAATGTTCATTGTTGAAAATGACTGGCCTGTGGTCTTAGTACTGTAGGAGTCAATTTCTGTCATTATGTTGGTGTGTGATATATACAATAAATCTGGCTGAGCAGAGGTGTGTGTGTGTGTGTGTAAGAGGAAGGGATGGGTGATGTTCATGTGTGCCATGTGTATGATGTGGCTCTTTGCGGTAACACAGTCAAAAATGTGGCTCTCGGTCTCTGACTGGTTGGCCACCCTTGCACTAGGGTATTATGAAAGTCAGGTACTGATGTAAGCGAGGAGACCTGGGGTGCAGTCAGTTTTCCAATTCATCCCTAAGGTGTTCAGTAGGGATGAGATCAGAGCTCTATAGCAGGCCACTCAAGATCTTCCTCTCCAAAGCATGTCAACCATATCTTCAAGGAGCTCACTTTGTGCACAGTGGCATTGCCATGCTGGAGAAGGTTTGGGTTTCCAAGTTCAAGTGAACGCAAAATTTGATTATTGTTCATCTAAAGACGTACAATTGAGTGCCTCCAGCTTTGTGGTAACAGTTTGGAAAAGAACCACCAATGGCAGGGGAGGTCTGGTGAATACTTTTGGCAATATAGTGTATATAGATATATTTGTGTGTGTGTGTGTGTGTGTGTGTGTGTGTGTGTGTGTGTGTGTGTGTGTGTGTGTGTGTGTAAATGCCAATTTCTATGTAAATGTTTTTAATTAATATTCTTTTTTACTACCTTAACAGATTAGTTGCAGTTCTACTGCACCAGTACTGAGTGACAAATTACGCTATGCTTCCTTTTTCCGCGTTGTTCCGAATGATGTGTACCAGACTCGGGCACTGGTAAAGCTCATGACACATTATTCCTGGAACTGGGTTGGAGTGGTTACCCTGGATGATGATTATGGCAGAGCAGTCCTTGAGAACTTTGTAAAGGATTTACAGGATGAACTTGTGTGTATTCAGTTTCAGGAAGTGTTACCAAATTACTTAGGTTTGATGAATATTAAAGAGAAAATAAAGATGGCAGCTGATCGGATTGAGTCCTCGAATGCCACGGTCATTCTGCTTATTCTAAGACCAGAACATGTCCAGATGTTATTTGAGCAGATGATTAAGAGAAACATTAGTCGTGTCTGGATTGCTAGTGATGCCTGGTCTACAACACGATTTTTAATGAAGATGAAAGACATTAACAAAGTGGGAGACATATTAGGTTTTACGTTTGTCACAGGGAATATTCCTGGCTTTAAAGACTATCTGGGGAACCTTAGGCCAAGTCCAGGGGCAAGGAATGATTACATCAGTGAGTACAAACAAATTCGCTCCAACTGCAACCAGAGTCAGCAGTCAGTGAGCTCATTTCATCCAGATTGCAACGAGACAGATGATAACTACCTTCTTCACAATGTGGATCTGACAATAGCTTACACTCAGAGAGTGGCAATCTACGCCATTGCTAATGCCATCAAGAAGCTTTTAAAATGCAACAGCACATCTTGCTCTGAAAACAGTAACTTCCTGCCTTGGAAGGTAATAATCAATTTTTAATACCACTAAAACCTTTCGGAGGGGAACACTCACTGCTTACTGTAATCAACTGTATTTATAGAAATTAGAAACCTCATGTGATAATGTTCACATTCAGACATCATTATTGGGACATTTCAGACAAGCAAAGTTAAACAGTACCAAAGTGCTATGGGTTTACGCAGGCAAGGTTTTAACCACAAAATCAAAAAAATACCTATGTTATATAATGAAAATTCTACATCAAGTAACAGCATGCATACATTGTACAAATTCAGAAAAACAATTACACATAAGGTCATGAATTTCTTACAAATGTACACTGACTGTCTGCCTTCTGTATGTGTTGTTTGTATTTTACAAACTTTTTCATCACTTTTATGTTCAGCTTATAAGCATTCTTCGTGAGATAAACTTCACCGTGGATGACCAGACATATTCCTTTAATAAAGATGGTGATTTTGAAAATGGTTACGATTTTGTCATGTGGAAGAAGAACGGTGAGGAAAGAGTACTTGAAGTGGTTGGGAAATACCTTATTAGCAGTAACAATATCGATGTCTATGAGGACAAAGTATCATGGTTTAACAACACAGTAAGAGAAAAATAAAGCATTAGTATATATGATACATAATTAGCACAACCGCATCATTAAGGATTGGTTTGTAATGAAATTACACCTCTCTCTTCATATTAAGGTTCCCAAATCCAGGTGTTCAAAAAATTGTTTACGAGGAACACACAAGCTTTTATTAAATAAGCCATGCTGCTTTACCTGTGTCAACTGTACTGCTGGAGAGTATTCTGACCAGGAGGGTGAGTACAATTAAATACATGTAAAATTAAACAAAACATCCTAAAATTAAGAAACTAGTTCAATTTCAAGTTCAATATAGTTTTTCTTAAAGTTATAATCTTAAAAAATTACTATAATTTTCTCAGCGAGCTAGCTGAAGCTTGGCTTAACCACAAGAAACATGATTCCCTTGTAAACAATAATAGCTGACTAATTATATCATGTATTGGTTGATATAAAAAGTAAGAATTAAATTGAATTAAGCTCCAAAACACCTATCTTTCCCATCTCCCTGTTATGTTTCCGATGGTTTTATATCACTGTCTGATTTGAATACAATGCCTTTTTTTACAAATACAACCCCAATTCCAAAAAGTTGGGACACTGTAAAATGTAAATAAAAACAGAATGCAATGATTTGCAAATCTCGTAAACCCATATTTATTCAAAATAGAACATAGAAAACACATCAAATATTTCAAATGAAATGTCTTTATGGAAAGAAATAATGTAATTTCTAGCAGGTTTGAAAAAGTTGGGACAGTGCCAAAAATTATGTTCCAGTAAGTGCTATTAAAATTAAATATTTGGAAAAATATTTTGCAACTAATTAGGTTATTTGACAAAAGGTCAGTAAGATGATTGGGTATAAATAGTGCATCTTAGAGAGGCAGAGCTTCTCCAGTTTGTGAAAGACTGGGTCTACAAATTGTGGAAGAATTTTAGCAGAATATAATTTTTATGGAATAACAAAAAATTGCAAAACAGTTGAATATCTAATAATGAACAGTACATAATATCATCAAAGGTTTCAAAAAATCTGGAGAAATCTCTGTGCACAAGGGACCACTGCGAAAATTAATATGGGATGCCGGTGATCTTCGAGCCCTCAGGTGGCACTGCGATTAACACAGTATTAATTCTAAAATGGAAGTCACTGCATGGGCTTATTAACAACCCCAAAAATCATTGTCCGTGAATACACTTTACCCGGTCATCCACAAATGCAGGTTAAATCTCTATAATGCGAAGAAATTGGCATGCGTAAACATAATGCACTGCCATCCTCTCTGGGCCAAAGCTCATTTAAAATGTAATGAGACAAAGTGGAAAAATGTTTTGTGGTCAGACAAATTGAAATTTTGAGAAATCATTCCTCTCCCAAAACTCAAGCAACTGTCAGAAACTGCCTCCTCAGTTCCCAGATGTATACGAAAAGAAGACATGATGCTACACAGTGGAAAGCATGGCCCTGTCCTGATTTTTCTGACACCTGTTGCAGCCATCAATTATTTTTATTTTATTTTAAAATAGTAAATCTTGAGGTGTAACGGTATACAAATTCATGGTTCCGTATGTACACTGTTTTTTAAGTCACGATTTTGCTCAATTTAGGTACAACATTTATTTATTACATTTTATTGTTAATAGAATATGGATTTAAGAGGTTGCAAATCATTGCATTCTGTTTTTATTTACATGTTGCACATTGTCCTAACATTTTTTAAATGGGGAATGTATCTTAGTCCAGCTAATCAAATATATGGTAAAATTTTTAAGTAAAGGCAAGGACCGCAGACGATTCACATAAAAACTTTGGCTTTATTAGGCTTTTGCTTTTAATTAACTTTTTTTTTAATCCAGAGCAGACACCTGACTCTGTAGATAAAATATAGATCAGATAATTCTTTTAATTCAAGGAGAGATACTGGTATTTGCGATATATGAGAGATGTCGCATCAATATACAGTATGTCTAGATCAAATATAACATAGGGAATATAACACAGAAATATTTATTAAGTTTTTAGAATAACAAGCTTATCCAATGTAATATTACTTGTGGAAGCCTCTTCCTAGCACTCATTTCAAGCTATTCACTTGCACTTAAAACTGTAAAAAAAAAAAAAAAAAAAAAAAAATGAGCCGCTCCTTTGTTATTATTTATAATTAGTTAAGGTACGCTCAAACAAAAATAAAAAAAATAAAAAAAGAAGTTTAATTTTGACTCTATATTAATTTCATCACCAGATGTTATTTATGTCTAGATGGATGGATAGATGGATATATTTATTCAGTTTCAATATTTTGTTTATTTATTTATTTTCATTACAAAACAAAAAGAAATCATAAGTAATAAGTGGTAATTGTATATATAGTCTATATGTGCAAATGTTTGTGGACACCTGACCATAATATTTTTTTGTGCTTTTAAACATAACCTCTATTCTTTTGGGAAGATGTTCCACTAGATTTAGGAGTATGGCTATTGAGGTTTGTGCTCATTTAGCCCCAAAGGTGTTAGTAAAGTCAGGTACTGATGTAGGTGAGGAGGCCTGGGGTGCAACAGCGTTCCAATTCATCCCAAAGGTGTTAAGTAGGGTTGAAGTCAGAGCTCTATAGCAGGCCACTCAAGATCTTCCACTCCATCCCAAATCTGCATGAAGTTCACTTTGTGCACAAGGACATTGTCATGCAGAACATGTGGTAACATTTTGGGGAAACACCACATATGGCAGGAAAATTGAGGGGTCGCAATACTTTTGTTCATTCATAAAGTAGGGAATATAAATTTGTGCTAGTCATCCTCCTGCATTTAAACTTATAATGTTCCACTTTTTCTCCACACAGATCAAGCCTTGTGTAAGAAGTGTCTAAACGGTACTTCTCTTCCTGGATCATCAGAATGTGTGGAATGGCGGCTGGGGATTTTGAATTGGTCAGCAGGGCATTCTATTGTGGCGATAATTGGAACAGCAATAGGCATACTTCTGTTAGTGTCCTCAATTATCATTTTAATTAAGTACAGATCGTATCAAGTAACACAGGAAAATTTGATTTTGCTGTGTATCATGCAGATTGGATTAATTGTAAGCTTTGGAAGTCTAATAGCCTTTTTAGGTGATCCAAGCTCCCAACATTGCATGACACAACAGGCAATGTATGGTCTTGGATGCACGCTCGCTATATCATGCATTCTAGTTACAGCCTTCCATTCATTCTTAATCTTTATGTCCATTGACCCATATACACAGCGCTACTTAAGCAGGTTTAATAAGTCTTATGTCAACATATTCATCCTCACTGCTGTTCAAGGTCTCATTTGCCTTTTCTGGTTTATATTTGATCCTCTTACAGTTTACGAAAGTCAATCAAAATACGATCCTCTTACAATGAACCGTCTGTGCAATCAAGGGTCATTTGCTGGCTTTGCCATGATGCATATATACATTGCTCTTCTGGCTCTGTTTTCTTTCATACTTGCCTTTAAAGGAAGAGAGAATGAGACTGAGCCTATAGCCTTCAGCATGCTCTTTCATTTGTTTGCCTGGCTATGTTTTATCCCACTCTTTGTTGCATATGAGGAACAGCGGCCAATTATTCAACTCTCTGCGATTATGGTCTCCAATTACGGAATCATCTTCTGCCATTTTATCCCGAAATGGTACAAGATATTTCAGTTGCGGACCAATCAAGACACACGTAGCCCTTCAGTGGTGTCCTTCCTGAATCAATCCACCTCTTAATACCATTATTATGACAACATGGCAATAGAAACCATAAATATTATACAGAAATGCATACAGTATTGCAGAGCACAGAAAGGTATCTCATGCAGTGTGAATGAATCCCATTACTAAAGCAAGAAACACAATAAACACAATTCAACCAGTCTCATTTCACTGCAACCACAGCTGAAGCATCAATATTAACCTCATAAAATGACCCCGGCTTTTCTGTGCATTTTGTGCATTTTTTGTGTGCATGGTGGCACACAAAAATGCCTTCAGCATGCTTTTTATTAAGGCAGGTGTTTATTAAGGCATGCTAAAGTGCAAATACTCAGGTTTTCCTGAGTATTTAAAATTAAGGCAAATTGTGTGTTTTTGTGCAAATTCTACAGAAAAGAAAATGTATTTTAAAAAAAGGTATTTTTGAGCTTGTGCAGTTTGCTACAGATGCAGTTTGAGAGCTCTGAATAGCACCCTTTCTGAACATCTAATCAAAGAAAGTGAAAATGCAGATGTGATTGGTAGTTTTCTGTATAAATAAAAGTATTAGCTATTATTACCAAAGCATATTATTACCAAATTGCCAAGTCCACAATTGAAAAAATCAATAATTAAGTCAGTAGATGCAGGGCAAAAAAAACCCAATGATTAATAAAGAGCATAACATTGGAAGGATAACAATATTGAAAATCTTTAATCTGAATTGAGTTTGTAACGATTTGTATGTTAAGAAGTTGTCTGTAAATTGAGTTGTAATTGAATTGAACAGTATATAAAGGCTCTTGAAATTGTGAATTAAAGTTGAAGGTCTCTCTCCAAAACTAATTGACACTCTAGAAGGAAGATTTTAAATTAACACTTTACAGCTTAGCATATGACTCAATTTTAAATTTTGTATTATACTTCGCGTGAATAAGTGCTAATAATTTTTATTTTTTGGCGTAAATGATTTTTGGTATACATGTCCTTTTTTTTATGAAATATATTTGAGTTATTGTATTATTAAGGTTTTGCTGAAGGGTTTTTGGATATATTTGGATATATTCAATTATTTGTAAATGTACAATATAAATTGTACAATTATAAATATAAATAAATAGTTATAAATTCATCTTTTTCTTTTTTAGATCATTTTTTATTTATAAACCTTGCACAAACCTTTTTAGGTAATCTTGTTGATGAACAAAGATTACACAGGCATATGGCATATGGAGTCCAAAAGGAGATTTGAAATACAAGCTTAGGTGCTCTTCAAGTAAATCTTTTTACTTGGAGTTGGATTTAATGACAAGTTAATTTCTAAATAGCAAGTCTATCATGCGTAAAAATATCTACACGTTGCAATAACATTATTGTTTTACCACATGTACCTTTTTTTGTGGCATTGTGCATTGGGCCTAATAGCTTACTTGCTGTTTTTGTAGCAGGGTCAGGTCGATAGCCCAAAGCCCATCCTCTTCCTTCTTCTTCAGCTGGGCTTGGGAGGGTCCCAAGAGTGGCAGCCTGGTATGGCTGGGACTCAAGCCAACAACCCCAGATCTGAAGTCTAAGCTACCACCTCACTCACATATGTCCATTTGCTTTTCTCAAATCTACATAGAATTTCAACTAAAAGATGTATGTGCACAAAAACCATTTAGCATGTTTAGCACAGGAGCAGACAAAAAACAGAAAACTACAATTTAACCACTGGAAAAATAAATAAATAAATAAATAAATAAATAAATAAATAAATAAATAAATAAATAAAAAGAAACACATGCAACCTTCAATAGATCTGTTCTGTCATCATAGAATATACTGAATTACAGAAAAAAAATTAAACAATAAGGCAGATGATTATATGATTCGAGTTATAGATAGAAAGAGCTATTAGTCTTCCCTTTTGATTAATCTTTGGCAGCCCGCAAATACACTACATGGTCAAAAGTATAAAGATACCCAACACGTTGTCTTTGTATGCTATAGCATAAAAAATATTATTAACTGTAACTAAGCAGTATGCTTGACTGCCAGTAGTGGTGTACAGTAACAAATTAAATGTAATTTGTTACTGTACTTAAGTCACTTTTTCTCGTATCTGTACTTTAATTAAGTATTTCCATGTGGGAAGACTTTTTACTTTTTCACTACGTTTTACAGTTAAATATCTTCCTTTTTACATCTACATTTCATGAAATCAGTCATTACATTCATACATTCATTTTATCCATGAGTAAATAAAAACTGTTCAAACACACAGCAAGCCAGTGATTGCCACTTGGTGGTATTTACCTAGCACAAACATACACTTTAGCATCAGTACAACAGCAAGCAGAACAATTTGAGAGTAATAAACGATGAAAGAATCTCCTGACTTTAACTTGCCACAACACCTATGGCCATATTTACATGATTTTCTCTGCTTAAGTACAGTAACAAAGTATTTGTATTTCGTTACTTCCCACCTCTGCTGGTTGTATTCCACAGATACAATCCAAAGTCTAGTGGAGAGTGTAGGTAATTAAAACAGCAGAAGTGCTCTAAATCTGTTTTGCAGAATTATGTGTTTTGCATATGTGTTATGTGTATAATAGTATATGCATTAGTTATTGTAGTATTGTATACTAATAGTAATAAGGAGGAAGAATGTAAACCAACAGCCACCTTGTTTTCATAAGATTAGGCTCTTACGTGTGCACTTTATACTTTTATTATGGCCATCTGTACATACTAAGAGCAAGGATCCCCAATCCCCCTTTATCCTCTCAGCCACTTGACTATTTGAGGACACAGCATGGATGAGAATGGACTGGTTTATTTTTAGGTGAATACAAACGAAGAAAATCTTGATAAAGCATTCCAAGGCAAAAATTACATCCTAAGGCGAAGGGATTTTTGGCAGATTTACCCAATTTAGGGAAGCATCATCTTTTTTTGAAGGATAAAATCCTGTAACAGCATGAAGACACCATCAGCGGACATGGTGGAGAAAGCATAGACATTAATAAGGATTTGCTGTTTTGTTTATCTTCGACTACACTGACACCACGTTGATCATCATAATGGGCTGCTCACCATCCAAAGGGCATTTTGCTGGAATCTATAACCATCAAAACAATGCTCTGCAGTTTGGATCAAATGAAAACAACGTTAATCATTTCTCTGGTGGGACAGAAATTAAGAGCCAAGCCGAGACACCGATAGTTTCCAGTGGATTAACTTTATTACAAGAAGAAAATGCTGCTGTACAACTCCAAGGTAAAAAGCCCACAGAGTCTGCTATAATTATGGGAAGTGCTGATATAGGAGCGACAAAGTTGCATTCCCAAGAGGAATTATTGATGAAAGAAAATTCAAACAGAAAGCATTACAAAACAGAGAAAAATGATGGATGCAAAAGAAGACAGAGAGAGAGAGTGGGAAAAACTGTCTACATACAGTCAAATTTAGATTTTCCACAATCCATGCTAAAAGCTCACCAGGCAGCCTATGCATATCTTAAAAATAATATCCCTAAATATGAGTCTCTCTTAGGGATCTTGGAAAAAGCAACACAGACACAACTTTCTTTACAGCCTATGGTCACCTTATTAGCATTACAATATGAGGAAATAAACCAGGCCATAGATGAAGTTGCCTCGGAAGGAGAGCAGATGCTTAAAATGCATGGATACCCCATGTCCTTGCCAGCAGTACAAAATTATGTTTTGGTAAGCCAAGACATGCCAGAGGCTGAGATTAACTCAACTGAAAGTTCTTCAGATCTCCTGCAGCAAATGCTTCATCAATTGATTAAAAAAATGAGATTAGTGGGAGATTGTGTAAAAGAGCTGGGGGAGACATCCTTAGAAGAAACAGTCGACTACTATGGCTCACTTTACCAATTGCTGTCCAGAAAGCTGGAGGCAAAGAGAGCAGCAGAGTCACATTTAAAACAGGTATTGGCTTGTGTGGAATCATATGCTTCTAGAACACTAAATTCAGAAGACTCTGCATTGCACAGTGAGGACAGTGGCATTGGTGTAGAGAATGAGTGCCTCAATGGCTCAGTAAGACATTGCAGCAAACTTGAGAACTCTGGAACTGGCATTCAGTCATTATATGGCTGTCCTGAGGACAGTTTACCAGATCATCCCTATGTTAAAGGGAACAAATATGATGACGTTGACAACAATATTGTCAAAGAAGACAGCAATGAGGATGAAAAAACAAAACATGAACAAGGGAACAAAACCGATGTGACAGACAGAAAAATCTCGACTACGTCTAAGGCAGACTCAAGTCAGCCACACCAAGTAAAGCACCAGAACAAGAGGTCAACCAATAATACATATGATTGGAATTATAAGAAAGAGAGACACATCACTAAATCAAAAACTGCAGAAGATCTGGCTGAATTTTGTCAAGCAAAAAAGCACAGACATTCTCTTTTATGGGGTGCACAGCGGTCACTATCAGCTGATTGTTTATATAGAAGAGTAAATGACTATATGGTACAGGGACAGAATAAAATCCCAAATGATAACACGAAACCTGAATGGATTAACAAAAAGCACAGTCCATCACAGTTCTGTGGTCTTCAAGATGGAAACAATGGGCCATTTAAGAAAGTTGTAACATCTTGGACTATTCCCTTTTCACCGTTACCCCCTGGTAAAAATGCTGTGAAAAGACTCATTAATACATTTAGCCAGGGGGTTTGTGACACTTCCAACCAAAAACCCCTTAATGAGCCTACAAGAGGCAACTTTTTACCTGTAATAAACAATTACAGGGCAGGTGTTACCACCAGTGATAACAAAAATACTAACAGCTATAAAGTTGTCCAGCGATTTCAAGTGAGATCTAATAATATGGACAGCCTTCCACCTCCTCCTCCAGAAGTAATGATGGACAACTCTTTTAAAAGAGATGAAAGTACTACCAGGGATGAAGATGACCGTGCATCCCAAACTCAGAAGTGTTCCACACAAAGACAGAAATGTTGTATTTCACAGTGTCCACGAGCATCAAGACAGACAGTATCTTTACCCCCCAGCCAGGCTAGTATTTCAAGGGGCTACCTGAATATGAATGAAAGCCACACAGAGCAAGACCATGGCCTGTCAATTTTAGATAAAGATGAAGAAAAAGATGAATCAATTGGCCCTTTCCAGCACTCTCAAGCAACCGGTCAATTATATCATTCCACTGATATATTACCTAAGTTAAGCTTATGTGATGAGGGTAGTACCAAGTCTTTTTCTGAGAGGGTGGAAGGCAGAGTGAGCTTGGGAAGCAGGGACTTAGGTGAAGGGGAAGCATCAACTCTTTATGCTAACTGCCACTGTCCAACTATTCCTCCAGTCACCAGAGCTCGAGTCCCACCCTCAAATTATTCTACATGCCTCAAAGTTTCAAATGCTACTGCTTTACCTCCATCCCCTGCCTGTCCTGTCAACAGTCAGGAGGAAATATTTACAGCCTCATTTGCTTCCCACATACCGAGGTGGACTAGAAGAGACAGTGATAATGAAAATGGCTTCATGACTGCCTCTAGTTCTAAGTCATTTTATAATGCTCGCTCTGTGTTTAGTCAAGAGAACCAATCAGCCCTCAATCTGTCAAGACTTCCTGTAGGTCCACATTACCAAGGCCATGGGGAGAGCCAAAGGTTTCCAGAGGGAGACTGCAGGCTCCTTACCTGCCCCAGATATCCCAAAGAAGCATTCCTAATAGGACCACTCTAGCTGACCACCAACTCTTGGTACCTAATGTCACAGAGCCCGACAGCCTGGACAATGGAGGTACCACTTTAAATAATAAGAGGTAAATGCCCCACTTTTGTCAATAAACTGTGTAAATTGTATTTATTTATTTGATAGACTGTACGAAATATCAAATTGCAGACTCTGTGATCCAACTTCATAACATTAGTCTGCATATGTTTAGTATTGTCATTTATCTACATGCAGTGGCTTATATACAATGGATTGAAATATCATTTCTCTAGGACCATGGTGCAGTACAATAGGAAAGTGTACAGAAGTCCGTAATAACGATGCTTGGGAATAATAAACCAGTTATGTGTCAACTTGAAATGAACCTGACTGCTATGTGGCATGTGATGTCTTGTTACTCATTTACAGTAAAAAAAAAAAATTCACATTACCTTAAAAGAAACTGGGTAATTGCATTTTTCAGCCAATTTAATGGAAACTGCTATGAGGAAAACATTTAGAAATTGTCAGTTATTAAATGTTGTTCTGAACATCACTCTTGATCACCGTAGGAAAACCGCAAAGAATCAGTTATTGAAATTCTCTGCATAACTGAAATGCTTTTTAGACACATAGCTCTGAGGTACTGACACATTCAAGATCATTGGTACAGTTTTGAACTTGAGATCTGAATGTAGAGTATACATGCACAGCAGTGGTCCTGCAAATCTCCTACTTATCATAATCTTATTAACAGTATTAAGACAATTGCAGTTTAGTCTAATTCCTCGTCTGTCTCTCTGTCGCTCTCTTTCTCTGCCATTGCTTAACTACTGCTCTGTAACTTAACTACTGTTTTTTTGTCCTGATGTCCAAATGTAATTGCATTCTTAAAATGGCAACTGAATTGTCAGACAATACTAAAAAAAAAAAAAAAAACATTTTGGATTTGTAATAGCAGTCTTGTGACTATAAAGGTTGTTTAGTGGTAATTCTAATTTAAGGTCGGTGTGAATGATGGAAACATTCCCTGTGTTTGAGACCCACATTAGAATATCTGCACAATTCATAAGGCATTTTCAAAATTCTATGATTACTATGATTAAGATGATGAATATGAACACAGCATATCTTCACAACATCTCTCCACATATAATATTCCAGTCTAACTATTGTCTGTGCTTTCTTCCAGGAATGAATATGTAGCTAAGACAGCCCAGTGCTTAGAGCAGAAAATTCCAGTAATCTGCTCAGTGTCTGGTTCACAGGAGGCCGAGGCCAAGATTATGGATTAAAGGGATTAAAATCTTTTCTTTTCAGGAGACTGAGCTAAAATGTGGCTACACTAATTCAGAGGCTAATGTAGCTAAGAAGGGCCTAAAAAAGTACATAGAAAAAGAATAAACCTAAAACAGTCAACTTAAAAAAAAAAAAAAGATAATTTTAAATAAGATCAGTCAGCTTTAGATAGTTTACAGGTGAAACACTGTTCAGAACTAATTATGTTTTTGTTAACAATTTATGCTAGACACATATATATATATATATATATATATATATATATATATATATATATATATATATATATATATATACTGTTATTGTTTATTTTAGACTTTTTATCTTGTTACATTGTCAATGAAATTCAAATATTGAGTTATTTATTATTTGTATAGTTCAAATACATCATCATGTAGATATTAAATGTGTTATATAACTAATGTTTTAAATGCCACTTAGAATTCTTAGAAATTGCTGGGGTTTTTTTGTTGTTAATGGAATTTTGAATCAAGTAGAAATCAGAACAGCACATCCTTCTGTATTATGTATTATTTTGTATTATTTAATGTATTAAGTATAATTTATAAGTAATACTTTTCAGCTTTAGTCTTTTCATATAATACCTGCTGATCTAGATTATCTAAACTTCCAAGGCCTTTGCTCTTTATGTTTTAAGGTCTGAATTATGTCAGGGTCACTACTGGGCGATGCATATGCTGGGTTAAATGAACCAAAGTACTTTTTTAAATGCTTGGAAGAAACTCATGTGTCAGTACTCTTCCAGTACATTTTCTGATGCAGTAAAGTCTTCATAAAAGATCAATTTTCTTTTGGTGATTTAGTGCATCTGACTTTGAAGCATCTTTCAATAGTGGAGAACCAAATAATAAAAGGAAAATAAAACTCCATATTGCAAACACTGCAAGCTGCATTACATGTGTGTAGGACCGTTTTTTTTTTTTTATCCCATTTCCAAGAATATTCTTCATACTCATAAGTGCATTTGACCTAATGAAGTTTAGTTTAAACAAGGCTGGTTTTGTTTCCCAATACTGCAGCATCCCTTTTTTAAATTATGTCCTACCAATTTTCTACCTGATTGCCCACATAAGCGAAAAATCCAGGCTGATTGTAAACAGCTCTGAAGACGACGCTAAACAAGGTCACAGTGACACCTAGTGATCAACTCAAAGGTCAATGTAAAATAGTAGCGCAAGCATAATACCAGTGGCAGGCTGGCATTTGGAAACCGGGGCCTTCGGTGGGGACTTACCCGACTTAATTTACCTCTTAATACCACCACTATCACGTCGCAATTATAGAAACCATCGATACTATACAAAAATGCTATATATGAATATTTCACATATGGAGGGTGAATACCATTTTACTAAAGCAAGAAACCAAGTAAGATATCTCCAAACCTCTAAACTACAACTGCGCCACCTACGTCATCTGGAGCAGTTCAGAATCACTATTTGTCTAATACCATAACAAAAACATAAAAATGTAAATATATACAACCTACTCACCAGAGATACATAGTCATAATTTGCACCGCTCTTCAGAGGCTGTAAGCCAGTGGTACTGTTTGTATTCACCGGTCTGGAAGTGGTAAACAAACCCTTTTCGAGACAAGCTAGCTAGCTTTGGGGTTTGTGCATGTATCGTCTTTAGGGCATCACCAAAAAAGTCTGAAAAGAGTTTTTGATACTTCATACCTAGAGGCATCTAAATTTTTGACTGTGCTAAACTTTTAATTAAGAACTGCAAAGACTCTGCTTCATTTTCCTTCCTTCTCATTGGAAGAATGAGTGCTGAATTTAAACTTCTTTTCTCCCTGGTGAATTATCAAACATTGAACAAACACAAAACTTGGTAGGCATGTTCTAATCATGATCTGGGATAAGTTTAATGACTACCTATAGGTCAGCATTTACAATAAGATGCTATAAATATTTATTGACATCTGACATGCATTATTGCAATTCCTGCTCCAAATTTCTTAATTTTTTTCATAAATTGAATTACAGTCTTTGCATGCTGCTTCTCATTTGTTTATCCAAACCTTTTCTTGAGGGCCAAAAGTAAATGTGGCAAAAAGATAAATCTTCTCACCATCGTACTTTGGGAAAACTGAATAATGTTTTGATACATCAAATCAGCAATTTCCTCTTGTCTCTGTTCTACTGCCTGTTCTACTTGCTGAATGTTCAGTGTGAAAAAGCATGCAGCAACTTGAAGTGCACGTGTACAATAAATAAAAAATAAACTCAAATTCATTTTTATTGTCTACATTTATAAAAAAAAAAATTTACCTTAAAAAGATAAGAAAATTTATGTCAATGGCATTCCACACCACAGGCCCTAGTTTGGGCATCTCTGATCTAGACATTTACTCCTACAGTCAGAGAATTTCACCACTGTATGTGGTCAAAACCTACACATCAAAAGTTTTATCTATGGTTATGGTCCTGTTGTGATTGCTTAGACAGCGATAGTCTGTTAACGTGCAGCTCAAAACATAAATAAAACTTATAACAGTAATCTTATTACAAATCTTAGTAGTTAGTCTTGAGTGACCTATGTGGCATCATATGTACAGTCTGATTACTGTGAGTCTGTATCATGCCTATAATAGGAATGATTTCATATACATATACATACATATATATATATATATATATATATATATATATATATATATATATATATATATATTTCACTTACTTTACATAACTCTTACAATAAATAATTGAAACTACAAATCATAATTAATAATTTTCCTTAAAGTTGTTTAGCCCTCCAATGCTGTTTTAATTGTAATAAAATAAAATAAAAAGGTTTCCTGTTACTGTAGTCACACTGCTTGTACTTAGGAATGTACATAACACGTACATTTCATCAATGATTCAACTGCTGAATTTAGCTAAAAATGTACAAAAATTGTCATCTTTCAGCCGACTAATGGGTTTATGGGTAATGGGTACTGATTTATTTTTTTTGCAATTGCAAATATAATAGTATATACAAACTAATAATGTGATAATGCATCAATATGACAGTAGATACAGTGTAGCCTGTATTTTGTTTAAGAATCCAAAAAGATGTAATGCTTGAGCAAGACCATTTTATTAAGATCAAATGAACACATTTATCACCACGGAAAAGAAGACAAATAATATATACGTCACTCAACTAAAAACAAGAAAAAGAATAATGCTAATTAAAATGGTGCTGGACTGTGTTTACCATTAACATAGGGTCCTTACTATCAACCAATTCCAAAACAAGGTGTATAAATAGCGAGCAACCATCTACACTCTGTCTTCCCTTTGTGTCACTCTCTATATTTGAGGGCTGAAATAGGATATGCTCTGAGAAAATGGAATCAAAGACATCAGCATCTTGGCAAAAAAAGTGACACTGCATTCTGCTGAACTAGCAAATACATCCCTCACAGAGATAACCTCTACCTGTTCTAAGCATTAATTACTAGCTCAAATCCAGATATATAAAGCCTAAACTGCAAGTGTACCTGAATAAACTTTAAACAGTCTGCCAGATATTTTGTTTGTTTGTTTATCTTGCTGGCTTTATGGATCTACAGAGTGGCTGCTGGATAACAGGCTTGGTTTGCTGTTTTTATAGCGACATACAGGGGTGCCTGGATTGTTTGGTTGCTTTACAGATCTGTCGAGGTCACAGGTATGGTTCTGTTGCTTTATAGAGCAATATATAAAGCCATGAACGTGCTGCTGAATTGGTTTTGTTTATTAGCAGTCTCTAAGCAATGCCAGACTGGCTTGTGAGAAGCAGATACATTGTTCAGATGTTCAGATTGTGTTCGAACACGGCAGTGACTGAGATGAGCAGCGCAAGAGAGAGAAAGAGATTTCGAGAGAGAGAGTTAAAAGAGAAGAGAGATTCAGGAAGCATCAGATGGCACATGTTCCTCAAATCCCTCACTCTCTCTTACAAGCGCTCTCTCTAGGATGACACGCCCTTCTTTGTAGCGCTGACTGTCTTCAGTGGCGAACTCATAGATCCAGCCCAGCTTACTGTTGCAGTTTTTACAGCTGACATCGCGGACCATGTGCCGCCCAGTGAGCATCACTCGGTCCTGAACATCGCTGTACTGCAGGTTCACCACCTGGAGAGGAAGAAAGTTTTCATAACATGAAATTTCCTTCCTCTTTGGGCATATGCTGTAGAAAATGAGTAATGTATGCACGTCTTACTTTTGACCAAGAGGTGTCACTGTTGTTCACCACATCGGTTATGTCCAAGTTCCACGCTTATTATTTTCAGCCTATAGTACAGTGCATCCAGAAAGTATTTACCGCGCTTCACTTTTCCCACATTTTGTTACAGCATTATTCTAAAATGGATTAAATTCATTATTTTCCTCAAAATTTTACAAACAAAACCCCATAATGACAACGTGAAAGAAGTTTGTTTTAAATCTTTGCAAATTTATTCAAAACAAAAAAAAATAAATAAAAAAATTACATGTACACCAGTATTCACAGTCTTTGCTCAGTACTTTGTTGAAGCACCTTTGGCACCAATTTCAGCCTCAAGTATTTTTTAATATGATGCTGCGAGCTTGGCACAGCTATTTTTGGGCAGTTTCTGCCATTCTTCTTTGCAGAGCCTCAGGTTGGATGGGAAGCGTTGGTGCACAGCCATTTTCAGATCTCTCCAGAGATGTTCAATCGGGTTCAAGTCTGGGCTCTGGCTGGGCCACTCAAGGACATTCACAGAGGCATCCCAAAACCACTCCTTTGTTATCTTAGCTGTGTGCTTAGGGTCACTCCCAGTTCCTGCTGCTGAAAAACATCCCCACAGCATAATGCTGCCACCACCATGCTTGACTGTAGGGATGGTATTGACCAGGTGATTAGTGGTGCCTGGTTTCCTCCAGACATGGCATTCAGGCCAAAGATTTACATTTTTGTTTTATCAGACCAGATAATTTTGTTTCCATTTTGCTTAATTTTTAAACACTGGAGCTATTTCAGATTAACCTTAGGGTTCTTGGTCCGGGTGAATAAGGCTCTTCTTCCCATTTGCTCAGTTTGGCTGGGTGGCCTGCTTTAAGAAGAGTCCTGGTGGTTCAAAACTTCTTCCATTTATGAATGATGGAGGCCACTGTGCTCAATAGTTCTTCAATGCTGCAGACATTTTTCTGTGCCCATCCCCAGATCTGTGCCTTGATACAATCCTGTCTCAGAGGCCTAGATAATTCCTTGGACTTCATGGCTTGGTTTGTGCTCTGACATACACTGTTAACTGTGGCACTTTATTCAGACAGGTCAGTGCCTTTCCAAATAATTTCATATAAACTGAATTTACCACAGGTGGACTCCAATGAAATTGTAGAAACATCTCAAGGACGATCAGTGGAAACAGAATGTACCTGAGCTCAACTTTGATTATAATGGCAAAGGCTGTGAATACTGGTGTACGTGAGCTTTAATTGTTTTTTTTGTTTTGTTAATACATTTGCAAAGATTTCAAACAAACGTCTTTCATGTTGTCATTATGAGCTATTGTTTGTGAATTTTATCCATAAGGCTGTAACATAACATGGAAAAAGTGAAGCCCTTTGAAGATTTTCTGGATTCACTGTACTTTAATTAATCCAAGAAGTCAAAGGAGATTGCACAAATGAAAACATGATAATGTAAAAAAAATAATAATAATTACTGCCAGTATAATAGTAGCAAGTTTTCTTCTCTAAAGCCTGATGAAGCTGGAGAATACAGAGCCAAGATCTTTTCAACTTTCTTCTTCAATTCATGTTTTCAACTGGGTTTTGTCTTTTATTCAATCGTGCTTAACAGCTCAACATGAAACCAATCTTGGGTTTTGCTAAAAAGCTCAATTGTTCTCTCATATGACAGTATAACATTCTTTCAGGAATATTGTTGTTAAGCAGTGGCACTAAAAAGCAAACAACAGTGCACCATGAACCCCTTGCCAAACTTTTGATCAGGTATAAAAAAATAAAAAAGTCGTTTCTTTTTGTCTTGTAACATATCAAAAAAATTCCTTGTACATCTTAAGAGGTCATTATGAATCTGTGCAGGCATCTAATATAATGTAAAGTTTGATCTTTTAAAAGTTTTGAAGCTTGACTATGCATTCAATATTTCAGTGATCTTTATGTATGTAATTGTTTGACGTGTTTGCATGCTTTTGATAAACTCTGTATACAAATTATTACAATTTATGTATACAAAAATAAAAACTTTGAGAAGACTCCGTGTGAACTTTGACAGCTGTACAAAATGCTTTGTTGCTTCCCCACCTACTATCTTCCTGCAAATCACTGGTTTGGCGAAAACATACAGACTGGAAGTAACTGTCTGACCTTGTTGAAGAGGAAAGCTCGGCCTGTTGCTCCTGTGAAGCGTGTGGAGATGAGCTCTGAGCGGTTGGTCAGGATTGTGTCACAGTTGGCACAGGAGAAGAGGCGAGTGCCTCCAATGTGGTCCAGGAAGATGCGGCCCATGGCTCTGCAACAAGGAAGGCAAAGACATTTTTTAAATGACTCAAAGGACTTCATAAGAACATGAAAAATGGAAAGTAGACTGTCTGTGTTGGTGAGCTGCACTGTTTTCAGATGAATGTCGGGTTTTTACGGATAGCTACAATATGTTTCATTGAACGGTTGTGACATCATTTAGAAAATCCCATGTTTGGAGAAAAATTGTATACATTTTGGCCTGCTGCAGATAGATTGAGAGCTGACTGAGTTTACAAACTATTTGTTCTTCAGTCAACAGATTCGACAATTAGATATTACCTAACATGTAACCTAACCCAGACACTAAAGCAAAAAATAATCCGTATATAAACCTAGAATAATCCGATAGACAATAATTATTACCCCTTTTCTTTCTTTCTATTTTTTTTTTACACGACGGTAAAAAAAAATACATTTCGCCAGTAGGTTTGCTAACAGCTAACCTTAAGCTAATCAGTTGTTTGTACGTGACGACGTCTCACCGTTTTCTTTTCCTTTTCCTTCTTTTAACTTGGGATTAGCAGCTTGTTTGTTTTTAAACAAGCTAATTTCACTTATAAATTTCGATGGACCTTCTTACTCTGTAGTCTGTGTCAAGGGTTTTTTTTCCCCCTAAGCCTTCTTTCAGACCGTCCGTCTGTTTTGGTGCTATGTTGATGGTGCTCTCAGCTGTTATGGCAACATCCGGTGCTGCGTCGGAAATCGTCTAGGTGCAAAAAATACCCCCGATCTGTGCACATTGTACGCATGCGTGTTTTCATGCGGTCGTTCGGCTGCGGTGTTGCGTCGGAGAAGGTTTCGGTGCGACAAGCGAATGGCAATGTGTGCGCGTGCGCGGTTAATATGCAACAACAGAAGCGAAGTTAACCCACAAACGTTTACCTTTTAGTCTTATTAATCAGTTAGGTTGATTAAAAGAAAAGTTAGTCAGAATAGTTGTAGGGGGATTTCAGCGTTGTATTTTCACACAGTAAATTAATATTGCAAAAACACAGCACACAGGCACAGCTCACTATTGCAGTCAGCAAGCCGTCAATTTGTGTTCAGGCTCATGTCTGAGAAACGCAAAGACACAAACTACACGACTTATCTGTACGTTTTGTCGAGGACACACCCACAATTGTATTAAAAATCATCTCCTAGTAATTTAAGTATTCACATAAACCATATGGTTCTGGAAAAACTTGCAGAGACCTGAACATTACATGTTACTTCCTCAAACTACAAACAAAATTTGGATCACACAATTGTCTAGAATGTCATTGTCTAATGAAGCATTGAGATTTTCTTTATCTGAAACTACAGGACCTTGCTAAAACCTAGCATAGCACTGCCCTTGTGCTCAATGTGAGGTCCATTGAGACTTAGTTTAACCAGTTTCCACAGGGAAAACCCATTTGTTCTTCACACAGCCCTGACCTTAACCTTTTTCAATGCCTTTGAGATGAAGTGGAACACAGACTAAGCACCAGACCGACATCAGTTCATCCACTAGTGCAGCCAGCGGGCGACCTTGTGTTTTGGCTCATGTCAGATAAACTTAAAACACAAACCACACAACTTCCCTGTAAGCTTTGTCAAAGACACCTCCACAATTGTCTTCAGAATCATTCCCTAGTAATCCAAGTACTTCGATAGACCATATGGTACTGAAAAAATGCAGATACCTGATTGAAACATGTTTCTTTCTTAAACTGCAACAAAATGTTGATCACTCATTTAGACCACTTTGTGAACAGCTTAACTGTCCTGAACACTTTGCCTCTCTATTCATTTAATACTTAGGATTCTCATCCACAGGTGCATCCTTGATGCAGGAATGATATGACAGGGCATCAGATATGGGATGCAAATTCCATATGTAGTGATTGAAGAGAGATGCATTTACAGCAATGAAAAATGAAGCAGGAGGATTTGGACACTTGGGATACCTCACTCTCTGAATTTTAAAACCAAAGCATGGCCTCGTGCAAACGCATGAAAGCTTACCTACACCTTGGCGACTGAATCTCATTTTGTTTTGCCAACTGACACTAAAAGGGTATGCTGATATCACAAAATAATTAAGGTACACAAGGTACACAAATTCAGTGACTGCATGGAACAACAATAAACAGGCCACACTTGTAAAAATGTAGCAGGAGTGTAAATATTTGCCAAAGGAGAAATGTTGTCTTCTTATTCACCTCAGCAAATGATATCTGACAGTAGCTTCTTCCCAAATCCACTAGCTAAACAACTACCCAGTCAACATGTCCATGTGGGCCCCACATGGGTTATCTGGCTTATATGGCCATCACGTGGGCATGGGGTCATTTTATGGGCTGAAAGTGGGCCCCAGTTAGGTTGCCCTGTATAGGCCACATTTGGGCTATATTTAGCTATATTTGTCAAAAGAAATCTATCATTAAATTATTAATTTGATGATAAATTCAATTGATATGTTTTTTGCGTGTTTTATAAGATCAATAGATTAACAAAAAATGTATATATTAACAATAACATAGTATGACCTTTGGTCAAAAAAAAAAAAAAAATTTGGTTGTGCAGCTTACAGAGTCTCTCATTGGCTCCTCTGTCTCCCGCCTTCTCATTCTGAAGAAACGGTCATCACTCACTACCACTGATCACCTGACCTGACCTGGAGAACCTGACATCACTGTCACGGTAAAAAATTATGTTTTGTTTTAATCACATTTTACTGATGATTTTATTTAATGTATACTTCTGAAAGATATGTGGTAATTAAAGTTACAGGCACGATATAAAGAAGGTAAGTGTGGCGATTGAACTGGTTTACCTCAGAGATAAACACCTATGGAAAACTAAACATTCTTAACGATTAGCAGATAACTAGGACATTGTCTACTAAAATGTGGAAATCACGCATGCGCATAGACACCACGAACTGAGATGTGTTTGACTTGAAGCTGTGCAGTGCAGACTGACAAATTCGAGAGTAGACAACTTCGTATTCTTCCGAATTGCTTTCACTGTATTTTTATGTCAAGCACGCTCAGGTTTGTGTAGTCAAGTCGAACACTTGCTGTGTTAGCTCCACTAAGGCTTTTAAAGACAAAACATTGTTATAAGTAAGTAACTTGAACTAATTTTACAGTGGTCAGTTCAAATTCCCGGTCCAAAGTGCACCAGTGTACCAGGTGTACCAGGTGTACCAGTACGAATTTAATAACTGATCTGTGTTCAAGGCCCCCACTAATTATTCTAAACATTAATCACAACAAAGCCTGAAATTTACCATATTGATGCATTTAACATTTTGCATGGTATTGTGTAATTTTAACATCATTTACTCAGATCAGTTGAGAGTTTGGGCAAATGGTGGATTAGAAGGGTTTTTTTTTTAGTTTTGATAGTCTTATGCTCGTGTAATTTGCATGCTTTATACATACAAATAATGGGTTGTTCCCTGGTTGATGCAGTAGCATGCTCTACTTTATATTAATTTTTTTTCTTTACAGGTAGCCTGAAGCAGAACCCTTTGCTGAAAACTGTCAGTAAGAAAGAGCTGGAGACGGCGCTTGGTAAATGGTTCACAAATGCAAAAGACAGAGAAAGCAACCGTGCTTTGAGAGCCCAGCGGGACCATGATCGGAGGGCAGTACAGCTGGAAGTGTAAGTCATATAACCTATAGCTAGGGCTGCACAATTATTAATATTTTATCCTGATCACTGTTTTTGCCTCTGTTTAATTAAAGGCATACTCCACCCTGAAATTAAAAAATATCTTATAAATTACTTATCCTCAAGGCATCTTATACGGTGGCTGAGAGAGCTCAACATGCTGCAACTGAAGAAAACACATCCAAATAGAAAAAAACACCAGGAATTATCAGTTTGACAACACATGCTGCAAACCCCCACAATGCAACCAAACACAGAAACACGCTGCAAATCCTCACAACACAACCAAATAGCACAGATCACAAAATAAATGTTTCAAGGGGACCACAAGAAGTGACATCATTGTTTGTTTATGATTCCTTGGCCTTTTGGATATTATTATTCTAAATAATCTAATGAAATACACAATTAACTGTAACACGTTATGTTAACTGGCAAAGCCAAGGAATCATGATCAGGTTGTTAAAATAATCACCTTTCAGATCATCAACAACACCACAGATGAATAGACACTGAACAAGCAGTCCCGTGGTCGTCACTTGTTGGGTTCCCCATGAAACATTTATTTTGTGGTCTGTGCTATTTGCAGTGCAAATTAACTGGTTGTGTTGTGAGGATTTGCAGGACGTTTCTGTATTTAGTTGAGTTGTGAGGATTTGCAGCACGTGTTGTTTAACCGATGAAGATGTTTTCTTAATTTGCTGGTGTTTTTTCTATTTGCATATGTTTTCTTCAGTTGCAGTGCGTTGAACTTGCTGGGTCACTGTGATCCGCAGTGTGACTTACATCTTTCAGCTGATCAGAATCATTGTTCTAATCACTGGCTTTTGGCAATGGCCAAATATTTGTTTAAGAGTCAAGTTCAGACGCAAGGTTGATATTTTAATTGTTACATTCATATGTTTTGGATTCCATGACAGGTCCCCCGGCATAAATTATTACTGTGCGAGGCAGAGGTGGGAACAATTCACTGATGAGATTCTAGGATATGTCTTAATTATATTGATGCATGTTTTTTTAGATGCTGCTGTGAATGGTAGTATTTTAAAATGTACTAAACTGCCTTTTCTGTCTTCTCTTTCTTTACTGTTTTGTAGGTGTGCAGCCGAGGAATCTGCATAGACCCACCAGTGAACTATTTTACTCAGTAATTCTGTTATTTCTGTTTCTTGTTTACTTGAATTAATTTGAATTAAATGTGATTTACACATTCTGATATTAAGTCATTTATTTTTCACAGTTCAAATACGCAACCATGTAATTTTAAACATAGAGCAGCACATAAAATCAACTAATATTAGTTCTTTGTTTGGTCAGGCACAGTTTTACATTGTTTGAAATGGTTTGACAGTGGATTTTTCATAGTAGCACATTAAGTTCACCCACAGAAATCAATGATGAAATTAAAAAATGGGACCCAAATCTCACCCACTGTGGTCCCACAACAACCATATAAAGGGGCCATTTGTGGTTTGACCCATGATTGAGTCATTTGGGCACCATAAGGGTCCTTTTTGTTGCCCACTTTTTTAACACCTATTTGGGGCCCATATAAAGAACACCTATACGGGTCCCACTTAGAGCCCACCATGGACCCATCAGTGGCCCCTCTGGGCTAACACACATGGGGCCCATGTGGAGCCGATGGACAAATTTCTCTGGGCACCATTTGGGTTGCCTTTGAATGGCCCAAGTGACAGCCCATCAAAAACCCACATAAAAATGTTGGCTGGGTAGTAGCCAGCCATGTAATCAGGAGAATCATCAGCTCCCAAAGCATCATCTGTCATCCGATCTGTCCGCAAATGTGAACAAATTATCCAACACCCCAGCACTAGTCTCTGCTTTCTGTCCCTATGACTCTGACCTAGTCTCTTTAGACCACCATGGCTTAATTGCTTCTTCCTTTTGTACTATTGCTCTCCACTGCTTCTCTTTCTCTCCCCATCCCGAGGCTTCCTGAGGTTTGGCCAGCTCCAGTCACGTCCCACCTCATGAAGATTATGGACTTTAAAGAAGTAGATGCCAAACTCGCAAGAACCATCTAGAGACGTACCAGTGCCAATTGGATCCCACTGCATGTGTGGAGTTTGACATTGGACCTCCTGGAGTGTTTAAAGGCTCTGACATGGAGAAGCTGATGCTGGATCTGTGATGATCACAAATGTTGACCTCAGTAGCTCCTACTTTTATACCAAAGACTGTTGAAAGAACATTTACTTATAATCTTATACTCCAGTGCTTATGTTCGTTCTCACTCTCCAGTGTTCTGTATTGTTGAAAGATTTATGATCAAACTCTTGATGTCACCCAAATGAGGATGGGTTCCCCTTTTGAGTCTGGTTCCTCTCAAGGTTTCTTCCTCATAACATCTAAGAGAGTTTTTCCTTGCCACAGTCGCCATGGCTGCTCATCAGGGATAAATGCACACCATTCACCTTGACTGTTGATTTCTGTAAAGCTGCTTTGAGACAATGTCTGTTGTGAAAAGCGCTATACAAATAAACTTGACTTGACTTGACTTCCTTTTCACCATGCTATGCATACAAAAATTCTGCTAATGCCAGAGGCCACTGCACTGAGTCCCACATTGTTGTATGACATTTTTCCACAAAGTCTTATCTCATTACTCCTGATATCTGATGTCAAATTGTGTCAGTTAGAATGTACTATTTCTTTCCTCAGGTGGAGTGAATTCAAGCTCTCGGGGATGATAGGAAGTTCTTCATAATGAGGCCTGGAGCCATGAATTTTAGGATCACCAGAATTCATGCAAGCAGCAAATATTCCTATTGATCACCTGAAGGTGCCACAATCTGTACAGTCTTACTTGTCATTTGATCATTGGCTCACAGCATTGCTTGGCACATTATGACCTTTCACTCTGTATCTGGTCTTTCGAGACTTAAGTATTAGTATCCTACATTTTAATATTAAACTAGGATTTCAGCACTATCGTCATGTTATTATTTTATTTATTTTTTATTTTTTTATTTCCTCAAACTGGAGACACGTAGGCAGACAAACATACACTCTTGTCCTTTTGCAGAGAAAGTTGTAGAATTTTATTTTCTTAATTGTATGTCTTCTGTGCCAATCTCTCTACTTCTGTATGATAAGAACGATTAAGGGTTTAAAGATGGATGATAAATTATCTTTTATCTGTCCTATAGCCTTAATTATCATAAAATAGTGAGCTGTTGTTATGCAACGACATGTCCTTATGTTAATCTACCTCTATTTATCGCTTTATCTTTTGCTTTATGTTTAGTTTCTGCAAAGCCTCACATTCACCCATATTTTTTTCAGTTGATCTTTTCTCTCTTCTATCTGTTATCATCTCTTTTAATCTTTTCAAGGACACACTAGCTGGCACATCTTTACACTATATTCAGCCTATTATCTTTGTATATTGTATCTATCTATCTATTTATCTATGTATCTGTCTCGCTATCTAGTTGCCTAGATACTACTTTTGGCTACCAATTTGTCTGGTAAATACCTGCTTTTTTATTTATTTAACATGTTTTAGATTGGCACAACTAATCCGAAATGCTAATTCTAGTTAAATAGCTACATAGAAAAGATATCCCATACACAATATGATAGCATTACCTATAGGCTGAGCAGGAACTTTGATATATTTAACCCATATTCATTTTAATCCATTACCAAAATTCCAAGTGACATCTTAAGTTTAACACAGAGCTTAAATATTATAAAACATAAAAAAAAATGGTTAACTAGCTAGTTCACACAGCTAGATAAATTTTTCTGCATGTTAGATGTTAAGCTGTGAAATAGCAAATGACTACTAGTTTGAGTATTGGCAGATCATCGACTGTTAGCTCTGAAACATTTAAAACTGAAGATATTTATAAATTACTCAAGGGATGCTCATCTTCTTTTCACTGTCTCAGACATTTTTGCTGCACAATTTTGAGCCAGAAGTGTAGATCCTTAGGTCTAAATTTGTTTACTGGGTTAAATGCATTACTTTGTATCCAGTAATGGCAATACTTTTCTCTTTCTCAAGCAAAAGTACAAGTACCATTATTTAATTAATCTTTAAAATACAATTACAGTGAACTATAGTACCATAATGCAAGTAAATGTAATTCATTGCATTTCACCCTTGGCTGAGCTTTGCTCTACATTTGGGTGTTTAAGCCCCGCCTCATCAATACTTCAGAAATCCTTTACTGATAAGAGATGCGGCTGTCAATCATGTCTTAGAGGACCATAAATGATCATAAAAACTATGAGGACATAAATGTGCAAGTGTTTTTGTGGTTCTCTCTCTGACAAATTCTCCAGAGTTTCCAGAGGCTGGTATGAAGATGATGGATGCACGTCAGATGTTCGTTCTTTTGTCCTTGCTCTCAGGTTGTTGTGCTTTTTATATTATTCTTTCACATTTTAAAACACCTGTTTTGATAGGTGGGTCTTTAAAAATAAAAACTTCCTCCTTTTTTCAGTGCTTTAGGACATTTTTGCTAATTTTCAAAACAAGCATTTTGCAAATGTCTAATGTCTAATCTCTGCTGTACTGTTGCTTCTTTATTTATGTGCAAACATCATTAAGTAGTTTATGATGTCAACTTTTTTGTGTTGAATTTTAAAATCTTTTCATAAAAAAAAAAAAAAAATTATAGATGCTATTTTATTTTCTCTAACAGGACTCAGGCCTGTTTGGAAAGTTACCAGTGATCATGTAAATGTGGCATTATAATATAAAATAACATCATGGTTGGTTTAGGGTTTCAACCTACTTTTAATGTAAAATAAACCTTAAATTGTAACCTAATAATCAAACAACAACTTTCTACAAGGGGGGGTATTATGGTATTATTATGTGATATTATGGATTGGACTTGGACTGTTTTTTATCACAGTAATAGAGTGTGTTTGACCCCACCGAATGACTTTTGTATTTGTTGTAATTAAATTTTTTGTATATGGGCTATGTGTTGGTATCTAACAATGACTGGTAAAATTAAATCATGAATTGGTCACAATTGAGGTGCATTCACAGTTAAAAAATAAGCATGATTTTAAATATCATAAATTGTGATTTATAATCAAATATTATAATGTGAAAATTTCATATTACAAAATACATGGTTTGCATCTTTCTGAATTAATACACTATATGGACAAAAGTTTGTGGACATGTGATTTGTGTCTGCTTTTTCAACACCTCATTCCAGTGTGCTTGTGCTCAGTCAGCAACAAGGCTTTTAGTAAAGCCTGGTTCTGATGTAGGGTAAGGAGGCCTGGGTTGCAGTCAGCATTACAGTTCATCCCAGAAGTGGTTAATAGGGTTGATGTCAGAGTTCTATAGCAGACCACTCAAGATCCATAACAACCCATGTAAACCATATTCTAGTGAGGCTGGCTTTATGCTTTATTGCCATTCTTGAACAGGTTTGGGTTTCTTAGTTGAAGTGAAGGAAGTTTTTAATGCTATGTAATGCTACAAAGACATCCTATACAGTTGTGTGCCTCCAACTTTGTGGGAACAGTTTGAAGAAGAACCACATATGGCTAAAAAAGTCAGGTCTTATAATACTTTTGTCCATATAATGAATCTGATTAGAAAATAAATTTTCACATCATAAATGACTTTAGAATTTGCAACCTAATTCTTTTTTAAAGTACCACTTCTGTACATCTAAATTTACATTTACATTGTTTGATGTTGAGGAGTTAATACTATAATAAATATCTCAACTGAAACAGCATAGTAGTAAAAAAATTTGTTTTACTGTAAAATTTGATTGTGAAAAAAATTTAACTAAACTATAACAAATGACTCAGATTGATATATTTTTTTTAAATATCTGAATGCACTGGATAAGGAACTTAAAGATGAAAGATATTCTTTATCAGCATCCATTAGATAAGTCCGACCTTCACTATCACAGAACAGCAGGTTGTCTTGGTGCCAGAAATTGCAAGTCATACTTATTACTTTCACCTCTTTGTGCACTTTTGAACTTTACTAGATTTCGTATATACAAATGTTCCCTCACAATGCCATAAATGAAATGTTAGCAGTTGTTGGTGCAGAATATAATGAATTATAAACTTGGCACTAAACTTGGAAACTTATCAAACCATCTAAAAGAAATCATATTAGTTGAGACCTGTTTGGTTGTTTTCATCTTCAGGGGCAGTGTTTGGTCGCAATTTACCTGAGAAACCCAACAAGGTGAGTTACAGATGACTCTGCACAAAACTGTAATCCCTTCAAAATATAGAGCTGCAAAATTTGGTTAAAGGACATTAAATCATGTAATCAGTGGTGGCTCACTGGTTGGGGCGCTGTGCTAAGTGAACAGTCTAACATGGTCCTTCATGTACTTGCATACGAATGTACTGCAAGTTCATTCTTATCATTTTTGGCTATCTGTCTGATATCTCTCTGTCAGAGACTCTACTGGCCTTGTTCTGATACTTCTGTTGGCACAGTCAAACCTTCTTCAGGTAACACTCTTTTGATCTTATATAAAAATACACAGTATAGTGACCTTGATGTATAATAAGGGGTATTTACATGGAGTTTGCATGTTCTCAATGTGCTTTTGGGGATTCTTTTATGTAGTCCTGATTTTTCCCCAGTCCAAAGACATATGCATATGCATATGCTTGCCAAATTGTTCATAGTCAACAGTTGTGTGAGTGTGTTTGTGCAACTGTGCCCTTTAATAGGTTGGCATACTGACATGTGCCTCTACTTTTTGCCCCACATTCTCTGGGATAGTTTCCAGGTTTGATCTGTGTATGACAATAATTTTTTATTTGGATCTATGGATAGCCTTTATTCCTGTACTGGTATATTTTGCACTGATTTACTCTATACACACAATTTTTGTCTTTTTCTGCACCGTTCAGTGATGAATACAATCATCTTTGCATCACTACATGCAGGGCCTTGTATGTTCTGTATAATATTACAGAATTTGCACAATTTATATTATTTTATTTTATTTTTTAAATATGTTTACTTTAAATTTCATATATATATATATATATATATTATATACATACACGTATATATACTGTATATACACACGAGTATATTAGTGGGGGAAACCACATTTTTACACAAATATCCTAATATTGCAGTGCATTCACTGAGGCCTGCGGACATTACAGTTTTCTCTGGTGTTGGACTTCCGCGTGCCCCAGGGTAAGACACAAAATCTTTATATGCATGTGCATGTGTATGCAATAAAGTGAGCAATATTTCTAAATGGTGATGATCCTCTTGTTTTTCTGCAGCAGTGTAATGTCATCAGTTATAAGCAGCCTTCACGGTAAGTTGATCTATACTCACTTGTGTGAGCGTGTGTTTGTGTATGTGTGTGTCTGTGTGTTTATGTTGTTGATGATGATGATATATGTGTTCTTTGGGAGTGAGTGAATGTAATTGATTTATAGTTGTTGTTTTCTCAGATGTGATGTCCATGTTCAGTCCCGAGTTTTCCAGTGTGTTACCTGATGGATTTAACTCTGTACAATCCAGGTACACACAGAGAGAGAGAGAGAGAGAGAGAGAGAGTGTGTGTGTGTGTGTGTGTGTGTGTGTGTGTGTGTGTGTGTGTGTGTGTGTGTGTGTGTGTGTGTTACTTATTGTTCTCTATGTGCCCAGTGGTCTGGTAAATCAGGCTGAACAAGCAGTTTCCCTACTGAACTCCCAACAGGTAATATTCTATAATATAATGTAAATAATGAAAATGTTTTCTATTTTATACTGGTTTATTTTATAAGCCTGTTTTTCAATAATAATTTCATGTATTTTAAGTTCAGGTTTTAAGTTTTAATTGTTTTGTAAATACATTTTTAATTGTACATTACATGTGTGTGTTTTAGTCTGACTGGAAGCTGGTGATTGTCTTCATACCAGTTGATCGACAGTGTATGTGTGCTGAGCAGGTTAGAGAGCAAACACACACAAATCATTTATTACCATTTATTACACATTCACTAACACTAATTATATTATTAATTAAAAGCCCCAGTATAGACTGTCTGGCTTTTGCTGTCCCTATGGAGTTACCCACATCTGTATTAGTTAGGTCATATAAAAGCTAGTGACAATTGAGCAGCTGTTTAAGATGAGGCAGCGGCTTCACACATCTCAAAAGAAGCTTGTAAACAGTTACTGTGCTTGGGTGTGGCTTTTTTCAGGTCACTATTGTGGCACAGGAAGTGGATGCTGCTCTACAAGTGCTGCACTCTGAGGTGTGTGTTTGTTAAGGGGGGTGCAGGGGATGACTGTTGTGAAGACAGATAATTTACCACTGTACAACATTTTGTTTCTGTTGCTGAACCTTCCTCTTTTTCAGCTAAAACAGGCCATAGTGAGTGTTGCCCTCCAGGAAGCTGAAGATAACAACAGACACAATAGGTAATTATAGGATCATATTCAATATAAAACCCAATGCCTTATCTTCAATGTGTGCACTCTGATACTACAATTCAATTTCTTTATATTATATTATTAGGACAAATCTATGCAAATCATGCAGGAAACATTTTTCTCCATGAAGAGTATAAGCTATTAAATGGGACCACCAAGTCTTAATTGAACATTAAAGTGTGTGTGTGTGTGTGTGTGTGTGTGTGTGTGTGTGTGTGTGTGTGTTGCCAGAATGTGCTCTTGTCCACTGGTAGATTCAGTTGAAGAGCTGCGCTTGGAATTTGCAATTTATTCACATGGTCTTTTGGTAAGAGTGCTACTAATACTACTACTAATACTACTGATAATAATAATAATAATAATAATAATAATAATAATAATAATAATAATAATAATAATAATAATAACAATAAAAACATTTCCCTTTGTAAGATGCTATAAAACCATGAATAAAATGCTCCATTATAAACAATAGTGATAAATTATGTATAAAGTACAAATCATCTTACCTTAACACTGTATGTATAATCAACGGCCAGATTTATCCATCACTTAAATTTTTTAAGTAAACAACATGGTTTAATTTATACCCATTATTATAAATTGGTGTGTTAGAGAAAGATAAAAACACAATCATTTTAATATTGCATTTTCTGAAATAGACTACAATAAATGTGGATTTTTTTTTTAGATGCTGTGATTTATATTGTGTCTTCATATAATGTATTGTAAATTCAAATTTCTGTCAAATTTTTGTAAGAACAAAAAAAAATACTGTTTTAACACATAAATAAAAACTTTATGCATGAAATACTAACAAAAAAAATCTAATATATAATAAATTATATACTATAGCTCTAAAACTCCTACATTTTCTAAATAGTAGCATGTACAGCATGTTGCATAAAAAATAATGTGTTGTTTCTTTTGAAATCATTATTTACATTTCAAATGTTTCCTTACACCTGGTTTTTGGTGTTTTTTTATTTTCCCAGGAAGTTTTAAAAACGACACTTAGAGAGAAGGACTGGTACACCAGAGAGGATTTCACTGTGCAGCTTCAGGACATTCCTCTGTTTTCAGATGTCAACCGTGTAAGAATGTTTTATTTGTTACAGCAGTAAAAGAAAGATTATTACAATGGAGAAATAAAAATATAAAAATAACCAACAGGCTTTTTCTTCCTTTATTTGTGTCTTGTCTGAAGTATGAGTTGACTTTAGAGATTTTTGAGAATCAGAATGACCTTCAAGCACAGATACTCTTTCGGCAGCTCTGGGAAAACCTTGTATGTCAAAATAACACACAAAGCATGGATATCCATCAAGCTTCATATACAGAAGCTAATTTTATTTTTTATTATTTTTATTTAACTGTTTGCAGCTCCAGCCAAACACCAAGAATGAGAACCTGAACAACTTTAATATACCAATGATACGGTGTCCAACTGAGGTATGATTCACAAGAAAATTGACACTACAAACTATTTAAAAAACCATGCAGCAATGATCAGAATGTATAAATGTTGGTGTTTTTAAACATGTATTAGCAACAGCACACACTCGCTCTTATTTTAATATATCTTATTATACAGCATCAACCGTTTCTCAGAACAGAGAAGAACTCTCCATCCACAATGAGTCCATCATCCAGAGAAGCTGATCCAGCTGCTGATAATGTAAATATATTCATTTACATCTTTACTAAGTCAAATCTCCTGAAATGAAATCACAGAGAGTTCATAACGATATGCTTAATGCAGTGGCGTGCTGTGTTTCACACTTAGGCCTTCAGTGGTGTCCTATTGCTGACGTTATTGTACACCTGATAGATGGCCCCGTTGTCACCAACTCGAAATCAAATTGGTTAAAGCGACAGTTTCATTGTCATGTATTTGATGCTACAGATGCCAACGCTGTTAATTCTGAAGGCATCAATGCAGATTTATTTTACCTTGGCAAGACATAATGGCTGAAACCCTATAAACCCTGCTGGGCCCTTGAGCAAGGCCCTTGACCCTCAAATGCTCAGTTGTATAAAATGAAATCATTATCCAGACTCACTCTGGAAAAAATATGTCTACCAAATGCAATAAATTTAAATGTAAATCCGTTCTGTTTTTGGTGTTATTGTAGGTATTGGGCACTAACATGGATTGTGAAGACCTAAGTCCCTCCAACACAATCCCAACCTCAGGTATACACACACTCACACACATCCTAAACTTTAACACAACACATTTTTATTTAATCTATGGCAGAATTACACCTTTGAGACACATGCCAATTAACACTCAGTTTCTCTTTTCTCATATTAAAACAGTTCTTAATAATTACACTATGCATCTTGTAAGATACACATATATATATATATATATATATATATATATATATATATATATATATATATATATTAGCTTATATCAGAGTACACAAGGTACTATTGTAGGTTCTATGAGACATAAATAAACAAACCAGAACCATCAATTTTCATTAGAACTGAATGTTATTTTTTAAACTTTATTTGGTTAATTTTGCTAAGAAAACATTAGTAACACTTTGGGAAAGCTATATAGCAAATAGAGCACCAAACATTTGATATTGGACGATTTCAATTAAATTAAATTAAATTATATTCTAATATCAGGATGACTAGTGTACACCTAGTAAGAAAAGTCATTAGTGTTTTTATCATTTATATTCTCCTGATACTGTATTACTGTATAGTAACTATGAGTTGTCATTAATATTTTGGGTTCTATTTATAAGGGAAAAGCTGTTTGTCACACTTTAATAGCATATCATTTCAAATTATAACCATACAAACTGCTACAAGGCCGTGTACCTGGAAATATTGCTTGTCTCTACAGTGCATGCATTAAGGCCGGCTGACATCCGAGTTGTGGGAGCAGTTGGTGATTCCCTAACGGTCTGTAAGACACACACACACACACACATTAACTTAGAGAACACTTTAGCCAATATCCATTTGTGTTACCTAATTTCACTTTCAGTATGATCATTTTGGATCTGAGCATAAAATATAGTGCTCTTTTATATCATTATTATTGTGTGTTATCTATAAAAATAGCTCTGAAAATAGTGACAACTTTCAGTTATAGCAGTGATTCATATAAATGTACTGCTTCTAATGCATTATCTAAAAGCAAAATATATTTTTATATATTTAAAAATATATTTTTTCATATATATATATATATATATATATATATATATATATGCTGCCTCAATATAATATATACTGTAATCCCAGGCAGACTGAATGATGTTGAGAGAAGGGCTCATAGTTCTTAATGACATCGACTATATGTTTGGGGTCGTTGTCCTGCTGCAGAATAAATTTGGGGCCAATCAGATGCCTCTCTGATGGTAATGCATGATTGATAAGTATCTTCCTGTATTTCTCAGCATTAAAGACACAATTAATCCTGTCCAAATCTCAATTTACACGTCTACCATGCTTTACTAATGCCTGCAGACACTCATTATTGAACCACTCTCCTGCCCTTTGGCAAACAAACTCTCTCCTGCTACAGTCAAATATTTTTAATGAATCATTTTTCATTAATCCAGATGGACATGCTGCCATGTTCTTATGTTCTCGTGCATAGTTGAGTCGCTTAACCTTGTTTCCATGTCAGAAGTATGGCATTTTGGCTGTAATTCTTACACAATGACAATTTCTGGCCAGATGTCTTCAGACAGTAAATGGGTATATCTGGGTCTCACTGGATTCTGCCAGTTAATACTGATCCTACAAAATCCTTAACTTTGTGCAAGTGTAGTCTTTTATTTGGTACATGGTGCTTTTTTCTGGTTAGGTACAGCATTTAATTACAAGTCACTGCTCTCCTTTAAACATTTCTCAATTCTATGTGAAGGCAGGGAATGGTGTTGCGTCTACAAACCTGGTGGATGTGCTGACACAGTACAGGGGATTATCATGGAGGTAACAACAACAATGTTACAGCTTTGTGTATAATGCTTTGCTTCTATATGATATGGTATAACAATAGAACAACAGAAAGTGAATAGAATGTGGCATCAGTAACATAATGTTAAAATACATTGTAAAAATCACAGTAAAGCATAGCACTACCTATATTAGTATGACAGTTTCCTTATTATATCACCATATCACTATAGTCTTACTTTCACTGTTTTTTGTGTTTGACAGCATTGGAGGAGACGGCAACCTGTCTACTGCCACTACACTTCCCAGTTCGTTTAAAAAACTTTTTGACTTCATAATTTATTTAAATATTATATTATTAAAGGTGAGGTCAGTGATTTTCAAATCAGACTAGTTTTTGTAGTAATGGTGAAGTCCTTCCCACTCATGACAGTGAGACATCTACACAAACTAAATCTATAAAGCATCCTGTCTTTACTAACATTAAGGCATTCTAGCCTAGCTAGTAATTCGCTTGCCTGGCTTTGGATTGAACCCTGAAGTAACTGGCTAACTTCAGCTACATTCTGCTAAAATCACTGATAATACAAATATATGAAGTATGTTGTCTTATATAAATTTTACATTTTTCACTTATTACAGTTTTCTGTTCATTCTCTGTCAGACATCCTGCGTGTATTTAATCCGGATCTTACAGGATTTTCAGTTGGAACAGGGAAACAGAACAGCAAACAAGCTTTCCTTAACCAGGCCGTGGCAGGAGCCAAGAGCTCGTGAGTTTATTACTTGTGTCCTTTAACTGTTTTTTTTTGTATTACATTATTAATAAAAAGTTAACATACTTGATTTGATTATCAGTGACATGCAGAGGCAAGTTGAAGCACTGGTCCAAAGAATGAAGACTGATAATGTAAGGAATTACTTGCACTCATCAACTGTCATTATATTATATTATATTATATTATATTATATTATATTATTATTATATTATATTATATTATATTATATTATAATCTATTATCCAGTTGAATGATACTACTACTAATAATAATAAAAATAATAATAATTGTCTTGATCATGATAGTAATAATCATAATGATAATAATCGGGATAGCACTTATAGTATTTATATATGAAATGTTATTGACTCTACAAGTGTCTTGATTGTTTTCCACAGCGTATCAATTTTTATTCAGATTGGAAGGTGATCACCATGTTCATCGGAGGCAATGATTTTTGTGACTCGTGCCAAAAACCAGTATGTCCATATAATCCTAAACATTTTTTTTTACTTCATGTATTGTATATTATAAATTTTTATAGATGACGTTTATGTACAACGTTTGTTTGTGCTATTATATTTGGATTATTTGTAAATCATTTGTATAATATTGTAAATAGCATCTTACACATAGATATGTATAGGTTTTGGAAAATATAACTATATATGGAACTATATATGAAACTGGACATTTTTGTAAATCACAACTATATAGACAAATAAACAGGCAAGACAGTCTGTTGTTTCATTCTGTCTTTCATTCACAGATGTATTTTTCCCCGGAGAACTTTGTTAACCGAATTAAGGTAGCACTGGACTTCCTCCACTCTGAGGTGAGATTTCAAGTCTATTTATAAAGTCGCAAATATGAACCCAAAATAATCCCTTCGCTAAAGAAAATATATTTTGGTAGAAATGATTGGGGAAAGTTTCATGTGGAATGTTTTATCTATATTGAGTGAACATGTCTGGATAATACAATATGATGGACTTCATCCATCCAGGAAGTATTTCTGCCTTAAACCTAGTGTTCCTTGGATAGGCTCCACTGGATCCACTACCAACCTGACCAGGATGAACTGAAAATGAATAAAGGAACAAATTAAAAATGAATCATGAATATGATGGGATTGAGATAGTTGTTCACACTGAAATAAGAGTAAAAATTGGTGTAATAAGTGAATATCTTAATTAGGCATATAAATAGGCCTATTCTAATGTTTGATGTGAACAATAACTAAAGCTGTATCCTCTGAATTACATTTTACTTTTTTGCATTGTGCTACTTCCATATGATTGGATGATTAGATAACTGCTGGAATGTGCAGGTATTCTCTTATTAAAGGAGACAGTGTTTTATGTGTTGAATGTTCAGGTTCCTCGTGCTATTGTTAATCTGGTGGAGCCAATTCACATCACCCCACTGAGAGTTATGCACCAGGACTCCACTCTGCGCTGCCCCACATGGCTTGTGAAGTGAGTGTGAGCATGACTATGTAGATCTGTAAATGACTAAGTGACTTTAAAACAGGAAGGACACAAAATAAATTATTAATAAATTATTAAAATACTACTGTTACTACTATTATTACTACTACTACTACTACTGCTACTTATAATAATAATAATAATAATAATAATAATAATAATAATAATAATTCTTGGTTCCATAGCATACTCTGTTCCTGCGTTATTTCACCAGAAGATGGATCAGACGCTTTGCAGGACATAGAAGTTCGGAATAGAGCTTATCAGGTGAAACACTGATGTTTATCATTATGCCACAACAGAATGCAATCTTATTTAAATTGCTTAAAAGATTTCATGTATACGGAAGTACGGAAGCGCATTGCATTCACAAAGAAAATTTTTTTTTTTCTTAGCAGCTATAATATGGTTTAGCCTGATGACTGTATATTAGTTTTATTAGCTACTGGACATTTCCTCACTGACCTGCCCCTCCTGCTAATTCATTTAGTTATGGTAAGTCTTGCTTCAGTAAATAGATATGGGGCATTACTATTATTATTATTAGTAGTAGTAGTAGTAGTAGTAGTAGTAGTAGTAGTAGTATTAGTATTATATTTTAACATTGACTACTAAAATATGTTACACATTCTGACTGATAAAACAAACTTTTATCAAGTGGACAGTCAGAATATAATAATGTAATATAATATAATATAATAATCATTAAATTATAATAATTATAATAATGATAAAATCATCAGATGTTAAAATATTATAATAACAGTAAAAAAATTAATAAAAAAATTAAATAATAATAATAATAATAGTTAATGCTCTGTATCCATTAACTGAAGCAAGACTTACCGTAACTAAATTAATTAGCAGGAGTAGCAGGTCAGCAAGGACATGTCCAGTAGCTAATTAAACTAAGATATTGTTAGATTTTTATTATGATTAATTAATTATGAGATACCTATCTCATAATTATGAGATCAGGATCGCATAATTATAAGATATTGTCATAATTACAAGATATTAAGTCATAACTATAAGATATTAAGTCATAATGAGATCCTTTCTGTGATTTATTTTTCTTTGTGAATGCAATGCGCTTCCATACATATAAAAGACAGCTTTTACAAAAATATCTGGGTAATAATGTTGTTTAACATTATGTCAGAATCCATTAAAGCTCTGTTTACAATCAGTGGGCTATCATAATGTATATTTCATAGTAACTAGGTATATTTCATGGTGATGTTTTATATGAAGTATTAATACACATGTTTACCTTTGAGTTAAGAAAGATGACCAATAAAAGAAGAATTTGAAAGCACTCTACAAAAAGCACACGCATACTCTATTGCTATAGTTAAAATGCATGCAATTACTGCCTCAACGAGGCAGCATGTATATATCTATTAATAGTATATATCTTTTTTTTTTTTTTTTTTTTTTTTCTCACACTGTTTAGCAGTTTAGCATTTTTATTTTACCTGGAAGATTTTACCAGACTGGTTCACTAATAAACCTCCATTTTGCCAGTGAGCTAATAAACTATTAGTTTTGTTTGTAATTGAACTAATAGTACTAGTTTGTTTTCTCTTGCTACAGTAAGTTTACCTTAATAGCCAGCTGGTTTTACAGAAGCTTAGCTAAACCCTCTTTATAGTGAAACAAGAACAAAACACGTTGATTTATATCGGATTTATAATGTACATTATGCCCATTAATGTTGGTTTGTGTGGTTTTATTTTTTTTTTTCATGTGGTATTCATTTTTTTGTGTGGTTTTGTCAGAGAGTGCTGAGAGAGTTGGTGGAGTCTGGCCGTTATGACACACACTCTAACTTCACTGTGGTGCTACAGCCTTTTCTTAGGGATATAGCAGTTCCAATGCTGGTTAGAAACAAACATGCGCACACACACACACAAACACACACACACACACACACACACACTCACGCACTTACTCACTAATAATAATAATAATAATAATAATAATAATAATAATGACACAATCTATACTTTTATTGAGCAGTTAGTGAGTTTTAATATCTCTCGCTCTCTTTCTCTCTCTCAGGATGGACGACCTGATCGATCATTTTTCTCTCCTGACTGTTTCCACCTCAGTCAGAAGGCACAAACTCTAATGGCCCGTGCTCTGTGGAACAACATGGTTAGTTAATTCAAATTCACAAGATGCCTGGAAAAAAAAAGCATAAAACTACATTAATGCTGCATGACCTCAAATATACATTAATTCATCTTCAACTTTTAATGATTTCCCTTTGTCCCCAGATAGAGGAGCTGGAGAATAAAACTCATAAACAGGACTTTTCTATAGGACTTCAGACTAAATGTCCATCACAGGTAAAACTGCTCTCACATTCTTTTCACACACACACACACTTACACACACACACACACACACACACACACACACACACACACACACACACACACACACACAGCAGGATTGTGTCATCAGTGTTTTAGAACTTTATTTATTGTAACTTTATATTATGTTGTCTTCTTTGCCAGACCTCACCCTTTTTTCAGACCTTTGTGAACAGCAATTACACATATAAAAGCCCACTGCCCCCTCCACCTCAAATTCCAGTATGTACTTTTATTCATATATATATATATATATATATAATTATTATTATTATTATTATTATTATTATTATGTGATTATTGTCTTACCCAGAACTGGGGTAGTGATTTCTCCTGCACAGAAACCAAGCCATCAATCAGCATCCCCAACTCAGGTAAATGTAAGAGAAAAACAGAAAAAGAAGAGGAGTAACAGGAATAAAAAAAAGACAATAATGATATTACTAATAATAAGCTTTAATGAATTTATGAGTATTGATTAAGTAGTGAGTTGACAGCCGTAATTTGAGACCTTTTTTGCGAGCAGTACAGTTTGGTTAACTAAATAAAGGTTTAATCATTGTAATATTATTTTTGTATACGTTTAGTTCATCACTTGCGCCCTGCGGATATCAGGGTTATTGCAGCACTCGGAGATTCTGTTACTGTAAGTTCTGGAAGTGCTAATTGACTTTTATCAGCTGCACCATTGTCGTATAATACGTGACTACTTTATCCCTTATCAATAAATGAGATATCACTATCACCTGCCGAGCATGTTTTGCATAAGATTTCGAAGAATCCTTGCAGTGCTCAGGCATACAAAATTCATTGAATTTCTATTTATAATTTTATCATATTTATATTTAATTATATTTATAAATTTGTGTGTTCTCTAGGCTGCGCTTGGAACAAAATCACAGAATTACACTCAGTTCCATACGGAATACAGGGGAGTTTCATGGAGGTAAAATACAGAAATTTTCTTTCATGTGTGAAGACCAAGTGTTATGTAAAATGTGTAAAATAGGATTTACAATATGCTTGATGTAACTGTGTGTGTGTGTGTGTGTGTGTGTGTGTGTGTGTGTGTGTGTGTGTGTGTGTGTGTGTGTGTGTGTGTTTTCAGTATTGGAGGTGATTATTCATTGGACACTACTACAACACTGCCAAGTGAGTTTTTCTTAAAATTAATTTGGCATTTACAGTGGCTGGTGTGTCCATTTTGGTGTGTCCCATTTTTGCACTGGAGGCTAAGCTTGACAACAAGTAAAGAAGGTTCATAGCTAGCAGTGTGAAATTCATTAAATAAATATTTGTAACATCATTTGAAAATAAACCATTATATAAAATAATTTTATAGATATATGCAAATTGGAAGTCTATTATGATCTGGGTCACTTCTCACATTTCACCTTTAAGCTGTGGGCCATTCCTCTTGTCTAGTGTATGTGTTTAGTAATATCAATCTATTGAACAAGAAAACCTTGTTCAGGCCATCTACAGCTTTATTTAATTAGTAGCATCATTTCATTCTGTGTTTTTACCACGAACAAGTATGTTTGATATATTAAAATCGGTATAAGGTGATTTTGTGATGATCTTGGCATCCAGTTTGCATGAAGCTATAATGTTAGTTATAATTTATTATAATTTCAGACAACAAACATAGCTGGCTGTATTTATTTGGTGTAGGCAATGTTGGAAAATGTGTGTTTCTTGACAGATTTAGCTCATGCTTCTGGTTAAATTAAATAAACATACAAATATAAGCAGGATATTTAAATGTTACTGTTGCCTTGCTTGGCAAAACTACAAATGAACAAATAAATAATTGGTAATATAACATATCCCACAGCACAACAGTATATATAAATAAAAGTTTCTGCAGTGACATAATACTAAACTAAATGTGTGTGTATGTGCATGTGTGTGTGTTTTACAGATATCCTGAGACAATTTAACCCATTTCTAAAGGGCTTCTCTACTGGTGACGGCGTGTCAGCAAAAGATGGCTTTAACATGGCCGTGTCTGGAGCCACAGCCTCGTAAGTATTCTCAGCTTCATTCTGCTTTTACACTTTTGCTGAAAAATATCTGATTATATGAGCCCAACTGAGGTTCACGTTACAAACAGCTTCTTTAAGGTTGCAACCATAAATTCAAGTTGTCCATATATTATTTTCTATATTTGTGTTTATATAGCTGTATTAACCATTGTGGTCTCTTGTCCCTTTTAGTGGTCTTATAGATCAGGTGAACAGACTTATTCAGGCCTTAAAATCCAGTGAGGTGAGGAAAATTTTCACTTTATCACAGTTTGGGCTTTTTAGGATGCAATATTATGAAAAAAAAAGTGTAATTCATTTTTCTTTTTTTTTGGTTGTTTAATTAGATTCAAAAAATAAAATTAACATCCCATTGTAGCTTAAACCTGTCATCTGTTTCTTGAATTTGGGCCACTCTGTTCTCTATAACATAGCATTTTCACTGTTATCCCCTTCATATTCCCTTATTACAAAAGTACCTAATTGAAATCAACCCATTTTCTGCAGCATGTAGATTTCAAAATGGACTGGAAGCTAATTACTGTGTTTGTTGGGGTCAGTGATTTATGCCAGTATTGTATGGACCAGGTATGTTCTTGTTTGTTATGCTTAAAGTATTGTGGTTATACTTGAAATTGTTTATCTGTTAACACTGTGTTAATATTTTTCCTCCTTTACGCAGAACAATTTTTTACCACAGAACTACAGTCATCACCTCACGAATGCTCTGGATCTGCTGTATAAAGAGGTCAAGAAATTCCCACTAAAATCAGTTTACTAGTTAACCCTTAGTTGACTCAAAAACTGTAAATAAATTGCAGGAAATCTTGTTTAGATTTGTTAGATCTGATTTCAACAAATCAATCTACCTACAGTAGGTTTTGTAGTGTATGAACTTGTTTAAATATCTTGCAGTCCTTAGCCAACACCTGATCCGAAACAATATACACATTAATTGTGATCTACACTGCCAAAGGTTTTTGAAGTCCCTCAATTTGATGTAGCCCTTAAACAAAGATTAAGACAATGTTATCATGATTGTATAAGTAAGATTATATAGTGAGTAGGGGTAATAAATCATTAACATTATGGTTATCTTAAGTTAATTGCCCTCTATTTCCTCCAATGCAGGTGCCTCGTGTTCTAGTAAATGTTCTTACAGTTCCAGAAATCGAGGTCTTAAGGATGGTCATGAAGAGTTCATTAGGCTGCAGTTTTTTCCCCAGGTTTCTGAACTTTTATCAAATAATTTCTGCATAAAGATTTATGCATTCCATGAAAAGCCTCTGTCTAAAAATATTTTCTAAACTACAAAAGACACAGTACTGTTAACAGTTAAAAGAAAAGTCTCTATTTTCCTGTTAAACATGGAGGGTTGTGTTTCTACTATAAAATCTAAAGATACTTTTAGATAATGAACACTGCTAAACCATGAACACTACAAGAGAGTTGATAAATAGCTAAAGATTTTGAGTAGTGATATGAAAATAATGCTGATGGCCTTCAGACCTGTCATTGAAAAACACTCACTAAATTTAGAAGAGTTCAGCAGGACCATGATGCAGAGCTTTTCAAGGATATGTATGTTTTAATTCAGCCAGTACCTACTATAGGTAAAGTATTCTGTATTGTAAAGTCTGTCCTTATATTTGTAGAATCTGAAACAAATCTGGTCTGATATACCAACTCGTGGTAGCAGAAGAATTCTTAATGTATGAATACCTGCTGTGGGATCTGCCGCCTGTTACTACTACCTCTGATCCTGGCTCTTAAATGGCACAACAAAAAACTGCTTGAGCAAAAGCGCTAACCCATGCTCTTTATCTCATTATTCTCTCTTCTTTAAATCAGACTGAGACTAACCAGTCATTTGATGGCCTGTGAATGCAGAAAAGGGGCATTTGATGTTGTCCTCTAATTGTGTTAGACTGCACTGCATCATAGCATAATCTACAGTTTAAAAATACTATAGTTGGTTTTGTGTCTGAAGCACATGTTTGCCCTCTATTGGAGGATTGGAGGAAAGTCTGTTGTGGTTGTTGGTCTGTAGTAGTGCTTGTGACTCCCCTTGTCTAAGCTGGTTCTTGTATTTCTTGATTTACATTTGATTTTATATGGCTACAATACATACTGTACATACAGTGTGTCATGCAGATGTATCTGCTTAGTTGTGAGTCTAAACTTGGGTTACATTAGGTCTTAAAAAATCCTACTTTAACAGATCTGATCTTGGCCTACATTTGGTCTTGATCTAACTAGAGACAAATGCAGTTTGATGTAATATATGTATATAGATTTTTTGGAGACAGTTCAGTTTTGTCCTCTAGTCATATGGAGTACTGATAAATTCATTAATCAAGATTGGCCTCCATTTTATCCAAAATTACAGTAGAATCAGTACAGAAGTCTAAAGTTCTAATTTACTTACTGTTCTGTATGTTCTGATCTTTATTTTCTGGAGTGTATTGTTAGTCAGGCCTTTAGACCTTGTGGAGATCCTTGCAGTTCTACTTTTTATTTATGTGTCTGTGGTTTTCAGAGATGTCTGTCCATGTCTAATGACTCCAGCTGACAACTCATCAGAGCTGATGGCACTAAAGCTCATCAATCAAGAATATCAGGTAACTCGAATAAAAGTTGTTGTTTTTACAAGATTTTATTATAGAATTTTGACCCTGTAGTCTATATAACTTTTTAAAATGTTTCATTCTAAGACTGACATGATCCCAGGGTGTAATGAATGGGCTGTCTTTTAACTTTATATTACACTTAACCCCTGCCTGTTAGACTGAGTTGGAACGGCTAATATCGGGGCAACGTTATGATGGACATGAAGATTTCACTGTTGTCCTTCAGCCTTATCTTCAAAACACAACCATTCCTTCAGATAAAGTGAGTGTGTGTTCAATTCTTGAACACTGGCCTCACAATATGGCTCTGGCTGATTACGAAATGCTAACAATTCACTTTATTTCCTGTATTTTACATATTCCAGGATGGAAATCCTGATCTTAGTTACTTTACATTAGACTGCTTCCATTTTAGCGAGCGGGCACAAGCTGAGATGGCCATTTCTCTTTGGAATAACATGGTAAGGCTCTAAACTGAACTGATCTCTATCTAGAAGATGTTTTAAAGTACAGTACTTGACACATTGTACATTTTCCATTTGTATGTGACAAATTAAACATGACCTGGGAAACAATGTTACTTACTAATAAGTTAGTATATTGTTGTTTTTGTTGTTGTTGTTGTTGTTTTGAACTGGTCTTTTCTTTGGTTTTTGTGGTTCCATTCCCTTTAATGAAATTTAATGAAAGGGAAAGTTTATAGGACTGTGGTGAGACCTGCGATGTTGTATGGATTAGAGACAGTGGCACTGAGTAAAAGACAGGAGGTGGAGCTGGAGGTAGCAGAGCTGAAGATATTAAGGTTTTCATTGGGAGTGATGAGAGTGGACAAGATTAGAAATAAGTTTATTAGAGGGACAGCGCATGTAGGATGTTTTGGTGACAAGGTGAGGGAGGCGAGATTGAGATGGTTTGGACATGTGCAGAGGAGGGACATGAATTACATTGGTAGAAGAATGCTGAGGATAGAGCCACCAGGAAGGAGGAAAAGAGGAAGGCCACGGAGGAGGTTTATGGATTTGGTGAGGGAAGACATGTAGGTAGTTGGCGTAAAAGAGGCAGATTTAGAGGACAGGGGGGTATGGAGACTGTTGATCCGCTGTGGCGAACCCTAATGGGAGCAGCCGAAAGAAGAAGAAGAAGAAGATTCCCTTTAATGCAAAGATATCTATAATCCATCAAATGACTGTGAAGTCACTGCAAATTTACTGATTGCATTCTTATTTAAAATGTAAAATCCTAAAATTTTGAGTAAGGAAAAAAATATACATCAAAATATAAAATTCAAATAAGCCAATATATTAATTGGTAGATAATAGGTGCAATTGGTAGCTTCACCGCTCCAAGGTCTTTAATTCCTTCCTGAGCTTAAGTTACTTCACATGCTATGTGAGTTTCTGAGCTCTTCTCTTTTCCTCCTGTTCATAAACTTGCATGTAGCTGGATTGGAATTTCCAGCTGTGTGAATGTGTGTTGAATGTGCCTAGTAATCCCCACTGCAGGGTGAATTTTTCCATGTTGCACCCAGTATTCCAGTTTATTATTTTTTGCATTAATATTGCACACTGTTTCCCTGTTTGTCTAGTTGGAACCAGTTGGAAATAAGCAGACCTTTAACAACTTTACATATGATCGCACAAAACTTAAGTGCCCAACAGAGGTGAGTGTGATCGGTCATAACTGATAATGGATTGTACAACAGTAATAGATACTGTTCGGAGAATAATAAAGATGTGTGTATTGAAATGTTATGTTCAAGTGAAGTGAAGAAGTGCTTTGATAATTATATACAGTAGGATATTTCTATTGCTTAAACTTTTTTTTGTCTTTCATGCTTGTTTTCTCCATGTCAGACTCTCAGACCATTTATTTATACCAAGATGAACAGCCACCCTGATTACTTCACAACATCTACAAGCACCCCAGTGTCCAGCACCGCAGTGTCCAGCACCCCAGCTCCCTGTACTGGTGGCATTCCTGTGTGGGTACCAGCCATATTTGGGGTTGCAGGTTTACTCCTTGGTTGGGGGGTCACATGGCTATTTATGCGCCGGTTTATTAAGAAGCAGAAGAATGAAGCCAAAGTAAGGGAAAGGGAAACAGAGATTAAGGGAACTAGCTTCTAGCACTGAGATACAATTACACTGCCATTGACTTTGGACTGCAATGCCTTTATCAAATTGGTTGTGTATGTTTATGACAAGATAACACACACACAAGGCTAAAAGGGTTTCATGCAAAAGGGTACCTAATCCTTTAAGTGTAGCTTCGCTACTGTTGGTATCTAATCTATGAAGCAGCTGTAATGGCAGTCATGTTTTAAAAATTTCTAACACCTACTTATTAGACACCTACTCATTATCACATACTCGTATTAGAAATGCACAGTTGCAATACACAAATTGATCACAATACAGTGAAATATTTGTCTTAACATATCCCAATGAGCTGGTGTCTAAACATGGTACGCCATGATACAGTGCCCTGAAAAAAAAAGTTGAAGATTAAACACCTAATTTTATTTTAGAGTTAATGTTACTCGCCAATGTGTCACACTTTCATCCTCAGAACAGCTTCACAATAATTATCATATGATTATATATGATATAAAGGCTTTGCAACTTTATGTAACCCATGAGGAATATACTATACTGTAATTCTCTAGATCATTGTAATTTTTTTTGTAATAAAAAATATAATTTTGTACAAAACTGTAGTTTGTCTTTAATATTACAATGTGTGAATTTGATACTGGAATGCAATAATAATAATAATAATAATAATAATAATAATAATAATAAATAGTACTGTTAATGCTTTTTGTGGTTGCAGAAAGGTGGTGAAGGTGCAGGAGTTTAGGTATCTGGGGTCAACAGTGCAAAGTAATGTAGAGTGTGTTAGAGAAGTGTAGAAAAGAGTGCAGGCATGGTGGAGTGGGTGGAGAAGAGTGGCAGGAGTGATTTGTGATAGAAGGGGATCTGCAAGAGTGAAAGGGAAAGTTTATAGGACTGTGGTGAGACCTGAGATGTTGTATAGATTAGAGACAGTGGCATTGAGTAAAAGACAGGCGGTGGAGCTGGAGGTAGCAGAGTTGGAGATTTTCATTAGGAGTGACGAGGATGGACAGGATTAGAAATGAGTTTTTTAGAGGGACAGCGCATGTAGGACGTTTTGGAGACAAAGTGAGAGAGGCCCGATTGAGATGGTTTAGACATGTGCAGAGGAGGGACATGGGGTATATCGGTAAAAGAATGCTGAGGATGGAGCCAGCAGGTAGGAGGAAAAGAGGAAGGCCAAGGAGGAGGTTTATGGATGTGGTGAGGGAAGACATGCAGGTAGTTGTTTTAAAAGAGGCAGATGTAGAGAACAGGGGACTATGGAGAAGGATGATCGGCTGTGGCGACCCCTAATGGGAGCAGCCGAAAGAAAAAGAAGAAGAAGAAAAAGTGCACACAACACAAACGTCCTATCAGGTTCCGAACTGTGTTTACATTAGAACTGTTAAATTGTAAATAAACAGATTTGTTTATAAGTTTTTGCTCCTGGGTTGATCTCGTACATTTTTTGTTTGTAGCAGTAATGCACCACTAATTAGTTAATACTGCCACCTGCTGTTCACTTTGCGTTCCTGTTTTTGCATTATACCTGTACTATGAATCCGGGAAAGATATGTATGAAAGTCATCCAGTGCAATATAACCGCTTTGATCATTTCACTGCCCTTGAATTTGAATCAAATTTTATATGTGCAAGTATTGAAAAATGTTGTTATAATTAAAAGAAACTGCAAGTTGGCAATGAGCAACACATTTGATGCAAATACCAAATATATAATCAGAAGGTAGATATCCCAGATACGTTTTTTTTTTTTTTTAATGGCAAGCAACGGTTCCATACAGGAAATACAGCAGCATATTAAACTTAATTGGCAGCAGCTTGTGAAAATACATTTTGGTAAAGGGGGGCAGTTGTTTCAGCTGTGTTTGATACAGTAGGTGTGTTTTTAAAGTACAAGGCAAACTCACAAGATCTAATGTCAATAACCACGGTTGTAGGGTTTCAGCAATATTTCCAGTCTAAATGCCCATATTGTCCAGTAAGAGTCAGTCACTGAGTCAGTAATGGGAATCTGGTGTGGTGTTCTGCTGTTGAAGCCCATTCACTTCTGACACTCAGAGCAGTCTGGGCATTCTCTTCTGAAATCTAATTTCAACAAGTTTGTTAATAGTGCAGACATTCTGCTTACAAGATGGGGGTGTTTGCATTTTGCATCATTCTGAACTCAAATTTTGAATATTGAATATTGTTGTAAAAAAATGTCCAGTTCAGCAGTTTATGGAATACCCAAACTGGACCATGCTACAATTAAAGTTATAGAGATTACACTTTGTCTGTAAAGCTCGTGCCCCGTGTTTGCATAATGCTGTCACTATTGTTCTTGTCGTTTAATAGGTACAACCTTTCTTAAATGAACGACGCGACAGACAGAACTTTTATTCTTCTCCCAACAGTACCGTAACATACCTAATATAGGTTCCCAATCATACTATATGCCTCATAACATTACCGTAAAGAACATAATACTACAACCATATGATTGGCACGTAGATAACTGCATGAATGTGCATGTGTACAAGTGTTTCTAATTAAATGGACTCTGTGTGTGTGTGTGTGAAGTGTAATAAAAGTCACCATGTTTAGCAGCTGTGAGGATGGGGCGAATAACACGCATAAAGCATTCCGATTGGCTGTTCTGCCGGAGGTCAGAGTTCGTGAAGTTCAAAAGCAAAATGGCTGCCGAACCCGCACGAGAGTGGAGCGATGAGAAGCTGAACAGTGAGGAAATACCTAAAAAAGACATTATCAAATTTCTGCAGGACAATGCATCACATTCGGTATTTACACCCCATATTTGTGTTGAGAAGCTTTGCATGCAATTGAGCTTCATTCCGAAAATAATGCATGCAGGTTAACGTCAATATAGAGTGTGTAGGGTGCAGTACAGATGGCTTCCTAATACTGAATGTGTGGGCTGTAAAAATCATTTCTAAATTGTTTGTACTAAAGTGAAGGCTATTTGGAGGTCAGCATATTGTATTCAGTAGTGTACAATCTAAATAAGAGTCGTTTCAGTGTGACACTAGAAAAAAAAAAAACAGCAGACTTGTCTCACCACTAAACATCTTCCATCTACACATTTGTGCTCTTGTCCAATATAATGAATACACTGTGAGAAATTCTCATCATTCCTGTGTTCTTCCAGTTTCTTGTTGAACACAAACTCATGGGAAATATCAAAAATGTTGTGAAGACTGCAAAAAAGGAGCAGCTCGTTCTCGCCTACAACCAGCTCTTTGAGAGCAAGGTAAATACTATAGGGTTTCATTTTCATGACCTCCGAGAAGATATTTCATTGTGCATTGGCGTTATCTTGGTATAAATATGAAAATAACCAGCCCATTTGGTGAATACGTGGGCAAAAGATTAAATGACGAGCTGTTTTTATGCTGGATGTTGGCAGAAGTTTAAAGGCACAGAAGTGGAGCAGGTGTCTGAGCAGGTGAAAGCTGTGAAGATCGACGAGAAGCCCAAAGACGCAAAAACAGAAGTCGTAGATGAGGTAAATATTGTTAGATTGCATGCTGTATGGTGTTACTTGAGTGACCAAGAATGACGTTCAGCATTAGGAAATAGTTTCTTCTTTCAGAAAGAAAATAATAATAATTTTTTTTTCCACACAGGGCCCCCCAAAGTTCACAAAGTCAGTGTTAAAGAAAGGAGACAAGACCAACTTTCCCAAAAAGGGAGACACAGTGTCATGTTGGTATACTGGCACGCTTGAGGATGGCACTGTTTTTGATACCAACATCCCTTCAGGTTCAACTGCTATACAAATGGCAATATTTGTGTGTTTTTGTACCGTTTACATCAAATATGGTTAACATTCACATGTATTCAGAGAGAGAGAGAGAAAGAAAGAAAGAAAGAAAGAAAGAAAGTGCTAGAGCGAAACAGACAGACATTAGTGAGGTTAAGTAGTGATTGTCAGTGTTCTAAGTCACTCTAAAGATGTTTATTGGGGTTGAAATCAGGAGTCTGTTCAGGACACTTAAGTTCTTCCAAAATTTAGAAAAATCTAAAAACTACACTATACAAAGACATATAATATAATTGTGCGCTTCCAGTTCTATGTTAAAAGTTTGTAAAAGATCAACACAAGTGTGAAGCACAGGTGTCCACATACTTTTGTCCATACAGTGTATATGAGAGTTGCTGCTTTACAGTAGAGACTTGGCTCGTTTAGTGTGTACAGATGAGTAGGTGTGAACCCTTTCATCAGGCTTAAAAAAAGTCAACCACAAAATATTGAATATTGAATTCTCCCTTTCTCTCAATTTGTAGCTATTTAGAAAATGTTATTTCTATTTTTCAGAATACTATGTAAATAATCAGTTTTTATCCTGAAAGTCAAATTCCACTTATCCCTGGCTCTCCTCTATAAACAGGCAGTCAATATGAAATTGTGGGCAATGTGGAATAGAGCAACATTTCAACGAAAGGCATATTTTTCAAATCTGCTTTCAATTAACAATTGAATCCTATAATAGTTTTTATACAGTTGAAATTACACATTGATTATAAATATTGATATGATTTAATATACATGGTATTAATGGCTGACATTTTCCATGAAGTAATCGACATATGAGGAACAGACCCCTAATTTATTGATAAACATTAATTATCCATAACTGTCCTTCACAGCAGCACGGAAAAAGAAGCAGACTAAACCACTCTCCTTTAAAGTCGGGCTTGGCAAAGTTATCAGAGGGGTGAGTGGTTTCTGTTTATCACATTATCATATGCTTTTTTTATTGGCCGTTTTTCTTCACTGCTGTTTTGACACTCGCGTGTTAACTTGCAGTGGGACGAGGGGCTCCTGGTCATGAGCAAAGGCGAGACTGCACGCTTGGAAATCGAGTCAGAATGGGCTTACGGTAAAAAGGGGCTTCCTGATTCCAAGTATCCTTTCCTAGCATTGAAATACGGTTTTAAACATGTGCTAACCAACTTGCTCATCCCACAGACTATTTAAACACATTGGAGGCCTGTGAAACTGATTCTGAATTCCTTGTCAGAACAGCAGCAAAAAAATGCTGTTACAGGAGAATAATTAAAAACTAGGTGTTGGGATGCTCCATTAGTGCAGAAATGGATGTTTTATACCTCAGCATTTTAGCATCTGTCTATTTTCTGTTTATTAATTAAAGAACCCCACATCATATATGTAGTTTATGTAACATCCATGAAACAAACTGTTTCATGTTCGCATTTATAAACAGTAAACATGTGGCAGCATTTTTTCTTTTCTCTCTTGAAGTTATTTAAAGGGGGGAAAAACCAGTCAAATTAAACCTGCTACAAAGAACGAACAGTAACGGTTCACTCTAAAAATGTGGGCGGAAAAAAAACTCAGTTAAATCCATGAATATGCATGGATTTAAAACATGTTTAAATAAATCATTCATCATACAAGTCCTTGTAATTATAGAATATACCCAAAGGATGGTCTTGGAAATCGTTCTGTAATATAACACTTTAATTTTAACTTCTGTTTATCAATTAATAAAGGATCAGATTCAGTTTCCAATGTCTGCAATCACTACTGAATGTCTGTCTGTACCACTGAAATGAAATAATGTGTGCCTGTTTTTGTGCTGCAAGTTGTGAATTAAGTGATGCAGCATTCAGATTGATATTTTACCACTTATTCATGATTAAGGCATTACAGTATAAACACTGGTTTCCTCAGGCTTGTTCTGCCATCATTCAAATCTAAATCTCAGGCCAGAGGTTTAAGATTGAACTGAGGTGGTTTATTGTAATAAATTCTTACCATTGCACAATTTTCCTTAATTCCTAAACCAGAATCCCACCAAATGCAAAACTTATTTTTGAGGTTGAACTGGTGGCCATCGATTAGGATCACGGCTGAAACATTACAGCAGGACTCTGGCATGTTTATCAGCGTTCATATTAAACTCAACTGTAATGCACTGCAACATACTCTATACTACAGGTCATGATTAAAAAACAACCATGTTATACTACACATGTTAAAGGAAATTAATAAAAAATTCTGAGCTGGCTGTGTGTTTCTCCTTGCTTCATTTGTGCAGTTCTCTTGCATTTAGCAAAACACCCTCATCCAGAGGAACTTAAGTTACGCTCAGGATTTGGAACCCTTTTAATCAAAAGTCCAAATCTTAAACTTCCTTTAGTAATAAGAATAACAACCTTGATTCAGGTTACATGATACTGAAGGTAGACAAGAAAAAAAAAAAGTACACAGCTGTACATGTATCCTGCAACTTTATTATGAACACATGTTACAGAAGAAAAATTAAGAGTTGGCATTAGGACCCTTCTTCTTTCCGAAGGTGGGCACCACATTCACAAAGCGCCTGTTGTACTGGATACGACGCTTGGCGCGGCCAGTCTTCTTTTTCTTCTTCTCTTGCTTGTCCACCTGAAACGAATAGCAGAGACAAGATATGCTTTTAAAACCGACATGACTGTGTGAACATGTAAACACTTTCAATGCAAATACCCCATAAAATAGAGTTTTGCTAGAGTGCAGCATAACAAACGGATAGTGTTTACCATGACAATAAGACCGGGTCTTATATTAATTTTTGCTCCAAAAGAGGCGGTAGAGCTTATTTTCAGGGATGTCGTATTTTCATGTACAACAATCTACTGGTACACTTAAATCTATAAATCCTCCACTTAGACACAACCTGTACTCCGATTGCTCATCTGTTTATTGTACCTCTTGTACGAAGGCACCCGCTTGGGTATTTGCAAATACTAACTGTACTTATAAATTATATTACCGATAGTATTTTTTTTTATTCAATACATCATATGTTTATGGTACTGGCGTAAATGCCGGCTGACTATCTTAACTAGGGCTTATATTACAAGTTACACTTGTATTACACTTTATTACGCTTAAAAAAAATCATGCCAGGGCTTCTTTTCGGCACAAGTCTTATTTTCAGGGAAGCACTAATATTTGCATACTTGTAGAGGAAAATCTAAAAATAATGAATACCCAACTACTTTAGAGTTTAGGAAAGAAAGCCTGGTACAAACATTTCTCATGAATTAAAAATATTTAAATAAGGGGGAAAAGTTTATTAAAAAAAAAAAAAAAAAAGGGCCATCCAACAGGGATTTCATAAATTACAAGATCTTAAAAAAAGTGCTTAATGCTGCAATAGCTTTAAAGGTTTTATGGTTGAAGACGACATGGGTCATTCTCAAACACACCATATTATTGTAAGCCATTAAAAAAAAAAAAAAAAACCCTTTGCACTCACCTTGGGTGTCTGTCCTCGTACTTTTCCAGCACGAGCCAGAGAACCGTGGACCTTACCTGGAAAGAGGAAAAGATATAAAGCTTGTTTAAATATGAACTCATTGCTCTTCTTTAACTACGAAAAACATGTGATTGGTGATCCTTGCATTATTAATGTACAATCATGTCCAGCCAATATCTAAGCACAAGCCGCCTGCTTGATTGCATGATTGTACATCTTTACTTGAATAATATTTAGGGATCTCACTGATCTGCACTGAACATTAACCCTGAATAACAGCTCCTAAATGCTACATATAACTCGAAAGACTTTAAATGTGCAAGTCCACACAGAAGAGTGGTGGAACACGGTGTACTTGCCTCCCAGAAGCCTGCCAACAACATCCAGAGTACATTGCTCTGAAACTCCACAGCTTACAAGGGTAGAGGCATCTTCAAGAGGTGTGCCAGACAGGAGAAGCACCTGGTCCTCCACACACAGACCCTCCAGAGTCTGAACATGGGCCTGAGACAAACACAAACCACATTTAGTCAGCATTGTTCATATAGCACAGAACACATGCTGCATTATTCAATTCTCAAAGCTGAAAAGGTGACTACATTATCATGGCGGTAATTTTACAGGTGCTTAGTGACTTTCCCACCATCTTCTAGACCTCAAAAAACCTCAAACCCACCCAATTACCTATTGTTTCCACCATGCTCAGCGGTTGTCTAATAATTTAAATCCTTTCCGGAGGCTCATTTATGGTTTGCCAATATTTAGTCTTCTAGCTAGTGTATCAGTGACCCTCCCTGAGTTAATAAACAACACCTGAATCAGTACATAAAAAAATGCATTCTTTTTATACACAGTAAGATTGTTCTACTCAATGTTCAAACTGTTGGCTGTCCCCAATAATAAACAGCGGCATCTTTTTCTACATTTTCCACTGTTTGGATGGCAATTAAAAATTGTAATCTAGTATCAAAAGATAAATGATAAACGGAAATTTGATCAGCACACTATCATGTATTTCATGAAGCTCGATTAGGGTTGATTTAGGTTTTTTTTTTCAAACCAACTTTGCTTTTGAAGATTGAATTTGCTCACTGTGGGCCTTCATTAGTTAAAACTAATTTGGACAAAGTAAATGAGATGGATGTACTGCTCACCTTGATTTCCTGGACAGTCTCGTGTCCTGTCACCTCGAGGGTGTGCAGGTTCTGTGCACGCACAAAGAGCTGCATGGTGATTGCTGAAAAAGAACAAAAAAGGAAAACTAATTAAGCATATAAAAGGTTTTTTTATCATTGCTTATAAACAACTGACAAATAAATACATAAACATGGTAGACTGACAAAATAGGAAAGGAAAAACAAAGATTAAGGATTATGGAAAGAGTTACAGATAAAACGTGATCTTTGTGTTTAAACAGTTGGATCAATAGCAGCTACTGCTAAAGTTCTTGCGCAAAAGAGATCTTTATTTTGAATATTTACATTTCGCAAGTAGTAAAAGATGATCTAGTGTCGATACTTAAAACCCAGAGCTACGTCCTTCCAAGACGCATTCACTACAATTCTTACTCCTAATGAAACATAAAAACGTCTTGCCATAATTTATTTGCACCCCCTTGTGACGTCATAAACGAAATATCCAAAAGCATCGCCTGTAAGCTCTGTACACCAACCCTAACCAAGATCAACTCGAAAACAGGTATCGTGAGAAAAAACAAATTAAATATAACTAACATGACCACAAGTTATCATTAACTTTATTCTGTTTCCTCCGTCACTTTTCACTTCCGGGGCCCGTTTTCACAAAATGTAAACTACCCATAATCATGCTGACTACACACAGAGTACTAATAATACTTAAAAAAAACGAATTAAAACAAACAACCCGTTTAAAGTAATCGATTTGGGAATGAGGACGTGTCGTGTAATAACGGTTGTGTGTCACACACGCCGTGTGCGAAGTTAGCTTTAGCATGGGCTAGTTCACCACTCACAAGCCCGGGGCACGCGGTCAAAAATATACCTATAATAACCCCTATATACAACACACTACCCTGAAAACTCGCACAACACATATACATCAGTTTATACACGCACATGAGTGATATCTGAACCCGACACTACACGTGAAACTGCAGTTAATAGATAAAGACAGAGACGGGCCTCACATCGCACGGTGCTGATCGGTCCACACGGAGCGAGGAAAGGACCAGCGACGTGTCTGATGTGCGCATGTGCGCGGCGAAGAACTCTGGGTAGGCATGACGTCACTATCTTAAAAGCGCCATTTTTTTTTGCCCCAGAGCAGTGCGTTTAATTAGAAATACATTTATTATAGTGATGGAAAGATCGGATCGTTTTAGTATTTTTTTGGGTTATCTGGTTTATCAAAATAAACGAATCTTTTTTTGGAGTAATTTAGTTCATTTCGTTCTTTTGATCAGAAATAAAATAAAATGCTACATTTTCAATAAGCAAATCCCCCAATACGTCTACAATCCCAATATCTGATTTTAGTTCCGATAATAAAAATATGACAATGCAGCGAAGGACAAACTTTAATAAACATAATATTGAAATTTCATTTTAGAAATTTTTATTTATTTATTTATTTTATTTTTCGTAATACTCCTAAACAAACTACGAGAGAAAAAACTAGTAATTTCCCCGTGTCTTCGTGGTTGCACGGAAAGAGAAAAGGAAAATCAAAGGAAAACTAAAACAGAAAAAATGACGAATTATATTTGACACAGGAAGTTGACATTTTATGCAACCAGTCGAACGTGCCAAAAGGAGGCGCTAGATAGCTGAAAGATCAAACAGGTTCTTCTTCTTCTTCTTCTTCCTCTTCTTCTTCTTCTTCTGCCTCTTCTTCCTCTTCCTCTTCTTCTTCTTCTTCTTCTGCCTCTTCTTCTTCTTCCTCTTCCTCTTCTTCTTCTTCTTCTTCTTCCGGCTTCTCCCACTAGGGGTCGCCACAGCGGATCATCCGTCTCCATACCCCCCTGTCCTCTACATCTGCCTCTTTCACCCCAACTACCTGCATGTCTTCCCTCATCACATCCATAAACCTCCTCCTTGGTCTTCCTCTTTTCCTCCTTCCTGGTGGCTCTATCCTCAGCATTCTTCTACCGATATACCCCATGTACCTCCTCTGAACATGTCCAAACCATCTCAATCTCGCCTCCTCCACTTTGTCTCCAAAATGTCTTACATGCGCTGCCCCTCTAATAAACTCATTTCTAATCCTGTCCTCGTCACTCCCAATGAAAACCTCAAAATCTCCAGTTTTGCTACCTCTGGAAAAAGAAATGTCATCTTTCTCAATATCAGAGTGCTTAGAATATGGGGAGACTGGGGTTTTCAGCAAGAAATGTGAGAGATTTTGTGCTGAAGCTCCTCCCATACAAATGTACCATATAACTGCAAGCAGCTGATGAGGCCAGAATATGAAAACATCAGGCAAAGTTTCACGTTAAGCGTTTTTCCAACATATAAAGTAATTGCTTAATGTGAAGTAAATTGACAATAAAAGACCAAATTCAGTACACACCTCATTATTACCCATTATTTTATCTTGTGTGTTCAGGAGACCAAGTAGAAAGGGAGTAAGGCCAGGAACATTGGAAGGTTTAAACTGGTCTTTCATGGTGTGGATGGAAAGGGAAATGGTGAAGGGGTGATCCTGGAGAAAGAGTAAAGTAAGCATGTAGTGGAGGTGAAGAGAGTTTCTGATATGGTGATGAACGTGAAGCAGGAAGTTAAAGGGGTGATGATTAATGCCATCAGTGACTATAGAGTGAGTTAAAAGAAGTTGTGGAGAGTGTACCTAGGAAAGATAGATTGGTGATTTGGGCAGACTTTAATAGGCATGTAGGTGAAGGGAACAGAGGTGATGAGATGATGGGTAGGTATGGCCTTAAGGAGAGAAATGTAAAAGGGCAGATGGTGGTAGATTTTGCTAAAAGGATTAAAATAGCAGTGGTGAATATGTATTTTGAGAAGAAGGAGGATCATAGGGTGACCTATAAGAGTGGAGGAAGATGCACACAGGTGGACAGGTGGATGTTCTATGTAGGAGATGCAACCTGAATGAGATTGAGGACTGTAAGGTGTTGGCAGGGAACTGTGTAGGCTAGACAGCATCGGATGGTGGTCTGTAGGATGGCTTTAGAGGTGAAGAAGAGGAGGAGACTGAAAGAAGAATAAGATGGTGGAAACTGAAGGAGGAAGACTATAGTGTGAGGTTCAGGGAAGAGGTCAGACAGAGGCTCGTGGTGGTGAAGAGGTGCAGGATGATTGGGCAACTACTGCAGAAGTGATGAGGGAGACAGCTAGAAAGGTATTTGGTGTGACATTTGGAAATAGAAAGACAAAGAGGAAGTGGGTGGAAGAGGTGGAATGAGGAAGTGCAGGAGAGCACAAGGAGAAAGAGGTTGGTAAAACAGAATTAGGATCAGCAGAGTGATGAGAAAAGTAGGCAGGAGTACAAGGAGATGTGGCAGCAGGTAAAGAGGGATGTGGCGACAGCCAAGGAAAAGGCATATGAGGAGCTGTGTGACAAGCTGGACGCTAAGAAAGGAGAAAAGGATTTGTACCGATTGGCCAGGCAGAGGGACAGAGCTGGGAAGGATGTGCTGCAAGTTAGAGCAATAAAGGATGGAGATGGAAATGTGTTGACTAGTGAGGAGAGTGTGTTAAGATTGAAAGAGTATTTTGAGCAGCTAATGAATGAGGAAAATGAGAGAGAGAAGGTTGGATGGTGTGGAGATGGTGAAGCAGGAAGTGGATAGGATTAGTAAGGAGGAAGTGAGAGCAGTGATTAAGAGGATGAAAAGTGGAAAGTCATTTGGACCAAATGACTTACTGGTAGAAGCATAGAGATGTATAAGGACAGATGGCAGTGGAGTTTTTACCCAAATTTTTCCACAAGATTTTGGAAGGTGAGAGGATGCCTGAGGAATGGAGGAGTTTGCTGGTGCTGATCTTTAAGAACAAGGGCGATGTACAGATTTGCAGGAACTACAGGGGCATTAAGTTTAACAGTGCAAAGTAATGGAGAGTGTGTTAGAGAAGAAAAGAGTGCAGGCAGGGTGGAGTGGGTGGAAAAGAGTGGCAGGAGTGATTTGTGATAAAAGTGTGTCTGCAAGAATGAAAGGGAAAGTTTATAGGACTGTGTTGAGACCTGCAATGTTGTATGGATTAGAGACAGTGGCATTAAAGTAAGACAGGAGGTGGAGCTAGAGGTGGAACAGCTGAAGATGCTGAGATTTTCATTGGGAGTGACAAGGATGGACAGGATTAGAAATGAGTTTATAAAAGGGACAGCGCATGTGAAACATTTTGGAGACAAAGCAGGGGAGGCGAGATTGCGATGGTTTGGACATGTGCAGAGGATGGAGATGGGGTACATCAGTAGAATGCTGAGGATGGAGCCACCAGGAAGGAGGAAAAAAGGAAGGCCAAGAAGAAGGTGTATGGATGTGGTGAGGGAAGACATGCAGCTAGTTGGTTTGAAAGAGGCAGATGTAGAGGACAGGGGGGGTTAGAGTTAGACGGATGATCCGCTGTGGCGACACCTTATGGGAGAAGCTGAAAGATGTTCGCATACGCTTGTACTTTTCACTTTATTTAAAGTGGGTCTTCATCTATATTTAATTTACTGCCCTTCCAAAGTATTGCAACTGTGTGGATACATGCGCACAGTGTCATCTGTAGCACATCTGAAGTTAATAGTTAAGTAAAATCAAGGCAAGTGTCTCAGCAACCTCTTTATTATGAAATTAATTCAAAATAAAAAGCCTTCATTTCACATTTGGCTCTGAAATCAGTGATGACATTTGTGGGAGAAGAAAAAAGATTTCAGAATATTTCCTTCTTAACAAATATTTTCATCTGAAACAACTAAGAACACACTAAATCACACTAAAATTAAACAGTCGCACTTCTTTACAGAAAAGGAAGGAGAAAAAAAACTCAATTCCAAAACACATGCTCAGAACACGAAAACATGTCAAAAGACTGAGAATGTTGAAAGTAGCAATAAGAACAGGTAAAAGGGACTTCAACATCAATCCATTTCTGGGTTCCATTCATGTTGGGGGTGGTGGATAGTACTGGCCATACTGGCTGTACTGGCCCCAAGTGTTCGGACTTCCCCAAGAGTTGTATTGCTATATAAAAAAAAGAAAAAAGAAGAAACAAAGGTTATGAACAGAACACTGTACTGTACTCTACAGCAATTTAAGCAAATATTTTAATGACATGACTAATCACTGGAACAAACAAAAAGGCATTGCATAGTACTTATGGAAGCACACACCTGATACCAGTTATTATAGTTGTATCCTCCATGATTAGCTTGCATGTCTGGCATCATCTGACCAGATGCTGCAGAGCCATCATCAATGCGCTGCCTCTTTGAATCCGGCTCTTGTGACCTTTGTGACATGCAAAAAAGAAAAATAATAATAAAACTTAAATGTTGAAAAATGTTCATGATTTCTGTAAGAAAGACTAACAATTTATGCCCCAACAGAGCAGCATGTAAAACTGAAGTGTTAAAGAGTGAACATATAAAATGATCAATGAACCCCCAGTACAAATATTCAATACTTGACTTACCCATTTTCTGCTTTCCTCTTCAGAGACTCCTGCTCTTTTACAAGTTTCTGATGCTGTTCATAAGTGGCTACAAGCCTGGTTGAGAAAGGCAAAGCAGATTTTTAGATCTAGTTTTAAACATGATGCTAAGGTTGTAAAATGAATGTAATAAGTGGTGGGATAATTTTTTATCAGATGTTTAACTCACACATTTATATTGCTTCCAAAGTCCTCAAGAAACTCGACTTTTCGCTGTGAGAAAGTTACACGTGACTCTAACGGCATAGTGCTGGCAAGGGCCCGGTCAAAGCATGCCAAGATCTCTGCCTCATTCTGCTGCACGTCTCCACTGTACTCCAGCTCCAGCAGGTTCAGATAGAGCTTGGGACTGGTCTGTGGAGATTGGATCAGAGAGAGTGGGTTAAAGTTATAGACACATTCACAGCAGTAAAGAAAAAGAAAAAACTCCTAGAACCATTAAATCAACCAAGTTAACACGTTAAGTTCTTGTGGGAAAAAAAGCCAGGTTTACCTCATCCTTTTCGATGGCCTCTAGCAATACTTTTTTAGCCTTTCCAACATTCCTCTGTACTTTGAGGAATTGCCGAGCCAGCTTCACAGAGAAGAAGGTCGATTCGCTTCCATTTTTTGCGTTCTTGATGGCGTCCTCCAGAAGCGCTTCTGCCTCATCCAAGTTCCCATGACGGCGTTCGAGGCTAACACGACGTAGTCTCACCATGGCCAATCCCGGAACCGCCTCCTCTAGACTTTTCAGGATCCCTCGAGCCTCATCAATGTTCCCTAGAGAAATAACGGTACACCTCAATCTCAATTTCAAAAATTAAACTACCTCAAAATCCGTAGTCAATATTGGTTGAATAGCAATAACAATAAATCTCAAAGATCAGTGCTTAATATATAACAGCTAAGCAGCAACCATTAAGAAATTGTATAGCCTTTAAACGTTATGTACTTTAACATGGTTTAAGACTGTGAATCTGAGCAACACAATACCTACAGTTAGAATCCTGATATGCAGTTAAAATTATGTCTGTAAAATGGAAACCCTATATATTCTGTAACGCGTAACATGGTGGTGGTTAAAACGCCACACCCTGTGCTGCATTCATTACACTTCTCAGTCAGATCAAGACAAAAGGATTGAGTAATACCATTTGCATGCGTTAACAATAGGTGTGTAACTTCTTTCAGGCCTGGGAGCCTTGATCTTTATGCTGTAACATTCTTAATGCCAAATACTGTACACCAGCAGAACAATGAAGCTCACCTTGTTGTTCCTCAAACGCTGCCCAGAGAACATGGATGGTAGGCTTCTTTGGTAGATGGACAGTACATGCTTTTTTGAAGATGTGCCTCACTCCCTCTGTGCTGTAGCTCTCCAGGTACTTGGCATACTTTAGAGGTAAAGAAGGAAAGATGAGAAAGGGAGGTGTAGATAGAGAGGGGGATAGGGAAATAAAAGGTAGAAATGGGAAAAGAACACAGAAATTAAGTTTTCATTTCTGATCCCTGCACCGGTGAATTTCCATTGACAAGATCGTTTTGAGAATTTCTGTTTTAAACCCATCAGCACCTTCATGGAACCAATAAGATAAGTTTCTGTAAGGTAGTGGGAGACGGAGAGATGCAACGAAGTTGGCATATGCTGGAGTCAAATCTTGTGTGGCAAGCTGGCCATCCCCTAATACAACAGATACAGTCAAATATCAACGTTACACGCAAAGAGTGCAGGAAGTTTTACTGAGGAAGTGAAAACGTTGATTGGGGGGGACAGGAGGAACGCGAGTCTCTGCGAAAGGAACTCTATTTACCTTTATCCAAAACTCCTCGTACAGGGCACAGGCGATCAGGCAGCGCTCAAACAGAACCACTACACGTTCCGGTGTCCCATTCTCCAGCTCAAAGTCCAGGTACTCCCTCCAGTTGGTAAGCTGAGTCTTCTCCAAAGCTTTCACATGGAAATATGGACGCTTGATCTAGTGAAAGGTTTGAAAAGGAGTTCAAAAATCGCTGTTAAGAAATGCTAACCAACTTCCTAACCATATGTACAATAATAATCTAAAAAGGTGTTTTTAAATCAACACTTACCCCTTCTTCAAAGGCCCATCGCTTGCTGACCTCGTGTTCATTGTGGTTAAAAATCTCTTGACGCGTCTCGATCACCTTATGCCTCATGTTCTCGATCTCTGTGACTCTCTAGAGGAGAAATGGACAATTATGCGACATCGCATTACAGCACGCTCGACTTATCTCGAGTGACGTGCAAACTGCATATTCAGCTACCAAGGTTTTACATCACCATGAGCTCGAGAGAAATTAGCAGCATCTTGCGCTGGGATAAGTACGGTATGCACACCCTGCACATCAGCTGTCGCCCAAGCCGAGGGAGGGCTGAGGGACGGTGTCATTCTGTCACGGTCCCATCCCACTTTTAGATCGACTCCCTGATTGGATGCCAACTTGGATCCTCAGGTATTCATTGGCTGCTAACGGAAAGACACCTCTTCAAACCTGTACAGTTTTGCTTCTCTCCAGGATCAGGTAGGATCCTCCCTATCCCTGCCATGTTTAATACCCACAAACAATCCAGCTTGGCCTCTTACCTTTGCTGGGTCTGGAAGGTCCTCTGTGCCTGGTGGTAACTCCTCACTGGGGACTTCCTCCTCTCCCTCTCCACTGGGCTTATTGGCAGCTGCAAGTTCCAACCTCAGCTGAACAAATTCCTCTTCAGACAGGAAGTGCTTGGGATTATTGTTTTGCACATGATCCTTAAACCTGGAATAACACAATGGACACAGTTAACTGTGGAATGTCAAATATGCATTCCACCAACATTAATATAAAGCTTATTAACCCAATCACGTCTACAGTGTTGCATCGGTTGGACTCATAATAGACACAGACATACTACAAACCTCTGGAAGTGTTGGGAGTACAGCTGAGTTGGAATACCCAGGACACGGTCATAAATTGCTGTAACATTGGCCAACTTCCCCTGCTCAGTCTCCCAGCTGATATAAGCTTCCCACAGACGATCTGACCTGAAGTCTGTACCTGCAGCAAGAACTGCATGCTCGTAGGCACTGGAAAAATAAAGAAATAATTTACGTATATATTCTTTACATAATAACATGGAACCTAAAATACAAAACCATACAAAAGATGATTTACATATTTTTGGCCATCCATCTAGACCTGCAGACGATATACTTACGCTCGTATGCGATTCTCAGCCTCTCCATCACTCGTGTCTTGGTTCTCTTTTAAGAAAGTTATATAATGAATCCAAAGGTCAACGCTGAGGGGGATGGCCTGCAGACCTCTGCGATACACCTTAGGAGAGAAGAAAAAGTTAGCCACAAGGCAATCAAGTATTGTAACGTAATTGCATTGAACAAAATCTAAAGTAAATTAAAGTGTGGGTGTATTTTATGAGACACTTTACCTCATCAGCCTCCTGTATGCAACCATGCTTCTTTTCTATGTCTGCATATTTCTTCCAGTAGCCATAACAATAGGGATAGTGTAGAAAGAAGGCATCAAACGCCTTTCTTGAGGCCAGCAGGTGATTCTGGAAAAACATATGCATGGCTTTTAATATTAGAACTGACCATGACATGCTCTTGGTAATTCAATGAAAAGATTAAACATGACACTTGCCTCTTGTTCAACATATTGCAGAAGGTAAACCCATCCATTAAAGTCCTCAGGATCATCCTCCACTACCTTATAGAGCCTCTCAAAGTCAGTGGGGAGTAAAGATTTTGACACCGAGGCATCTCCTCCCTCACTTTCTTCTTTGGACCCATCCTCAAGCTCCATATTTGCAGGGCTATCCGAACTGCCTGTTTCAGCTTGTTTTTCTGAGCTCAGCTCTGAATCTTTAAGGTCCACCTCTGCAGTCTGTCCATTTGTTCCTGGCTGATTTCCATCATCAACATATGACGAATTGTCCTGCTGTTCAGATAGGGCAGATTTTTGCTCCGGTGCAGAATTTGAATGCCCATCTACCGAGTACTGCTGGTACTGCTCTGGGTGGCCCTGTTCTGGGTCCTGTTGATTTGCAAGAGCAGCAAAAGAGTCAGGCACTTGGTCCATTGTCCACTGAGCTTCAGGAGCCAAGTTAGAAAGGTCAGGGACAAAGCCATCTTCTGCACCTTCCATAGCAGTAGCACCCCCATTGTCAGAGGCACTTGTGCCAACCATAGCGGTCATGGCCTCGTCCGAAAATGGCAGATCTAAAGAGATACAAAATAATTAATTCAGGAAGTTATGGTAAAACATATCAAATTTCAAATCCCACCGATTTCCGATCAGTCATAAGGTCTGTTATACATACATGGTAATGCAGAGTTTCGTGTTTGTATACCGTGTCAAATCCAGCTTATATTGCTATATAGAACACCACACCATTGATCTTTCATCTATGTATGCAGCACAGTGTTAAATATTCAATAGTGGTAAACATCTGGGTCATTCCACAGCTGTATACATTACAAAATCAGAAAGAAAAAAAAATCTGCTCAAGTGGAACAAATGGACACTTGCGATTTTTAACCACATGCCGAGTGTCAGTGTATAATGTGGTTGAGTGGATGGTCCTGAGATGCATCTAAAAAAAAAAAAAAAAAAACATGGGAATGCGATTGAACTGGTCAGACCACAAAATGAACCTAAGCTCAGGTTATTTACATCATTTCACTTGTGATAGGATTACCTGAGACCAATATTAATACCTGGAGGAAGTGATACTTGATCCAGCTCAATCAAAAACAAATGTGCCTTAAAACTAGAGTCTGTCGACGAAGCAGAAACTCGTGAGTATGTGAGGTGAGAAAATCTGCTCAAGCAAAGTAATGGAGATGTCCGTTTTCCCACCTACCAGCAGTGATTAGATACAAAAGGTTCACGTGTCCCAACAAATGCCCTTTTGGGACATCTTTCAAAGCTAGTTTCCCCATGTTTCGAATTTTCCGGACATCATTTTGGCCGAGTCCCCACACACACACACACACACACACACACACCACAAATCAACAGCCCTTCGCGCTCGGATTTAAGTTCAAGCACCTACCACGAGCTAGCGCTTTAGCCGTCTAGGCAATCTCTAACATTTAAGACAATTATAGGGGAAACTAACATGTCAACACGAGGTGTGTCTCTGATAATACCCATCTGGCCGTTAATGTAAAAGGACCCGTGTTGTTAGCGCCATTAAAGCCATATTACACTGGAGAGTTGTTTAATAATTACCAAACAGCTAGCAAGCTAATCCATTTTGGCTCATTAACCATATGATAGAACGTCACAGCAAATAATCCCCGAAGTCAAGTGTGTATTGTGCACGTGGGAAGAAAAATGAATATAGACGATGCATGATATTTATATATATTTTTTTATATTAGCGCATGCTAATCTAGCTAACGGCGTCGCTTTGGTTGTGAGGCCTAGTCCGGTTAGCCACGAAGCTAACCGCTAATACACACTGTCGTCGAGAGCACTGCAAATTAAATTCGATCCATGCACAATTTTACTTTAAACGAATGCAAAACATCCACACGGGCGTCTACGTACCAGATTGTTCCATTAAATTGTGTTCGCTGACCGATTTCTTTCCGCTTTCGAAGTTATCTGTTGAACGACATGTGGCCGCGTTGCCGAGCTCGTTCTCTACACCTCCCCCTCACACCACCGCGCTGCTACACAAGGGCACAGCCGCCGTGCGCATGCGCACTATGACCACTGCTGCTTAATGGGCGGGTAAAGTGGCCAGGTGTGAACGCCTAAGCTGCTTTTGGGGCCTGTTCCCGGCTTTGAACTCAAGCGCATTTTACCGAATTATCTGCTGATTACCCACTCACATATTGTGAACTTGTTCAATGTAATGTTATTATTATGACTTCCGTATTGAACCAAAGCAAACACTTTTCAGCAAGCATCAAAAATTACAATCTTTCAATAGAAACGAATGAGAAAACAAACATGTCAGCAGTCACCCAAGAACACCTGGTGTCATTAATAAAACTCTTCAAGAGCTCAAAAGCTATCTATCTATCTATCTATCTATCTATCTATCTATCTATCTATCTATCTATCTATCTATCTATCTATCTATCATCACAGTGGTTCTTAACCTGGGTTCGGTGAGTCAGTCTCAGGGGTTCGGCGGAGGTCAAGACACACACCCGACTCATATGATTCGTGATGACATGCCCCGCTTAAGAAGGGTTCGGTGGATGCGCATATGAAACTGGTGGGGGTCAGTACCTCCAACAAGGTTAAGAACCACTGATCTATAATGTATTTATTACATTTTTTTATCAGTTACATTTTTGTTTGACTAAAACAATGTAGCTAAATGCTTTTAATTTATTTGAACAAAAATGCAAAAACATTGATCTATATAAATAACTATGATGTGTAAGATGCTATTTACAATATTATACAAATTATTTACAAATAATCCAATAAAATAGCACAAACAAACATTGTACAGAAATGTTATGTATAAATCTAGATGCATATTATGGAATATTATACATTGTTCTAGAAGTGGAATCAGTTACACTACTAAATTTTCAGTACATTAAGTTTAACTTTACAAATACTGGTTGTATATTACAGACACACATTGGTTTTGGGTTAGTATTTACAGCGATTGAGGTCAAGTGAAATATTTGTGCAATCATAAGTGAAATAATCCTCATGCAAATGTGGCAAACTGCAGCAGATGTTTGTATCTAAGGCCGCTATATATATATATATATATATATATATATATATATATATATATATATATATATATATATATATATATATAATGAGAAAACAAACAGGAATATCTACCAAGAAATGATAAGTGATTTATTACAGGGGGAAATATGATCAAATAGAAAACAATGCTGTGCATCAATGATTAATGAACATGCATTGTTTGTACAAATGTTAACAACATGTTGCATTTAAGCAATTTCTATCTTTTTTTTTTTCCAAGAGTCAGGACCAGAGATGGCCAAAGTACACACATTCTTCACTCAAGTAGAAGAACAGATACTCATGTTTTCAAAAACTCTGGTAAAAGTTAAAGTACTGACTACACATTTTTTACTCCAGGTAAAGAAGTTTGGGCTCTAACATGAACTTAAATAAAAAGTAGCCATTACTACTAACTGTTTTAGTGTCACATTGGTAACTGGACCTCACATCATATCAATATAATAATACAAAATAATTTAAAATGTTGTTATCTAATGGATGTGTCCAGGTGAAACAACCATCATATAGAACACAAGTAGAGAAAAGATGACGATCAGGTTTCAGTTATCGGTCATGTTTACATCGCTGACTCCTCCTGTCTAATTCACGTTAGCCATTCTACTTTTTGCCTTCTGCCGTGCTTGTTGTTAGCTTCATAACCTAGTTTATGTCTCTAGTGTGTGAGAGCCAGAAAATGATACACCAGTGGTAGGTTGAAAAAGCTGCACAATGTCAAGAAATAGGTTGATGAGCTAAAAACAACATGCAACGAAAAGAAAAACATTGATCATGTCAGCAAATAGTAATAAGTAAAATAAAGTAACAAGCCTGGTTTGAAAATGTAAGAAGTAGGAAGTACAGATATTTGTGTCACAAACAAATGTAATGAATGAAAGTAAAACATTGTCAGAAAAAAAGTAGTAAAAGTAAAGTACTGATACCAGAAAAATCTACTTGAGTACAATAACTTAGTTACTTCCTGTAGCGACATTGTATTTGTATTTGCCAGTACAAGCTGGTGCTGTTGGTTCCTGTGCTGGTTCTGAAAAAGTAGAATAAAAATAAGTTTGCTACAAAACTTCTTTGTTGAATCAAGAAACATTACACTTCCAACCTCTAGTAAGGACTGCAGTGGTTCTGGAAACACTGAAAATGATGTAGAAATACAACCTGGTTGGGATTCCAGTCCACTACAGGACACCATGTACACACAGTAATTGATATTATTAGCTAGAATAGCCAATACACTTACTAGCAGGTTTATAGGAGGAGAAAGGAAACAAGAGCAACCCAAAGTGGGACAGTAGTAGCTCAGTGGTTAATGCTCTTGGTTACTGATCAAAAAGTCAGGGGGTCAAGCCCAACTTCCACCAAGCTGACATTCTTGGGTCCCTAAGCAAGGCCTTTAACCCTCTGTGCTCCAGGGGTGCTGTATCATGGCTGACCCTGTGCTCTGACCCCAGCTTCCTAACATTGATGGGATATCCACAGAAAGAATTTCACTGCGCTCTAATGTACGTACATGTGGCAAGTATGAAGCACCTACAGTACAAAAGATTTGTGTTAGTACAGACGGAATTGTCTATATAATACTAAATAATGTGCATGCAAACACTGAATTGTTTTAGCCACAATATGTGCAAAACAGCAATTTTGTGCAGTGTGTATTCGTTTGTGTGTTTGTGTGTGTCTGGATGTTGTGTTGAGGGGTGGAATGAGTTAAAAACAGTTTATTTCCTATTTGATCTTCTTCTTTTAAGAGAAAACATTGTACGAATAGTGTATTGTTACTATTTTGGTGTTACAATGAAAAAAAAAAAAAGATTTTTTCAATAATAAATAAAGAGCATTATTTAAAATCTGTATGACGTCAGCGGGCCACTCCTCCCATCCTCACGTAAAATGACGCCACCGAGCCGGTTTTTCCTCTGGTAGGTTGTACGTCTGTGGTGTAGCGTCTTGAAAAGGAACCACGTGATTGTGTAAAAAAAAAAAAAAAATCGTGCGTTGCATTTTGTGGTGCACGTTTAGAACTCGGATTAGTAGACGCTCCCGAGGCGGTGAAGCGGAAGCGCGGCTGGATACGTGAATGACGTCCATTTCATTCACGCACAGACTGACTCGAGCTTGAGCCCTCGCGCAGCGCGAGCGCTAAATGGCGTAAAGCGCACGAGCGCTCCAGAGGAAGTGGCGGGTGAAGCAGGTCCGCACCTTTTCCGGTAACAGCGCGCGACTGAGGGACTGAACAGAGACACACAGAGAGACTGGAGGGGGACCGAAGAGGAGCGGGGATAGCGGATTTGTGGGAGTCTGGCGCGTTTGGAAGGTAATGTGATCTTTTTCTCGCCCTCCCGGTTTTGTCATTTTCGCAGCGGGTTGCTGTATTTCAGGGGGGAAGTAGGCGACGGAGCGAGCGATTAAAGTTGCTGCTCGGTCCGTGTTTGTTACCCCTCCCTTTTCTCAACGGCTCTTGTGTTTCAGGGGGAGAAGACACGGAGAACGGAAACTCGGATGAATCAATGACCTTTGGAGGAGTTCTTTTGGTTTTCTTTCTTCTCGCCGTTGCCGGCTGAACGCCTTCCAGTTTGCTGCTACGCCATTAAGAGCACAATGGTCACCGTGTACTCTTGAAGGGAATCCCGGGCGCTTGAATGAGGAGTCGAGAGCCGGAGAGCACAAGGAGGAAGTCGGAGCTGCTGCTGTGGGCCGCTGTGTGCGCTGAAGTCTGAACCACATTCAGCTAAAAAGTGGATTTTTCTTTTTCTTTTTTTTCTTTTTTTTCTTTCAGAAGGTTTTGAGACACCCAGACACTGAGACAGGTTCAGAAGGTTTATCCACACCTTCTTATTTCTTTAACTTCAATATCTTTCATTCCTCTGAAGTATGCAAATCGATTGATCTCAGAAGTTCGTATCAAAGAAAAGCCATACTTTTGGTTTGCAAAGCAATAGTTTTGCAGTCTGTTACAGTATCAAAGAATTGCTGGTGTTGCGTTAAAAGCTGAAGTATTACAAGTAGCACATAACATAGCCAAAGGTACGTTACCAAAAAAAAACAGACCTTTTTTTCTTTCTTTATAATAAACATAATATATGCACAACCAACAAGATGGGGAAAATGCTTTCGAAGATCTTTGGAAACAAGGAGATGAGAATATTGATGCTTGGACTTGACGCGGCTGGTAAGACGACCATCCTTTACAAACTCAAACTGGGACAGTCGGTGACGACCATTCCGACCGTGGGCTTCAATGTGGAAACGGTCACTTATAAGAATGTGAAGTTTAACGTGTGGGATGTGGGAGGTCAGGACAAGATACGACCGCTTTGGCGGCACTACTACACAGGCACACAGGGGCTCATCTTTGTGGTGGACTGCGCTGACAGAGATCGCATCGACGAGGCCAGACAGGAGCTGCACCGCATCATCAATGACCGTGAGATGAGGGACGCCATCATCTTGATATTTGCCAACAAGCAAGATCTTCCTGATGCAATGAAGCCACACGAGATCCAGGAGAAGCTTGGCTTGACCCGTATCCGAGACAGGAATTGGTATGTGCAGCCCTCATGCGCTACCACGGGTGATGGACTATACGAGGGCCTGACCTGGCTCACTTCAAATTATAAATCTTAATGTACTGCTCAGTTGAACTGGTCAGTGCAAGAGAAATAGATAGATTAAAAAAAAACTAAAATGAGCAAGAATAAGAAAATCAAACGGAATCATTTAACAAATACTTTGTTTTGCAAATGTTGGCAAAAAAAAAAAAGTTTGCTTATAATCCTAATTCTGTTGATTTTTGATCATGCCCTGTAACAATTTTCTTTTGTGTTATGTACCAATCCTTTTGGTTGGCGCTTACATTTGCTTTTGGCACTATTACAATTATATTACATTTAAATGCCACTCCTTCGTTTTCAGATTACATGAAAGGGTTCTTTTGGAAACGTAGAGCTGTAGCTTTCTATTGCTCTTATTAAGATTTCTTTTGCCTTTGCAGTTTTTTGTGATCCCCGATCATCTTTTCTTTTATCCACAGCACCATTATTATGTTCGTTTTCTGCTTGTCTTTTGAGTTCATGGAAGTCTGACTTTGCCTATGAATGTAGTAGGAGTTGCCACCCACCCTTGTCTCACAACTCGCACACTCCAAGGTCTCTTTTCATTTCAGACACGTTATCTGTCCCAGAATGGCATCATGACTTCCAATTTTTTCATTTGTCATCATGTCTGAAGAATTCAGAAATGTAAAGAGTAAAAGCTGTCCTTTTTTGTGTGAGGTGTTTTAACAGGAAGACGATTTGCTGTCTCAGTTCAGTACCTCCATGTTTATTTAAAAACAAAACAACAACTTTGAATTAATATCCCATTTTCCCTCATTTTGTGACACTGGCTATGGTTTGGTCTTTAAGAGGGTGGAGATTCCACTGTTAATGAGTATTTAAAATGTTTGTTTCTTCGGGAAGCGCGGACAAAAGGTGTTTCACAATAGATGAGCCAACATGACTAAGAGCTGTGTGGAATTTACAGAGGGAGAGATGCCTGTAATGGTGTCAGTACAAGGGCCATTTGCTGACGTGAGCAATTCAGCATTTCTGCTCTGACCTTGTGCAACAAAAAGTGTTTACTAACCCTACTACCTTTACTCACCTAGATCTTTCATGGTGCTCTGGATTCTGATCTGCAAATACAATACCCATCAGCTGCACGGTGCTGGCCGACAAGCCTGTTTGTTTCAATAAATAATTTGTTGTATTATTTACAGCAATGTGTTATGCCGAAGAAAGAATCGTATTCCCATTCAACAATAAAACTGCACATTCTTGAGACTGTCAGTACAAAATAGATGTTGATTTATTTTTTCACTTGATTTTTTTCAGAACATTCTCAGAAATAGAAAAGAAAATTGTTTCAGTATTAGGTCAGTGTTGGCCTGTTTTATTTCAGAGGTCTTCTGTTGTATTTTGTGGAAGGGCTGTTTCAGCTTAACTATAGAAACCTGCATACAACATAAACGCTCTCTTGCTTGGTTTAGCGAATTAAACAAAACCTGAACTTCCTCAGTTCAGATTGATTTTTTTTTTTTTTTTTTTTATAAGTTGCATTTTTAAAAATTCACACATTAATCTTAAGTTTTAGTTTAGATGAAGTTTGGGTGTTTTAAAGCTTTTTTACATCATGTTTCAGAAGACAATTATATATCAAGAAAGAGTTCAGACTCGGTCAGGATAAAGTGCATTTTGTAATAATTTTGCGCTCCTGCAACAGTTAATGATTATTAACAACGTCTACATGTCACTGGGTTAATAGGGTTTAGACAAAGAACAGTGTAAAAATATGTATTGACAAAATAGTGCATATATATATATAATTTGTCATCACATTAAGACCAGCATTGATGTTTCCTGTGATTAGATCAAAGATATGCTGTTCTTTTTATTTTGATAGCCCCCTGTAAACATTTTCCATTTGATAGTAAACTGCTCAGGCTGATTTCAAAGCGCTTAGAAGAACGTTGAATACTAGATGACATCATTATCTAGAAGTAGGAACTACTGAATTAAGCCATTGACGCTCTCACACCTATGACATTCTTGCTTATGGTGTAGTAAAAAATGTAAAAGGGGGTTCAACCAGTACTGTTTTACAGTACTGTAGTATGGTAATCATATCATGCCCAGGTTTGTAGTGTTCATTGGTTTTTGCTAGTCTCTATTGGTGACCTGAGAGTCTACAATCTAGTATTGCAATAAGCGAATGCCAAGCCAAAGCTGCATATCACTGAATATATTTATCAAGTGAAAGTTGCTTTGGAGTTTGACCTGTTGCTCTGTTGAAAGCGCTGTGCCTGCTAGATTGCGATCGAGATGAAGGACACTCAGCCAATGTTGGGTTAATAAATTCCTAAACAAATCAAATAAGCATCTGTTACTCCGAATGCGAACAAGGTCATTCCATATGTACATATGTACTTCTGAACTCTGCCACATTGTTAGTGTTAAACGAAACTTGAACATTTTTAATCCATCTCTGTTCTATGTAATAGCTTCTTTTGTCTATGATCATGTTTAGACCAGTGGTTACCAAATTGAAGACCTTTTTGACAACCTCACTTTGGTCTATGAACCATAGCCAATGTTGATTTCATTATTTGAGACATGGAAATCACTACCAAATCATTTTTAAAGCCATTATATGTATTATTGAGATTATATAAATATTAACCTGTTTGACTGGTCCCTTGAATGTAAAGGGGTTCAACTGAAACTCAAAACAAGTAGGATTATAAATAATGTAAACTTGGAGCTAATGTTCTGTCGCTGGAAAGTTCAGGAACAGAAAGCTCTGTGACTCTTAAACAGACAAAGGACGATTGTATTGTATTTTAATACTTTCTGTGGAAAAAGCTGTGGTGATTGAGACTGGAAATTGAGAGCAAAAGACAAGTTGATGGATACAAATAGGTTTAGCAAATGTTTTTTATTTTAGTTATGTAGTAAATAAGGTTTGGGGAGATAATGATCCATACCTGATACTTCTCTAACACTCTCCCGGTTGCTTCCCCTCCCTGAGTATATTGTTATTTTCTCAGCTGCAAAATACAGTACCTCATTAACAAATCAGGCAACTGTCAGAACCTTCCTTCTTCAACATGGTTGTTTAGGAAGAAAATTACATTTGCATGGAATATATAGACCAGGGTCTGTACTAGAAAACAGTGACCAAAAGTGTTGTTGATACTATACATGTTTATAGTAAAAAAAAAAGAATACAAAAATCAGTTATAGCTACTTTTATATACTCCTATGTGCCAAAGAGACGCACGTTCTGTGCTTTTCTGGCTGTTTCTACTTGTCCAGATTACGACTGCAGATTTTACACTACAAATGATCAGCAGTTCTCTTTTCCTCACTGAATAAGGGTGGATTTGTGTACTTTGTCAGAAGGTAAAACAATGAGACTAAACAAGGCCTTGTTAGTTCCCTGTATTGATCACTCGGACAGCCCTCCTAGTTTTTAATCCTGTTTCATATCTGCAGAAGCAAAGCCAGAATGCCACATATAAGGCTTATGGTGGAGAAAGATAGGATAACAATAGCATTTTGAAGTCAGAGCCATATTTACCTGTCAGGTTAGTTATACTCTCATAAATACAGCGTGTTTCAGTTTCATCATAGAAACAGCCGTGCTCAATGAATGCACACCTCGGTTTGTTAGAGGTCGCAATACTTTCACAAAGGCGTGGATCAAGTCCACAGGGAGAGGCCGACCGTTCTCGTGACTGCTGAGTCAGATTGCTAGCTTCCTACAAATCAGGTCCAGTCATTAATGTGATTAGTCCAAGATGCATTACACAAATTAGTGGTGCAAACATTATTTCAGTTTTAACACTAGCTAGGTAATACATCAGTGTAAGGTTAACCTAAATGTACGACTGCTCATTACAGAATAGATTTTCATTTGCAGTCTTTCCACAGCACTAAAATGACAATGTCAAACCCATCCTCCAGGCAAAACATTATCATGAGTTCTCGCTGCTTATTTGAATAACTGTTCACATCTGGAGTAAACAGTAGCTATATGTGTGTGTGTGTGTGTGTGTGTAAAATCTATGTATGTGTGTGTGTATATATATATATATATATATATATATATATATATATATATATATATATATATATATATAGTACAGACCAAAAGTCTGGACACACCTTCTCATTCAAAGAATTTTCTTTATTTTCATGACTATGAAAATTGTAGATTCACACTGAAGGCATCAAAACTATGAATTAACACATGTGGAATTATATATGGAATTATATACATAACAAAAAAGTGAGAAACAACTGAAAAATGTCATATTCTAGGTTCTTCAAAGTAGCCACCTTTTGCTTTGATTACTGCTTTGCACACTCTTGGCATTCTCTTGATGAGCTTCAAGAGGTAGTCACCTGAAATGGTCTTCCAACAGTCTTGAAGGAGTTCCCGAGAGATGCTTGGCACTTGTTGGCCCTTTTGCCTTCACTCTGCGGTCCAGCTCACCCCTAAACCATCTCGATTGGGTTCAGGTCCGTGACAGTGGAGGTCAGGTCATCTGGCGCAGCACCCCATCACTCTCCTTCTTGGTCAAATAGCACTTGATGCCTTCAGTGTGACTCTACAATTTTCATAGTCATGAAAATAAAGAAAACTCTTTGAATGAGAAGGTGTGTCCAAACTTTTGGTCTGTACTGTATATATATATATATATATATATATATATATATATATATATATATATATATATATATATATATATATATTTACTGGGGTAGAGAAATATTGATCTGTCCAATTTTTTTTGGATTTTCTTGGGTATGTTGTTCAATGGAATGTTGTTTTTATGATGATTTTATGAACTATTGCCATAGTTATCAAATGTAAGCTGGGTAGTGAAAAATAGACAAATGTTGCTTAGCTAAAAAATCTATACCAATCCTGTGCTTATCAAACAGTCTGTGACAGTTAAGAGAAACAGTCCTTCTGCCAGTGCATTGTTTCAAGTTAGTTTTACTATTATAATTTTTTTTATTATTACCAATACTCTCCTATTAATATCAATACACTATTTATTCATTATGCTTGTCTGAATTGCCTGTAAATTCTGGCAAAATAAAAATAAATATAAGGGCAAAACACATTACCAAACTTAAAAACTTGACTGCAAATCAGAAAACACCACAGGAAAAACAGAAGAGTAAAATCAGAAAAACACCAACGTTAACTCAAAACGGAAAGGGTAAGTCACAGCACGTGTGAGTCTGAGAAACCGTGGTAAACGAGCAGGAGGATGTTCACAGCAAGAGGAAATATGTTTCTAAACAATTCTACTGATGCTGCTGTGCTTATTTTTATCGATAGCATTCATATGATGTTATTTTACATACTCTGCCTTTGCATGGAATCAGTATGACTATTTAAACACTGAAAGCCAGGCAACTTCAGCAAAATATTTACTACTCAGGAAAATAAAACCACGTTTCTTTGCATTCAGTTATTATTGGTTTGTGATAAGTCAGGTCTAATCAGCAATAAATCATTGATAAAGACCTACCCTAGTTAACACTGATTGATTTTGCTGTTGTGTATTAGGTTTTGCTGCTGTGTTTTCGGATTTGCCATTTTGTTTTTTAATTTCTTTAAGGTTTATTGTTAAATTCTTGGTCTGTTAAATGTGTTTTGCACTTATGGACCAGCAGCCAGAAACAGTTCTACCCCTGTTATGCATGCAAACAATTATAAGGCCTTCAGGGCTTTGTGCTCGCTGACAGTTTACTCTGTGAGTGTGTGTGCATAGTGGAGGGGGTGTTAGTAAGGCAGGGTGAAACATGTGATAGATACAGGAAGTGATGTCAACTGCTTTGCTTTTCAAAAGAACAATTATCAGTGTTATTATCCAATATGACAGAAGGTGATGTGCAGCATGAATCCAGCAGGACACATGGTCAGCCTGGAGCTGTGACAGATGGAGCCATTGTTGACACACACACACTCTCTGAGGGCCAAAAGTTCAAGCCTGGGCAATCATTATGAATGTGATGAATAGGGGATCCTTTTTGTTTAACAAATCAGGACAAAAAGTGTTAAAGCAGATGAAATCTGCTTTATTCAGTGTGCTAACTAAAGTAGTATTACAAGGATATAAGTGTTTGTAAAAACATTAGGTATAGCACACATACAGAAACAGTTCAACCAAGATGAATAAAGGTTGTATTTCCTATCATGGTTTTCTGTCAGAGAGGAAGTACAAACTAAGAACCCTTGAATAACCTTGTCACTTGTCAAGAGTGTAAGAAAATATTTGTACAGACATCTGACTATTTATCTCCATATAACGAACTTCCGTTTAATGTATCATATCACACTAACCTGATGAGAAAGAAAATTATAAAATAATATGTGAGAACATTCATTATATAACTTTATTATATGTTCAAAATACACTCTTAAGCCTGCTATTAGTATAAAAGAAACTTGAAATTGTCATCAGTTACAGGGCAGCCAGGCACTTCGGCCAAACTACACTCCTCCTGTTAACAGGACTAACCAAAATGGTTTCAGGTTTCACCCAGTGCCACAATAAGCTGTTTGTTTTGTTGTTGTTTTTTTAAAGGCAGATTGTGTTTATCAGAGAACAAAAGAAGAATTAATGTTGATTTGCGGAGCTAATTTTAAGATTTTAGCATCCTGCAATGTAAAGCTAAACACGTTCAACAATAAATTCATGAATTGCCACGATTTGAGTCCAGTTTTCTCCTTAGAAAGAAAGTTTTCTGCAAATAAATACAAAATTATTCTGTCTAATCACCTTTATCCTATAATGAAAAATTTCTACAAGGTATGAGGGCTTACTGAATAGTATAGCAAGCAGGAAAATAGTATAAATCATATAATAGACCTCCTAAACCATTTGTAAAGGTTAAATGCCACTGTTTTACCATCATCAGAACTGAGAGAATATATTTAGGTTCTAATACATTTCACATTTCTTTTAAGTCTGAAGCTGAGTGCCGGATGAAAGGATGTATGGAGACCTGCAGGGGTTACTGGTGTGGAAAACAGGAAATTCAGCCAGAAATTCTTTATCCATCAAGAAATACTAAATAAGTAATATGATTTCACACATAATATGTAATATAAATTCATACATTCCACAATACAATATTTGTGAAACACTGTTTTTACTAAGAGTACAATCCTGATTTTTACAATTGATTAAATACTGTTTACGATAAATTCTGATAAAAAATAATGGAAAAAATACATCTAATGTTTCCCCTGAAATAGGAAGCGGGCCCGCTGGGTCATCCAATCTGCTTTGATTCCTCTGTTTTTGTTCTGACTGATGGATGGCTTCTCAGCAGGAGCACAAGCTTAACTTAATGCCTGCACAATGTTACAAACATCAAGCAAAGACAATCTTCTACAGTGGACTGCAACAAAATATCTATTTGTCTGCTTGGTATAAAAAATTTATACCAGTTCATAGTTTTATGGCAGTATGAGTCATATACAGTAATTTATTTCACCACATCATTGCTAAGCCTCCATAGCTATCAAGCATGTACTCAAATCTAGTAAATCTTAAAGTCTTAAAGAAATATACATTGACCCAAAATACATCTATTTGAATGAGATTCAAATAGAATTTTCTTTTTCACAATAATAAAAAAACATTTGTTGCAAACCTGCAGAGTTTTTATTAATTTGCCTACTCTAATTTGAAAATATATGCAGGATATGCATCATTAATAATCACTGCCAGCAACTGAAACAGTACAATAAAGGATGCATCTGTGGTTTGCTCCTTGCATGTGTAGCTGCTTATTATTGGAGTAGACAGTATATCGTGGCCCACTTCTTACACTAATACATGTAATTAACTTCCTTAAATATGTTCCCGTATGTAAGCCTCAGAAGCTTCATCTAATACATTCTGCTCCTGCCAAAGCTCTAACCCAGTGTTATTCTTGCATTTTCAGCTACTTATTATTAACTTGTCAACTAGAAATACTGTAATTGTTGTCTTTTTTCTAATATTGTTTGCTATATACCCAATACATATTATTTGTGCATTTTAGTGCAATTCACTCAATTCTGGTGTAATCTTTAAGATAGCTTGCAGTGGACTTTATATAACCTTGTTTGCCATGACCAATTTTATAGCGAACTAAAAACAAAAGCAAAGCTAATTTTAGCAGGTAACATAATGTTATTCAAATGCAAGCTTGCTAAACAGATACCAACAAGCCAGCTGTCTACCTACAACAAAGGAACAAAGGAAAATAAGATAAATGATTAAACAGGAATATATACTCTAAATATTTATAGCTTTTGGCAAGTATCCAATTATCTTATTTTTGTTATTATTTTTTTACAACAGAGAAGTCCAGTTGTTGGGATTCAAACACATCTTTTTGATAAAAAAGGCCAAGGTCTTAACCACTAGGCTAGCCATTCCCCACTTCCCTTTGGGTTTCCTCTGGGTTCTTTGGTTTCCTCCAATTGTCCAAGAACATGTAGTTATTTGAAATGGCTATGCTGGGTGTAAATTAATGTGTATGTACTGCTATAAACTAGCATCTCATCTAGAGGGAGTTTTTCCATACTGTGCCCAGCGATACAGTTATGGGCTCCAGCTCCACCGTGACTCTAACCAGAGAAAAGTGATTGTATATACGAACCTATTTTATTGTGCAACTCAGATATTTGACTCTGATAACCCTGTGCATACATATGCATCTAATTCGTTTCACACGTGTTCCTACCAAAGTCTTGTTCGTGGAAATATATATTTTATTCTACATGATTGTTTATCTCGTGAACATGAAAGATTTAATGAACTGAAGAGCTGTGTTGTTTTGGGGGACCTAAATTTGCAGTGCATGGGGACTCTCCAGTGCCAGGAAACACTGCTGTTAGTGCACACTGAACGTCAACGTGGCCATTGAAGTCTCTGTCTGTGTCTGTATCTGTATCTGTAGGGGCGCCTCCCAGTGGATAAGCTGCTTTTTGTGCAGCAGATGCAGGATTTCCTGTGATATGCAGCGCTGATGCAATATGAGATCAGACTCTCAAAGTGACCGGAATTCGTTCTAAATGACATACACACTCATATTTCACAGCAGTCCAAACGACCCAGACTGTGATCTTAGACTTAGCATCTAATTCAATTTCTACCCAGCATGTGTCTATTTCACGATTCTATGAATGGACCATGCTGTCTTTCAACTTACTCCTCCGTACATCACTAAAATCAGCACTATAACATCCTTGAACGGTTACTTAAACTAATTTACTGTAAATAAAGTCTTACGGTTAATGACTGTGGTTCTTTTAATTGTGTAAGAGATGAACATTCCTGTGACTGTAGGCAGGGATTTATCACATAGTACTCTGTAGCGTACTATCGCACACTGACGTAATGTTCAAGTCGAGCTTCGCATAGCGAACGTACCATTCTTGACTCATTTCCAGGGGCAAAACGCGATAAAATAAATACTTTAAAAAGACACTGAAGATTTCCGCATTTAATGGCGGACTAGACAGTAATAAATACATCTTCTATTTTCAATCTTCATGCAACACTGGTTAAAAAAGAGGTAAAATATAAAAAAAGAAGCCATATTAAGTGTTCAGCGCTCCTCTAAAGATCATGGTACGCGCCACTCTGCCGCGAGCCGTTTTTTTTCCATTCTCCACCAGTTCGTCTGTTCGTATCGAGCTGCTCCGGGTCTTCCGTTCATTAAATCAAACAGCTATGTGTCTGAGGAAACCAGCCCACCGTCCTTGGCACGTATCCTGCTGGTAAAACAAAAGGCACACCAATTAGCGCTCGAGGTATTATTCAGGTTACTTGTTCCAGGCTTTCTCGAGCAGGAAAGAGTGCGAAAAGCGACGTTAGCTTCAGTCCCATGTTGTCGCCGAATCAGAACGAACATGCCCGCTCCAAAGATCCGGTGAAATACGGCGAACTGGTCATCCTCGGGTGAGTAACGGGATGTTAGCTAGTGTAAAAGCAAATTATGGGCATTTTACCCTTTTTTGGCCTCTGGGATAGTTATATTTAGCTATCACAGTCCACAGGAGCGAGTAGTAACGGGTTTAAACCCTGAGTATGTCCAGTAAAAGTATCCTAGTAACTGTAACTGTACTGTCCTGGTTTAAATGTCAAGTCTATAACAAGTATTATTACTGTAGTATGCCAGAATAGAACCCTAAAATATTACATATTAATATTCTTAGTTAATAAGTAACGACAGTAAATGTATATTGAGTATATTAATGTATCATACACTGGTTGTAATGATACACTGGATGAAAGTACTAATAAACACTTGTAAAAACTACTGTACAGTTTGACATAATATGATTTACACAGTTTATAATGCAGTAAATTTGCTCATTCGGCTTGAATTAAAGGTTTACAGTTGGTACAGGATCCGTTAGAGAAGGTTAACAGTCTTACAAATGGACCCAGCCTTCATACATTGGCTGCTATGTGCTGGGATTTGAACATCCACCCTTCTGATGTGTTACTCAAAGATTTGATTACTGAGTCACCACAGAGAGAGCGAGAGAGCTTTGCTTTGCTCTTGTCCTTCAGTACGAGTTATATCCGTGGATGTGATTGAGTCACTGCAAGGATGTCGAGCTGAGCGTTTGGGCTTTGATTGACAGATATGAGGGTCGGATGTTCAAATCCCTGCTGTGGTTGAGTCCATAAGTAAGACCCTCAACCTTTAGCCGAAGGATATGAAACAGCAAGTGTACGTTTCTGAAAGAAGGATCGGGTCAAATGAGCGAATATACTGGGTTCTTTTATAATATTTAAGATATTATAATTTACTGTGCGTTGTACATTTGTTTCGGTTCTTCCTTGGCGACCCTGCTGGCAGTAAACTGTTGCAAAAATGTGCAGCCAGTTTTTACAGGATGGTAAAATTCAACTCAGTGGACTGAGTTTTAACAATATACATTTGTCACCAAGCAAAGAAGGAGACGTCTGTGTACATTTAGATATGAAGATCTTGATCAATATTAGACACTGCTAAAGAAAAAGTATTTTTAGAAGACCTATTGAAAAAAACCTTGGAAGGAAGCACATTTAAAAGGGAATGGATCCACTTATTGGTGACATTGGATAGTGGAATTATAAACCATTACACTTCTGCTTTAGTTCTGTTTACAATAACGTGAGACAGAAAAGACACTGCAAATCCAATGTTTTCTGAATCAAAGGTTTTCTTATGCCTTGTTACTTTAGTAGAAAAAAAAAATCCAATGCATTATAACCTGAAAAATATAGACATGGAAGTCAGGGCAAAAAAAAAAATCTTAATTGTGGTTAAACTGGACTTAAATCTTCAATGGCTTTAGGGCAAGACCTTGCCTGAGTTTCTATGTAATATTGAAATGTTCATCATACAGAAACTGTAATGATTTCTAACTGGTGTTGCAGAAGTTTATTGATGTGGTCATTGGCACTGTGTCCTTTTTGTGGAAGACCGAGCTCAATTTGGCAGATTAGTTCTTGTACAAGTGAACCAATCCGTATAGGAAGTAATATGTTGTGAAGCCTATCCAGTCCGCTGTATATAAGAGATCTTTTAGGATTTAGTCTGTCTCTTGTTGACTCCATGGGTGGCAGTGCAAATGAGTGGGTATTTTTGCCAGGTCTGTCACGATGTGATACAGTAAACAATGGGAAAATGAAGCCATATGTGTTGTTTCAAGTTGTTTAATTAAAGTTATGGCTGCTCCGAACAGTTTGTGATAAGCTTTGCATGCAATGATTGTAATATGTAGTTATGTCTATTAAATAGTGTGCATATTGTGTATTGTATTTGATAGATATGTTATAAAAAAAACCACAAATTTACACAGCTTACTAATTACCTGCAAATAAATGTTCAATTCAAGTCAATTAGTGCAGTGAGGAAGGGTGTTGGTGTGGGATTTTAAGCGAATGCTATGCACATTTTTTTAAATTAGGTTTTTTTGTACTGGAGAAAATGAATACAAAAAAAGTCTGTATTGGGTCTGGTGTGCATTCGTATGTATTTGGCATACTGGTAAAATCACAGTTCTGCTTAAAAGAACATTTGAGGTAAAATGGAGTACAATGGAGGGTAAAAAAATGTGGCTCATTATGCAGCTATTTTTAGGTAACATTTTCCACACAGGAACAGGGTACACCACATTTAACAAACAGGAAACTATAAAACCCGTTGCAACTCGAAGTTACTGAAATCTGGTTCCACAAATTTACATTTTATGTGATAATCTTTAATCATTTTGACATTTTAATCTTTAAGGTTCTTTTAGTAAATATAAATGTGTATTTTTTACAGTATAGTTTTCCTACTAGTTTCTCTATTGCTACTGTAACATTTATTGTAGAGACTTAATAATATTTGAAGATGAATAAATGTATAATAGGCTATTATGTTAAGCAGTTAATAGAGTAACAGGTTATTGGATGGTTTTATTCTGAGATTTATTTATTTAAAGAAATAGAAATCATTAGCTTTATTAATTAAGCCTTTTTTTCACAGAAAAAAAAATCACAGATCATAAAGAAAATGAAAACTCTGAAAATTGAAAAGCAGCATTCCAAGAGTGCAGATATTTAGTTTAACTTCACTGGGACATTTCCCTGTTTGTGTCAGACCTCTTGTCTGTGTTTGACACACAAAATGACAATTCTAGCAGCAGTTTATTAAAACCGTTACTTCACTTGCTGCACGCTTGTCGGTCAGTGTGTGCGTTGCTTAGCAGCCGTGGTTTGTTTGGTAATTTTTCTTCTTTGTTATAAATAAACAAAATATTTGGTCACATGGCCTCTGAAATGTCAGCTAATCCATATTCATTTTTAGTTTATACAATAGAACTTTTGTATAAAGCAAAAATCACATTCACAATCATGCCTTTGTACCGAACACCAGCAAGGCTTTGATTAAATGCGGCGTTGTGCCTACAGACAAAATCACAACCGCACTGATATTCAGCAAAAACAGCACCTTTATGCATGCAATGTTGCTTAATTACACAACGGTTAGCGCATTGCCACTAATTTAATTGGATAAATTGCTTTCCAAGAGTGCTGATATGTAGTGTATCAGCACTCTAACATTTCACTGCTTTTCACAATTTACATGATAACAAATCGTAGTAGTCAGTCTGTGTGTTACATGGCAACCTGCATCACTATCCAGCTGTCACTTCTTTGAGAAATACTTCTGCAAAAATAAACAATATATAAAACTGACAAAATGTCATTGACTTTAGATTAATTTCTCGTTTATAGAACTATTGTAAAAGAGCAGTCATGTTTGTGTAGTTATATCACACTACACATCAGAACCACTGTGACTATCTGTGGGTGAATCTAATGTCTTCCTCAGACCTTGATGTTTTTTTTATGAAGGTGAAATGGACTATGGGCATCTAATAATTCTGTTTTGTTGATCAGTTGTTTAAAATAGTTGAATATGTTTGTCATGAATGAACCTATATTTTACTTCTTGTTATTGTGTAGATGTTTGAGTTTTTAATATTTTTGAGGCTCTCATCTGATTCTCCTCTATTCTGAATACATTTGATTAAAAACCCAAATTAGCCCAAATCAAAAGTAGCTTATTATATATAAAGGAATAAAATGCTATTAATGAAATACTCTAAAAAAAGGTTGCTGACTGAGTTGCTGTAGGTAGTCTTTTGATTTGTTCCATGTAAGATAAAGTTATAATAAGTGTAATAAGATTTGCACAGGAGACAGAGAGCTGTGGTGTTATGTTCTGATCAGTCATACTTATTATTCCTGTTTCAGGACACCAAACAATTTGCTGTGTTCGAATTAAGTAATAAATCAAGATTGAGTTGAACACGACGGTTATATTGCAGGACGTATTCAGACAGTCAAAATGTGAAGTGAAAATGAATCATTATTTGGCTAATGTAGCACACCGCATGAGAGATTTCTGTTTGTCTACGATGTCAATAGATTTATATTTTGTGCACAGTAATAGAAACCAACGTTTTATATTGTGTAACAGCTTAATAGTAATATTACAGTGGCAAGCCTTTGTTGGGACGTTAAGCAAGAATTGAATTTAAGAAGGTAATTTCCTTATAGCTTGAGGTAATAAAATGTGTATTGCATTGAGAAAAGTTTACATAGCGGATGCACAGAGCGAAAAATCTTTGTCATTTGGCTAAATCACTTCTGTCCTGGATTGTTTTAAAATATTTTTTTAATAAGTTGTACTTGGTCTGTGCTTATCTGTAATAGATGGGTGTTGGCTTTTACTCTAGTGATCTAAGCGTAATCATTTGTGCATAACAAATGACATTTCACTTAATAGCTAGTCTTCTGGAGCATGAAAATACAGGGGGAAACGTGTTTGAATATTTTAGTGTGTGTGTGTGTGTGTGTGTTTGTGTGTGTGTATGAGACAGAGAGGGTGTGGGTGTGTATGTGCGCATGTGCACTCATGAGAACACTGGTTCTGCTGTGCTGCTCTTCTGTCTCTGCTGTCTCACTGTGCAGTGCTGAACTGGCACATTGACCGGTCTGGACACAGTCAATGCTTTTGCACCACTGCAAGCGGTGCAGACATTTTACAGTGCCGATTGTACAATATCCGTACAGTAAACCTCAAACTCGTGTTTATAGAGGCCATGAAAAAGTGAGTATTACATTAAAATTCATATGGAAAGCACTGACCCAGCCCCTAACGTGTTTAACTTTTCATACCGAATGAGTTCACATGTGACCATGGTACAAAAACTAAAAACATTTCCAAATATCAAGCTCTGACTTGAAGTCTAGATTCATTATTATTATTATTGAGACACAATCCAGTGCTTGTCTTAACCACCTGAAATGTACAGCAAACACATGTCGGAGCACATAGGACAGTGTTGTGATTGCCTTTAGGGCTGCTGAAATACAAAAAACAGGCAAACGCCTCTGCAGCTTCCCATGCTTCGCCTCAGTTGTGCTGTTTGTCACTGATAGGTGCAGAAAGAACAAAAGAGCCTTTCTATGGCAGCAGCAAACTGGAGGATGCAGTGACTAAATGCCAAACTGAGTTGGTGTGCCCGAAGCATTCAGATGCCTCTGAGAACCAGAGCATGTGGAACACCGGCGGGATCTCTCGTGCATCTGAGATTATCGCTTAAGTGAAGTCTTCTCATCAGTGTGTTTACATCCTTGCCTTAAAATCCGAGCACTGGAAAAGAATTCCCCTGCTTATTTTGTAAAGGCTTGGAGTCTAACCTCTGAGAACACAACAAGACCATACACGTTCCTTACTAATGCCATTTATGCTGGCATTCATTGTGTGGCCGGGTACCGCCCTCAAAACTTGTCGTATCACAAATGTTTTTTGTTATAGACAAACAGATAATCTTCCTGTTCTTTGGTTTCGAGGACCTTGCTCTTTAGTATGTTTTTTCAGTGGGTGTTTTAGCAGGAAATCAACCTACCAGTCGAACGACTCAAGGAGAATAATGTAAAGTGAAGGGTTCATGTTTACAGTACCCACAATTTGTACTGGAGCACTTACTCAACGAATAAGCAAAACTAATTTTTGCCAATGAAACCGGATGATATGAAGAAAAATGTCAAATATATTGATAGTAAATTTCAGAACTAAGTTTTCATTAGAAAGGTCAACTAAAAGCCTATTGGTAAAGATTTATATGATTTCTATGCAAATCTTTATTGATATCTGTATTATTCATCTCCAGGTATAATGGCTCCCTTCCTGGTGGGGATAAAGGGAGGAAAAGAAGTCGCTTTGCTCTATTCAGGAGGGCAAAGGCTAATGGTGTCAAGCCAAGCACAGTGCACATTCTCAGCAACCCACAAGACAGCAAGGTGTGTAAATTACCACATGCAGATTTAAGACAAGTAGGTCAATTGCAAATGTTTTTTTTGTATGGCTATTGCACCTACTCATTTAAAATGGCGATAATGCATTGCACTCATTTTTCACTGGGGTAGTAATTAACGAGGAGGTGTGACCTTTTGTTTCAGGCGGTTAATAGCAGGGGACAGCACAGTATCTCCTTCACACTCTCTAGGAATCAGACTGTGGTGGTGGAATACTGTCATGATGATGACACAGACATGTTCCAGGTGAGACCCCGAAGATATTCTTCAAATAATTAATTCAGTGAGTCAGTGCATGCAAAGGTGCCGATATTTACAGTTTTCGCAGTAGCATTTACACATTTTGACGCTTTGTTATAGCAACAAGGAAACTAAAACCAGCATATTGGTGCTATTAAAAATATTATGTGATCTGTTAGTTTGCATGCTACCAAAAAGGCTGTTTTGATATGATTAAGAGAATTTTAATTGGTTATACAAATCAGTATGCAAATTTTTGAAGTCATTTTTACAGCGTTTCCTTAGATGTTCCCAAGACCTTTGCACAGCACTGTATGCCGTATCATTTATGCTGATTGCAGAGAGCCGTCTCATCCATATGCTATGTAGTAAAATTCATTTTTTAACCTCTCTGCCTACAAGGGTTTTCTTGTTAACAGTGTTAGATTCTGTGCACATAGTTAGATGCAGTTTGGATGTGGAAAGAAATATGCTTACAGTTTTCAAGGCTAACCTGGTATTATGATCTAAATCTTTGGGAGTTAGGTTTAAACAATAGCGAAGCTAACCAACATACAAAATATAGTTTGAAATTTCTTGTCACTTGGTTTGTATTTCAGTAACTGTCTCAACAAAAGCCAGTTTCCAGTAAAGATCCCTGATAACAGCAGAGTGTAAATGGTAGGCGAGGTGGTAGCTTAGTGGTTAATGCTTTGGACTCTGGATCGGAAGGGCACAAGTTCAAACACCTAGATAAGGGCCTTTGCCATGTATATTAAATGAAAATCCCTGCAGGACATTTTACTCCTTGTACCCTTCATGTTCATATTATAAAAATTGAAAGAAGAAAAAATGAGAGAAAAATAATAATCATTCATAAGAAAGTTATAATTTACAAGTGGGTACAGAAGTGTCTGTATATATTACATTGATTATATGGATATTTACATATATGACATTAACATGATTTGTTTCTTATATAAAATATGGAAGAAGAATGATAAGTAGAATGTGTATATTAGGTGTGCAGATACGTAGTAATTAAGGGGCAATAGTACTGAGTGCAATGGTATTAAGAGTTCTGGAGAATTAAGAATTGTGCAGTCCCAGTTTGGTAAACAGATATGTAACAGAAATGTATAACAGAGTCAGATGGCAGTTGTGGATTGCAGTAAGACTGTATTACAGTGCGTTGATAAATCTGAAAGCCTAAGGTAAAAAATTATTCTTCAACCTATTGGTTCTGGAATGAATACTCTGGTACCACCTGCCTGATGGCAGTTTGTTGAACAGGCTGTGTGCTGGGTGACTGGGATCAGCTGGGATGTTTTGAGCTTTTCTCAGACAATGTCTGCAGATGGCTCATTTAAAATTTAGCAATTAATAAATGTTTGTGAATAAATCGACATGATGCCTTTGTCCTTGTCTCTAGATTGGCCGGTCGACTGAGAGCCCCATAGACTTTGTGGTGACTGATACACCAGGAGGATCAAAAGAAGGCGAGGACTCTGTTGCGCCCAGCACCATTTCGCGCTTCGCCTGCAGGGTGGTGTGTGAGCGCAACCCCCCCTACACTGCCCGTATTTACGCAGCTGGCTTCGACTCCTCCAAAAACATTTTCCTTGGGGTAGGTATTCTTTAGTGGCTTTGGGAAATATTTGTGTCATTTTATGTTTTTTATTTTATTATTATCAGGGACCCGGAAAGCCGTGACAATTACATTAGACAGACTGCATGAAACAGGCAACATATGGTTGTCAGTCGTGTTCTGTAAGCTATCAGCAGAAAGAATTACAGCTGGACCCTCTTCCACGTGGCACTCCTGTAATGTAATTAGAATAATGGATTGCCACGTGTTAGAGGACTCCCCTCTTTATAATGTGTCTACAGAGATCTCCTTTCAGAGCGGAAGTGGGTAAGAGTGTGGAAGGATCAGGATTAAGCAGTAGTCTTGATTTGTATAAAAGCTAATAAAGAATATGTGAAAGCACATGAAAGTATAAAAAAGTAAAGAGACAGGGAAAGTAAAGAAATAGGAAAGTTAAAGTGGACAAATCAGTAGGGACAATAACTTTGTGTCCAGGATGTTTTTTTTTTTTTTTTTTAACACTTAACAACCGTAACAACATGGTACAAGACTAGAGCTTTTACTAGCCTGGTGGAATTACTTTTTTCCCCTCTGAAATCTTTTAAGATGTGGTTTTGGATTTCCATTCTCATGTTTTCATTACAGTTTCCCACCCCTGGAACTTAATGGTGCAGAATTGTTTCAGTATGACCATGCCCTTAAAGTCCATCAAGACATTTGCCAGGGTTAGAGTTGAAAAGTGGATAAACAAACACAAATCCTTCCATCCAGTTGACATACAGCAATCTAGTTGACAGCTTTCCAAAAAGAGTGGAGTTTATTTAGTCTAGACTAGGATGTTCAAAAAGCACATATGGGTGGGATGGTCAGGCAGTCACATACTTGTGGGTGTAGGTTGTCTTACTGAATATTTTTACACTGGCTCTGTTATATGTACAGAACTTCCTGTATCACTCTTTCTGCAGGAAAAAGCAACAAGTGGAAGAACCCAGATGGTCAGATGGATGGCCTCACCACTAATGGAGTACTGGTGATGCACCCACAAGGTTTCCCAGAAGAATCCAAGCAGGGCATGTGGAGGGAGATTTCAGTCTGTGGAAATGTCTACACTCTGAGAGAGACCAGGTCTGGACCCATCCGTGGCCAACTGGTAAGTAATATGACATAACCATTTATTTTCTATGGTTTTTGCAGGAATAGGATATGATAGGATATGATCCCATGAGAGCTGCAGTTTTGGAGATGCTCTGACCCAGTCGTCTAGACGTCACAATTTGTCCCTTTTCAAATTTGTGCAAGCTTAACATTTTTCCTGTTTCTAACACATCAACTTTGAGAACAAAATGTGCACTTGCTACCTAATATATCCCACCTACTAACAGGTGCCATGATGAAGAGATAATCAGTGTTATTCACTTCACCATTCATAATGTTATAATGTCATAATGTTATGTCTGGTTGGTGAAATCTAGCAGCAGTCAAAATGCCAAAAACAAGTTTGAGACACATTGTCGTGTATATTTGTTTTGTAAACCATTGATACTAGGATGCACCGAATATTCGGCCACCGAAAAGATCACCACTTTGATCACTGAAAAACACGGCCGAAACAGTTTGTTGTGATGACGCAAACAGAAACCGCTGCCTGCACGTGCTTGTCTAAAGCAACATGTCTGCGTTGTGGACGTATTTCAGTATATCTGAGAAAGACCCAAGGATAGCGATTTGCAAACATGTAATGCCGAAATTTCAAGAGGGGGTGCGTCTGCAAACACTTTCTTCACGTCGGGTTTAATTTATCACCTGAAATCCAAACATCCCGATCGCTATGCTGAATATGAGAGGAACACGGCACAGAAAAGCGAAACCCCTCCGAGCACGCGCACTCCATCTGTGGCGGACGTTTTTGAAAAGGCAAGAAAGTTTCCCAGTGATGGTGTCAAGGCGCTTTCCTGACCTGGCAAAGTTGGCACGCAAGTTGACAGCGAGAGACTGTTCAGTGCAGCAGCCCATGTTCTCGATAAGAAGTGGAACAGACTTCACTGTGATAAAGCAGAGAAGCTACCCTTTATCAAGAAAAATCTGTCACTTTACCTCAAGAAGTAGAATGGGCGTGTCTAGTTTTTAAATATGTATTATCCACTTTGCACATCTGCAATTCTTGGTGCATTTGTTGTTGTTAAAGTTCTACAGTTAACATATGGGCTATGACAGTCTTTGTTTTGATACACTATTATGTTGTAAGTATATTGATGAGTGCATTTAAGTTAAAAATTTAAGTTTGAATTTTAATTTATTTTATCCTGTGCATTATTGCAATGTGCTATAATTAAATATTTTCATAATTTGTAATTGATTTATTCTTATTAATTTATGCAATTGAAATGCCTTGATTTTAGTAAGGTTAGTACACAGTCATAGCCATAAATGCAATGGTAATAATAATTTCTTTCGGTGTTTCGGTTTTCGGTTTTCGGGCCTTGCTTTCCTCTTTTTCGGTTTCGGCCAAGAATTTTCATTTCGGTGCATCCCTAATTGATACCAAAACAGGGCTACTACAGAGCTAACATAAAGTAAATTTAGGCATATGTACAGTAAATCTAAATGCAATGCACAGTACTGAAGATGGACCAGTCATAGTTGTTTCTTTGTTAGTGTTTGCTTGCTTGCTATTTGGCAATCTTTTGAGGTACAGTTCTTCTTCTTCTTCTTCTTCTTCTTCTTCTTCTTCTTCTTCTTTTTCTTTTTCTTCTTCTTCTTCTTCTTTCGGCTGCTCCCATTAGGGGTCGCCACAGCGGATCATCCGTCTCCATACCCCCCTGTCCTCTACAGCTGCATCTTTCACACCAACTACCTACATGACTTTCCTCACCACACCCATAAACCTCCTTATTGGGCGAAATAATTTTTGTCACTATTGCAGAGACAGCTGACATGAAAACCACTAAGTGTATTCTGTGTTTTGCATTGGTGAGTGTTGAGTGTAAAATAAATGTTTTATATTGTCTTTATTATTTTTTTAGGCTCAGGGTGAAAGCAGCGCCCTGCAGGACGGCTCTCTGGTTGACCTGTGTGGTGCAACATTGCTGTGGCGCACAGCCGAAGGTCTCCTCAAAGCGCCCACTTTGCGTCACCTGGACGCGCTGCGTCTGGAGCTGAATGCAGCACGTCCGCAGTGCCCAGTGGGTCTAAGCACTCTGGCGTTCCCCAGCTACCCGTAGCCACAGCCTGGAGGAACGCCAGCCATGGGCTTACCTTACCTGTGGCCATGTGCACGGCCGACATGACTGGGGCCAAAAGCCTGAGCACTGTCGCGAGCATGAGGGAGGTCCCAGCACAGGAGGCAGACGGGAGTGTCCGCTGTGCCGATCACTGGGGCCCTATGTGCCTCTATGGCTGGGCTGTGAGCCTGCGTTCTATGTGGATGCAGGTGCTCCTACCCACGCGTTTGTGCCCTGCGGTCACGTGTGCTCAGAGAGGACGGCAAAGTACTGGGCGGAGACATCGTTGCCACACGGGACCCACGCCTTCCAGCCTATATGCCCGTTCTGCTCTACACCTTTGACGGGCACACCTGGCTTTACCCGCCTCATCTTTCAAGGGCCTGTCGATTGACAAGTAGCCACAGGGGGTAGAAAAAATGATAGGAGTGCTTTCTCGGGAGTGTGTTCATACTGTAGATACACATGCTGAAATCACATGCAAATCTACCGTAGCTTTCTTAGTATATGCACACACCAATCTCAGTATGTGTATTTTGCATTTGAATGCAGCCCTGAGTAAGCCTGGTAAACAACATTTTTAATCTTGCTAGTAATATCACCAATATTTTCTTCACGGATTCAGTCAGGCACTGACCCAGCAGTGAGCCAGATCAGCATGCCTAATGAGTTACAGAAGCAGTTCATGTGCGACGATATTTGAAAGATATGGGTTATTGATCGAAGGAAACAGAAATGCTTGAAGCTAGTGTGATCCATACTTGCTATATTAAGAACTATGACAAAACAGAAAAATCGTCAGCTTACTGAAAAAGAGGCTCTTCTGGGTTTAGCAAGAGCTTATTTACCAACTTGCTCATTTGTGTTATCAACCAGTGCCAGACAGAATCTATGGAACTAACACAAATTGTAAAGTACCAAGTACCTCTTCAGTTGAAAGGATACCCACCTATTGCATACCGATTACTGGGCCTCTGGATGCTTGTAATAAGTTGTTGGAAAGTTAGATTGCATCTCTTTGATGTTTTAGTTATTAGGATCTCAGGACAGGAAATTGGCATCTGCTGTGGGAACCTGTGACCTATTGAAAGTTTACATCAAGCCTTTAATAGAGTGAGTAAATGTCCATGCTATTGATGGACTTCTACCTCCATCTATGGCCACTTGCACTGCTTCCTTAGTGCATTATATATTTGCGTTCACTGCACTCAACACTTAAAAGGACACATCTACATACAAGATCCATCTTAAGCAATAAGCATTCCTAGAATTAATATAAAGCTCAAAGGAGAGATGCAACGGCTCAATCGTGTACTACCCGATTCTAGCTAATGTGTGGTTAAAACTCGGATTAGTGGTTGAAGGGCTTTATCAAGTCATGAGAAATGTAGCCCTGGTTTATTTTCTAGATTGTTTTTTGTATTGTTCTGTTTTAGCATTAAACAACAGTTGAAGTTGTAGCTGCAGTATACACAGTAGTAGTTTAAAAAAAAAGTTCAGATGTAATATTTTTGTACATGGTTGTGTTACTAAACTTTGGCCCAAGGCCAGTTTTTTTTTAAATATATATATATATATATATATATATATATATATATATATATATATATATATATAGTGTTCCACGTATATGTATAAATATATTATTTTCATGTGCAAATATGATTTAAACTCCGGAGAGCCCACAGCAGAATAGTATGCCTCACTGTGCACACTCCAAAATGTCATAGGAAACCCTCAATATAGTAAACAGTATGATGAATGTACTATTCTAGGGCCTAGATAATGACTCTGCTGTTCTTGGTGCTATCATTAAATTTTTAAATGCTTCATATATATATATATATTTTTATCTAAACATCACACACTCCTTGAAAGTAATTTAATTGTTTTGGTAACTTGATGTCGTAATCACCCACTAAATCACTCCTACACATGCAGGCTTTGCACTATGCATGTCTACAATAAGCTTTTCACAAGAGGAAGCTTTTAAATTGCAAATATACAGTGTTAAGACCGATGTGCTCTACTTTACCTCACATGCAAGATAAGAGACCTCAACTGAACATATTTTTATATTAACAGGAAGAACTAACATGAGTAATTTCACTTTTCTTGCTTGTCATGACTATTTCATACAACTGAATTAAATCTTCTCATTTCTTTCTTCCCTAGGGGCATGTTTGTCCTATTTTAATGCATTGTGTCAATAACCACTAATACTCCTGAGTGATGTCCAGCTCTACTGTACTCATTTCCTTTTTAAAGAGTTGATGCATTTCTTAACTTTGACACTCCTGGAGTGTCGAGACCAGGTTCATGTCCTCGTTGTACTATATATATATATATATATATATATATATATATATATATATATATATATATATATATATATACACATACAAATATGTGTTTGCATATATACGCACTATACAAACACGCGCGATATACACGTAGATATTATTCAGTGTCTTCCCAGTGTCTCAGAAATGCCGTTCTGCTCCCATTCTTAACCTGCAAAGGGAACTTGTTCCTTCTGCAAGCTAATAACGGGTGATCTCAGGTTTACACAAGTCAAAGTTTACACTTGTCCCAGTGTCTCTATACACTCAGTTGCCAGAGCGCCATTAGCAGGGTTAGAGATGTGTGTGCCTGTGTATGCTAATATAAATTCAGTATCCGGTATATCTGAAAACAGGGTCTTACCTCAGAGAACAGAAAATCTGGGGCATATTCAAGATGCATGAAATGCTTTATTAGTCTACTGCACTGTCCACGTTACAGTTCTCTGTTGTATCTTCAGTCATCTTGAACATGTTTGCCTTGCTTGAAACACAGCATATACAGGTTGCTCTGAGAGGATAAGCCCTTAAATAGATAATACCTATCCAAAATGCTATTTTGATGTCATTTATTCCTATTAATAAATGACAACGAACGAATAATATCAATGTAACCCCAGCTGTATAGGATTCCAAATTTATCACTGATACAGTCTTAGATTGAGAAATTCCTAAACGTGTCCCTCATGAAAGACTGCAATCAGTGATGTTGCAGAAGTGATCAGTTTGAGTATGTTCAGTATTGTGTCCCAGCTGATTAATGTGAAAACGGCCGCACCTTGTGTTTGACCTCTGTAAAAGCTCGCTTACAGACTAGTGGTCATGCCCTATGACCTTTCCACTGTCACATAACACTGAGCAAGCCTTAAATACAGCTACACACCATACAGTGAACACAGATACACAATTACGCTTGAACCCAAGGTGCACTGACAATCGCAAAGTCAAAACCTTAATAAAATGTATGTTTTCAAAACAAATGGTTTTTCTTTACTAGTTGTGTTTTCTGTTTTGGTTGAAGCACGCTAATGTTTTTGACAATTTTGGCCAGTAGGTGGCACCATTGCCTTTTTTTCTTCTTTGCATTTCTTTGATCAAAGAAAAAGAAAACTGAACGTATTTCCTGAGTAAACCGTTAAATATTAAGACACTAAATAAAATTAAAACCACCCTGAAACACAATAAAAAAAATGTTCACACTGAAGTATATGTGGTATTTTCAGAGCTTGTGATTTGGTGCTGTATTTTAGTTATTTCCAGCTGTCTATTGTGCTGGCAACACAGAGGGACAAAGCTAAAGTAGTTATGATATGTCATAAGAGAAAAAAACCCATTTCAGCTATGTCAAATGTGATTGATAATAAGTATAATTATATCCTCCTAAATAACAGAAAAGCAAGATTCACACTTTTTTCCAGTGCCACTGAGTATCTAAAGTAGAAAGCAGTGAAATCACCTAAAGCTGGACCCCCAAGTTCCAAATGGCGATGCAGCTACAGTATATGAATTTGCCACAGACTAGGCTTTAAAAACCAAATGGTGTTTTGAATGGGATCATTGCTATTATTAGGTAATTAAAAACTTTAAAATCCTGTAAGTGTTTGAGGGAATATGCAGATAAGTAGTTGAGTACATGGTGGGTAATGCAGAAAACTATAGTGAAAGGGGGGAAGAACAGGTTCACTTGTCAAATTTTTTTTTAACTTATTTATAGAATTGCATACATGTATAAAGTGTTTGTATATAGCACAGTCAATAGTCATTTTGCAGTATAATATCTCAAAAGTGCACCTTTGTCCTATTAGCCCACATATGTGTGTGCTGTGTATGTGCTGTGTTTTAGATATTAATTATTACACTGTTCCACAAGTCCTGGGGGGGCAGTTGCTTGGTGAAGAGAGATGCGTCCTCAATGGGGGGGATTTGTGTGTCCTTATCAAGTCTCATTACTGTCAACACAGTCTTGCTGATCAGTTCTTGTTCTTTAGGCACCTCATTCACTAATTCATTATTTAACAACTAATAAGGGTTAATTAACATGGGCAAAAAGGAGGTTAATTAACTCATGGCAACTCCCCAATCAACCTGTTAACATCATTTTGGTACAGTGCAAAAAACCTGGAGGAGAGCCACGTGGACATGGAGAAAACTCTGTGTTTAGAATGAGGACCCTTGGGCTTTCTGCTGCACCACCAACCTGCCCCTACATGGGTACATTAATATCTAATTGAACCACTGCCATTTAGCTGACACCATGTTGATGTGGTTTAAAAGACGTCACCTTAAATTCATTCGAATGTTAATCCTGCTGCAGCATAGATTACTACATTTACATTACATTTTTACATCATAGAGAGAGCAGAATATGTTCAGAATATTTTCTTTTACTATGTTTACTTACTGACCAACATTATCTTATCATGCAATATTGAAAACAAAGCCCTGGAATGAGATAATATTACACAGGCCTCCAAAATAATCAGTTTATAGTCTATTCTGGACTTGAACGGCTTTCTGTCTGCCCAGTACCTCCCTCAGGACCCATGGTGTAATGCAGTGCTAATGAACCCTAATCTTATTTCCTTTTGTTGGTGCTGGTGCTGGAGCTGGTGCTGGTGCTGGTGCTGGTACTGGTGGGGTTCCTTCTACATGCCTGTGAACTAGAGTTTTATAGCATAGTGTAGTATAGTGCAGTATTAAATGGTCCCCTTTTTTTCTGTTTTTGTTTTTGTTTGTTTAGATTTACATTTATTTGCACTCTTATTCAAAGCAACTTACAGCTGAGGAAGGACACAACTCAAGGGCCCTCCTTCAAGCTCACCATCTAAATGCCAACACAAAACCTGAAGCCATATTTACACTTTACATTTGTGTTTTGTATTTGTATTTCTAAACATTTCAGGTCACATGATCAATAGCCTTATTTTTAAAACATACAATGTGATGGACACAATGTTTGCATTGTGGTTTTCTGTGTCCTTTTTTGTTGTTGTTGTCTCTCTGCTGTTTACATTTGTCAAGGATGATTGATTTTGCAAGAGTGTGAAGAACAACTCCTGGGTAGAGGACACATTGCAGAAAAAAAGGCCCCAATGCAAATTCTCTGACAAAAAAAGGAAAAGAGGGAGAGTAGGGGGGTGGAGGAATGAAATAGCTGCTGTTTTGTTAGTCTATCACAAGCTACAACTTCTTGTGTTAAATGGTACAGTCAGAGGTGAAGTAAGTATTGAGAAATTAAACTTAAATACTCATAGTAAAATATAGATCAGTATTTTGCTCAATTAAAAAGGTATCCATCTTAAAATTGGACAGATTTTTTTTTGTGTTATAATTGGCTGAAATCGTATTTGTATATATGTTTCGTGATAAGTTTGTTATAAGCACACATTTGCTCTCTCTGAAAATCTAACATCTTGCTAAGCACAAAAAATAAAAGAAGGATACAGGAATCCAGTCAGAAGTAAAATATCTTGTATATATGGTATGGTCAGGGGTGCTCATGCTTAGCCCTGCAGAATCGCTATAATATTAACTACATCGTGCATAAGAAGGTCATAATGAGTACTTCATAGTTCATAGTACAAAATTAGTGCATTTTCTTGACAATATCATAAAAAGAAGTACAAAACCACAATGTTAATATGATTCATACACAGTATCTCACACCAGTGAGTTCACCCCTCATATTTCAGGAACCATTTTAGTATCTTTTCAAGGAACAATGCTATAGAAATGAAACTTGGATATATTTTGTATAGCAGTACAGATTTACTGTCATCTGAAAATAATTAAACATACAGCCATTATTGTCAAAATAACTGGCAACAAACATGTGCACCCTAAGTGAACATGTCAAAATTGTGTCTAAAGTGTCAATATTTAGTGTGAACATTATTGTTAAATAGCACTAGCTTGATCCTCCTGGGTATGGAATTCACCAGAGCTGCACAGGTTGTTGCTGGGATCCTCGTCCACTACTCAATAATGACATCACGGAGCTGCTGGATGTTAGACACATTGTGCTTCTCCACCTTACGCTTGAGGATGTCCAACAGGTGCTCAATATGGTTTAGATATGGAGACATACTTGGCCACCATCACCTTCACCTTCAGCTTCTTTAGCAAGGCACTTGTCATCTTGGCGGAGTGTTTGGGGTTTAATTTAAGTATGTTGGAAAACTGCAATTCTGCCCAGTTTCTGAAAGGAGGGCATCATGTTCTGCTTCAGAATGTCAGTGTACATATTAAAATCCACGTTTCCTTTAATGGACCGCAGTCTCCCAGGCCCAGCAGCACTCATGATGCACCACCATGCTTGACTGTAGGCAAGACATAATTTTCTTAATTCTCCTCACCAGGGTTTGGCTACACATGCTGGACACCACCTGAACCAAACAAGTTTATTTTACAGGACATGGTTCCAGTAATTCATTCTGTTAGTGGGCTTTCTTGTGAGGCAGCTTCAGAAGAAGCTTCCTTCTGGGATGGTGGCCATGCAACCCAACTTGTTGCAGTGGGTGGCGTATGGTTTGAGCATTTTTGCAACATAATTTAACTGCTCTATTACAAGAGACACAAATTTGTATGGTCCTGTCAAGCAGACAAAAACATGAACATGACAAAGAGGACATGTGGCTTTGCATAGTTACACGACGTACAGCTGTTATCACTTAAGTCGTACTCACTATTGTTACCAGTTATTTTGACAATAATGGCTGTATGTTGAGTTATTTTCAGAGGACAGTAAATCTTTACTTATATACAAGCTGCACATTCAATACTCTAAAATGTATCCAAGTTTCATTTCTATTGTATTGCTCCTTGAGAAGATCTACTATCAATACTGTAATACCCTCAAGTACTGAAGTATGGTAATGAAGCACAATTGCTTAAGTATTTTCCACCCCTAGGTGTAATTCTATTTCTTGCTTTATCTGTCCACTTAACTGAGCTAAATGACAATAGATGAGAGAGATTAGCAGAGCACCTATTTAGAGCATAACTGTGAAAGCAACATATATATACTTAATGCACCTTGATATAAGATGCCGATAATTGAACCAGTCCCATGCAACTGTAATGTAATAGGTATGAATTTGAGCAGTTAGTGTTTGGGTGTGGAAATGATTTGTGCTGGTGCCTGACAGAGTACAGGAGGAAAGATGTGGTGTTAGCCTTCTTCTGTCAAGATCTTTAGAATTCTTTGTAGTTAGATTGTATAGTTAGCAGCACTATTGCACTTTAACACTTCAGAGCAACAAGAAGAGAAAGAGATAAAAAGAGGACAGACGCAATACAAAAAGACAAGCAACATCAAATATTTTCAAAATGATGACCTTTAAAGATGCATACTTCCAGTCTTTGAGAGTCGTGCACAGTCATGATTTTTGTTCACCTCAAAAAGTGAGAATAATGAATGTACTAAGAGTTCAATGAAACTCCACTCTGTGTCAGCTTAATATTATTGACTTCAACTCTCAGCAAGAAAGAAGAGTGCCAAAGTTTACATGAGCTACATGAAAAAAATCACAACGTTATTAAAATAATAGTTGCATAAACAGATCAACAGATCAAATGCAAAATTAGGTGTTTGATGTTAAACTTTTCATATTTTTAAGATGTTGAGGTCATTTCGAGGTTTTTGTAGACTTATTGATATTTTATATCAGTAAGACAATGCTGAGGATGGAGCCACAGAAGGAGGAAAAGAGGAAGACCAAGGAGGAGGTTTATGGATGTGGTTGAGGGAAGACATGCAGGTAGTTGGTTTGAAAGAGGCAGATGTAAAGGACAGGGGGGTATGGAGACCAATGATCCGCTGTGGCAAACCCTAATTGGAGAAGTTAAAAGAAGAAGAAGATGTAAAATTATTGATATTTACTCCAATTTTCTGTCTACAGAGATGGGTGGTGATTGTGCTTCTGAAGGTGATCAGCCATTTTCTTTGTCCTTTCTTGAGCTTTGAGCACTGGAATGTTTTTTTTTTTTTTTTCAGAATTCAGAAATACCAAAAAAGGGACTTCTTACATCTAAATCAGTCTCAGACACCTACAAAACCTGGCTGTAAATGGACACAATAGATCAGAGTGTCTCTGAACAGGAAAATCTTTAGCATGTGCAGAACTCCTGATAGCACACTGTGTCCCTATTAGATAGGATTTCAAGTAAAACTCTTCAGTAGGTGCTAATAACCCTTAATTATTATCTAGACCCAGAAGTGAAGGTTAGATATCTGGAGGTTTCCAGACATCAATGACTGACTGTAATAATGACTATTACAAGCTAGTGACATGAAAGCTGATATAAATAGGAGTTAACTGTAAGTGTCCAATGCCTTTTTGCTCTTGATACCATGGGAAAATACAAGCAACTCAGCAAAAACCTCTGAAAAAAAGACCTATGGATCTTTATAAACCTGATATCTGATTTAGAGCAACTTCCATGAACTGAAAGTTCCATGAGCAAATATGCAAATTTGTATGCAAACATAAACATCTTGGAACACTACATTCGTTAATGATGAATTGATATTAAGTCCCAGTGATGAAAAGACTTTGGTTTGAAAACTTTAAGGGAACCAAATGAGTATTTTTTGCATTGGGTTTGTACATTAACGATTAAGAGAATCATACATCACCCTTTCCTGAATGGCTGTGATACAAGAAAAAAGGAAAAAGCAACTGTGAAGCCCGTCTTGATTATACTTCTATATAATAATTTTGTGAGAATCCTATGGAAGGCTACCAGGAATATTCGATTCTAAAATTCAAGCAGCTGAATAGCTAAAAATAATAGCAAAGTAAACTTTTGATCTACTGAAAGTCTAATAAACCAAAAAATGGATGGATGTAAAATTGCAGGCCATAGGAAATGTGCTGTAAAACTTGTAAAAATGTAAGTAAGTATGAGGCTTATGAATATTTTACAGGAAACAAAACTAGAGACCCATCATACATCCACAGCACAGCTTAGGTCTTTAATTCTAGGACACTTAACACTTCTTTTGAGTCTATATCCTTTATATGATTTTGCTATTGTTCAGTTCCCTGCATCCTTGTTGAATGTTGAATTATCCAATATTTCCATTTTTCATCCACAAAGTTCCAAACATTAATTTTGTTCTGCTTGTGCATTTCATCTTCATCCACGTTGTAATGAGTATTGATGCTCTTGCATTTATAGTTTGCAATTCTTGAGGTTAGCCTTTTCAAATGACCAGCTATACCACACTGACACTTGTAAAGAGCTCCACCGTTAAAAAAACTTTTCAGTGATGTTATTCCGGCCCCAGGGTACCATGTAGGAAAAGTGTGAGGTTTTGTCTCGGAAACGAACAGTGACATCCACATTGACCCTGTTTGTACTTTGTTTGTTAAACCTTCATCTGTTTACATATTGTGTCACTCTTCGTAAGATCATCTGCAAAATGACTGAATGTAAATCTAAATGTAAATGTAGAGCAGCTGCAGGGTGAGAGGCACTGTTGTTTACTTCAAGTTTACTAGCAGAGGTCACAGGAACAAACAACTCTCTTTCAGGTGTAGCAGGTCTTGGTCTGGATTCGCATGTTAAATTGATCTTCCAGTTTAATGTTTTTTTTTGTTTGAAAACATTTTTAATGTTATATGCAGTTAGAACGAATATGGTCTGAGAACCAAAATGAATATTGAATGAACATGAATGAATAAAGAAAGATGGGACAGTTTTAGGGGCTAATTAACTGGCCTGGTTATGAAGCTGACAGCATCTAGGACAAACTTAGAAAGTTTTTATAAACCTGTTGTTTGACCGACTGATGAAATGCTACAGAAAGTTTTATAATGTTTTGTCTGGTATTAATGAATAATTCTCTAATTAAATTAATTACCTATGTCTTGTTTATAAAGCCAGCAAACAACACAGTAAAAAATGTCATAAAAAGTAGGTAGAGGTAACAATACAAATGGAGCTTTATTTAGGGTTTTTTTTTTTTTTTTGTCTTTTGTGAGAATGTGTTAGATTAAATCTAAGTGGACACAAACAAGTTTGTATACAGCGTCCTTCTTTGCCCGACAAAAAAAAGCCAAATTTGTTTATGAGGTTTTCATTTCCATCAGATTTGTTTGAAAACTGCACAACACAGGTTTTGCTTGTAAACAAAAACAGGGGAGTTTTATACTAAAGTATGTTGGAGTGAAAGACTAATCAGGTGCTTTAGGAAAATGACTGAATAGGTTCAGTAGTAAGTCAGAAGAAATCTGAAGTCTGAGAGAGAGAGAGAGAGAGAGAGAGAGAGAGAGAGAGAGAGAATGAGAGATTGCAAGAGATTAGCAGTAGAAAGTATTCATCTCCCTGTTTTGCACCTCATTTACAAATGATGACAACATCAACCAATCCGTTTGAAGCACTACAGGAGCTTAGGCAGATGAAAGTAAAACTCAAAATGACATCAGGGCTCCCATCCCTCCATCATTATCCTCTTCTCTTTTGAAATACCTGTCTTAGATTGACTGTGTAATTTCATATCATGGAGGAAGATTTTGACCAAAAACCTACAACTTTAAAGGGATGATAAGAGAGAGAGTGAAATGTACAACGGAACTTTTCCAAAAGACTGTGTGTGTGTGTGTGTGTGTGTGTGTGTGTGTGTGTGTGTAAAAGCAGTGTACAGTCAGGGGTCAATATTTCTTAATATTGTCCAAGAATGATATTTATTATAATGTTAATGTTAATAATGCCCCACCCACACAAAAGTCTTTTTAATTATTTTATTTTGCTTTTCTTAGAAATTTCCATGAGGGTGGCATAATTGAGGGCAGACAAAACAATTACTTCTCTCATGCTTCATTAACTTCCTAAAGAGGTCATATAAGAAGGAGGACAGGGGGAACAGCACCCAGCGTATGTAGCATCTCTGCATGACACAGAAATAGGGCTGACTCTTGAAGCTGTCTTTATTCTATTCAATACATAATCATTTATCACGCTTGTTTGTCTTATTCATTTAATATCTGTTTCTCTTTCCTTCTGTCTGTTTGCTTTCTTGTTTGTTTGTTTGTATATTTATTTATTTATTATTTATCGGAATTCATGCAATTGTAATTGTCATTTTGATTTCATCATTGTTTCATCCCTTTTTCCATGAGATCATCAAAATACCTCAAAATAATTGTATTAAAAATGTAATATTGCTATCAATCTCTTTGAGTGCTCACTTGAATGAGTTCAACCTTTAAACTATCTTTAAATTATTTAAATTTGCGGATAACATGTTTTGGCGATGGAAACTTAGGGAATAGACTCTAATAAATGACCATTATATTGTTGTAAAAAGTTTAATGATGCCCTGTTTGTTTTTATTTATTTGTTGGTTTTTGATAATTGAATTATACTTAACTTCATTTAGATTAAGAATCAGGATTGAGAACTCCATCTTTAAAGTGTAGCGTATTTTGGTTTTTCCAACACTTGCTAAATTGTGTTGTTTATTGCTTGTGTTTATTTATTGTTTATTGTTTTCTTTATTTTCGTACTCTTACCCTTCCCCCTTATATCACTCATTCATAACACATTGTGTGTTTTTGTCTCCGAATGTAGGCCACGGGGTTTTAATTAGTCACAATTACAAAAAGAGATGTAACTTCCCTGCAAAGATATCAGACTAAAGCAGCACAAAAAAACAAACCTGAACAAAACAAACAGTGGTCTATTTTATAGAAATTCATATTCAATTCTAATTGGAACACTTTCATTTGCTAAAATGAAACCTATACATTTTGTAAACTTTGTATAATCTGATTATAAGGGATTTTATCTTCACCAAAATACAACTTTTATATATTGTTATATATTTTGCATTAACTACCAATTAATGAAAGAGCAGCTGATGTTTAAATATTCCGGACATGTGTCTTTTTCTTAAATATAAAAAAATGATTGAAAATGAGCAGTTTGAAATTGTAACTGGAATTAAAATGTACTAAGAAGTTTGGAAAGTAAATCATAATCATTGGAAACATCTCAGACAGGGACTAGTTGCTGGATTCAAATTGTGACCACTTTCTTGTGAAGACTTTGTTATTCCGAGTGGCATATTTTCAGTAGTGTATTTCCACTGTGACGTGTGTAATCTGCATGTACCCTTAATCCCAGAGCAGGTGGCCAGGCGTGTGGTCGCGACGGGGGGCAGAGGGGACACGCTCACCATGCTTCAGGAGGCAGGGGGGCATGGCTGTGCCACACTCATCCACGCTACTATGCACACTCTCACACACTCCCCAATTATAAAGCGTACACAATGACCGCTACGCCAACATGAGGGTCCACAGACCTGCACGTGCCAGCATTCATGAGCTTTACATCCAAACATACACAGAGACATGAGAGCCATCCACAACCATAAACAGGTGGGCCAGAAAAAGAGGGAGGGCTGTGAAGGGGCATCTGTTGACAAACCCAAAACCACCGTCTCTCCTCTATGACCTCCCCATCTGCTCGTGTGTGCATCTTTGAGAGCATGTTGAATGAAACTGAATGATTTCAAGCCATAACTAATTTTTATTATTTATTTTGTGACTCTGTATCTGAATATAACATCCAAGCATGAAACAAACGGTCCTCATTAAGATCTAAATATATACAAAAAAAATTTAATGACATTTTAAAGAATATGTGATAGTGTCATAGAAGTTACTATGAGTTTATCACAGGGACAGTATAGTGTAATCCAGGTCATCAGGGAGCCTTACACTCTGATGAGCTAAAGGTTCATGGGCCTGGACCACACTGTGGAGTGGACATGTGATGCAGACTGGTGTACAGGAGCACATGCTCAAAAGTCATTTGGGAACTCTAAGGAGCAACACTGAGATTGGTGTAAACTATGGAAAAATGTTTTGGTTTATCTAACTATTTTGATGTCAATGTACAGCGTGTTGGTGGCATAGATGGTATTACAATTGCTCATTTATATATATATTCAACTCTATCAGAGCTGCATGGAGCATTACGACATGTATGTGTAATGGGATCTAGTAATTAATGTTTATTTTTGATTAATTTAAACTGAATTGTATATCTGCAAATACCCATAAGTCAAATATTAATCACATATTGACAAGTCTGTGTGACTTTTGCACATCAGGAGATACATTCAGTCCTCTTTATCCACCATCCTGACAGCTTTATAGTGGATCCAAAGCCAATTCTTATAACACTAGGTGTGAAGCAGGAATAGACCTTCACAGGATCAGCCCTGATAAAAAAAGGTTGTCTTGCTAATAACTTCAGGTTATAATGATCAGAGTATTTATTTGATTTTTTTTTATTAGTCAAGTCTTAATAAAAAATTTAAAGGTTTTCAGATTCAGCCTTCATATTCCCTCTCAGCCCTGTCTCGGCCTAATCTTCACAAAAGCATTTTCCCTTAAGTGGAATTCTTTTTTACATGTTAAAAGACCTATAATCAGCTTACAGCTTTAGAGTTGTCCTATATCCACTGTTTTGACTGAACACATGTCTCTGTCTGTGCACAATCACATCCAGCTTGCTAAGTACTATAATTCCACATCAAACAAAACACACTGACTTATACAAATATATATATAAAATAGAATAGCAATAAAAAGTCACTTGACTTGAATTTACATGCTGATTTGACATTGACATTTTCTTCTGTTTTAAGACATTATTAACATGAAGGGATATTGATGATTTCAGCGGAATCCATATAAGAATGAAAATAAGGCTTAATATACTGTATATATATATATATATATATATATATATATATATATATATATATATATATATATATATATAAAGCCTAATTTTCATTCTTATATGGATTCCGCTGAAATCATCAATATCCTATTATCTTAAGAATGAAAATTATGCTTTATATATATATATATTTGGCTGTGAAAGCACGTACTATGGGTGTCACTATCTGATCATTTTAAAATAGGAAAAATATTACTTTATAATATCTAATATATAATATATACAAAGCGAAATAATAGTTATTATAAAGTAATGTTTTCCTTTTTTTTGTTTTTGTTGTTTTTTCTGTTAATTATTTTTCCGAATTTCTTTTTTTAATATTTTTTTTGCTTTTATATATATATATATATATATATATATATATATATATATATATATATATATATATAATAAGCTAAATATATAAACAAAGCTAAATAATTTGTTTATTATAATAGTCTGTTTTTTAACCATACATAATCATAGAACTCATTTCATTCAGTTTATTGAAGATATTTAATAATTGTATCCATAAGAATGGTTACAACTACTAGTGAGCTACTCGGTGCACTAATGGCTGTGTGTGTTCAGTCTGTGCTTTCCGAAATGTGTTCAGATCGTTCGTTTAGGGTTTGGAAATGCTTTAGAATCAGTGGATCTCCGTCCGAAATCATTCACCGGATCCTAATATGTCAGCAGTGCAAATTGGCATTCTAATGTGCACAATGAAAAACTGGTAAATGCAGGTGCGGCAATGTGTTATTAAATCATCTCGTATTTATTTAATTATTTGTATTCATTGCTTATTGATTGATTGGTTTATTACTGATTTTCCGTTTCAGATGTTGTATAGAAACAGCACCGTTGTCCGTGTTAAATTGTTTAAAAAACGAAATCTTAATTTTTATAACAATCAGGCCACGGTGTTTTTGGTTTATGAAATGTTGTAACTTCAGAGAAGTCTTTTTACTGTATTTCAAAAAGTCTTACGGAAATTCACTCTTCGAAACGAATTTGATGACTTCTGAATTATTAAATCAGTGCAAGTGAAATATACGCATTTAAATATACATAATAGGCTGCACTTAAATGTAGAATTATTAATAATTAATAATTTGTATTATCAATCAAAGAAATTAAATTATATATATATATATATATATATATATATATATATATATATATATATATATATAGAGAGAGAGAGAGAGAGAGAGAGAGAGAGAGAGAGAGAGAGAGAGAGAGAAAATGTTTTTGTATGTTATTAAAATGTTATTTTTTTATTTTAACCACATGAGCGACTTTCCCATTGAGCAGCGATTTGAGCTGAATCTGTTTCCAGCTCTATTAATTCATCGGTCGCAGTGGATCAGAATAAAACTCTGCGGTTTCACGTTTCACAGAAGAGAACGATTTCTGATCACAGTACTGAACTCCACCCTCTGTTTTACTCTGAAACAACATTCAAAACCTTTTCACAGAGAGGGCAGGGCACACACACACACACACACACACACACACACACACACACACACACACACACACACACACACACAGAGAAAACACCCACTAATGCTGAATTAACACCAAAGTGTTCACTTTAAACTTAATGTAATATCGAATTGGTTTATATGCATGCCAAACTCGCGATCATATCAAATGAACGAAAATGCAAAAATGTAATGTATCACCTTCATGCAACAACAATAATAACAACAACAACAACAAAAACAACAACAACAACAATAATAGTGATGATAGTAATATTTATAATTATTATTATTATTGTTTTATTATTATTATTATTATTATTATTATTATTATTAGCACTGATGGTGTGTATATGGACAGCGTTACTCGACAGCAACACAAAAATGCCTCAGTTACAGCAGGCTTCAGTCTTGTTAATAATAAAACGCTATAGACTAAAATTAGAAATGATTCCGAAATAGTCTATTTTATTCACCAATTCTAAAATAATAGATTAATCCGCATTATGTCCCAGTACAGGAAATTGTAATCGTTATTTAACACGTTCACTCAGGAAACAAAAAAAACTGTCCTAATAACCTGCCATCTGATATTGACAATGACATTACTCATCTTGAATTAGACGGCTCTTTTAATAGATAAATAAACAAACAAATAAACAAATGAATAAATAAAATATAAGGTCGATTTGTTCAAATTAGAAATGTTTTAATATATGTCAAAAACTGTATAAACAAACACTTGAATAATTTAGCGTCATCGTTACCAAAATAATGAAAAACAAAAAAACAAAACAAAAAAACAACGAGTCTATCAAAATATACAGCATAGTGTTTTTTGAGGGTATTTCGAATGATCTACGACAGTTCACACCTTCAAGAAGATTATGGCTAAAAAAGAAAACCTAAACAACCCCCCCCAAAAAATCGAAACGATTATATACACTGATTGTCTTCTACTGCAAAAAAAAAAAAAAAACATTTTTGTTTGTTGTCATAAATAGAATAGTGCATAATATTAATTCAGATATCTTGGTCAGATTGACAGGTTTTCAGAACGAAGACACGAGTTACACTGGTGATCTTTGTTTACATATTATCCCCATGTCTTAATAAAACAATTATGAATTATCTTAAAAACATGAAAAACGCAGCATGGATTATTTCATCATCATTGTTTAGGGGGGAGATGAAAATTCTACAAACTCACAGCATCATATGTATCAGATAAATTCAATAATTTAACATTTCTGTTCTTTTTTTGTATGTTATTACAGAACTTGAAACTTCCATGAGGAGGTCTGATCTTTGTAATCCAAGCAGTCGGTATTGAAGCTGAGCTTCCAAGAGGCGCTTTGGTCTTTGTAATCTAAGCAGTCGGACGGCGCACTGATCCCGAGCCCGGAACTTACATACCCCTGAGCTGTGAGGGAGCAGGACGGACTCAGGTGATTGGTGCTCGTGCTGGTCGGGCTCAAGGTGGATGCTGGGCCACTAAGCTGGTGATGCACAGGCCCGAGGTAGGAGCCACAGTCCATGCCGCTGAAATAGGACGCTGTGCCCGCGTAGTGTTGAGTGTATCCGGGCGCCTGGGTGTAAGTGACCGGGTAAGAGCGCTGCATACAGGATAAAGTTGAGGATGAGGTGGAGGAGGAGGAGGAAGAGAGCTGCTCTGAGATCGGAGAAATTGAGGCCGGACTCCAGATGGATGCTGGAGCAGTGCTGCTGGAAACACCGGGTAACGATGTGCTTGAGGTGGCGCTGAATCCACCACCACCACCACCACCACTGCTGCTGCTGCTGCTCTCAGGGTTTGCTGCTTCTCTGGCTGGAGATGTTTTTTTGGTGACAGGTCTGGTTTTGTTCTGCGTTGCAGTTTGAGATTGTTGTTGTTGCTGCTGCTGCTGCTGTTGTTGACGACATTTCGCTCTTCGATTTTTGAACCAGACCTGTTGAATTGGTGTCAAATTAAATAAACAAAAACAAAAGTTAGACACTAAAACATTGTTATACGTGAATCAGTCTGTATTTTGCGGCTGTAGATGTAGATACTTCTGCAATTTTGGAACAAACTAATTCTCTAATAACATTAGTTCATAATTCTCTAATAACTAATAACATTTTTCAAAGTCGATATGACAAATATTTTTGGAGAATTTTGAGAATTAGTTTGTTTCAAAATTGCAAAATCAACACTTGGCGATTAAAATGATTTTGATTATAACTACAGTTATAACTATATAGCACTGTAGTTATAATCAGAATCACTTTAATCGCCAAGTGTTGATTGTAAAAGGAATTAATGGTGTGCTGCTGCTATAAAAAAATTAAATAACAAAGTAATAAATAAAGATAACGACATTTGATTTTTTTATACAAGTAGTCCACGGTATGAATAATTACAGCATTGCAAAATGATACTATTTTAAGTCCAAAAGTGCAGGGTTGCAGTATAGTTGTTTAGAATCAAGTGTTTATTAAAAACAAATAATTTACAGCAAAAAGAAAATAATCCCAATGTCACATTCGATTGTTTCAAATCTGCAATAATTAGTCATAGATTTTTTTTTTTGTTCTATAATTAATTTTTTTAATGGACGAATTGAAACGATTTGAAAATAAAGAAAGAAGTGGACGAGCTGCTCACCTGTACCCGAGATTCAGGCAGGTTGATTTTCATCGCCACCTCCTCGCGCATGAAGATGTCCGGGTAGCGCGTCTTGGCGAACAGCGTCTCGAGCACGTCGAGCTGCGCGCGCGTGAACGTCGTCCGCTCACGTCTCTGTTTCCTGGGGGTTCCTGCCGCAACACACACCAAAGAAAAGACGGATGTTTTACACGTGTTTCATAACATTTGGGAATTGCTGTGAATACATGGTTTAACACTTATTTTCCGTTTTGTAACAGATAATAGTGTTTGAAGACTTTGAAGACTTTGGTAGTCATTTTGTTTGGTCATAAATAAATATTAGGGATCGAACAAGAAATCAGAGACACTCAATTCGATTCGATTCCCAGGATCAAGTTGGTTAATGGAAAAAAGTGCCCACTCATCGAAAATTTGTTTTAGAGTTAGTTGTCTCCTAAAATATACAAGTAATCATTTATTTTCTAATCGTTATTATCTAATCTAATCGTGTGAAAATCAGGAGTGGAGTTGTATTGTACCTGGATATCCCACAGTCGGATGCAGCAGCTCCATCGCAGTAGTAGCCAGGCTGAGACCGTTCACTGTGTACGGTGCAGGTTTCAGGTAGGACATCATGATCACTCCTGGTTGAGAGAAGCTTCTCTGTTCACTAATGTCAGATCGGACAGGAAAAAAATATCCCTCACACTGTCCGCTCGTGTTTTCGTTTCAGTCTGTAGTGCTCAAGGACAAGGACAGAAGACAAGAAGCAGACCACTGGGGTGCAGACGAGGCTTGTATTTGAAAGGGGCGTGGCCAAAAAACCATCCCTCAATTACAGCACGCCTTCTTTGGGAAGAAAAACTAAACAATCAGGGCGTCAACTAAGTATTAGATGACACCCTACTTAGTATTTTGTATATTCGTTGCTTCTTTTTCTTCTACCCAAAGCATTCCCTTCTCCAAAAAAAAATCCTCAAGTTATTTGCCTGTTTGTTTGTTTGTCTGTGTATATATTAGTAGTTTTTTTGCTTCTTGTTGTGCTTGTTTTTGAGCTGTGATCGCACCACTGTAAGCTTGCTATTAAGTGCACTTATGTGTTGTTTAACGCGCAACCCAATTTATTGCGCTACTTACAAGGCGCACGCATTTACATAGTGGCCATGGGGTTTCAAGACAAGCTAATTGTTTCTAAAGTAGACAGACTGATTGGGGGCCATTTGCAAAAGACAAAGGCTACTGTTGACCAGATAAATGATTTCGATAACAAAAGCCCCTTTGGCGATAAACAATGAGGTCCAGCTGTAAAGCCCAGCTTTCCGTGCTGTGGCTCTGCAACTTCAGGTGAAGCAGTGGTTTTCAGTTCTCGTGTACATTTCAATCCGTTGCCATTAAAATGCAAACAGCAGCTTGGTCAATGACAAGAAACTCACAGGGAGCCTCGGGAGTTCTGGTCGACACATTATTGACACCCCCCCGCCCCCCGGGTAATTCTCCCTTAATTAATTGCACCCGGTAATTAGATTTAGGACTTTCGGAAAGTGTTGATTAACAAGGATTATTCAGAGTTAGGCTAAACAAACAGCCCATCGTCTTACAGTATCAAATGGCCCATCTTCTCACCTTTATAATGCACCAGGAAAAAGTGCTAATATTCACAAAAGAAAAAAAAATAGGCATTGGTTTGGAAGAAAAAACATCGGCGTGATTTGTATAAAATGTGTATTATTTAAGCGCTGCAAATCATATCGATCAAACCTAGAACACAGTGGAAATGTGCTGGAAACACGGACGATCTGGTGGAAATCCTCCAAAGAACCCAACGACTGAAATTCCAGACCTCATCCACCAGTTGCTCCAGCATCCGCTCAATTATAAATTATTGCATTTTTTATTTTATTTTTTTTTCTCCTCCTCCAAGAAATGAACGAGCTAATCTGGGCCGCGTGCACGCGCTGCCTAATTACGCGACGCTGCGCGTGACTGCGCTTTCGAGCTCATTCATGTTCTGCGTCCCGAAAAACAAAACAAAAAAAACACAACACAACAACACAATAGACCGCATTGTTTTTCTAACGCCTGCAGCACAAACTCTAACCACCCCCAAACATGTCACTTTCTCAAACTCTACAATGAGGGCAATATTCGTTTAAATAAATCAGTAAACAAACAAATGCATAAATAAACACATACATTTATAAACAAGCCTTTTGTTTGTATAAATGTATTTTTTATTGTTATTATTATTATTATTATTATTATTATTATTTGTTTATAAAGGCAAACGTTTTAAAGAATAAATATGTTTAACAATATTTACGTACTTATGTTCAATCATTTTATTGATGGCATGATAAACTGAAGGCTTAATGATGGTAAAATGAGCGAAACGTAAAACATCCTCTTTAACGCACAGGGCGATTTTAAATGTATGATTTTTATGGTGCTAAAACTTTCCAATGAAAGTTTTTTTATTTATTTTACTCTCATCACGATCATTTCTCCTGTCTTTAATGTCCTGAAGGCACCACAGCAAATTTGAGTACATTTTTAGAAGCATTTCCAGCACGCGGTATTAATACATTTATGTAGATCGAAAGAAAGATGCGGAGATGCACCAGGAGCAGGACAAAGTCATTTCACATTTAAAACACGCAGACATTTGCGCTAAAAAGGTGAGGTGACACTCCTTCAGCGTCAAATGTGCCTGGAAAAGGCTGTCTGACAGCCCACTTGATGGGTATATACAAATACACAACTATACAAAACTCAGACTTCTTTTATACTTCTTCTTCTTCTTTTCTTTCTATCTTTTATTTTATTTATTATTATTATTTTTTTACAATAAAGCATACTTCTTTTTCATTAAATCCAAATCGACCAGAATTTTTTTACAAGTGTCATAAACTAGTTATTTCTACTCCTGTCTCTCACACACCTTTTATCAGAAATAATATACTTTGTAACTAAAGTTAAATTTTATGTGTCAAAGTCCAGCTCAGAGACAGAGCTTCTAAATCGTACATGAAATAGCATCATGCTTATAACTTGGCCTATATCTTTGAAAACATTGTTATTTGTCAGATGAAAACCCATTCATATAAATTAAATATAAAATACATTTCATTAAACATTTTTTAGTATCACTAAATATGACACAATAACCTATGATCTAAAACAAATGGTAAATAATTACTAGACTACTGCTGCATACTTGCCAATGCACTGGTAAATAACAAACAAACAAAAAATACACTATAAGTATATAGTCTATTAAATCTGACATATTACATACGTTGAAATTATGTGTGGCCAACAGTAAAACAATTTCTTTACAGTGAACATTTTATTATAAAGTTGACAGAACATTGTTCTGATGTATTTAAGCAAGCAGTATAGCTTATTATTTGCTTGTGGTCTCTGGGAAATGATTGTTTGTGAATTAGGACACATTGTGATTGTGGACAAGGCTTGGCCTAATTGAACACCTACAGACAGAAGGGAGGAGTTGGGTGGAATGGAGGTGGGAAAGACTGTAGAAATCCTACAGTAAACAGCCCACCTACTGCCCCTGCTCTCAGCCGGAGTAAACATGCATTCTGTTTGAGACACACAAGAACAGAAGTGGCTTGTAAATGTTTCATTTGCTTTATGTATTTACAAAACAAACTAAGGGATAAAGTGATTAAAAATAGCAATAGCAAAGAATTGATGAAGTGGGACAGTGAAGTGTAAAGTTAATCTGGTCTGAATAGCTGTCTGTCTGAAGAAGTGATGCCTAAAACTGTTTCTCTTTTCTTTTTTTTTTCCTCTCGTTCAAACGGCTCCTTCACTCTTTTTCTTTCTTTCGGCCCTTCTATGTGCCTCTCACTAGTTTTCTGCCTCCTTATCCTTTTTAATTAGAAGGTCCATTCTCCGGCCCTAATCCTCTCCAGACCAACAATGCAAAAAAGCCAGTCTTTGAAAAGCCGACCTAAATCCACCAGTCAGACACACACGCACGCACACACACACACACACACACACACACACACACACACACACACACACACACGATTGTCAAAACATTAAGAAAATATTTACATTTTATATTTATATATTTAAAACATTTAAAGGTACATATTAACTATGAGTTGTAATTTTAAAAAGTTCCTTTAGTGAAAGCAATAAAATAAATTCATGTGAATTTCAAGTTCCAGTCAGCATCATCAATTTCCACATCACTAAGATCAACAAAGTGTCCCATAATCCCGGTGTCTCTGCTAATTTAAAAGAACTGTAATGCATTATTAATGATATATTATGAGCTCCAAAATGATGTGTGTTGCTAAACACAATACATAGGAATAAAAGTGTTTTTAACACACAAATACAACAAAGATTAAACAGAGTACAAAGTTGCTGCCTCACAGCTTCAGGGTCCTGAATTTGATGCTAAGCTTAAGTTACAGTCTGTGTGGATGTTCTCTCTGTGTTTTTCTGTGATTCTCTGGATTTTCAGGTTGCTTCCCACCACCACAAAAACATCTTAGTAAGTGAATTGGTCCCCTGTGGTAGACTGATGTGCTATCCTGGGTGTATTCCTACTTTGCATTAGCATTCCTAGAAAAGGCTCCAGCTCCTCCCACAACAGTGTGCAAATGATAAGAAAACCTATAGGTGACGTCAATTAAAGAATTTCCATTTTTCACAGTCTTTAAGCACAAGCAACAAAATACCTGGAATAACAGCAGGCTAAATACAATGTGTTTAAAACTTGGAAGAGAGACAGACAATTAACTGGTAATTAAAATGGCTGGTAAAGAGAACAGAGACAAGCTGTGTGTAGCTATGCTTCTGTGGAGTACTAATGGAGTAATTAGCCTCTCACTGTGTGGTAATAGAGTTGGCTGTGCCATTGGGTCTTCAAGCATCAAGTTAAGTTGAGCTTTGCTGAGTTCAGAGGTCACCATGTGCTACATGACTAAAATTGAAGCAGGAGTTACCAAAAGAAACAAGAACAGCTGATAAAGCCAATCCAGGGCTCTTATATATATATATATATATATATATATATATATATATATATATATATATATATATATATATATATATATATATATATAAATATTCAGCTCAGCCCTGAAACCTGAAATTTAATTTTAATAAAATATTTAGTTCAATTCATATGTTTACAAAATAAATGTTCCCTGGACAGCCTGCGGGTTATAAATAGTCAAAAGCAATAGAATCATATAGCACCACAGGCCCATGATCCCAACCTTTTTCTGCTACCTATGGGGGAGAGGGGCCACTAATCTGTAAACACTGAATATAAGCTTAAGTTAAAGCCCTGTAATACTGGTAACTTGGTAAAGCAGAGTTTCTCCCCATGAGAGACAAAATCCTGTTGACTATTCAGTGGATAAATTGTCCCAAAAGTAATGCCATTAGACCAGAGTGCCACGGATTCCTTTGCAGGAATCGCTGCTTAATTGCCAAGAGCCAGTCATTGTTTGGGCTGACAGGTAAATATTATCTTGCAACGGGAAAGAAGTGGGAAGCATGTAGGAAGATGGTCTAATGACTTCAGTCAGTGCAGAAGAAGAGAAGAGAGATTAACAAGGGTCAGTGGGAAAATGCGAGCTTTCAAAAGTGTCCATGGAGCCACAAGTATAACTATGTATGGGTGAATAAATGTGTGCCAGGATTTCTTTTATCTCTAAGGATTTGTTTTACACTGAGACTAAGGATAAAATCAGTCTCTTTGAGCATTACAATAAAAACATATTTTGGACCAGTTAGATAATTTTTATTCACCACCTCAAAAATATTTCACCACCTGGTAAGAACACAATATGTTCAGAAACGTCAAGGCATTTTATAGATACCAAACTTTCACCAGTAATGCCAGTAGAATGTAAATGTTGACAAAAAAAAACCAAAGAGAGATGAAATAAAAAACACGGAAAACAAAGCACTTGCCCGACTTCGTGCCATCTTACTATCCATTCCCACATTAATGGTGCAGTTTGGACAAAGCCCCAGCTCCCATGCCCTTCCCTCCCTCTGCTCTTCTCAGTGGACCTGGCCAAGACGATTTAAATTGGATGTGATGAGTGTGGCGGCCATCGTTATGCACCATTGTCAGAGGGAGCCTGCAATATGAGCAATGTTCCAAGGCTTTACACACTGATTGGCTTTGATAGGTCATGAAGACAGGCAAAGCAAAATCCTTTCTGTCTTTTTCTTGGAGTTTCTTACAAAAGAGGGCCTTTTATAAGTCCATTGCTTTTCTCTCTGCCCCACATCACCTTCTTGCTGTTGGATTTAAAAGGGAAATTCAGTTTAGACCGAAGGGACTTGTCATGTGGTTCCTCTAATCCACTTTTTATCTTTTCCTCTTACACTTATTCTCTACTTGATCCTGACCATAAATTTGATGCACACAAGGTAAAAGAGTTCCTTGTCAGGCACAACCTCTAAATCTTTCAATTTGTTAAAAAGCACTATATTGGTCACTATTAGAGTGCAATTACTATGTTATTAATACGATGTTTAAAAAGAGTAGACTTTAGGATGTAACAACAGTATTTATGTTCAGATTTACATGCATTATCTGCTCACCCCTATGTAGTAAATATCTCAAAATGTGGAAGTGCCCTGTCTTGTAAACCCATGTCTTAACTTTGGTAATCTCATTTGGAAAAGCTGTTTTGTGGTTAAAGCTTTGTAACATGGTTAATTGATTAATCTTGCCTGGGGGAAGTTTCAGTGTTTTCAGTCATTTCACTCTTTGGACTAACTAATAGCATATCTGCACTAAGTTGGTTTTATTCTTCTACTTTAGATTCCACCATCAATATATAAACATCTACATCTCACTTTGCAAATGGGAAAAAATTCAGGGATTAATTTTTTTGTGATGGACCCCCTACCCCCTAAACCCAAACCTTGCTCGCCTACCCCTCCAGTGCAGCTTAATGCTAAGAGTAAAGGAAGGAATACAGTCTTCGTCACCCTGCTGTTTTTAGAGTTTAAGAACAAGAGGGGTTTAATCCTCATTGTGTAGGAGGCTAGGGGGTGCCCAGGGTCCGGCAGCTGTAAAATGATCCAACTGGCATCCCCTAATCCTCCCAGAACCCCCAACCTCTAACTCTACCCCCCAATGGGCCACATTATCAGCTCAGTATCTGCTACACACTGGAGACTCCTTCCAAATATGCTAAATAAAATCTTCTCACAGAACCCTTCACAATATCAACATTTACACAGTTACTCATGTATGTGGAACAGCAAGCATACAAGTTTGTGTGTGTAAGTTAATGCAACATGTGAGTATGAGTACATTATAGACTGAACCTTGCAGCAGGCACTATTGTCTGATCTGTAGTGTTATAAAAACAAAAATATAAAATAAAAGAATCTCAAAAACTGTGTAAACTTCAATAATATACAAACGTGTTAAAAAAAAAAAAAATATATATATATATATATATATATATATATATATATATATATATATATATATATATATATATATATATATATATTAAACACATTTGTTTTACAAAATCAAGCATGATGCCTTTAATAACATGCCATTAAATGTATTATTTGAGATACAGTGATTATTGTTGTTGTTGTTGTTAATAATGTTGTTCTCATTATTCTGGGCATCTTCACAGTTAGATGAAAAAGAGTGTCTTGTGGAAATATTTAATAGCATTGTTTCCTCCTGCTGCCCATTTTGTGAAATGAATATCATTACTTAGTCTCTCTCTCTCTCTCTCTCTCTCTCTCTCTCTCTCACACACACACACACACACACACACTCTTTCCTTCAAAGGCTTATCTATCTCAAGCAGATGGTTCACTTGGAATACATGATCTGCAGCAATGATAGAGACATTCCTTCTTTTCCCAGTAAACAGTTTTTCCCCACTAAAGCAGTTTTCACTTATCTCTTCATATCTCTCATCCTTCACCACCTAATTTCTGCTAAACAGTTTTACTCTTTTTAATTTGCTCATCTTCCTTTTGGCATATTGTTTTGCTTTCTTCGTTTGTTCTTGATTTCATGTCTTCCATAGCTCCAGTTCAGTTTGTTCTCAATACTGCAGTCTCTCTTCTCTATGACTACATCACCTTATTTTCATCTCTTTCTGAAACAACTACCCCCCCAACACACATACACACAAACATACATACACACACACACACACACACACACACACACACACACACACACACACACACACATACAGAGTCATGAGCTCTGCTGCTGTCCAATTGTCTCTCTTCCCTGTTGTGTTGGCGCCCGTCAAAAAAACCCTAGGACGATCAGACAGTAAGGGGTCCTGAGTGTGCCAGGGCTGCCAGGGCAGACTCTCTGTTTTTCTCCCCCTCCTATCCTTTCCTACATTACATCTTAGATTTTTTTTGTCTTATTTTTGCTTGTGCTCAAATAGAGCAAATTCCTATGTGTTTACCTTTACCTATAAATCTTTTATGTCTTAATAAGTCTTAGTTCATGTATGTTCACATGCCAGGCCAAATAACACCATTCATTTTGCACTTGAAACTCACAAAGACAATAAAGGATCACATGATAAGGATGTTCGTTGAGCATGTGATTGACCGGATGACATATTGCCTAGAAAGAGCCGAATAAGGCACAGCTGATATCTGCATTTTTTACGCATGGACAGGTTCAGAAATCTGGGAGGTCCAAATGACCCATGAACAACTTAATGCATGTTGTCTCAACTTTGCTCTGGATTTAGCACTGAAAGAATCCAGCTTTTAACTTTTTTTCTATTTTCCACTTTAGAACATAAGTAATTTGCTTAAATATAAAGAAATACATCACTCTTCTATATATAACCATATATATCTTAGACAGTTATGGCAGGAAGAGGGACCAAAATGTGTTGCTTTTAAAAAGAGAGAGTTTCCCATAAGAGCTCTTTACCCACCACTGCAGGGAGACAGGCTTTCTCTAGAGAGGCTTGAGCGACTTTAATCTGGCCAGTAGAATCTGGCAGGCATTTTAGAACACCTGCGACTGGCCAGAGTGGCTTTTGTCTGGCCTCAACCCTGAACTTTTTCCCTCTTAATCAACTTAACAGAAACTAATTAAAGTCCTCTCCTGTCCAGGACCTGTATTGTGTCCCTCAGTATGAAACGTACAAAAATAAATAGAGACGCTGAAGAGGGGCAATTGGATATGACAGCAGTAGTTACATAGAAGACATTGTTCGTTGTGGTAATTAAAAGCCAATAAATAAGTAGTCAGTGGTTGCAATAGTACATTGAAATAGTTTAGATTGCAAGCAAACATTATAGATAATTAAACAGTAACTGTACAGTATACTTTGCATTCTGTTGCAAAACAAAATAGCTACTTATAGATTAATACAGGCTTGATTTTATGATACTGATGCAAAACTAACTCTATATTAGATTTTTACTCTTAAGCGTTATCTTTTTTAGGGCAGATCTGCCTTTGGGCATAATTATCAACACTTTACAGACCTTAATTACACTACATTACTGCGTTCCTAGCATACACACAGAAAAGCACTCACTCACTCATTTTTCCGTATCTGCTTTATCCGGATTCAAGTTGTAGTGGATTCAGGGCCAATCCCAGGAGCACTGGGCGTGAGACAAGAACACACCCTGGATGGGATACCAATCCATAGCAGGGCATCCTTCAGGCACATAATCACACACTCATTCACACCTAGGTGAGATTTATCTTAGCCAATCCACCAACTGGCACATATCTGAGTGAGGGGAGGAAACTCACCTGCAACATGCACAGAAACTGTTCAAGGCAGGCAACCAAGCTCAGCTCTAACCATGGATCAGTGAGGCTCCCACCTGTGCCACCATGCTGCCTACACAAGAGCAGTAAATAAATAAGCAGGACAATGATTGGAATATAACATTGCATGGACAATTATTTTAAATCAAGCATTAAAAGATATTTCACATAAGCATTATGATTAGGGTGGATTACTGTGTGGAGGCTGACTATGAGTTTTCATTGTAATATTTGCCTTAGCTCATATAAAATGTTCTTTTGATGTGAGAACCAAGGAGCAGGCTATAATGACTAAGCATGACTGAGTGGATGGGATTCCCAGCCAAGACCATGGTAGTGCTCTCACAATCAGTCACAGGCTGCTAAGTGGGAGAGACACTAATTAAGGAAAGACTGCTCAGATAGATAGGCCTCCAAAGGAGATTAAAAGAGGGGCCTGATCGTGTATGTCTGATTCTAGCTCATCAGAGAGTTTTTAGCCTGATGGCTTAACTTTCAAAGAATAGGTTATGCACAAGATTAAATGTATGTGTGCACCTACATGGTTGAGCACACACACACACACACACACACACACACACACACACACACACACACACACACACACATGACCCATTAGTAAAGACTTTTTGCTATCCAGTAATCTACCATTACCATTAACTTCAGTACAAATCATACACAGATAGAGAGATGATGTGTAAATATACCGCAACTAACAATGACATTAAATACATAAACTCAAACTGTAAAAATGTTGTGGTCAAATGTATGGCCAATGCTGTAGTGTTTTATTTGTTGTTAGGTTGTGTGTTCAAATCCTAGCACCTCAAACTGGCATGGAAAAGCACTGTCCATTTTTCCATTTCTGTACATTTTAGATCATGGGTGTTTCCTGGAGTTTAAACCAGGAAACACCCAGTATCTAGAACTGTTTAATCACTTTAATCTCTGGACTGTCACTTTAACGCTGGACTTGCACAGCACAGTGCACTTTACACCACACCATACCACCCATGGTCACTTTAAGAACAATCACATCAATCACCTTAAATTTTACTGTTTACTGTCATACGCATCCTTGTATATGTACTTTTTTTTCCACACATATCTTTGTATATTTTATATTTTATATAGTTTTACTTAAATTTATCTTTTTTTCTTGGTTTATTTTTCTTAAAGCATTTCACTGCATGTCGTACTCTGTATGTATGTGTATGTGACAAATAAAATTTGATTTGATTTGATTTGATTTGATTTGATTTAGATTTTCCATAACAGCAGGCACCATCAGACACTAGTTGTTTAGGTTTTAACCATTTACACATATTTGTATTTAAAGTTTTAACAGTGGTAAACAATTCACTATGCCCATACTAATACAATACAACAAACAATCTTAAAAACAGTTCATGTAGCTTGCTCATATACACTATTATTCTATCTTTATGAACAAATGTTTGGATCATTACTGCGCATTAACATCTCAGGTGTAGTAGTTGGGGGGACATTTACAATGCAACAACACTGCCCTCTTCTGCTAATTTAGAAGTACTGCACTACAAACCCCAAAATATTCTGAAAACTGTTATTGACATGTTTGGTGATAAGAAACAAACCTTTTCACTGCGTTAGGTATTCAGTGATACTTATTGTCATTTATTTGTATCAGATTTAGTCATATAATTTGTAAATCAGATGTCAATAACAGGATATGGATAGAAATAAATATTTATAAAAAAAAAAATATTAAAAAAAATTTGTACAAACAGTACAAAAAGTAAAGTGAGTTTTAAAACGGACATAAGATGTGATAAGTAATAATCTAAATATATTTGAATACAAAATTTGTAAAACGGGTTAATTAAATTTTAATAATTTTGTTTGGAGCATAACAGGACAAAAATAAACATCAAAATAAATCTTGATATGGACAGTGTACCAAGTACCTAAGTAGTATACAGTATCATTCTTTGTATCTTTCCTCACCTGTTAATTATATTATATTATATTATATTATGTTTTTATATTATGTTAAATTAATTAGTATATATGTACCATACAATGTATATGACAATTTGATAAAATAATAATAGTAATATATATATATATATATATATATATATATATATATATATATATATATATATATATATATATATATATATAAAATGATATTTTTATTTATTCTTTTTTTTGTGTTGGTTTTTTGGTGGAGTTTGAGGGGTTATGTTGAACACGCCCCCTTAATTGGTGTTTACTTATTTTTATTAAGCATTTAGTAACTTTGATTTATACTTATCGGGTCATAACAAAAAATAAATTACATATATTTAATGCAACTGATGTCAAAAATGCACATGAATTTACCCGACAATTTTTCTGACTGTAATGTAAATGTAAGATCATTCCCCCAGTCTCTGTGAAAGATATGAGAAGGTGTGTCGTGAAACCGCTTTGCAGCAATAATGTCTATCGTATTAACGCACCGCTTTCCGGCAGTGAGAAGAACGGCGCGGTGCAGGCAGGCAGCAGGCAGCAGGAGATTATTTGCGGGGCTGAAAATGGATTTTCGTTTTTATGGACGAGTTTTGTTCACTGTCTCATTTGCGGGACTTGGGGAATACTGCTGCTTTTATTAGGTTTTGTAACGTGAACGCTGATGTCTGCGGTTCCAACTGGGCCCGCCAATGGATGGCGTGGAGAGCTCATTACCTTCCATGGAAATGGGTGCTCTGTCCCAGGGGAACTGGAGAACCTCGGAGGTAAGCTGCAGGACTCGGTCGTGTCAGATATTAGACAGGAACCAGGTGTGTGCGGATGCAAAATGGAGCGAGAGAACAACCAGGATTATTCTTTCTTTGAGCTGAACCACCAGTGTGAACCGTTTGGGAGACGAATAAACGGCTTAAGTTGTATCGGAGTGTCTGGATTTATCCACAATCATCAAGAGGATGGAAGCTTGAATAGACTTAAAGCGCCTGCAGAGCACTGGGACAGATCCAGCTGCGTCCAAAACACCTTCAACACAGAGCACAAGTTTGGTTCAAGCTGCCAAGACCTGAACAAGAACAATGACAACTGTATAGTAACATTATCTCGAACTGAAGCCGCTCAAAGTCATGCAGATATTCGCCATGATCTTGGTGATAAAATCACAACATGCCTCCTAAGAACTGAGCCAGAACCAGAGGTAATATCTCAGACTGTCACTGCTGCTGATGGACCAGTATTGGAGATGTCCAGGTTAGACCTGAACCATTTGCCTGACAAAGTCCAAAGTCAGGATGTTGTGTATGTGCACTATGAGTCTGAACTTCAAATGCCAGGGATAATGAGACTGATAACCAAGGATCTGTCCGAGCCTTATTCCATATATACATACCGGTACTTTATCCACAACTGGCCACAACTTTGCTTTCTGGTATGTAAGCAGCTGGATGTAACATGTGTGTTTGATCTGATCGTAAATGCTTAGTAAACCTCAGTAGGGCTGCAACTAACGATTATTTTGATAATCGATTAATCGCACTTTTATCAGGCTTATAGTGGCTGCTTGTTGAGGAGTGCATGGGGGTTTTGCTTTGAACAAATTCACTCATGTTTCTGTAAAAACAAACACCACCACACATTTGAGTATGCAAGGTGAAGCAATTTGTGTAAATCAACACTTGCGTGGTTTTCTTATGACAACCGTGCCTAAAATAATCAATATAAAATATAATACAACATTGTTTTGACAATTTTTGTTAAAATAATACACGTTATGAAGATGTAAGCATCTCGGATAAATCAATGAATTAAATTTTTGTAAAACAATTAAATGATATATTCATAAATGTAATATACAAACAATTGAAAACAAGCATGTGAACGTAGTAAAGTCGCAGAATCCGTTTGAAAACGGATAAGTTACAGTTGTAGTAGACGAACGCTATAAAAAGGGAACGGAACGGAGAAACGCAGCAGGCTAACAGGCTTGATTAAAGAAAGGAAAAAATATGCATTGGTGTACAAATGCATAAACGTTCGCCGACAACCACACCAGTGACTAAAAATGTAATCTTTTACTGCTGCTGCTATTTGCTGCTTTTAAATTTTAGTGTTTGTTTGCACTGTTTTAATTGAATCCATCACCATCACAGCGCAACCTGATGCTCGTGAGTCACGGCAGAACAGATCCAGTCCTGAAGTTAGCAATCAAACAGTTTACACAATTGCACAAATTTCACATGATGAGGATTGTACAGGTTCTGTTTACCGTGCTGATGTTTCCCCCTTCATCTGTGACATCAGTGTGTTTTCTTGCATCACTGTGGTACTTCCATCCCACACACTCCTCTCTGCATAACTTGTAGGTTACAGTCTTCTTTGTTGCGTTTAATATAAAATGTATGACACTTTGTTCTGCTGCTAGTTGACCCTGTTCTCTCCACTATTTCACAAGAGTCTGTGTTGTCTTGCTGTCACGCTAAACCATAACTTGAGCAGCCCAACTAATCGATCACAGCATTCGTTGACAACAAATTTCTTTATTGATTATTATCGATTTTATTAATTCGTTGTTGCAGCCCTACACCTCAGGTTGACATGTTGATGAATAAACTGAAAATAAATAAATGAATGTGTATTTTGGACCAGTGGTGAAATGTAGCCAGAACTATGTGAATAGTTGCACTCAGTACAAAGGTTTTCATTTGGCCTAATGTTTCATTTGGCAACCACTACGTATTATTGAAGCACAAGATACACAAAAAGGCCTCTGTAAAATTAATAGCATTTCTATCTAAAGCTTGTCTAATCCACTCCCGCTGCAAAGCCCCAAAGGACAGCAAGTGAAACCTGAGTTGGATCACTGGGTGGTGCGAAGCTCTGGTAATGACTGAGTGAAGTGAATATAAAGTAAGCATGCATATTTAAAGTTACTGCTGGATTACACACTTGGTCATGGACCCACCATTTGTGTGCATAAACTGTAGAGCAACATAAGAGAATTTATGTAAAAATGAAACATGAAAACAATCAGAAAAATTGGTCATATTCAAGTTTCTACAAAAGTAACATGTTATCACCCAAAAATGCACAATGACTAACTAATAGTACATTATTTCATGATATAAGTTTCTCCCTGGAAGCACCAATATTTAATAAAGCAGTAATCTAAGCACAAAAAACAAAAAATAAACCGGAATAATTGTTTAACATGTAAGAATGCTGTGATTCTTACTTTGACTTGAACATCTGTATATTTGAATGGTTTACAATGTTATTTAATTTGTAATAGTCTTACATATGTGATGAAACATTTGAGCATTAGGCCAGCTTTTTGACATTCTGATATTCGAACATACAGGAAGTTGGGCCGTGGCAGCAGCAGTTTAATGCTTTCAAAAAATAAAATGAGCACAAATGTATAATACAAATATTTATAGGTGTCATTTGTAGTTGTAAAGCTCTATAGAATAAATAATCATGGACATGGAATTCTCTTTTGAAAAATTGGCATAGAAAAATGTCCAGATACATTAAGAGCTTGTATCCTTACACATAAGTTTATTAATGATTGTCTTTGTTTTTTAAGCCTTACTTATTTTTATTCCAGGCAATTGTACAGGAGGTCTGTGTGGGGGCGATTGTGTGTAAACTAGACATGCACAAGAAGATGTTTCGGCGTGGATACATTGCCATGCTTGCCGTGGACTCCAAGCATCGTCGAAAAAACATAGGTGACCTTTCCTCTATTTGAGATAATCACAAAGTTATTTTAATTCAGTAAATTATGACACACGTTTGTTTCCCAGATATTTTTTTTTTGTATTTTTGAAGTAAAAAAATAGCCTTCAGTAAGATATATCCATACACACCATAAACATAGTAATTCACTGTGTTAAATGAAGACAGGAAACTGTTTTTCTATGTTTTAGGTATTAATCTGGTAAAGAAGGCCATCTATGCTATGGTGGAGGGAGACTGTGATGAAGTGAGTTTACACACTATTATTTTACACAAACTTTAGCTTTAATAACAGATTTTCTACAGTTTGTTTGTGTTTTATCTTTCTGTTTATACCAGGTAGTTCTGGAGACAGAGATCACTAACAAATCTGCCCTGAAGCTGTATGAAAACTTGGGTTTTGTGAGGGATAAGCGGCTTTTCAGATATTATCTCAACGGTGTGGATGCTTTGCGGCTCAAACTGTGGCTACGCTAAGCTCCCGCCAGAGCCCCTCATTTTTAAGTACGCTCACAGTTATAAATATCTGGTTCTCACACAATCGTTCAAGGATATTTTTGCTGGTTAAACAAAGTATTATAATTGCTATATCTCTGTGAGAGCCAGGAAACAAAAAACACCAGTTGAAGTCCTCAGGGAGCCATTCGGTGTAAATTCAAACAGCACAGAAGAGCAAAAAGGAACATCAGCTGATCCGAAGAAGATGAAGCTGATACAAAGAAGTGATGCAGGACTTTTTGTGTTAGCTTTTGATCTTGAGGCTTCAAACAAGATGGTTTTTCTGCCATGTTTATTCTTATACAGTGATTTAAACAGAGGATTTTATGTAGTGTAATGTGTGTTTGAATGTATTGGGGTTTGCTGTGAGCAGTGTGTTCTAGTAATGTACCTATTGGTGAAGCTGATATGTGATTTCTACATGAGTGGAAGAGTTCCAGTTCTCCTAAAACTTTATTTGCATCAAGCATCATTTGTTGGGCTACAAAGGCAGTTAATTAATTATAAGAGTAAATATGTGGGTAATAAACAATCAATTTTTAGAGCTCTTTAATGTGGTACTGATGCTCATATGCACAGATGTGACAAGTTTGAATAGTTTGTGCCTGCTTAGGGAGTGTGTAGGTTTTCTGTGAACTTTTCAAAGGATTTTCTAACATTAAAATCTTTCTTTAACAAAAATAAAACCAGCTACTAGCTGACAAAACACTTGCTGAATTTGTGCCGCTGGAAGAAATTTTAGGAAACAATTAACGCATCACATCATAGACAGATAATCTCATTTTAGTGTGTTACATAAATTAGTCGATTAATATTTAAAGTAAACAAAATGTGCCATTGTTCATGCAATTTGCACAGGATCTCTGCAGTTCATGATCGGAGTATTCTGCTATGGGAAAAAACCTTTCAAAAATGCACCTGAGATGTAAAAAATCTCCTTACAGAAAATTCAACATATAAAAGTTTATAGTCTTAAGTATTTTATTTGCCATAACCAATGTCAAGCTCCTTTATACAAGTCTCTGAAGGAGGGTTTTTTTTACTACAGAAAAGAATATAAAGTTAGAACGTGCGTGTTAATATAAACACATGATTTGAATTGCAGTCAACATGACTGTCAGAGCTGCTATTCCAGGAAATTCATCAGATTCAAGCTTTTTAAAGTTTGAATGAAAAACAGACAAAGAAACAATTTAGCTGGAGGGTTGGTGTTATTACAAATCTCAAAAATGGTCAAAACATTGGACAGTGTGGTATTTGTATTCTTTGAAATCATGTACAACCAGACTGCCTTAACCTACTTATGCATCCTGTGAATTATTCTTGTTATTATGTCTGCCAACTGTCATCAACAGTAAGAGTATTTTTCTGTCTTGCCTTATGCACCGGATTGGTGGCGTGTTTTTATATAAAAATTTCTTTAAAAATATAGAAATAATATAATGAATATATGATGAATATCTTCATATTAGATTAGGTCACACAATTGAAAATGGAAGGTTATTTTACAAATTTTGTGGATTGTGTAGTTTAAAATGCAGTTAATGCCAAGTTAAAATGGCATCTTCAGGATGAAGATTGGGGAGATTAGAAAAATGAGAATTTACTGCATGTGGAGAGCAAGTAGAAGGGAAGAGAAGTAAAGTGGGGATCAGTTTAACTGTTTACAGCTTTAATTTCACTACATTTAAATAAAAGCTGTCTGAATATGGAATAGTATTACATGAAATTACACTGTACTATTGTGAAATTGAAGACATAATTAATCTATAACTCGAAGTAACTCCTCATAACAGTACATTGCACTATTTTGATCCACAGGCAGAGCACAGCACTCCAACAACACCACTAAGAACCCTGAGTCAGAGTGTTACCATTGAAACTGAAGCAGAGAAGCTCTGAGCAGAGACGTTTTTCACGTCCAGCAATATATTTTATTGCAATTTGCAACTTAAAAACTAATTTTCATATCGGAGTGCAATCTGCACCTGACTACAGCATCTAGTCAGTCTTATCTAGCACTTCAGTTTTCCATCATGTTAAATTCTAGTCTCTATGTAAAATAGCAGGTGATGTATAGAATATATGAATGATCACAGTTTTCTGGTTTAATTACAGTGGTGGAAATAGCACACCATTAGACACCTTTTAGACACAAAAGTTTTGGGACACCTGACTTGGGGAAACCTGGTCCAGCATGGCAATGCCTTTGTGCAAAAACTAATTTCCATAAAGATATGGAGTGGAACATTGAGTGGCCTAATCACTAATCTTGTCAACTACAGCCTTAAAATTTAACACTTGTATAATACAGTACAGTTTTACTGTTCTCAGTGACAATACAATGCAAGCCAATCAAAACTTCTAAACTTTCAGACGCAACTTGTTCTGGTGAACATGAATAATAAAACCACATTATTGCATAATTGCTTCCCATTAACATCTGTTAAAGAAGTTTATTTTATGGTCTTAAATTATTTGCAGCCTGAGACCTTGACAAGTCTTGCATGCATAATAAAAGGAACCTGGTTTGTTTTCGGCTTCACAACATCCAGTGTTATGTCAAAATCTGTGTGGTGTAATGCTGAATTTATGTAATAATTTTAACTATGATCAAGGCTGTAGAAATGAAGAAAGTATAAGAATTAATAACACAAATTAAAAAACAAATCTGATTATTACACAGATATTCAATACTACTACTATATTAAATAAGAAGGTCATGAAGACCCAATACTTTTGAATTCTTCATCATGGATGTATTTGAACAGAAGAAATCCTACCTTATCCAAGCAATGAGCCATTGAATAGTACAGTATTTGATTAGTATGTAGAATTTATGGGTTGTTATAGATATTTACTCATGTCATCATGATTCTGTAAAGCTGGGGTTAATATGGCATATCATGCTTTTCCATTTCCATTCACATTTTTTGTCAGTCAAAAGAAAACCTGATCTATTTGGTTAATTGTAATAAGCACAAAAGGGCAGTCAAATTTAAATGTACCATTCATTTTCTACAGTTTTACATCACAAATGAACAAATCTCTAGTTTTCAAAAAGATGGAACAACAAATATTATATAAATCATAAATCAGCAACCCATATATTTTTACTCTTGAGTCCTTTAATGTAACAGACACAAAAATTAGTCATTATGACAACAGAAATAACGCTTAAACACAGGCAATGTTTATAACTATAAGTGCAATTTGTTAGATTGTCACAAAGGCATTGGAACAATACGTTAAATTTAAGAGTTGTCAACAATAATTAGCAATAATACAGCAATAAATCTTGTACAGTACAGTGTATACTTTAGGCACAAACATGTATCATGTACTATATACAGTTCTTAATTGTATGCATTAATGGCGCATGTGTTTACTTTCTGAAAGTTGGCTACAGTAAACAGAGTGTATTCTGTTTATTTTCATGATGATCCAGTGCTTTTTTATTAGCAAACTGTATTACCATTACATAAGCAGCTGCATTAAAAAAAAAAAAAAGAATAATTAACATTTTCATTTTGAAAATGGTGTAGATTTTCTCTACAAGAGCTCTGCACACAAATGGATTTAATCTATTCTAAATACAATATGACTGCAGTCGGTATTCATAAATAGGAAAATGAAATCTACACAATTCCAAGAATATACAAGGAGCAGTTTGGCCAAAAAAATAATACACAACAGATTTTTCTCATTACCTCAAATGTATCTGTTCATCCAGGACACCTTTATTGAGCAGCTTTTCACATGAAAAGTGTTACTCATCATTATTGTAGGAAATATTCGATTAGATAAATGATAAATTACAAGAAAAGAAAGGATTTTCCTATTTATCCAGTAATAAAGATTAAGATTTAAGATCAGCCTCACATGCCTTTGCTAACGCTGCTAGCTAATTATTGTTTTAGCAGCTAACTAGCTGTCAGTTTGCAACGCAACTATGGTTCTAAGGTAATTTCTATAAGAGTTTAATATTAACTTTATTTTGTGTGTTTTTGCTGTTTAATGCATGCAGTCATAACAACAGATTAAACTGCTAATCAAACTGCTAATTTTAGTTAAGTCCTTTTGATCAATTTTGGCACTGTAGGACACAGAAGCACTTTGAAATCTAGGGGCAAAATAATGCATAATAATTTTATTAAAAATTTTTTTTTGGAATGTAGTCAGAATGTCATGCATTAATCCATAAATGGAAAAAACAGGCATATTTAAGACTATCCAAAAATTAAACAAGTTTCATAATTTATACATTGAAAGGCTTTTCAACCTGACTGAATTTGAAAAGACATACGTAGCTGAAAAATTAAGCAAAACTTCCAGCTTCCTGTTTGTAAGTGAGCTATCTATGTCAACAAGTTAAAGACAGATTTGCTTTAAAATTTATCTAGGTAAATCTATCTATATACTGTATAAACATGTTTTCATAAATCAGAAAAATACACAAATCCAAATAGAAATGTATTATCAACTGAATATCTCCCTATGTATAATATCGGTAATATCACGTTTTTGCTTGTACTGCTGATGCTCAATACTTGATTGACAGATGGCATGAATCGGCTGGTGACTGAAAGGGAAAAGATAGTACGCTATTCTTTCCTCCGCATGGGCAAATCTGGTTTTTGGACAATGGCTCCTGATTATAGGGCAAAAAAATTGCTGAAGCCCTGAGGGCATTTCTTGGCTGATCAAGAATTAATTTTAAAAACCAAATAGACTACATTTTTAGCCAAACTGGTGCAATTCAATTATATGCAGAGATATTAACCAGTAGAAATCTGCTAATGTTTGATTGACATTAGATAAGTGTAAAATATGCTTTAATAAACATGTATTTGATGAGTATGATATTACCTTCCCAAACTTTTCAAACGTGTTTTTAGGACATGTAGTATTGTGAGTTTGCGGAGGCTTTTTTTAATGACCTACATGGCGACTGTGATTTGCCATTGAGTGATTTAAAATTCATCTTCGGAGCTATCGGCTAGTAGCATCGCTTGATCTTGTCCACTTCTGACTTCTGTAGGTTGCTGGAATCAACAAAACACAAATACCAGTCATCACTGTGGATCATTGGGGAACTACTGTAAATATCCCTAACACGTATTATTGAGCATTTAATGTGCTCCTGTCTGGTTTACCTTTCTCCTCTGGTGTTTTAGACTGTTCTTCCTCTTGCGATGGATAATCCTGATACCATAAAGTGCTCCAACAATAAGGAGTGCTCCAGCTATACCAATGCCCACAGGTGCCAACATCCCGGAAACATAGCCAGCCTTTAAAAAAAAGTATTACATTCCACACGGTGCTAAATTCTTACCCGTAAATATGTTTTTGAAATGGTAATCACTTACCTTGTCTCGGATCAGCTTAACCCAGCTGCGGACTGCAAGAAGCAAATAGTTGGCATGTAAGAATACTGAATTCCTGATATAAACTAAAGCTTTATGTGCATATGATTTGTTCTATTTTGATGCTATTTGATAGTTCAGTGTGAATGAACATTTATAGCATTTGGCAAACGCAATTATCCAACGACAATTCATTCATACAAATGAGCACTTAGGAGTTAAGGAGAGCGAGATCTTTTACCCAGTAGAAGTTGCTTGGTGTTGCTGGGATCTGAACTCTTCTATCTTTTAACTTTTCTACCAGAAGTGCAACACCTTTATCACTGAGCTACCACTTTCCTTACAATTAAAAGCATCAGAAAGAGCTTTTTAAATGGGGCCTGCAAGCAATCAGTGATAAAACATTATTATTAAACTGTATTGTAGGAAAATCTCCAGGTGTTTAACATTCATTTGAATCATTACTAAGAACATGTGCACTTGGTTAGGAAGGCATTCTCATAATTATTTAGATAATGTAGGGACAAAATCGTTTTCTTTGCAGTTTTTAATTTTACTCTCACACATGCATCACACCTGTAAACAGTTCAGTGCCACCCCAGTAACATTGCTATTCACAGAACAATGCCTTCTATAAGAGCATCTCACAAAGTGCAGGACATTTTAATCCATATTTGAACCTGACTAAAAATCTGTAGTTTGATATTTTTTTTCCCAAACCTGAACATATAACAGTCTAAAATGTTCTGTCAGTACTGAAAGTGTTCTCCAGCCGCTATACTGAAAATGTTAGACTTCACAGGATGCTCAATGTTGCTACTCTTTTAAATGGAACCCTTACCAAAGAGTGTACTTCTCTTTGCCCTTCCAATTTGCTTTCTTTGCTCTTCTAATTCTATTCCCAGTCTAGAGTTTCTAACATAATCCATAATCAAATTCATACTTCATATTATATTTTCCTCGATGTTCAGAGACTACTACATAACTACAAAAGTTTATCAGGTAACTGTAGACACAGACTCACTGAGGCCTTGGTTCCTTTGCCCCCAGACCGGAGGAGGAGGTATGAGGATGTAAGGAGGACGTGTAGGAGAATGCACAGGAACCTCGGTTAACTCTTCCTCACTCTCCTCTTCCTCCTCCTCAGATTCATCTGCATAATCATCCTCTTCATCATCGTTCTCTAAAAGATTAAGTATAAATAATATGAGTGGCAAAACAAGCTTTTTATACAGCATACTTTTACTTTCTATAAAACAAACCTTGTGATTCCAGTTCCTCCAGCCCTGACACTGGCTTTAAAACTGCAGAGTGGGTTGACTTGATGTCTGCTCCTTTCTGAGTGGTGGCTGACACAGGAGAAGGTGACAAATGAAGAGCATTCACAGATGTTGTGAGGACATCTGTATCTGCAAGAGCAAGTAGATTTTGAATGATTTAATATCTTGTTAATTCTTCTTCTAATCTGATTAGAATGTAAACCCACCACTTAAAAAAAAAACATGCAGCAGCGGTGTTTTGCCGAGAATATATTCATACTAATAACACATTTCCCCTTCAATTAAATCCTCCACTGTTTTTATTTTTTTATCCACATTCTGTAGGTCACTAACTGCACAAGATGATTCTCTGCTTAACTCTAAAAGCAACAGCTGTACACAGCTGCATTGCATTCTAGACCTGTTTAACTTTTTATTTCTCCTTTTTTTTTTTTGTTATTTCATTGCTGAATTTCTCATTAATTTACCATTGAACTCTACTGGAAAATGGTGGGTATGAGAAATACTCTCGTTCTTTTGTATTTAGGAATAAACAAATTTTTTTTATAAGAATAAAATAAAAATGAGCACCACCTGACGAATTAAAATCAGAATCACTAAGCACATCAATAGAAAGGTGGGGTTCAAATCAGAATGTCAATGATGTTGCATTTCCTAAATTATGACTATTATGACTAGCTAAACTCTGCAAACATGCGCTAGAATGTTATAGTATATAGAAATACTATCATATGACTAAAATACTAAGCAGCATTTATGCACTCTCACGCTGTAGTGCCTCCGTCCTCTCATTATGCTCCACGTCTGGATCAGAGAAAGGCCCACTGATTGCCGTTTGAGATGACAAGACAGTATCCGAGGTCTCGGCACCTGACATCTGCCATGGTGAAGGCCAATCCGAAGGGCCTGGAAATGACTGATGAGGACTGTTGTCTGTATCCATAGAGAGTGTTTGCTCTAGCTCTGTCTCCCCAAGCATCCCCGTTGCGGGCACCATGGCGACAGAGAGCTCAGATGCCAGAGCCGAACTAGTGGATGGTCTGACATCATCAAATGGATCAAAGATCAAAGGGAGGTCTTCAGATGACATGGTTGCCTCTGTGCCCATTTCCTGTAATAAGGGCAAGACACTCGCTTCTTCTACTGTTTCAACAAAAATGAAACAAATAAGAAAGATGCATTTTATATTTCACGATCAAGAAGCTGTGTGAGATTTCTAACTAAAATACTAATGATAATGATAAACTCAGTTCACCACAAAATTCTTTAAATACTCAGTTAACATAGAGATTCAAAACATTGTAGTCTGAAAGGTTTGTTTTTTTTACCTTACACATAGTAATTCCAGTTGCCAAATTCAACACAGAAACTGGAATACCCTGATTACGTTATAGTAGATTGTAGCCTAATGATGATTCCTAAATAGCCTCAGAGCAGCTGTGGATGCTGCAGCTGTACGTTTGCTTATAGTCTTAAACACCCATAATGCTTACCTCTTATTGGATGCTAAAGTACCCTACTGGACTTGTTAAATTGTATGAAAAGGGAAAAACGTTATAGGTTAGCATCTCAAACACTATGTGAGAAAAGCAATGTAAGATATGTGAGATTTGAGATCAAATGAGGTCCACATGTTATAGGACAAATGCAGGAAACCTGTAAAACAGTCCGAGCTCAGAATCAGAGTTACTCCAACAACACTGCCTTTTTTTTTCATAATATCCTGGTAACAATTAAAAGAATATAGCTGTATAGCAGGTAGCATTATTACCTCACAGTTCCAGGGTCACCAGTACAATCCTGATCGCTGGGTTAAAAAGTTAAATATCTTGAATATAGTCAAATATGTCTAGATTTCTTGTCATAAAAATATAATAAAAATGTTTTAAATGATTAAACCCAAAGACTTATTTTAGTCATTTAAAAAATTTAAGAATTTACAGTTACATTTACGGCATTTAGCAGACCAATGTTTAATTTGATACCAATTAGTAAAAATATTTTTTTCCAAGAGTTTTTGCTAAGTTAGTTTTAGTGTCGTTCCTTTAACTTTTCAACACGGAGTACAAAGAGAATACACCTATCTAACCTTTGATTTATTTAAATGCATACAGTTATTCAGATATAATGGTTTGGAAATGTGTAGAGGAGGAACATGGGGTATATCGGTAGGAGAATGCTAAGGATGGAGCCACCAGGAAGGAGGAAAAGAGGCCAAGGAGGAGGTTTATGGATGTGGTGAGGGAAGACATGCAGGTAGTTGGTGTGAAAGAGGCAGATGTAGAGGACAGGGGGGTATGGAGACAGATGATCCAGCTATTTGAATATTACAGCAACATGTCTTTGATTAGTGTTACCCCAATATATCAATATAGTTAGTCTTTTTATTTCAAGATGCGTGACAAAAATAGAAAGTAATTAGGCTGCCTCCAGTCTCCCACTGTGGTTCAAAGTAGAGCAAGTCAAACTTAAGCCTGCTACTTATAATCAAAGTCTATCTTTCACACGCTCCACTTTTTTCATTCCTTTGTTGACAATAAGAGAACTTTACAAATGCTTTCTGAAAACTTTGGTGCAGGTACTGTAGATTTACAGTAAGTGTACAGTAAGTGTTAGTATCAGAGAAAATACAAAGCATTTCCATTTTTACAAAAAAAGTCAGCAAGATAAAAATTAATATAATCAAAATCATAAATGAAAAATTTGACAATGACAATTAATAAATAAAGAGCTGACCTCCTTGTAAACGAACAGGCTCTGTCCAGGTGTCTCCAGGATCTGCCAGTCTGGAACTGAGCGTCAGGTCTGGCTGAAGTAGTCCAGGTACCAATACTTTATCTTGTTCTGCAGCTGTAAAAAAGTTTACCTCGGCTACTCTGTCTTTGTCTTGTGTAGATCCTCCAGTCTGTCCATCATAACTGTCTGTAATGGTAAGAGCTGTAACAGCAGGGTTGATGTATCTAGGAGACTGGCTCACAGAGGCATGGGCAGAGAATGGGGATTCAGTCAAGATTCCTCTCGGACTCTTTAGCTCAAACTGGCTCTTAGTTGTCTTTACCTCTCTTCCTCCCTTCTGTTTCACAGGCTGGGGTTTTGTTAGAGGCTGTACAGCTTCCTCTGCATCACTATAACGTAAGCTGATGTAGTCACTGTGTCCAAGTGTAATTTGTGGCTGTGTAGGTCTGTCTGTCCTCAGGTGTATTGGCAATATAGATGGTGCTACTCTCTGTTCAGCATAATTCTCAGGAAATGTGGTTTGCTCCTTCTCCGTATTTTCAGGTCCCACTATATGGTCCACAAGAGGAAGAGATACATATGGAGATGGAGGTGAAGGCTTCTGATTCTTTTCTTCAGTTAGATCAGTAGTTTCAGTGCTCTCTTTATAGTATTGTGTATAGGATTTTACATTTCTCTCAAACAACTCAATCTGTCTCACATGTCCCGGGATGGCATCTGTCCCCGCAATCGTCATCTCTTCAAGCTTGGCTTTGTATAAGACATTTGCTGTTTGTTGAGGTTCTTGCACAAGAGTGGACGAGGCCAGGTCTAAGGAGGAGATTATACACATCTCGTCATCATGCTGTTTTGCTGGATGTTCACTGGTGTCTTTTGATTGTTGCTCTGTTCCATCACATCGCCTTTCCTGCGGTGACGGGTGCTCTTCAGTGGGGCAGCCCAAGTGGAGAAACATGCGCCAACCAACAAGAGAAACTGAAGTAGTACACAGTGCGGCATTCTTAACCTACTCTCCGTAAATTTTTTTCGGGCTCAAAACACAGAGTTTATGGAACCTTCACTGGCTCCTAAGGATGGATAATTTGACACGTCCAGAACTCACCTTGTAAAAAGAAAATTGTGAGAATTAACACTTCATAGCAAAACACCACTAGCTTTCTTTGTCTATATGATTTAAGTTAGAATTGAAAACAGGTACTTCATAAAGAAGTAAAAAACAAAAAGCATTTTCCAGTGCAACATAAATTTACACAACACTATAACAGACAGCATACAAGAAAAAAATCTTTATATCTGCAAGACACACACCACCTCCAATGCAGAACCTGACACAGCACCAGTGCTGCACTCCTCCACTCACAGACCCCTAAAAATAGCTCTGTTCATTCTCCATGACAAAGCGCCCTACTGCTGTACAAATCAATGTGCAGTCAATTAATAATGATAAATTATTGCAACAAAACCCATCTCAAGATCAAACCTAAAAGACAAATGAACTAATACATTTTAAACAGTGCATAGAAATGGCATGCTTAATGCTGTCTGTTTTTCATGTTTTATGCTTTCTGACTCATTGTCTGTTTTAAAATAAATGTCCATATACTAGGATCACCAGAGTGGACCTTTAGCTCAGATGATCATCTTCACCTATGATCTCAGTGGCAATCTGACACTCAGTGCCAAGTGCAAGTGGAAAAGGCAGACCACTCACAAAACTGGGTGACATATTTGTAAACACAGACATAGACCAGGCAATAGAACAGCGTGGGTATACTGATTATTACTGTCATGATGTAAGTTAAAACAAATCACTGATCCTTACCTGGTGTCTTAAAATCAGCCTGTCGACCTCATTCTGTAGAAGTGCACAAACACCTCCGATCCTGTTCTATCATATCCCTCAGGGTTTGGACACGTAAACCGGATTGGCACTGTTGGTATGGTTTATGAGCTCCGGATGCTGCGCCATGCCGAGAAAAAAAAAACCTCAAAGCAGCTCTGAATCCTGATTGAAGATTTCCCTCATGAAGCTACAAAAAAAAGTTCACAGTGTCATGCTTTTAGAGAGACAACACCCAGCTGTTTGCATCCAGAATCATCTACTACAACTGTTTCTTTGTCATATTTAATCGTATTATTCCTAATGATTAGAATGCATTTCATCCGATCGAAATATAAACACGAACACGTGCAATCTGGATTTATTGTGCGTGCATGCAGCTCTGTGAATCAGCCTCTGGACTTGGTGACACGTTGGACCAGCTTTGATAATAAACCATCATTGTGGCACCAGGAATCACTGGTCAACATCAGCACCAAACAGCCTTGCTGACAGTAGCTCGCGCATGAAAGCTGATCTGGGATCAGATTTTCTACCAAACCCAACCCTCATAATAAACTATCAAACGACGTTGAGCTGATCTGAGATCAGCAAGAGCACCACCTGCTGTGCTGCACTGGTAATGCAGACGCTCATATTGCCCCTTCGACGCCTTCACGTTCATAAATATAAAGATTTAAGTAAAGGAAAGAAATTTGACACATGAAATCCAAACATGTTATTGAAATGTAATAATTTAATCAGCGCATTAAAGAACTGGTTTATTTGTGTGAACTGGATTTATTTTAATAAGGCATTTGCTTGGTCTGCTCAGTGCAGGACCTCTGCCCCGCCCTGAAGAACCACCGAGCGCTAGCTGTTATCGTGGAGATTATCTTCTGTGTGGTTTAAACTTGAAATTATATTAAAAAATATAAAATAAAATGCCTCTGTTTGAGGTTTTGGGGAGCGGAGGAGAGAAAACAGCTGTTGTCATTGATTTGGGAGCTGCATATACAAAGTAAGTGATGTGGTGTTCACTCCAGATCAGTTTATTTATACTGAAGTAGGAGTAGATATGGAGCAGAAACCTTCACCTCATATCTCTTCAGTGCACTTAAATACAGAGTATAGAATCCCTTTACTTATTTAGATGCGTTTATATACTCGCGTTTGCTTTATTTTATTATTTTCTATTGTCTTGTGATGTTTATTTACATGAAGGAAGTGAATAAAGATGCTGGGAATAGGAGCTGTAACTGGTTGCATAACATTTAAATGTAAAACAAAAAAATCATTAACAACATTTGTTAAACATCTTCCTATAACTGCATGCTCGGGTTTAGGTTTTTAAACTCAACCCTGTTCATTGTTCAATTACATTTCAGTTCACTGTTTTACTTGTGACATTGTCCCAAAACAGCTTTCCAGAGATAAAGAGATTAAAACATTTGAGTTTATATGTGTAGTGTCTATAAGGTTATCCCTAATGAGCAAGCCTGTGGCAAGGAAGATCTCCTTGTACCACCTTCTCTCAGAATGAGAGGTGGGTACACTTCAAGCAGATCTTCTCTGTTCTGGCACCGAGGTGGTGGAATGAACTTCCCCTAGATGTCAGAACAGCGGAGTCCCTGACTATCTTCAAGCGACGGTTGAAGACCTTGTCTTCCTGAAAACACTTAAATTAGCACTGTTCAAGTTTGCGTTGTAGAATTCAAGAGTTATATTTATATTAAGTTTGTAATCTTGTGTACCAGTGTAGATTTATTCATTGCTAGAGACTCAAAGCACTTTTGTACGTCGCTCTGGACAAGGGCGTCTGCTAAATGCCGCAAATGTAAATGGTAATCTCCCTGAGATGGTATGAGGAAGAAACCTTGAGAGGAACCAGACTCAGAAAGGAACCCATTACAGTTCCATCATTGTTGAGGTGTGCTGTTCAGTCAAATGCAGAACTGAACATGCAAACTCTAGTCCTATGCCATTGAAGTAGACTGTTTTTATCAATTACAGTCCAAATCCATCCTCAGTTCTTGAGTTGTTCAGTAATTTAATAAATCTTTAGGCTGATCATGTGGAACTATTCCCAGCTGCACATTGGTCTCCATTTGAAGAGAACTAAAAGAAGCCTAGAAGTAGGTTGTCTGGATGAATCAGATCCAATAAGAAAAAAATATCAGGATTGCTGGCCACTAGTACCTCAGGAGCATGTTTAACCTGGCACAGAAGCAAGGTAGAGGGGTGACAGGGAGAGAGAAATAAGGAAGGAAAGAGAGACAGAGACAAACAGACAGAAGGAAAGTAGAGGGGTGATGGGGAGAGAGAAATAAGGATGATTAAGTATCTTTATTGTTGCATAAAAGTTACAGACACTACTATGTGATCAGGCTGCTAGTAGGGACTCCAGCAGGACTGGTTATGGCTGCATAACTAAAAGGGAGATCCAGATGGTAACACTTATCACTGACATTCTCGTGGTTCAGTTGAAACTATTTATACGCAAACGTTTCCATTGTGAAAAGTATCACGTAAAAAAGAATTTAGTGGCATTGATGGCCAATATAGTTTAACCAGATTAAGTTAGTTGCAAATTAGTTATGTAATGGTGAAATGTTTGGTGTATCTCACCTCACTTAACTTCATTATTTGCACTGCCTCACATTCGATTCTCTTCACAAACTGTATAGTTAATGTCTGTCTTAATGGATTATTTTATAGTAATATTTGTATTATATAGGCTGCAATGTGTTAGATCTTTCTAGAGGCATCCTCCCTTCTCTAGAGTCGTCCGCCCCTTTTCTAGAGTCGTTCTCCTCTTTTAAGAGCCGTCCTCCCCTCTTCTAGAGTCGCTCTCCTCTTTTTTCTGTTTCACTATTGCCGTTTCTGGAGTCGTCATCGCCGTTTCTGGAGTCGTCCTCCCTTTTCTGGAGTCGTCCGCCCCTCTTCTGGAGTCGTCCTCCCTTTTCTGGAGTCGTCCTCCCCTCTTCTGGAGTCGTCCTCCCCTTTTTCTAGAGTCGTCCTCCCCTTTTTCTAAAGTCCCCTTTTTTTTCTAGAGTCGTCCTCCCCTTATCTAGAGTCGTCCTCCCCTTTTCTAGATTCGCACTGTGTTCCTAGAGTCGCACTGTGTTCCTAGAGTCGAACTATCTTTATTTTAGACATTTTAAAGCTTATAGTGGCTGCTTGTTGTGGAGGGCATCGGGGATTTCTCCTTTGAACAAATTTACTCATGCTGGGTTGTTTCTTTCTGTTTAAAAACAACAACAACAGCATTTGAGTATGCAAGGTGAAGCAAATTGTGTAAATTAACATTTGTATTGTATTTTGCAGATGGCAAGTTCACAACTATGTTTAAAAAGCCTTTATAAAATATAATACAACATTTGTTTTGTAAATTTTATTTTGTGAGGATACAATATCTAATAAATGGAAATAATAATTAAATTATATGTGCATAAATTAAATATACAAACATTGAAAACAAGCATGTGAACGTAGTAAAGTCGCAGTAAATCACGTTTGAAAACACAAGTTACAGTTGTAGTAGACAAACGCTATAAAAAGAGAATGGAACGGAGAAACGCAGCAAGTAAACAGGCTTGATTAAAAAAAAGAAAAAAAAAAGGCATTGTTGTACAAATGCATAATCATTGGCTGAAAGCCACAACAGTGAGTAAAAATGTGATTGTTTACTGCTGCTGTTATTTGCTGCTTTTAGATTGTGTTTGTTTGCAACATTTCAATATGTTGTGAGCTGATTGCAGTTTCTGTTTACCGTGCTGATGTTTCGTCTTCATACGTGACTCCAGTGTGTTTTCTTTTCATGTGCTCGTGCATCACTGTGGTACATCCATGCTGCACAAACTCCGCTCTGCATAACGTGCAGGTTACAGTCTTCTTTGTTGCGTTTAATATAAAATGCCTCCCATGCCTTGTCTGAATTGAGATGCACACTTTGTCCTGCTGCTAGTTGACCCTGTTCTCTCCACTATTTCACAAGAGTCTGTGTTGTCTTGCCGTCACGCTAAACCATAACTTGAGCAGCCCAACTAATCGATCACGGCATTCGTTGACAACAAATTTCATTATTGATTATTATCGCACCCCGTAGATGCGGCTTTGCTGGCGAGACTGCGCCGAGGTTTATCATTCCTAGTGAGATCCAGCGTCCTGGCCTCCAGCAGGTGAGTTTAATATTCAAAATTAAATGCCTTGTGTGGTAAACTAACATATGCATGCAATTTCATCTGAGCTCAATTTTTTTGTGTTCTAATGTCTACAACCAGGCCATTAAAGCATTAAATGTTAAAACAGGGCTATATAAAGATCATTAACATTTTAAAGAGAGGAAATACTAAGGCAACTGAGAGATAATAATACAGCATTAGTTGTTTACAGATTTGCATGTTGGTTGTGGTTTAATGCTGATTATTTATTTTTTTGTTAATGTGGACTGATATTTTTTCCAGCCTATTAAGGTGGTGCAGTACAACATAAACACAGAGGAGCTGTACACCAACTTAAAGGAATTCATTCACACATTGTACTTCCGGTAGGGGATACACGCCATATTAATGTCATGCTTTTGGATATTTGTTTCATATCAACACAGCATGTGTACATCCTCTGGTAGGTTTGACAGTGTGGTTGTACTGTGACTGCTGTGTTTGTAGGCATTTGCTTGTGAATCCACGTGACAGAAGAGTGGTTATTATTGAGTCTATCCTCTGCCCTTCGCACTTCAGGGAAACCCTGTCACGGGTCTTTTTTAAACACTTTGAGGTAAGAGACTTTCTTGACAATTGGAGATCATTAAAGCAGGGTCATCAAGAGGCATATTATGAACTGGCTTATGATCACTATTAGCACTATTGTTTTATTAGTGCAGCACTATTATGAATCAAAACATCCCCAATTGTCATATTATTAATTTACTATAGAATTTGGGAATCAAGTAATAATTGCTAAAAAAAAAAAAAAAGCAAACATTTTTCTTGCGCTGTTAAAAATTGTAGCATACAGAAAAGATTAAATGCAATATTTTTCTGCCATGTGACATATGCCTTTCTTCTCACCTAGGTTCCATCAGTGCTTTTTGCCCCCAGTCATCTAATGTCCATCATGACTTTAGGTGCCAACTCTGCTCTCGTCATGGACTGTGGATATACTGAAACCCTGGTGCTGCCCGTATCCTTTTTGCATGTGTTACAGAAGTGCTACAGTAAAGCTTTGAGTTTGGAAGCTCTGCGATTTGACAGCCGCAATGGCAATTCCATCGACAATTTGCTTATGATGCTAGATTGTGCTTTTCACACATTTCATTTGAGGTGGCCCAATGATAGCTGCTGTACATTTGGGATTTTCATTTATAGATGCATGGATATATAAGATAAGATAAGATATACCTTTATTCGTCCCACAGTGGGGAAATTTCTTTGTTACAGCAGCAAAGGAAAGAAATAAAAATAAATGCAAATACAGTATATAAAAAGAATATACACATACTATAATATACAGTATATACGCAGTACAATGTATAAATACAATAAGGGAAGAAAATAAGTACGCATTGCAGGTAGTATTGCACGTATTGCAGGTAATATTGCACACAGGTAATGTTATTGCACAGTTAAAAAGTAATAACAGTGTTGTATTTGGTGACTGAGTGACTGATATGAGTTAGAATTTTTTCCTAAACATTTATAAGGTTTATGAAGGAATTCCAATTCTGTCTGCATGGGAGGCCTTGCCAATGGGGGGAAAAGCCATTCACAAGTAAGTCAGCTGATAATACGGGGTGAAAAGATCTTTTATATTTGTGTGTATAAGCTTTCAGGCATGATGTTTTGAATTGGATATGTTTTGTTAACTGGATGAATAAGGCTTAGTGTCTAATTTGATACAAACTGTAGCATTTAACAGTCCTTTGACTCTCAGATTTATTGCTGTAGGACTGTTAACTTTTTTATTTACAGTCTATTGGTGTGTTCAAAATTGAAACTCTGGCGTTTAATGTCTTGTACAGTCAACAACCTATAATTCGCGGCTCGGAAAATTTGCGGGTTCTCATTTGGAACCTAACTAACATCAAGTTGCGGATTATCCTAAAATTGGCGGGACCCCGAATGTTCAGGAATGTTAGGAATAACAATGTTTTCGCTAACAAATTTCATACATTTTTTAAAAAACATGTTATTGTATTGAAGTGATATAATGTCTAGATGAATTCACTGGGGGGGTGCATCCAAAATTGACTTTTCGGAACTTATGGGGGGTCTTGCAATGTAACCCCCGTGAGTTCCAGGGGACCACTGTATTCAGGTAATATTTTCCAGTGGTAAACCATGTGTACAGAAGAAAACCCCATTTCACAATCAGTCCCCATTTGCTGTTATAATAGCCTTCACTCTTCTGGTTGCACTAGGTTTTTGATTGTGCTTGTGTAGATTTGTGCTCATGAAGCTGCAAGAGTGTTAGTAAAGTCAGATACTGATGTAGGGTGAGGAGGCCTGAGGTGCAGTCAGCATTCCATTTCATTCCAAAGGGGTTCGATAGGGTGAAGGTCAGAGCTCAGTAGAAGACCACTAAAAAACGTCCTACTCCAACCAATCTAAACCATATCTGAATGAAGCTCAGTTTGGCAAATGTCCATTGTCATGCTGGAACCGGTTTGAGTCTCATGGTTGAAGTGAAGGGAAATTGTAATGCAACGGGATTAAAAAAAAAGTCGTATACAATTGTGTGTATTCAACATTGTGGTAACAGTTTGAGGAACAAAGAACCACATATGACTGGAATACTTTTGTCCATATAGTGTATCTTGGAGGACTTGAGAGGCGGTGAAAGCTGGTGTATCTGTGTTTGTCTGGGTATTAATGTGGTTTTTATTGCATTCCTTGCTGCTGTATAGAGAGTTGGACTGTCTGCTGATGGAGCAGTGCACTGTGGACACGGACTCGAGCACCAGCCAGAGTTTACCAACTGTTTTAGGTAAAGTTCTGCAACTGTACATACTGTTGCGTACACAACCATCTCACCCTTTACATTGTCATTTGGTGTGGTAGCAATTGGTAGAGAGAAAAAAAAACAGCAGATAAGACTTGCGCATTTTTCTGATGAAACGGATCAAATTCAGCTTTTACAAATGTCATGTAGGAATTTTCATTCAGAATAGAATTTGATGTTTATTTATTTATTAATTTTTTGCTGTAGGCACCATTACAGAAGAGGTTGTAGAGGATATCAAAGGTAAGTCCGAGCACAAAAGAACAGAAAGACTGAAATGTGTATTTAAAAAAGTTACTAATTTATTTGTTTTTATTTTTGTGACCAGTTAGGACATGTTTTGTCAGTGATTTGCAGAGAGGCCTGAAAATCCAGGAAGCCAAGTTCAACATGGATGGAACTGCAGAGGTTTTCTGACTTTTATTTTCAGTGTTTATTTCAGTTCTGTTCTAGAATATCATTACTACTGAAGCTCTGTGACTTGTGCAGGTCATGTTTTAATTGTTAACTGTAGAGGCTGATGCAGGGTGTGTGTAAGGAAGACTGAATGCTAGTTCATTTTTTTATTACTTAATAGAAGCACATTTTTTCTTTTTGTTTACAGAGACCTGCTCCTCCACCTGATGTAGATTATCCATTGGATGGAATGAAGATCCTTCACATTAAAGGGTCGATCAGGTAAACCCGCACACACCTTTACTAACACTTGCTCACGTCAGTGTTTCACAATATGTTTCTAAAAGTAACCTTTATTTCAGTACAACTAATTTTTTATGACGTCACTGTGATTGTCGATTTAAAACTACATTGCACATCATTTTATAGATAAAATGAAATGTATAAAATGATAATTTTATCATTCTGTAGTAGTAATTCAGTTCAGGCTATGTTTTGTCAGTTAAAAGATTTGTACCGTTCTGCTCAACATATTTGTTTGAAAATCATTGTTAACAATTTGAAACTATTGAGTCATGACAAATCATTTACGATTTTAATAACGCAACCCTTTTCTCTTCAGCCTGTGCTTTCAGTTTAGCTCTCAAACGAGCATCGTGATTAAGCGATTATGTTCTTTAGGCTATGGTTTGCTTATAATCTTGCTGAATGAACACATTTACACGGAAGCAGGTCAATGACACGTGAGCTCTGCTGCTTATTCAGGCAGACATAACCAAGAGCTTACTGTAGTTAAAAAAGACCAGCTGTTAATGAGAGGTTTCTGCATGTCATTTGGTTCTGAATAGCTTCGACAGTCACACTGATGTGAACAATGAAGTTTACTTGTCATTACAGTGCTCTGAGCAATGCTTTAGTTGTTACCCCCCATGTGACGAAAAGGACAAAATTACCTGAATTGTCTTCTTTTTTTTTTTTTTTCTTTTCCAGAGACTCTGTTGCTGAGATGCTGTTTGAACAGGACAATGAAGAAAAATCTATTGCTTCACTAGTGCTCGATACTCTAGTTAAGGTAGATCATCATACATTGTTGTTTAAATCGAAAAATCTCAAATTACAAGTGCACTGTTCAATCCACAGATTAATTCATAATATTTAAGAATATTATTTATGTTCTAATATTAATAGCCAAAATGGTTTTGTGTTTTTGTTTTTTTCTCCCTGTCAGTGCCCCATCGACACACGTAAGGTTTTATCTGAGAACTTGATGGTAATCGGTGGCACAGCCATGCTACCTGGCTTCCTTCACCGCCTCTTGGCTGAAATACGTTTGCTCGCAGAAAAACCCAAATACAGTGACGCTCTCGCCTCCAAGAGCTTTCGCATTCACAGTCCACCGGCCAAACCCAACTGCACTGCCTGGCTTGGGGGTAAGAAAGATGAAGAAGACTTGTCCCTAAAAACTATTCAAAAGAATGAATAATAATTTGTCAGCATTTCTGTCTCTTCTGTGTGCAGGGGCCATATTTGGAGCATTGCAGGACATCCTGGGTAGTCGCTCTGTGTCCAGGGACTACTACAATCAAACAGGACGCATTCCTGACTGGTGCAGTCTCACTAGTCCTCCACTGGAGTCACTGTATGATGTTGGAAAAACAGGCCCTCCACTTATGAAGAGGGCTTTCTCCACAGAGAAATAATGCACTAGTGATGCATCTTCCTTGAAACAGAAGGACTTGCATCATCAAAAATAAAATTTGCCCGAACTCAATCATTATCAAAGCGGTCACGTATTGTGCGTCTCTGTGATTTTGTGTGTAGCAGTTCACAAAAAGAAGAGCAGCGGTAGAACCACTAGGTGGCACTTTCTATTACAAAAAACTCTGGCAGGGCAGATGATAAGAACATTTTAACCACATGTCTTTTGTCAGCTTGAGGCATTTAAACAATTATTCCAAGAACAAGTTTAACAGAAAAATAGCTGAACATAACTAAACAGCTTTGAGCTTAATAACCCACCACTGCTGTGGCAGAGATTTTACCGCTCCCGGAGTGAGGAAAATAGCAACATTTATTAAGAAATTGTTTAAATATTATTAGTTATTTTCCTGCAAATAATGTTCATGTCAGTGCTTTTAAAAAGTTTGCACTGACACAAGTTAAAAGATCCCAACTTGTATTTAATTTATTTGTATTTACATATTAGATGCTGAAAAAGCTGTTAAAATGCATTGTGTCTTATGTGTACTAAATAAATATTTCAAAGGAAATGTTTTAAGGTTTTCTTTTAATGTTAAAGTCATCTGATGTTAATATATTTAAAGGCTTGTATCTTTTTTGTCATTGGTGTGTTTTGAGAAGCTGTGTTTTCATCTGGACATGTTTACAAATCCTTAAAACTTAACCCAGCCTGATATATATTTTGTTTTTACCTAAATTCGAAGTGTAGTTTTAATTAAGTGATAATGTTTTCCGGTACAAACAGTTGTCTGTGTTAGGAAATGACTTTTAAACTAAGTAAAAGCCAGTGAGTTATATATAACTTAATGGTGATGGATATACTGTATATAGTTCTAGAAGCTAAAGTATGAAAGGTATAAAAATTTGAAAGATCATAAAGCAAAATTGGTGCTATGATTTCATAAAATGTAAGTTGGAGAACATTTGATAAAAACATGTAATTTATGTCGTAGTGTTTCAAGTCTTTCTGTGCAACTATGCTTATTTCAGATTGGGGTGCTCGCCTTAATGCGATGTAACTACCCCACCTACACAAAGCACTCTGACCAGGATCAGTGTAATAATATCCAATAATTTCCATTACAACACAAATTATTATTTTTGCAGAAATGTACTCTTAGATTTTGAGCTGCAAACTAAACCAGTTTTTGCTATTATTAATTTTTTCCCTTTTATTGAGAAAACCTACCATTTCTCAACTATACGACTAAAGAGAGAGCAGAATCCCACAATGTTATTGGATTCATATCCGGCACACAGCATCATTTGCATTTTGAAGTTTTTAATCATAAAATTTTAAGTGGTACCAATGAACAAATATATCAGAGACTGCTGATTAGGGTGTGATTTGTTGTAAATTGTATTTCATGTCACTCTTGTCAAATGTAATGTGTGGCTTTGCACATGACCCAGTGACTTAAGTCATACACATGGGTCTAAGCTGTTTTGTTCAGGAACACATGGCACCAAATTAACAATATATTACCAGAAATTACATGAATCAAGGTGACGTTTAGGAAATAATTACCCCATTAGTCATTTGATTACTTTACATTGTTTATACATGTTGACATGGGGTGTATCGGTAGGAGAATGCTGAGAATGGACGTGGTAAAGGAAGACATGCAGGTGGTTGTTTGAAAGAGGCAAATGTAGAGGACAGGGGGTATGGACACTGATGATCTGCTGTGGCGACCCCAAATGGGAGAGGTTAAAAGAAGAAGAAGACATGTTACAGTTTCAAATGGCTGTCTTGTTGATATGTCAATGTCACTATATACATTTTGTCCTAAAGTTTAGGTTAATAAGTACACCTATTCCTCCTCTCTTTTACTGTTTACATTCCAAGGTATTTTGTGTGCGTTCCCTGACAAACGAATCCTTCTTATCATCTTGCAGCTTCTCTGTAACACTAAGTACCATATCAGTGAAGAGTCCTCCTTCATTCCACTGTTTCCTAAATAATCTTCAGGAGAGGAGAATGTGTGTCTGAAAGAAGTATTTTTTCCTTCCTTACAGCAAAGGAGGGAGATGTAAAATTTGGATTAATGTTTGTTTTACCAAATTGTGATGAAACAATGTCTTGTTAGCCATCATATCATTATTTACTTGTCATTAAGATAATGCAAGAAGCTATGAAACCTCACTTTCTCCTTATTCCCACTGGATAAATGATGTAGAATATTTGGCTTTCCCCCCCCAAACCTTTCTGTAAACTACACAACACTAATGGCTCCAGAAGGGAAACGGATAGGATTTCCTAAATGCAAAAATAAACTTTATTTCCAGTGAAAAATGTAATTACAAATCAATGCTAAATCCTAATAAATGTGTTATTTTTTGGGTATACTGTAAAGGGCTTCACTTTACTGATAAACTGCATGTACCAACACTAGAGGTCGATCGTTTCATCGGTTTTGCCAATTAATCGGTACCGAAAGTTGTTTGCTGGAACAATTCTGATTGGCAAAAAAGCAATACCGATAGTTTTTCCGGCTTGCGTAAGTTGCTGGAGCAACTGAGAAAAGTCCGCTTTCATTACGAGAGCGGCCTCTAGAGGCGAATCACTGACAACACGTGCTGTTTGTTTATACACGTAAGACTGCGAGCTGCATTGAGAGCGTTATATTATTTTGATTATTTATTAATTATATCATTATTACTATTAATTAATATATTCATATTTCTTTTATTTTCAGATTCGTTTTTTAGTTTTTATTTTTGTAATAAATGTCAGTACTATTTTACATGGAATGTTATGTTTGTTTTTTTAATCAAGTATACATTTTAAAAACTATCGGTTGATCAATCGGTTATTGGCAAGTGCAATCCAACCTAGATATCGGTGTCGGTAAAATCCACTATCGATTGACCTCTAATCCATACTCTGGGCTAATAAGAAATCAGCCCTAAATCAATTCTTCATGTTATTATCTGTTGTGTTTCAATGACTGTTGGTGGTGCTGTTGTGTTCGGTTCCACAAAAGTTACAAATAATTCTATGTAACATATATGATATATATGCCCCATATATGCCCCTTTTTAAAATAAATGTATAAAATGTATACAATCTTTAATTCTTTGTTTTTTTTCAGATCCTTTTCACATGTGTGCCTTTCATTGCATTCTACAGCTTTTGAAACCAATGAATATAATAGAATATTTCTTATAGTGGTGTGTGACAGTTGAATTCTGTCTGGGATAATGACGTCTCTTCCTTTTGGTGTGTGTGACGATGCATGCTTTTCCACCTCTTCTCTGCAAAGCTCTTTGGAGAGCTCTTCTGGAGGTTTGATTAAACATGTTCAGTTTGGTCAGACTAGCACAGATCTTAGCCACACTTTTTCTCCACATTCCACTGACAGAGGTATGATTTTGTTTGTACTTTTTTGTTGTAGGCTAAAACAACTATTGTATATTAATTCTTACAATTTGGTCTGTATTTGAAAATAAGAATAATGTCAGTGATCTGCCTTCAGTCTCTTACATGTTGCCATTGAGTCATACATTTTTTTAGTATAATATCGATTTGTAAAGCAAACAGAGTGATTGATGAGTGCTTTTTATTTTATGCGTTCACAGCATTGTGGATTTAAAGATTGATCTAAAAATGGTCAACTTTATCTCTCTTGTAAAACATGAAAATCTTGCTACTGTGTTAGGGTGGTGACAATTTGCACGTACTCCAGCTAATCATTGTTCCTACCCCATAATGTCCCTCACTTGCTCTAATTACTTGAGACTTTCTACGTGTTCGTTTCATCCTGACTTTGAATATGAGCCAAATATCCAATGGCCAATCACTGTGATCCCTACATTTAGACTCGGTTTGTTGCACAAAAACAATTAATAGTTTGACATTGTTCAAACCTCTTTCTGAATAATTTTCCCACTCAGTGGATGTCAGTGTGAGTGTGCGTTTACATGTTATGAGTCAATGTGTGAAATGAGTTGAAAATAATCAGGATGATCATGTCTATTATAAATTGTTGGTGTTGTAGGTCTCGGACACTAAAAGCATGGCCCACTCCAAAGGTAAAAAAATATATATATTTTTGCTCATATATCATGCTTGTGATCCATGTCATTAATTTCTACTCATAAAACTTATGAATTGATCGTGTAGTGATATTGTTTCATGATGTGTGGGCTCGGAGTGTGTGTCACCCCCTGGAGAGGCTGGTGGAGGTAGACCAGGAGTATCCCGGGATTGTGGAGTACATCATCAGTCCTCGCTGTGTGCCTCTTCATCGCTGTGCTGGCTGTTGTAATGATGAACTATTACAATGCACTCCTACCCTTACTCACAACATCACAATACAGGTTTATCATGTTACATATGTTATTTAGAAATGTGTAAACATACAGTGTGATACTTTCATGAATATATATCCAGTGTGTACTGAGTGGGGAAAAATATATGGTTCTTCACTCATCACTCAACTCTATGCTTTACATTTATGCTTTACCAGGCTCTAACACATTATATTTACATTTCAGTATGTATTCAGTTAATGCTAACGCTATCTATGTGTGTCTGAATATACAGTGGATAAGCCATTATTGACAAAGATGTCAAACATGAGGCTATCCCTAACTCAGTTAAGACCGGGGTAATTACTGGTTATTACAGGATATTTAACTACATAATTATTCAATGAAAAGGATGCATACAGAGATTGAATGATTGAACAGTAATAGCTCTAGATAGGTAACCTCAAAGTTAGTACTAACATGCAAGCATTATATTGCTTTTTAGAAATCCCTGCAGATGAAACTTACTGGTTAGAACTGAATTCTGACATTTTCTGAGCAGTAAAAATCAATGTGTGAATAATTGGATCGATATACAGCATGCAGTGTACTTCCTTTGATTACACTGTTTTCAGCTATTTTTACATGTACTGATTATCTGGAGATAGCGTTACAGGAAACTATCAAACAGTGTCACATAAAGCAAACATTATTATAAATGCAGGCACATTTTTGTACTTATGATGGCCGTCACATATAATGTTTGATACAGTGCTTCATCTTGATCCAGAGAAATGTCCCCACTGTGGGACGAATAAAGGTGTATCTTATCTTATCTTATCATTCAACACATCCTCTTTTCTCCCCAGCTGTTAAAAATAAGCCCAGCACAGATGACGGGGCAGTATGCAGAATTTTCATTTTTGGAGCACCACTCCTGCGAGTGCAGGTATGGGAAAATCGAACAGCATCTAAAAAAACACAACATTCTTTTATTGAAGTTAGTGAATTTCTTTATTGATGTTACTCTTTATTAGCATCTTAAAACACTGCTATTTATTTCATAGACCCAAACAGAATATTATCAAATCTAAGAGGTGAGTATTTTGTCAGAAACTGGAACATGTTTGATATGTAATCCCAGTTATGACCTTGAATTAATAATGGTTTTCTCTGCTACAGCAGGCAGTGGCTAAGTAGGCCATACAGGGGAAGAAAAGAGAAGAAAGGGAAAGGGAAAACAAAACATGGTAGCAGGTATGCTCTGCCCTCTGCTGGTTATGATTCGAGTTTAGTTCATTCATTCATTTTTGTTAAGTACTTAAAGACGTGCAGGATCCTTAACCAATGCTGAGAAACACTGGGGCAGGTATACACATTGGATGGGACACCAGACGATCGCAGGACACCATAAACAATACACACGTTTCCTGTCTACTTACTACCATGTGCCAAAAAAAAAAGCTTTGAGCCATACAAAATGTGCTCATACACAGGTTTTATATTTCCGAGATTAGCTTTCTCATCAATATATATATATATATATATATATATATATATATATATATATATATATATATATATATATATATATATATATACAGTACAGACCAAAAGTTTGGACACACCTGCTCATTCAAAGAGTTTTCTTTATTTTCAAGACTATGAAAATTGTAGATTCACACTGAAGGCATCAAAACTATGAATTAACACATGTGGAATTATATACATAACAAAAAAGTGAACTGAAAATATGTCATATTGTAGGTTCTTCAAAGTAGGCATCAAGAGAATGCCAAGAGTGTGCAAAGCAGTAATCTAAGCAAAAGGTGGCTACTTTGAAGAACCTACAATATGACACATTTTCAGTTGTTTCACACTTTTTTGTTATGTATATAATTATATATATATATATATATATATATATATATATATATATATATATATATATATATATATATATATATATATATATCAGTGGCAGGCTGTGCATTTGATACCTGGGCCTTCAGTCGGGATCTAATCCACCTCTTAATACCACTACTATCACGTTGCAATTATAGAAACCATCAATACATCAATACCAATTATTAAGAGAGAGGCATTTCGCATATGGAGGGTGAATACCATTTTACTAAAGCAAGCACCAAACCTCTACACTACAACCGCAACTGTACCACCTACATCATCTGGGGCAGTTGAGAATCAACTAATATAATCTAATAACATGACAAAAACATAAAAATGTAAATAAAATACAACCTGCTCACCAGAGATGCTGACTCATAATTTGCACCGCTCCTCAGAGGCTGTGATCCAGTGGTACCGCTCGTATTCACTGGTCTGAAAGTGGCGAACAAAACCTTTTTCCGGGCTAAAACAAGCTAGCTAGCTTCAGGGTTTGCCGACCTCCTCACGATGTCTAGCTTTTATTAAAAATGGATTTTTAAGTATGTCTGAGACCAAATCAATTTTTCTTCCTCCGTAGGCATAAAAAGTCTAACTCAGATGTATTCATGTGTGCAGAGCGCTACAGACATGTTTTGCCAGTCGAACTTGGCTTGGTTTCTCTCTGACCAACCAATCAGAGGACGGAAAAATGCTGACACTATTCTGGGCAAGCTAGCTGCCCTGTGAGGCGAATATGAAATCTGATTGGTTAAAGAAACAGATTTAATTCTAATAGATACTAAGGTAAAAAAGCCAGCGGAATAGACTTTGCAGGCCCTGAGCAGATTAAATTGACATGGCAGCACATAGAGGCTGAAATCTGATTGGACAAAAAAAAAATCTAACATCCACATACACGTACTGGAAGCAGTGCAGCCAAGAGAAACTCTACGAAATAAAGAGAATAAATTGTTGGGAATAAATTAATACAATTTCATGCAACAAATATTAGAATTTAGGTTGTAAATGTAGGTCAGTGCTTCTGATAGTGTTTAGGCCAGCAGTAAAGGCTTTGCTGGCCCTGACCGCACACCACTATATAGTGTACTGTATGGATGTCCACTGGCTGAAGCTTTTCATCAAGTTGTTTTTTTTTTCTATTGTAGGTATCATAATCACTTCAGCTAAGAAACCCCTATCTTTTTCTTCTTTTTCTTTTAATCAAAGACATTGACTTTTTTGCATTTGGAATGAAAGCCATGGTGAGTTATTCTCTCAAGAGAAGATTTTGCAGTCTACAGACAATAAGAAATCCTCCGGGAAGAATAGAATAACACAGTTAAGGCTCTGTAATCCCCTTCTGTTGTATTGCTTGCTTAATCCCTCTGCTGTGGAGAGTGTGGCCATGAAAATAACAAGGAGAAATGACTTTGTGACAAGAAGGGTGACCACAAAGATGACTGAATGCTATTATGATAATCTTTGATGATAATCAGTGCCAGTGCATGGGCTCATCTCCACAAATCAGTATTTGCATGTTTGTCCTGCACATAGCATTTTTCTTGTACATAGAGAAAGCCAGTTATGTCTAATGTATGTAATCAATATTAAATTATTCAAATATGTACCTGATTTTGCTTTCTAATATATTCAAAGTATTCCAATTTCTATTTTAAATGGTTACATTACTTTTTAACTGTTATGAAATTATATGTGCTATCAGTTTTTCTTTTTCCAATCTTTGTAACAATGTTATGTGCTGACGATGTATTTTCATTATGAAATAGTTACAGCAATAGTTAACAAATTGTGTTTGAGCCAAGATCACTACTAATCTGTTTTGACACTGCAATTTAATGTATGGCAGAATTTAGTCCTTACAGAGAGAATGTTATGCATTCAAAAACAAGTGCAATGGAAACTGAAAATAGTAAATGCTATTTTCCATTAAATGTAAAATGTTTCTGCACATTTTTTATTTCCTGCCATAGGTGAAGAAATTCTCTCAATTTGGTTTAGTGAGCAATTTAAAACGACAAAGTAACCAAAATGTCTTCAGGATGCTGTAAAAAACCTTGAGCTTAGTGGGTACTGTTGTTGTGTGTGTGTGTGTTTGCTTGCTGTATGGTCTCATTACTACTTTAATAAGGTATTTTAATTATTAAATAAAGTCATTACTTATGTTTATGTTTGTTCTTCCTTTACATTTTTTACAAGATTATAACACATAAGTACATGGTTAGCCATACTTAGCTCACTTTTCTCCTAATAAGAGTATTTTGTATGTCACTGAGTACAAAAAAACAGCCTTAAAATTGTGAATTATAAAAAGAGCAAATGATTAAGCAGATCCCTATATGCTGTAAACAGCCATTTGCAGTAAAATTATCATTATTGAAAGGGTTTATTTTTCAGTGTCGTTAATTCGGCAAGCCACAAAAATTGATCAATGTTCAAAGAAATTGTTCCAGGTGCACAGACCAAATACCCCTAACCATAGTCTGCTATTTGATATTGTCTGTCTGATATTTGCATCCAATTTAAATAGATTTAAATAAATTCACATAATAAACCCTCCATTAAAAACTTGATTAAAATTACCACCATTACAGATGGTCCCCAAGTTACGATGGTTCGACCTACGATTTTTCGATCTTACAACGACGATCATATCTCCAGCGTAAGTAGAGGAATACCTGTATTGGGTCCTTGAACAAGGCCCTTAACCTTGTCTGCTCCAGGGGCACTGTATCACAGTAGACCATGTGCTTTGACCCCAGATTTCAATGTACATGTGACAAATAAAAGCATCTTATCTCTTACATACACCCTGAGGTTTGCACACAGCACAGTCTACCAAATGTTTTTTTTTTTTTTACAGATTTTGATGATTAATAGCACAGACAGGTTGGCACTGCAGCTGTTTCTAAGTGTACATAAATAAATATATATTGTATTATACGCATGCGCAGTACCACGCCCCCCACGGGACAGTACGTGATGTACTTGATAACTGGGATTCTTTGAGCTGTCACGTTGCATAGCTGAACGTCTGCGGAACTGACCAATCAGAAAGCAGGATGAGATTTAGTGGGCGTGGATAGTTCGTGCGGGTACGTATATGTTTTTATTACCGCCCCTTTCCACTGGCTATAATTCATTATTTAATATATGATATATGCATATGGTGTATTATATATTTATAATATATTTCAATATTCGACAATTGTGGTTGTGAGAAGAAAAAAAAGGAAAAAAAAATATTGTCGTGTAGTTGTTTTTGGTTAGTAGTCTTGTCGTGTGTGTGTGTGTGTGTGTGTGGGTGTGTGTTGGCTAGCTAACAGGTTTCCCAACAGCATTCAGGAGGTAAAATTTGAAAGCTAAATGCAAAGAAATGTTTGCAAATGTAGCAAAACTGTATAGAGGGTCTGTGCGCGCGCGCGCGTGCGTGTGTGCGCGTGAGAGAGTGCGTGCGTGTGTTCTCGTCTCATCCGTGTTGCGGGTACACACCTCAGCAACAATCCACGATACAGTACACGAGACAGGAGCTGTCTACGTAGAACATATACACACACACACACACACACGCACACGCGCGCGCGCACACATACACGCACGCGCGCAGAGGGACAGTGAGAACCAGGTAGGCTCGGTTACACAGACTTTCTGTTTTGCTACAGTTTTGCTACATTTTAGAAATTTCTTTGCATTTAGCATTTAGATCTCACCTCCTGAATACTGGTGGGAAACCTGTTAGCTAGCCGACAGTCGCTAAATAGCATTGCTAGCTTGCTAAACGTAGACTACAGCACTAACGTCGCTGGTGAGATTAATACAGATATAATACTTATACAGTAAGTGGGAAGTTTACTGAGTAAATATAATTTCTGTATTTATTAACGTTGCCTCTTTAGGATGACAAACACGCACTAAATGTTAAACTAGCGCCCGGCTAGCTGCTAATGTTAGCCGGCTAACTCGAGTAAATCCCCCAATCCTACATGAACTGGTCCGGTGGCTCAGTGTGATTATTCTTATTAAAGATTTTTACTTTTTACATTTATACTTTATCTCTTCTATGTTTATATACTTTTTAAGGACTGGTACCAGGGGAAGAGTTTTATAGTTACACAAATCTTGGACAAAACATCAACGTGATACATTAATAAATAAAATGTAAAAGTTTATGGACACCTGACCATAAGATATGTATGTATAAAACCCCTACTGTGTTAATTTGTGCTCATTTAGCCACAAGGGTGTTAATAAAGTCAGGTGATGATGTAGGGTGAAGAGACCTGAGGTGCAGTCAGCATTCCCATTCATCCTAAAGGTGTCCAGTAGGGTTGAGGTCAGAGCTCAGTAGAAGACCACTAAAGAGCTCTATAGCAGGAGATCTTCCACTCCAACCCATGCAAAGCATATGTTCCTGAAGCATTGTTTGTAAACAGGGGCATCGTCATGTCATGTGAGCATCTGACATCTACGCACAATCTTTGCACAGTATATTGTATATTACTATGTATTCATATATTATTACCTTCTGTACATTATCACCCTTACCCCTGTAAATATGGACCTCGTACCCTTATTTATCACACTGCGGTTTATTTATTATAAATAGGCCACTTATGCACTTGTGGTTAGATGCTAACTGCATTTCATTGGCTCTGTACATGTACCTTGCACAATGACAATTAAGTTTAATCTAATCTAATCTAATCTAATCTAATCATGCTTTTACCAGTTTTTTCTAGCAGTGTGAGTGTGGTGTGAGCAGACCAAAGGTGAATCCAGTATGAGCATGAAGGAAGACGGACTCATAACCAATATGGGAAAGTCTAAAACAAAGAGAATGGAGAAGTCCAAACCAGATACTGAAAGGGACTCTGGCTTCTCGGGTTTGTATTCTAAAATAAATCTGTGTTTTGTCAGGGTGGTTAGAGGGGCTTTTTGTTTGTTTGATTAAAAAAAAATGTATTTTTTGTTTTGTTTTTTTGGTAGATGCTAGTTCTGAGCATCTGAGTGTGGTTGAGCAGACAGATACAGAGGATGCAGGGCAACCCGTAATGCAAGCTGTGTCAGGCACCAGGTCCCAAACATCTCAGCTGGCTGTAATAGGAGGATCTTTTCAAAGTCTGTCACCGATGATCATCATGAATAATGTTCTTCTTAAGCAGGTAAAACATTATTTCCCCTGACCCTTTTACAGGAACACTGTACCTAAACCCTGAAATGCCTCATTTGAAATTAGTATGTAATAAGGATAAACAAAACATGCATGTTTGTTTAAAAAACAACAACTACAATCTTATTTTATATTAGATATAGCACTAAAAGTCATTGTGTTCAAGCAATTCACATTAACATTCAATGTACATTCTGGATTATAATATATAAAAAGAACAGTGCAGCAAGATGTAGGCCAACATTTACTCTCATAACTTAACCATCCTGCAAGCTTAAACTTAAACAAACTCTTTTGTTTTTATGTATTCATTTATTGACAGCCGAGTCGAGATAACCCTCCCTCTGTAAAGTCATGGGGCTTCAGTCCAGCTGTTGAGGTGGTTCAGCAACCCCAAGTAGTCTTCCTCCAACCAGTTATCTCGCAAAGAACTGCTTCAGAACCAAAAGGACCACAGAGTAAACGCCGTAAGCACAAGAAGTACCTCCCCATCTTGAAATCCTATCCAAAAATTGCCCCCCACCCAGGGGACAGTAGCTGCACCAGTAGAAGCAGCAGCTCCACTATTACTGCATCAGTGAAAAGTTCTTCTTCGTCTTCCAGCTGTTGGGATCCTCCTGATAAAGACCAGCAGCAAGCTGAACAAACTAGTTCTTCTGGCTCCTTCACTCTAAACCACACTACACCAACTAGGCAGCATCTAGAATCACCTCAGCCCCATACACCACTCACTGATTCTACCACTGGCAGTTGTCCTGGTGTGAAAAAGCCCACAGCTGAAAGACTGGAGCCTGCAACAGAACCCACAGACATTTGTGATAAGACATTACAGACTCGACCACAAGCTGCCTTGGAAGATGACGTGTGCCAGAACACGGACTCCGACACCAGTGAGAAGAGGAAGCGTTTTTGCAACACCTATAACGTTCTAAGTAAATCAGGGCTGCTGGACATCACACTGCGCACTAAAGAGTTAATACGACAGAATCGGCGTACTCAGGTCGAGCTGGATCAACTCCGTGAGCACACGAACTTGTTTATGGAGGCCCTACAGACAGGAGATTTGTGTATCTGGAGCAAACTGCAGTTGAGTATGCAGGAGGAAAGTGAGAAGGAGAAGACTGTGAATACTGGATCAGAGACACAAAATGATCATATGAAATAGACACTAAAATCTATAAAAGAGACTTTTGAAGCAGTTATGCAAATGTTACTACTCCTTTATCCTGTTTTATTTCAACATGGCGGAATGTGTCTTAAGTTTGAGAACTTCCAAGGCGTGAAATAGTATGGAAAAAAAGACAAACTAAATATATTCAACTATTCATAGCGGTGTTCCCGGCAAATTGGACAAAAGGAACAGCTGGTAGCTCACGGCTCCACGGTCTCCAGTTCAATCCTGCTTTCTGATGACTATCTGTGTGGAGTTTCACACTGTTCTGGCCGTGTGTTTGAGGGTTTCCGCTGAGTTCTCTGGGCTTTTTTTTTTACCACCTCCAAAAACATGCAGAGAGGTAGATTGGCTTATTAAAAAATGGTAGGTTCTGGAACTATCATGACCACGATGGTGCAGTTACTATAGATAAATTAGAACTTTGGCTCATAATATATAATAATGATCAACACTTCTATAGAAACACAGCCACAGTAGTAAAGCCAATATGTCTATACAATAATATAAATATATTGTGTTCAAAGCATTTGTAATGGCTTTATCTTTTTACCTCAGTAACGTAGTTAGATCGTGAGGTTAACATAGTAAAGCAACATTGTGAATATGCTCATGGATTGTTAAATAGCATGCATTACATCAAAACTAATAATATGGGAATATGAAAAAAAGGATGCTCATAAATATACTGACATATCAGCAGGCTTATCACCTTATCACCTCAGCGATAGTACTAAAAAGTAATTAGTAATCAATCTATTGAATGTATAAAAGATCCGCTTAGTGCTGAAACAATTCTGTCCCTGTAGCGTGGATTTGTTTGCAGCAGTTCTCTACTGTGCTTCTTTTACCTGTGTTACCTTTGTACTATAATGTAGTAGCATTAAAGGATTTATAAATATCCAAGAGGAGCAGGTGTGTATCAGAAGCATGCATTGATAATCAGCCAAACCGAAAAGTCAGCAAATTGTATAATTATTGCATTAAAGTTGATCAGATTACATTACACAAGTATGTTTTTAAATGTCAATGGCAGGTGTTGGAGCCTGTTAGTTGAGTCCTTAGTTATAAAACTAGTTGCCTTAAAGTTACTACTAAATACAGTTGGCATCTTATGTCATGTCCATGAATGGTGGTGTGATTGACTGACCACTCAGAATAAGTGCAATGTGTACTGTATGACAGTACTATCAAAAAACTATATATACACACAAAATTTGGTGTTTTAAACAGTTTTAAGCGAGTGATGACAAAATGTCTTACACATGTTCTTCAAACACGGCTCTAACATTTCTCTGCTAAAGCTCTTGCGTTAATTAGAACTAATATATAGAAAAAAGTATAAACCAGTAAACAGGCTATGTATGGGCTATGTATACAGTAGATATTCCTGGTCATTTATTCTAGTCTCTGAGATTAGGTTGTGCATAGCTTACTGTACATATTACTAATATGTTTCATATTTATAATAGAATTGTGATGGCAGATATTTTTGCTTACAGGATGGATCATTTGTAGGCCCAGCAGCAGTGATTTAAAAAAATTCAAAGGAGTTAATGCTGTGACTCGGTTAGGCAAAAAAAGGAAATGTCAGAAGCAATACTCAATTGTTTTGAGGCAGCTAAAAGTTGACCACTATTTTTTTTTTTTTTAAACTGTGACATTTCCAATATGTGTGAAGCATAAATAATAAAATGTTTTAGCATATTAATCATAGCAGCGTTCTGCTGCCTTTAAGTATGGTATTTACTGTTGTTTACAGACAGAGTTCATGTAAAAATACACCTTGCTGACGAGATGTTCTGTGGGTTTTGTGTCAGGGTGGTTACCGTACTTGTGGCTCTTGCTATGATCTATAAATTTAGCTATAATATCATATTTACTCAACTTCATTTTATTTAAGCCTGTCAGCTTCAAATGTCGCATTAGTATCTTTATTTTTACAAATCAGTTGTGCCTCTTAACCTTCAGCCATTGATGTTTTCTTCTGTTATTTTTTTTACAGTGTCCTTGGGAGACATAACTGTCATAATCAGTGAGTCCTGGATCGATCTCAAAGACTGATCAAATATTGTATTTTTATATTTCATATTGTACATGTATGTGCAATTTTTAAATAATTACCATTTATTTTTTTAATTATTCATATTTGCAAATATTTATAAATATTTGCAAAATGCAAATATTCTGATTATTATATAAGAGGTTGAAAGCTGCATGTTTTTTCCCTCCCAAGTGTTTCTTTTTTTCTTTACCTTTTTTTATTATTGGGAAAGAACAATCCGTTTTTGATGTGAGACCAATACACATTTCCTTCTCCGTAGCCTTCCGTTATATGTCTGGAAAATTACAATCCAAATATTTGGCCCTTTTTTTTGTCATACTGTTCCCTTTGAAAGTATTGGATAAGCAAGGTCAATTATTTTGCTTTTGCTATACACAGAAGACATTTGTGTTTCAGATAAAAAAAAAAAAAAAAAAGATTTTAAGCTTAGAAAAAGATGGAAAATCAATCGGAGCCACTGCACACGGGGCATTGGGTTTAGCCAATACAACAATTTGGAATGTCTGGAAAAAGAGAGGAACCACTGCTGTACTAAAACAGATATCTAACAAGTTGAATATGGAAAATAACAGCACTTGATGATAGAAACAATGAGAGCTGTAAAGAAAAATTTCAAAACACAACAACCTCCATGGGGCAAGCAGAAAGGAATTACTATCCATCATTTTAAAGAAGAGGACATACCACAAGATTCAACTCATCAGCAGTAAGAATTGGAGGGCCAGATTGGAATTCACAGAGAGATGAACCACAACATTTCTGGACCCAAGGTAACCTGTATCAATGTAATGAGAAGAAATAAAGTGCGAGAGGACCTTAGTGACAGTGTAGTGACTAATGCATCAGTGTTTTTTTTTATCTGCTATTGTATTTGGTGCACTGATCAAGGATTATTTAAAACAAGATTTTAGTTATATGTGAGTAAAGAATGTAATTTGTTATGAATTAAACTACTAATTTAAAAACTTTACACATACAACATTTCGGTTAAATATTTCAATATATGGCTGGTTTGAATGTGCAAGGTGGCCCTGGTAATCTTTGTAGGTTTTGAAGTTTTATTGGTTACTCTGCGAACTAGTTCATCACTCGAACTTCCATCATGTATCATCTAATCATCTTTGTTCTGTACAAAATAAGTCTGCAAGATCAGAAAATGAAACAAAAATGATGAACCAAAAGTTAGCAGGTCATATAACATCATGGTTTCTAGTTGGCTTTAATAATTGTACCAACAATTAACAAAACTTCATAGTAATGTTGCATAGTGGTGATATAAAAGGGTGTAAATGTAAATAAGTATACTTGGGATGTATCTGAATACAAACACTGAACTTCTAAATAAAATCGTATTTCTACCATATCTGTACCATGTCTGTACAAACAACTGAAATATGTTTTATCATTTTTGAGTTCACACAGACTTCACAGTTTGCACAGGATAGTGTGGCCGAATGTTCCAGAGTGTCTGGTTCAGGGGTTTAAGAAATGTTCTACAAATTGCTATTTCCAGTGCAAAGAAAGTAAAGCAATGTTAAGGCACAAAACAATCATGCATGCATTGCCAATAAAACATTTGTCAACAAGGCAACAGTAGTAAAAGCATGGAATCATGATTAAATTGTTAGTTATAAGTTTCCCTAGATGTATTGTAACATACAAGACAGATTTTTTTTTCGTCTTCTTCTTTTGGCTTCTCCCATTAGGGGTCCCCACAGCGACTCATCTGTCTCCATACCCCCCTGTCCTCTACATCTGCCTCTTTCAAACCAACTACCTTCCTGGTGACTCCATAGTCAGCATTCTCCTACCGATATACCCCATGTCCCTCCTCTGCACATGTCCAAACCATCTCAATCGTGCCTCTCTCACTTTGTCCCCAAAGTCCTACTGTACATGCGCGGTCCCACTAATAAGCTCATTTCTAATCCTGTCCATCGTTGTCACTCCCAATGAAAACGTCAACTGTCTATTGCTCTGCTACCTCCAGCTCCACCTCCTGTCTTTTAATCAATGCCACTGTCTATAAACCGTACAACATCTCAGGTCTCACCACAGTCCTATAAACTTTCCCTTTCACTCTGGCAGACACTCTATCACAAATCACTCCTGTCACTCTTCTCCACCCACTCCACCCTGCCTGCACTCTTTTTTTCACTTCTCTAACACACTCTCCATTAATTTGCACTGTTGACCCCAGGTACCTAAACTCCTCCACCTTCTCCACCTCTTCTCCCTGCAACCGCACCACTCCACTGCCCTCCCTCTCATTCACACACATGTACTCTGTCTTACTCCTACTGACCTGCTCCCTACTCTCACCACAAATCACAATATCATCCACAAACATCATGGTCCACAGAGACTCCTGTCCGAGCTTGTCCATCTAACTGTATCACCACTACAAACAGGAAAGGGCTCAGAGCCGATCCTTGTCATTCCTACTGCACACTTCAGTGCTGTCACACTGTCCTCATACATGTCCTGCACCACCCTCACATACTTCTCTGACACACCAGACTTCCTCATTCAATACCACAAATCCTATCTGCACCCTGTCGTATGCTTTCTCTAAATCTACAAACACACAATGCAACTCCTTCTGACATTCTCTATACTTCTCCATTAACATTCTTAAAGCAAATAATGCGTCTGTGATGCTCTTCCTCAGCATGAAACAATACTGTTGCTCACAGATGGTCACCTCCGCAGAAAATAGAAAGAAAACATTATTGTGGGTAAGAGCATAAAAAATGTATGGCAATTCTATTCTGAAACAATTATTTGTCTTATAAATCTGTCCCAGTGTGATCAAACTCTTGATGTCACCCAAATGAGGATGGGTTCCCCTTTTGAGTCTGGTTCCTCTCAAGGTTTCTTCCTCATAACATCTAAGGGCGTTTTTCCTTGCCACAGTCGCCATGGCTGCTCATCAGGGATAAATGCACACCATTCACCTTGACTGTTGATTTCTGTAAAGCTGCTTTGAGACAATGTCTGTTGTGAAAAGCGGTATACAAATAAACTTGACTTGACTTGTTGGACAATCAATTATCTCAATTTCTATGTCCTCGCCTCACATATTTAACAGAGTTTTACCATATCTCATGCGTTGGATGGCATGAAAGCTGAGAGTCTAACATTTTACATATTTCACGATTCACATATGAGTCGGTTCTCACGATTCACTAAAGAGCCGACTCATTTGTAGGCGACACATCACTATTCGTATCGCAACCCGGAAGTACATGTTGGCACCGCTTTTTGTTTGAGATGTTGTTGTGTTCTGGGTTAACATGACGAATGGAGGTAGGGATTCTCTAATGCTAATTAGTTTCTTTCCCCTGTCACCAAATTGCAGAGCAGAGTTTGTGAATAAGGTGTAATTTTAAGATATAACCGGTAATATCACTAAACCCCGAGGTTAAATATCTCATCTAGCTAACAGGGAGCAGGTTAGCGCCTGACAGTGAGGAAAACGCAGACAGAAGTTTCGTTTTCTGTGGGATTTCCTGAGTTTGTTCTCATGTGTGTGCGTGCAAAGCGGTTTTGTTCCGATTAGTTATTTGGTCGCTTTTTTTTGTTGCTACAGATGAATAAAATTTAGTTTAAAACTTAATAGTTTGTTTATGTAAAACGGCTACATGTTGTGTATTTGAGTGTCAATGGCCGGAGGAGGAAAAGTGTCCGAACCACTTCCTCACACTGCTGCTGCTGCTGGTGTTGATGTTGGTGATGAGACAGGCAGGCAGGCAGGCAGACAGACAGACAGACAGGCAGACAGACAGACAGGCAGGCAGGCAGACAGACAGGCAGGCAGACAGACAGGCAGGCAGACAGAGGCATACATACATGCATGCATGCATAGATAGATACAGTAGATAGATATATACAGTAGATAGATAGATAGATAGATAGATAGATAGATAGATAGATAGATAGCTAGCTAGATCGATCTTTATTAATTCCAGAGGGAAATTGTAATGTTATAGCAACCAGTTCACAGACATACAACAACAGTACAAGCTACAAGAATTTGGAATCACAATAAGGTGAAATACATTAAAGATCAAAATGAGAGAAGAAAATGTATTATTTAAATAAAATTAAAAAGGTATACATTGTATAAAATAGTGCATTCAGGTGGGAGGACAGCACACTAAAGGGCATTAACGAGGTAAACATGCTGCTGCAAAAATAACAGTGTTTCTGTTTTAGTTCACAGTTTTATTCTTCCTCTCCCCGAGCACGATTTACTGCTCCTCTAAACTGTATTATTAGAGTGACAAATTGTTATTGATGGCTATTTAATATGTTTTTACTTTGATTCAGTTTTAGTCCTTTGGACGATTGACCAAAAGCCTTCCATAGCAGTGATGTGATGACCATTATCTGCTCTTTCTGATCCAGTCGTCTACGTGTACATTTTAGTGGGTGAGTTTGCATAATTTGTGCAATCTTCATAATCCAATTGGAATTGTTTAGATTTGCTCTCTTCTTCACTACAGAACAAACACAAGACTGAATCCATGCTTTCTGATGAGCTTGATTCCAAACCTGAGGTACTGAAGCATGTCTTATTTTTGTTCCAACTCACATTTATGTACTATTTGAAAGCCACTCTTTGCCACTTTTTGACCAAATTTATGTTTTTTTATCTTTATAAAGCTGCTGGTTGAGTTTGTGCAGAACGCCTCCATACCCTTGGGTCAGGGTTTGGAGGAATCGGATTCCAAAACCCAGTGTCTAACACTTCTTCCCTCCTCCGATAATTCTTTATGCAGCCAGTTAGACCTTCCAGGTATGCAGTGGTAGATGTTTTTGCATTGTTTAGGGAGGACTGTCATGAATATCGTGAATATTTTCTTCCTTTATTTATTTTGTGTTGTGTATCAGAGCATAATGAAACCATGCCTTTGATTATGTATGGTTATGTATGTCTAGAGAGTGCCCTTAGCCATGCAACCTCCCCGTCACTGTCAGATTTTGGACCAGAACAAAGCCCCCTGGTAGTGCAGCTCCAGTCTCACTCTCCAGCACCGACCCCACCTGCAATTCTGCAAGACTTCCAGCAACCAGACAGCACCTCATATGTTCTTCTCAACCTTGCCAAAGGTATCATTACATGTAAACTTTTCTTAATATCTGTATAGTTTTCATTACACCAAACTAAATTGTTTGCACTAAGATTCCTAAATTGTGATGAGTGCACTGACATTATATTTATTTTAGTACTGTACATTTTGGTATAAGGCCTGATTCAGAGGATCCATATATTCCATATATATTATGAGAATGACTTTCTCCCTCTCTGTTATCACCTGCTTTGTGTAAAGGGCTGGCAGCCTCGACAGAGCCCCTGGTGTTTGTGCAGGATGACGTGGATGAGGCAGAAGAGGAAATTTCAGCAGGGGAGTGTACAGACGGAAGTGCGCCATGGTACCTGCGGGTGCAAGAGCTTGCCCACGACAGCCTGATTGCTGCCACTCGGGCCGAGCTGGCAAAGGAAGCCAGGGCTAGTAGCAACAGTAATATCTTATTTCTTCAGACATGTATTTTAGCCTTTTAATTCTGATTTACAATGGTGTTTTTATTTTGTGTAGTATTTCTTTGGTAGTATTTATCCTGTAATATCGTTTTTCACATACAACCAATCGTTATATACCCCTTGCGTTGTTTTTGACCAGGTGACCTGCTACTTAGCTGCCAGTCAGAGGTGCCCAAAAAGGAGACTCCACCACGAAATACTCGTGCATCTGCAGAGAAGATTCTCAGGTGTCCTTATGAGAACTGCCAACGGACTTTTACCTATCCTGCTCATCTGAAATACCATCTGAAAACACATCGGTAGGTGGAAAAAGGAGTCTCAGAGACCAAAAACAGGCAAAAAAACCAAAACATTTTCCCTTTAAGTCTAGGGTACAAGGCTTGCTTCTACAATTTTGCATTGTAGCTGTACAGATAATGAGAGTAAGAGAAGCTTACAGCTGCCAGTTCAGTATTTCCTTGTTAATTTTTTCTCAAATCTGACTTTTATGACATTGTAGGTTTATGTGAAATTGAAAGCTACACATTTGGCCCAGGATGTTTAAAAAAAAGTGCATGTGTTCTCACTGTAATAAATTACTATTATAATAGCTATTATTTGGCCAACAATCCAGGGCTTTGTTACCACTAATTACTTTTGAGCTTTAACTTGATGCCATTGAGTGTATAATACTGTGTGTGTGGCACTTCAGGAATGACCGCACTTTCCGCTGTGGCGCTGAAGGCTGTGGGAAGAGCTTTTATGTACTGCAGAGACTGCAGGTCCACATGAGGACACACAACGGTGAGAAGCCGTTCATCTGTAACGAGAAGAACTGCGGCAAGAAGTTTACCACAGCTGGTAACCTGAAGAATCACAAACGTACACATACTGGTAAGCATGTTCATTATAAACACCAAATTCTGAGACATGGCTTCTATAAAATGTGCTTTGTAAAAGTCAAAAGCTTTTATCAGTGATATTTATGAATCTGTGTTTAAACTCAAGTACATGAAATATGAGTCGGGGAAAAACAACAACAATTTGACCCAGCACTGGAACCGTATCATCTAATTTGATTAACAAAATTTTGTTAAAATGTATGGAGTAAAGCAAATTGCGACAATTTATAACGCCTTCTTTTACTTTCCTTCAATTAACCGGTCTGTGTTCATCTACCAGTCCAGATTACTGTTTCATCCCCTATAGATTTCATGTAAATTATTCATGGTTAGTGCAAAGTGTTCTACTTCAATCGATTCACTTTTTAACACATTTTATGTGCCGTTTTTTCCCCTCTTTCCATGTGTGTCAGGGGAGAAGCCCTTCCTCTGTGAAGTAGACAACTGTGGGCGTTGTTTTGCAGAGTACTCAAGTCTCCGTAAACACATGTTGGTTCACTCTGGTGAGTTTTTAATACAAACACGCACACAGGTGCACCGTGTTCTGTAAGTTAGTTGAATTTTTGATTGCATTTTGCTTTGAGATTTTTATTCTAGAATAGTTTCTCATATGATCTTCTAATGTACAGTAGGGCAAAAAAGTATTTAGTCAGTCACCAATTGTGCAAGTTCTCCCACTTAAAAAGACAAGAGAGGCCTGTAATTTTCATCATAGGTACACTTCAAATATGAGAGACAAAATGAGAAAAAAATCACATTGATTTTTAAACAATTTATTTGCAAATTATGGTGGAAAATAAGTATTTATTAAGTTAATTAATAAGTTAATTTAATACTTTGTTATATACCCTTTTTTGGCAATGACAGAGATCAAAGGTTTTCTGTAAGTCTCCACAAGGTTTTTACACACTGTTACTGGTAGTTTGGCCCACTCCTCCATGCAGCTCTCCTCTAGACCAGTGATATTTTGGGGCTGTTGCTGGGCAACACGGATTTTTAAGTCCCTCCAAAGATTTTCTATGGGGTTGAGATCTGGAGACTGGCTAGGCCACTCTAGGACCTTGAAATGTTTCTTATGAAGCCACTCCTTTGTTGCCCGGGCGGTGTGTTTGAGATCATTGTCATGCTGAAAGACCCAGCCATGTTTCATCTTCTATGCCTTTGCTGATGGAAGGAGGTTTTCACTCAAAATCTCACGATACATAGCCCCATTCATTCTTTTCTTTGTAGAAAAACAGCCCCAAAGCATGATGTTTCCACCCCCATGCTTCACAGTAGGCATGGTGTTCTTTGGATGCAACTCAGCATTCTTTCTCCTCCAAACACAACAAGTTGAGTTTGTACCAAAAAGTTATATTTTTATTTCATCTGACCATATGACATTCTCCCAATCCTCTTCTGGATCATCCAAATGCTCTCTAGCAAACTTACATTTACATTACATTTACATTACATTTACATTACATTTACATTACATTTACATTACATTTACATTACATTTACATTACATTTACATTACATTTACATTACATTTACATTACATTTACATTACATTTACATTACATTTACATTACATTTACATTACATTTACATTACATTTACATTACATTTACATTACATTTACATTACATTTACATTACATTTACATTACATTTACATTACATTTACATTACATTTACATTACATTTACATTACATTTACATTACATTTACATTACATTTACATTACATTTACATTACATTTACATTACATTTACATTACATTTACATTACATTTACATTACATTTACATTACATTTACATTACATTTACATTACATTTACATTACATTTACATTACATTTACATTACATTTACATTACATTTACATTACATTTACATTACATTTACATTACATTTACATTACATTTACATTACATTTACATTACATTTACATTACATTTACATTACATTTACATTACATTTACATTACATTTACATTACATTTACATTACATTTACATTACATTTACATTACATTTACATTACATTTACATTACATTTACATTACATTTACATTACATTTACATTACATTTACATTACATTTACATTACATTTACATTACATTTACATTACATTTACATTACATTTACATTACATTTACATTACATTTACATTACATTTACATTACATTTACATTACATTTACATTACATTTACATTACATTTACATTACATTTACATTACATTTACATTACATTTACATTACATTTACATTACATTTACATTACATTTACATTACATTTACATTACATTTACATTACATTTACATTACATTTACATTACATTTACATTACATTTACATTACATTTACATTACATTTACATTACATTTACATTACATTTACATTACATTTACATTACATTTACATTACATTTACATTACATTTACATTACATTTACATTACATTTACATTACATTTACATTACATTTACATTACATTTACATTACATTTACATTACATTTACATTACATTTACATTACATTTACATTACATTTACATTACATTTACATTACATTTACATTACATTTACATTACATTTACATTACATTTACATTACATTTACATTACATTTACATTACATTTACATTACATTTACATTACATTTACATTACATTTACATTACATTTACATTACATTTACATTACATTTACATTACATTTACATTACATTTACATTACATTTACATTACATTTACATTACATTTACATTACATTTACATTACATTTACATTACATTTACATTACATTTACATTACATTTACATTACATTTACATTACATTTACATTACATTTACATTACATTTACATTACATTTACATTACATTTACATTACATTTACATTACATTTACATTACATTTACATTACATTTACATTACATTTACATTACATTTACATTACATTTACATTACATTTACATTACATTTACATTACATTTACATTACATTTACATTACATTTACATTACATTTACATTACATTTACATTACATTTACATTACATTTACATTACATTTACATTACATTTACATTACATTTACATTACATTTACATTACATTTACATTACATTTACATTACATTTACATTACATTTACATTACATTTACATTACATTTACATTACATTTACATTACATTTACATTACATTTACATTACATTTACATTACATTTACATTACATTTACATTACATTTACATTACATTTACATTACATTTACATTACATTTACATTACATTTACATTACATTTACATTACATTTACATTACATTTACATTACATTTACATTACATTTACATTACATTTACATTATCATTTATTTTATTGCTATTTTACAGCTTTTAACAGTTTTCCCTCACAAGCATATTTATTTATTTATTTATTTATTTAAACAGATGAAGGCAAAAAAAAAAAAGAAAATCACTGCACCCAGCAAATGAACTGGTTAGAATTTGGAATTGACCAATCAGGGTCAAATATTGAATATCCTTCAATATGTTCCTTCCTGTTTGTGGTAAAGAGATGTTACTAACATGGTCACGTTCAGGACTTCAAGGCCTATTTTAATTTGGTTAGAGATGGTTAACTTTTATAAAAAAAATTTACTGGATGTTTTCCTAATTTAAGAATTGTTTTTGTATATAAATGAGTAAAAGGAAAGACTGGTCTTGGTAGTGGAGGCATCTCTCAGCTATGCCACTGGCATCACAGTCTATTTTGTTTCTCTTTTGATGTCAGTAATGTTTGTGTCCTTAAAAACTGCCTTTCTTGGCATTATGTTTTTTTTTTCAGGGCACAGCAGGTTTTTTTGTTTGCTGTAAAAGTATGTGGCTGCATTGAGTTACTGAGTTTAGCCATGTTTTTTTTTTCTAATCAGACTGAGATGGGGGTGAAGCGAAGGGGCGTTAGAAAAAGAAAAACAAACAAAAGAAATTGCAGATTTGAACACAAGCAGTTTTTGTCTGTTAAACCGGTTTTCCCAGCCACATAATACACTTTTGTCGAGGGCAAGGTTTAACAATTATTTTTGTCACGTTGCAGCTTTAATGCATGGCCAAGTTTGAGTTGCTGTCTTACCCGGCCTCTTACACACATTATTACACAGAATAAGCTATATACATGTTCTAGGTATTGCATTTCAATGCCTATTGGTTTCTTTTACTTTATGCACATTCCACAACTTCAACAAAGCATTTACAGATACTGCATGGCATCACAGAATTCTCATACATAAGGGGAAATTAATGCTTTTTAAGCAAAATGTAAATGATTACCTTTTTACTTTTTTTTGGTAGAGACACCGAGTAATTTTTTAAACCTTTAAAGAGACTACATATATATACACACACACACACACACACACACACACACACACAAACAAATAGCATATTGGTAGAAGTTTGCGGACCTGGTAATAAGTACGGTATGTGCTTTTTGAGAATCGCATTCCACATTTATTCCCAATTTGGCCTTATAACACCCTCCACTGTTCTGGGAAGATGATTTAGATATTGGACATAAAGTCAGGTACTGATGTAGGTGAGGAGACCTGGGGAAAGGTCTGTTGTCCCAATACTTTTGTCCATTGGGTGTTTTTCCATATACAGTGGTGTAAAAAAGTGTTTTTCCCCTTCCTGATTTCTTTTTTTTTTTTTTGCATGTTTGTCACACTTTATTGTTTCAGATCATCAAACTAATTTAAATATTAGTAAAAGATAAGTAAACACAACATGCAGTTATATAGATTTTCATATATACATAAAACCACGTAACCACTGAGTTAAACAAAAAAAAATAATAAACGGACGCCACCCCAAAAATTTACATTTTACTTCATTTTATAAATAATAATTATATTTTTATTAATAAACTTCATGATCTCAACATAAAACGCCATAAAAACAATTCCCTATAAGTTTTTTGGTCTATCGTGCTATACGTGAGAGACCGGGCAAATCAGCCACACTAATTGGTTATGTGGCAAATGCAATTCCGTGATAAACCGGGACTCGAGATTTGAACTCGAGATTTTGTGTGTGTGTGTGTGTGTGTGTGTGTGTGTGTGTGTGTGTGTGTGTGTGTGTGTGTGTATAATATATAATTTTTTTTTGTTTGTTTGTTTGTTTTGTATGTGTGTGTATGTATGTGTAGGTAGTTTATGTTCAGGGCCTTGAATCTGAGAAGCTGGAATTCCATATTAAATCTGATCTCACTACACGCGATACCTGCAATAATCTAATCTTCGGACTTGCCTTACGATTAATAACCTTGCTTTTGCATTATCAGGGGAGAAGCCCCATCAGTGCTCCATATGTGGGAAACTGTTCTCTCAGAGCGGCAGCAGAAACGTTCACATGAGGAAACGACACGGAGAGGACTCACTCGCACATGAAAGCAGAGAAACAGGTAATAAGATATGTGAGCAATATAATTACTATAAGAGTCTGTAGTCTTCATAGCAGTTACACCAGACTACGGCAGATATCTGCTCCACATATTTGCTGCACTTCGCTAATCTGCTTGAGTGCAGGTGAATTGCAGAAGAAGAAAAGAAATGTTAGGCTGGAGGTCTTTTCACTTTATCAGACGTGGTCCTGGGTTGTGATTGACAGGCGAGGCGCTGACTCATAGCAGCTTGCTAGAGGCTGATGGTGTCACCACTGACTCCATGGTAACTATGACGACTGTGGAGCCAGTTAATCTTCATCATGCGATGCTGAGGGCACAAGGTACGCCTTGTCCATCTGAATATACTTCGCCTTCTAGTAGTTTGATAAAATAACTATTACCTTTCAGCTTTTTCGTTTTGTATTGCAGGTCCTGCAGATCCCATAGTGGTTCTGTCTCCACCTCATGACTTGGTCAACATTACAGCTGGAGCGCACAGTTATGGGGAGGATGTGGTGGCATTGCTCTAGTAGTATTTGTAAATAAAATAATTATTGACAGTTGCATTCATGACATTATTTGGTGTAATCTGCTGCTTTATGGTCTAGAGAAAGAGAGTAAAAGCTGCACTTTGGTCACCTGTTTTTTTTAATGACTTTCAGCACATATAAGTAGAAACATCTACATGAAATGCAGTTTTTGTTATAGAAGGTAAAGCAAATGTTTTCTCTCCAGTTGTTACACGAGGCTAAATCAGTATAGACACAGCAGAGTAGATGCATTACTGGCTAGATACAAAAGTATGACCAGACAAGCATCGTCACAGGAAAATGCGTGTGGCATTTAGTGGTGCAAATGAATTCATGATGACTAAAGCCACTAGATGTTTCACAAAATGTTAAACGTTTGTGTGATGTTAGAAATTCACTGTGTAAAAAAAAAAAAAAAACTTGAAAGATTTTGATACACTTGTCATAACCTCTGCTGTAGCTACTTGACTGATATGGCTGTTGAATTGCTGGCCTGTCAAAGTTTTTCTTACAGTGCAAGTGCAGCTCTCTTCAGCGCAGAATCTTAATGTAGCCGTGTTCTTTTAGATGCAGCACAGAGATTCCACAATTTAACATTGTTAAGGAAACGGCAATATTTTTTATTAATGTCTAAATTAAATTTCCAAATGCAGCATTTTATTATAGCCCATAAACAGCAGTAAATATCACCTCCACTGGCAACAGATAGTAGTTTTTCAGATAAACATTTCAGTCTTACGGAATTAGGGCTGTAACTCGACAAGCTACTTGTGTGACAGGAAAGAAAAAAGTTTCGGAATTAAAAATGTGAGATAGACAATTTTTTTAAGAGGTCAAACACCAATGGTATGCACTTCTAATTCAGTCTATGTTGTCTATGGTAACCCATAGGTAAATCTGGTTAAAGGTTATAAGACTTTTGCACACTATTTGGATCATAAAGAACATCCTGGTCAGAGTTGGGCCCAATTTCATTGTATTCTGTTTTTAATATACAGTAATCCCCCGAAAAACCGTAATAAATGGACGCCATGCTTTTATGTATACAGTACTCTTCTGTATTAACATTACTTCATTTTAGAATGAATAATTATATTTTTATTAATAAATTTAAGTATTTCAACATAAAACTCCATAAAAACCAATTCTCTCTAAGTTTTTTTGGTCTGTCGTGCTATCCATGAGAGACTGGGAAAATCAGACAAACTAATCAGTTATGTGGCAAATGCAATTCCACGATAAAGCGGGAGCACGAGATACGAATTGCGGTAAAGCGGGAGATTACTGTATTCTAATACTATTCTGAATTTTGTTAAAACCTCTTGCTTTTTTAAATAATTGTGTACATCTTCACAGTAAACAGCAAAGTTTATCACCAGAATCCAAAAGGTTTTCCAATGAAGTCGTAAATGACTTAAGTGAAGCTGTATCTCAACAACAGATTTGTTTACCGACCCCGAACTTGGCTGATATCTTCACGTTCGGCAGCCACGCAAGATGAGTAGCAATCACCACCACCACAGGTCACTGCAGTAGTGGTGAGTTTATATTAGTTAGAACATATCTTTGTGTGTCTGGGATGTAAAATAAATCAACAAAAAAGCTGAATTTCCATGTGGCACATGTACTTACAGGTATGTAAACTGGTTTAAGCCCACCCTCACAAATGTTGACGTGATGTAAAGTTCTAAGATAGTGACGCCTCCCACATTTATTATAAAACCACTCAAAAGGCCCTACATCTAAAATCTCTGGTAGCTCAGTTGCCTGGATATTTGTGTTTAGGATCAAGTCTTGTGGCAGGGGTACAAAATGAAAGATAAACCCTCTTTTTAAAAGGTTGCTTAGTTGTGTAGGGCCTGTCTCTGAGCGTTATGGTTCGAGTCCTGTCTCTGGTTCTGTAAGTGTGGTAAGTAAGGTGCTTTTAATGAAAAATAAACCATCTATAAAAAGAAGCAAGAACATCAGCTCTAAAGGCTTAGTGGGTTAAATGTCTACACTTATTTCTGGTGTGAACCTCAGTTCAAGGCCTTTCCTGCTGAGCAGTGGGTGCTGGACTCAAGTGGAAGTCAGATTTGTCTAATCTGGGCTTCTGGAAGGTAAAAGAAGGGGATATGCTTTATATTTTACTATGCTAGAATATGCTAGAATTAAAAAAAAAAGACTGATTCCTTATTCCTTACCAAAGGCTCAAATCTATTACAGCTCAATCACAGCTTGGATTCGAACCTCTGATCACCGCTAGTACACACACACACACACACACACACAAAATCCTGCTCGGCTTTGACTTTACACACAAAGATAAGTGTCTTAAAAAAAAAGTCAAATGTATGACATTTATTGAGTTCTCAACACAGTCCCACGTGACAAAGCTGAAAAACACCAGTGGCAGATTACACTATTAAAGCGTGTACTACATGTGTAATCACATTTTTATTATTATTACCATTGTTTCAGATAAGTAACAGCATGCCAGCTGTAACAGCAATAATAGCACCTGTACATACAAGACCACTACAATTTCCTAAGGCTGAAGAAATGAAAATCTATAGGAGGTATGACAGGCCAGAATCGAGAATCATTAAAGAATATAATTTCATTTTGTCGAAAAAGTCTGCAAAAGTGAAAATACAAAAAAACCCTAAAATATACGATTCCTATATATGAAAAGGCACAAAAGCCTCACATAAAACTTTTATTGTTATTGTAGGAAGCAAAATTTAGCTACAATAGTCAGGTGACTCAGTAGACAGGATTCTTGGCTTTTCCTTAGACAATGCTAAAGTGTTGAAAGTAGCTGAGGGTTGCTCCCAAAGCCCAGCTGGCTTCCACATTGTGCAGCTTTTTTGTCAACTATTAATAAAAAAAAAAACACACACACAAAGGAACAAGTGATGAGTCGTTGGTGTTATATTATAAAAATGTAAAAATAACTAACATTGATAATAGAAATAACTTTGCTTTAACTATATTACGTGTCTGTCTGAAATCCTGAACAACACTTCTATTCTTTGTAACATTTAAATCATATTTCAAGAAAAGCATGTTTTAAATATTAGTCATTGTCTGTTAAATTGCAATGATATTGGCAACCTGGATTTCACTGAATGTTCCTGACATAACATTACCTCCAGGACAGTTTCCTCCTCAAAACCATAACCAGACTTTAGAAGACAGGTTATGTATGTAAGATCCATACACAGGAAGGGATAATCAGGATTATACATGGACACTTTGTTGCACACTATAAAAGAAACAAAAGAGAAAAGCATATATAAAAAAGCACTTGCATTTTTTTTAGAATGCTGAGGGGAAATATAAGTAACGTCTCTCAGGAGTGACTAATTGTTCAGACAGTTTTGTTACTGCTTAAATACAGCTGCTGCACTTCTCGGTGATTTCTTAACACTTATTATTTGATCTGAGCTGATCATGAGTTTTGCTTAGACAACGTTTGTATGCCAATTAAAATAGAAAATTAAAGTCAAATAAATAAAACACCATCTATGTAAAGATTTGTTTTGGCATCCTAATTCCTAGCCTTCATAGTTATTACTACACTATTCAGCAAGTCCCTTTTCAATTAGCTTTAATAGAAGTTGACTTTTAAAATGAACCATAGAACAATTTTTAAAACCCCCAACAGCAGTAAAATGAATTGAGACACCCTAATCGCTCACCCTCTTTAGCTCTTTTCCTGAAATCCCGGACCCGCACAGCCCCGCCATGTGCTTCATCTGTAACAGATGGATAAAAGCGTTCTCGCCGTTAGCGCTTGATGAGGTACTCAGGGGAACTCAAACTGCAAATTTTCATACAAATTGGCAATATAACCATGTTAAATGGAGTATGATGATCAAGACGTATAATATAAACATTTATTAGCCATTTCTATAATTTAGCAAAGAATTCAGCTAATACAGTTAATCGTTATTTTACAATTATTCACCTGGCAGATTTTGTATCTAACTGTACGGGCTAAAACACAGTAACTGTGAAAGGCTTTCTCAATGTGAAATGCTCAAAGTAGAGTCTTTAGCAGGGATAAACTCACAATTCATGTTGACATTGCTACTATTACTCCATTTAGCTGTACTCTTACTGCCTTAGTAAGCAGAGCTACCCTTCCCCCATTCTCCCCTATTTTCACCTGCCCCATTCACTGGAGATACACCTTCCCCAATCAACCCCTGCACCATTTACTGGAGTTAATCCTGCCCCATTCAACTGAGCTTCCATTGACTTATTAACCTGACCAAACTTTGCCCCATTCATCTCAGTTACCACTGCCCCATCTATCTAAACTGCCCAATAATTAAATTTCTGAAAATAATAAAAATGTATGGTGTTCCTTAAATGGGGAATGTCCTGTAACACAGTATAACTAAATATCTCACCAACAAGGCCGGCCTCAACAGCATGGTCAAAGTAGTAAGAGAAGGCATAGATCCAGCTGTCTTCCAGTTCTTCTGGCTCCTGTATGACACCTTTCACAACCTTGAACATTTCTTTGTAACAGCTCTTGTACCCAGTAGGACCTTGAACGTGAAGAGTAGGGCGACAGATCCTGGATTTCGTTATAAAATATCAGGGAGTATTTTTTGGGTATGATTTGAAATGAATGTGTTTTACCTCCTGGCTTTCCACTGACTTTGTAGATTAAACCTCCAAAGCTCATTTTCCCTTTGTAATTCTTAGGCAAGCAGGAGCTCTGGAAAACCTTCCCTTCTGGAGCTGGAACAATATTACAAAATAGTACAAATGGTACCCAATGGTCACTACCTCACATTGTCTCATCTACCGGTATAAAAACAGTGTATAAGCCCAAAGATCCCACTTCCCTGCTGCACCTTTTGAGCCCAAAGCACCGATAGCAGCAAGTTGAGCAGCTTTGATTCCATTCCCGGAATAACTACGAATGGCAGTGAAATAGACTTTATTAAAACCACATTATTTCATATTTTACAACATTTCCAGAAAGCAAGACAATTTTTTATGTAGTTACCTGTGGGTGTACAATTTATACGTTGTGTTAAATATACTGAATCTTGCGGTGTAATCGGCAGGAAATCTCTCAGTTGTTTTCTATGAATTAAAATGAAAGCGGTAATTGTTTACTTGAAGGAGGGAAAAACTCTTTTATACATTAGTTCAAACTAAGAATGAATGTTAAGATTTTTGGCAAAAAATGACCAATTGTTCTTTTAACTTGACTTAGCGAGTGGAAGTAGATCTCAAAGAATCCACTCACTTTATAGCATGTCACATTGATTTGATCATTCCAGTTAAAGATGCTTTCGGTGAAACTGGCACACCTTCTTACTTTTCATTTCCAACTGACATGTTTTCAGATTTTTTTATCAAAAGATATATTCCTGATCCTGAGTATCCACAAGATCCTGATCCACATGCTCCTAACTATCATGTACCATATTACTCAGACATTACTATACCTGTAGCAACTTTTTGAAACCTGAACACCAAAAGGTTAGTGAGCCAAAACGAATTGTTCTATAATAACATCTTGAACAACAAACTATGCATGAAGGCACACTCACTTTTGGAAGGAAGGTGATTTGAGTTGATCCTCCACCCAAATCCAAAATCCCTACTGACTTTTTTGTGTTGGGGAAAAGCTGACCTGAAAGAAAATGTACTTGATTCTTATTTAAAAAGTGAGGCATAATGTAATAAAAAGAAAAACTAATTACAGTTTCAAAGTAAAACACCATTTAATACAATAATAAAATAAAATACTTACTTCAAATGACATTTGTATTTTTTAGTTTTGAACTGGCCATTTTATTTTAGTGTTCAGAGAGTAGCATCCATTTATTTGATTCAATTATTTACTTCCAATCAGTAGCAACTAAATGGAAATTCACCCTACACTGGATGCCAGTCCACATCAAGGCACCATGAAAAACATGCACTTGTACCTTAATACATTTTAGCATAACCAGTCCTATGCATTCCAGTGCTCAAATTCAACCAACTGAGATACAATCAGCATTGATGGCTCAGTGGGTTAAATGTTTATACTTGTCTCTGGTGTGACGTAGGTCCCGATGAGCAGTAGATGCTGGACTTTAATGGAATTCAAGTCTATAAAGCTGAAGATTAATTAATTTTTTTAATTAATATAATTTAATGCTATCCATTCTGTGGCAAGTTTTATTCTAGCAAAATGGTGTCAAATCTTTTTAATTTGATTGTTCAGGTGTGGATTAATTTTATATTACATTATGGCACAAAGAGTCGTTCTAGCTGTAACAAGAACAGGTTTATATGATGCACTAATCCTAATACATTAGCGTTTCTGTAGTAACAGCTTACACAGAGGGACGTGCGTGGTGTACGCATCAGATGATCCAAGACTAAAGTGTTGTATAACAAAGCAGTTTTATGTTGGAAAATGATGATATTTATGGAAGGGGGGTCTCAAGTGTGTAAATGTGTAATGGTATGTAATGACGTAAAGGTTGCGGTGCACGTAAGAAATTCGTTTTTATTATTCTTATAATGTAAGTGATAATTTAGAAACACTAGCTAGCATTTTATGGCATCAATTTCATATATTATTTTTGTATAACAGCACAGTCGGAAGTGTGTTATTCCTATTTTTACATAAAATCTTTGTTGTATGTCACATTGATTTGATCATTCCAGTTAAAGATGCTTTCGGTGAAACTGGCACACCTTCTTACTTTTCATTTCCAACTGACATGTTTTCAGATTTTTTTATCAAAAGATATATTCCTGATCCTGAGTATCCACAAGATCCTGATCCACATGCTCCTAACTATCATGTGCCATATTACTCAGACATTACTATACCTGTAGCAACTTTTTGAAACTGGAACACCAAAAGGTTAGTGAGCCAAAACGAATTGTTCTATAATAACATCTTGAACAACAAACTATGCATGAAGGCACACTCACTTTTGGAAGGAAGGTGATTTGAGTTGATCCTCCACCCAAATCCAAAATCCCTACTGACTTTTTTGTGTTGGGGAAAAGCTGACCTGAAAGAAAATGTACTTGATTCTTATTTAAAAAGTGAGGCATAATGTAATAAAAAGAAAAACTAATTACAGTTTCAAAGTAAAACACCATTTAATACAATAATAAAATAAAATACTTACTTCAAATGACATTTGTATTTTTTAGTTTTGAACTGGCCATTTTATTTTAGTGTTCAGAGAGTAGCATCCATTTATTTGATTCAATTATTTACTTCCAATCAGTAGCAACTAAATGGAAATTCACCCTACACTGGATGCCAGTCCACATCAAGGCACCATGAAAAACATGCACTTGTACCTTAATACATTTTAGCATAACCAGTCCTATGCATTCCAGTGCTCAAATTCAACCAACTGAGATACAATCAGCATTGATGGCTCAGTGGGTTAAATGTTTATACTTGTCTCTGGTGTGACGTAGGTCCCGATGAGCAGTAGATGCTGGACTTTAATGGAATTCAAGTCTATAAAGCTGAAGATTAATTAATTTTTTTAATGAATATAATTTAATGCTATTCATTCTGTGGCAAGTTTTATTCTAGCAAAATGGTGTCAAATCTTTTTAATTTGATTGTTCAGGTGTGGATTAATTTTATATTACATTATGGCACAAAGAGTCGTTCTAGCTGTAACAAGAACAGGTTTATATGATGCACTAATCCTAATACATTAGCGTTTCTGTAGTAACAGCTTACACAGAGGGACGTGCGTGGTGTACGCATCAGATGATCCAAGACTAAAGTGTTGTATAACAAAGCAGTTTTATGTTGGAAAATGATGATATTTATGGAAGGGGGGTCTCAAGTGTGTAAATGTGTAATGGTATGTAATGACGTAAAGGTTGCGGTGCACGTAAGAAATTCGTTTTTATTATTCTTATAATGTAAGTGATAATTTAGAAACACTAGCTAGCATTTTATGGCATCAATTTCATATATTATTTTTGTATAACAGCACAGTCGGAAGTGTGTTATTCCCTATTTTTACATAAAATCTTTGTTGTATTTTGTCTCATTTGATGAAGATCAATGTGATATGTAAAAAATGGCCACTTTTGCTGCGATTGCTCTGAAGTTTGATTACAGTGAACAGTAAGGGTTTTGGAGTCTACAGAAAGAAAGCTACCTGTCAAAAAGTTTACAGTCACCCAGGCCAAAACTCCTGCAAAAAAAGAGGAAAGATGTTTCATGTTAATTTGTGCTTTAATTGTTATCTATATTTCACATCCTGCTACGAGAGAGATGAGTTGTTTACCTGACTTGCTTTACTTATTAAATCACACTATATGTCATCTGTGTAGATGTCATGTGTTCTGGCCACAGAAACCACAGCTTACTATGCCAGTTTACATAATAGCAGTGTTGCAACCAGACAATGTTCAATAACTTTAATAGTTATTTTCAAACTGCTCTCCAAACAATAATATACCGCAATTCAGATAATCCAAACCTGAGACATGTATTCATGACATCAATGCTGATGTTCAGGATTTATCCATGAGCAAAGCCTGTTGTAACAATTTAATTAGATGCTCAAGTTTGTTTTGCTGACAAAACCTTTCTAATCAGTCATCTACAACACACATTTAAACTCTAACAGCTAATCTGTTTGGGTCAAGTCAAGAAGCTTTTATTGTCATTTTAACCAGATATAGCTGACGCAGCACACAGTGAAACGAAATAACGTTCCTCTTGTGCAACCTGGTGTAAACAGTGCAGACAACACCAGACAGTGTGGGACAAATACACAAAACACAAAATAGCGCCGCCAGTAAACCTGTTGTATATTACACACTGCGGTGTGTAAAAGAGAAGTGAATACAGGAGTGAAGATTGTAAACAAAATGTTGTGCAAAGAGTTAACATACCTTCACTTGTTCCATCCATTATGCTTACACTATCAGCAGGCACATAGAATGGAGAGTCATCAAACACATCTTCAACCTGATAGAAAACACAGAGTACAAGATGGTGGAAAAAACACAGTCTCAGTCCCTTTTATTCAAAGTCAGAAGAACAGATAGAACCACAGTGCATTAACCGATAAGTACAGCACAGCGTTCCTTCTTTACCTCCTGTAAAAGAGCATGAGCTTTGTCAAGCGGCAGCATCCTCAGTCCTGCTGTAGCCTTCAGCATCACTGGGGTTCGTTCCCACTCCACACGAGGCACTGTGCTTTTCGCAACCTCCAGCAACTTCTTCACCGAGGCCCTGGCCTTCACACATACAGACACACAGACACACCTGATAGGTACTTTTTTTTTTTTTTTGGTAAAAGACGTTTATATTTATAAATAGGCTTTTCCACTACTAACGCAATCATTCCAGTCATTCCCCAAAACTCATATGCATGACGGCCGTTGCTCAGTGAAGGTCATCTATGAGTGACTCACATCTACCAACATCCTTACACCAGAAATAAACAGGACGGCAGTCACTTATGAACAGTCACTTATAGACTCACAAAAACACACCTACACGTTATAAGAAGTGAAGTACAGAAGCTGACTAATCTTTAGAGACTTGGGCTTCATAACTCACCATCACTTACAATAAATAAAATGATGTTAAATGTAAATGTGAAATGATCACAAATCACAACCTACAAAAAAGTGCGCTGCCTTTACTAGTCATGTTTTAATTAACTGTAAAATGCTGTGAGAAGTTTATTTGTTGCCAGTCAAAGGAGTTCATAAAGCCTATAAAGTAATACATATATATATATATATATATATATATATATATATATATATATATATGTGTGTGTGTGTGTGTGTGTGTGTGTGTGTGTGTGTGTGTGTGTGTGTGTGTGTGTGTGTGTGTGTGTGTGTGTGTGTATAAATAAATGTATTTTTCTGTTGTATACAATAACATTTGTTAATTCTGTTTTTAATGAATCTTTGCAAAATAATTTGAAAGAGCTGTAAAGAACAGTAAAACCAGAAAATCCCTAACTATACCAGATCAAGAAAACTACTGTTGCTTTAAAAATCAGCCACTGAGTAGCTGAAGAACAGACCAGGGAACCCAATATTACTATAAGAAATTGTGTACCTCAGGCCGAGAGTCATGCAACTGGCTTCAAATATATGTGGTGGTCTTGGAAAAACCAATTGAATACGAATACCGACAGAATAAAAAACTTGGGCTGTGACAAAATTAAGGTTCGTGTGTCTAAACCAGATTTAAAGATTTTAATAAAAACTCGAGCCTGCCTATGATTTTTTTTCCAGAGCTCACAACAAATGCATCTACAAATACAGGCTAAAAATAGTTAGACATTTTTTTTCATGCTCATATTTATTTATTTGTTTTTCACAATTGTATTTATTAGCTGTTAAATGAAATGCAACCGAATCAATTTATAGCCTTTGCTTTAGGCAGTCTGTTGGTGTCTTTCATTAAAATTTTAATCAAATCTTTAAATGATATTTACTCCTTTATTTCCAATTTTGTGGTAAACAGATTTTATTATGCTTTATACTACAGTATGGTTGATTACTTTCATTTCAATTGGTCAAAAGGTGTGCCTTATTTCTGCATAACAGTACAGGTATGATTTGGCTGTAATTGAAAAGGTTAATATTAATGCATGTATATTATTGTTTTTAACAGCTCGAACACAGTGACTTGTACAGCGGACACTCCGTGTAACTAATAATAAATGAACGCTCGGACTGCTGCTATAAAGCAGGTGAAGAGTGGAGTTAACTTGCAGATCCAAAATCCAAAAGATTAAATACATTAAACATTGACATTTTTGCCAAATTGGTGTGAAATAAACAGAACAATATACTTCAGACTGTGCTGTTTTACAAATATTTTTTTGTCGGGGAATTTTCCACTTTGTGCTGAATCACCCCACAGGTGTGTATTATTTTTGTGCGACAGCACACACTGCATTATTTCTTTTATAACTGCTTAAGACTGCAAAAGAAACATTTTGGTTCATTCACCTGAAACTTTCACTTCACTAACCTGACAGAGTAGAAAAAACAAGTCAACAAAGCTCATAACATCAAGGGTTTACTTACTTTTTCTGGCATGTCTGCATAGGCAGAGAGTCCAGGCTTCACAGACTGGAACATTTCATTATCTAAAATGGGAGTTGGTCTACAAAGCCAACAGAACAAAACAAACCATTAAAAAAACATATGACAGTTTAGAATTAATATTCTCTTACAGTCCAGCTAATATACAAAGAAAACTGATAAACTTCTCACTCGGCTTATTTTGAACGAAGGTGTAGATATGGATCCGTGTTCCAGTGCTCCCAGCATCACACATGATTCCATAGAAAATTTGGCTAGCGTTGGCACGATGAGTAACAGAGGGCAAAACCTTTTTAATGCCTGCCACAAGATCCAGTCCACTGCCCACATAGCCCTGGGACTCTGAAACCCTCACCAAGAGCCATAGAAGGAGCAATTGAAGCACACGAGACATGCTCGCCAAAATCCTTCAGCAAACTCTCTTTCTAGGGAAGCTTTTAGAAAGAAAATAGAGCAGTCAAGCACACGGGGTATAATGCTGCTTATAGAAGAACACAAAGTCACGCCCACAAAGGTGTCACTGAGTATTATGTAATCAAACACAGAAACACACAGAGCATCTCTACTAAGAATTTAGTTTAGTAGAGCAATGGTTAATTGGTGAAACATTTAATTGACTGATTTAAAACTAATTTAGGTTAGACATCTGACAATTTAACATTAGGGCTCTAACAAATAGCAAAAATACAAGATGACGACCATTGAGTTCTGAAAAATAATTCATTTTGTGTTTTTTAATTTACCAAACAGTATGTGTTAGGAAGTTTTACTATCTGGCTCGAAGGATCAAATGTTAGGAAGTTTACTATCTGGCTCGAAGGACCAAATGTGAGGAAGGATCGCTATCTGGCTCAGTGTTCTGGCCTTTTTAGCACTCAGTCGAAGGTGATACACTGTGATGTCACAGAGGTAACTTATCATGAATGGTAAACTGTGAATCTTCCTCTAACGGTGAAGCGTGAAAATACAACTGAAGGGGAATGCTTTCCTACACTGTTAGAAAAGTCACACTTTATGAACAAAAGCATTTGGACACCACACTTTCCAGCCATTCTGTTTGTGGTTCTTAACTAAACTGTTACCACAAACACAATTGTATAGGATGTCTTTGGGTGCGGTAGCATTAAAATTTCCCTTAACTTGAACTAGCAGACAAACTTATTTCAGCATGGCAATGCCCCAATGCACAAAGTGAGCTGCATGAGGATATGGTTTACATGGTTTGGATCCTGCTATAGAGACTCAATCCTATTAAACACCTTTGGAATGAATTGGAATGCTGACTGAATCGCAGGTCTCCTCACCCTACATCAATACATGACTTTATTAATGTCCTTGTGGATGAATGAGCACAAATCTCCACAACCACAATACAAAATCTGGTGCAATATCTCTCCAGAAGAGTAGAGGTTATTAGAACAGCAAATGGGGACTGAACGTGGAAAGAGATGTTCAAAAAGCACATATGAATCTTAGTCAGGTGTCCACAAACTATAGTGTATAAACCATTGAGTATAACCAACAAACATGATTTTATTGCCAATTACATTTTATTTAACATTCAAAAAAAGTGGGTTTTTCCTGAAGAGGAACAACTCTGATGTGGAATGAAGGGACAAACTGAATCATACTAATAGACACATCAACTTCCTTTATTATATTTTTAACTGGTAAAAAAACAGTCTGCATCATTTTTTTCATACATTTATTTTATTGCTTTATAACTTTCAAAAGTATGACATTATTTATCCAGCTAACTTGTTTGAAGCAAGTTAAACCGGGTAATGACTATAAAATTAATTAATGACAGATACAGTAAAGATTTTAAACATTATGTACAACTTTAAGATTCATTCTGATTTATGAATAATGAGGGACATGCCCTTAACGCATAGCTGTGTTTCTAGTGTGTTTACTGGTAAGAAGGAACTGTTTGTTACTTTGCATTTGAAGTAGTTTTATTTTTCAGAGAGAGATGATGATGATGATGATGCTACTAATGGAATTCAATTCAATTCAATTCTATTCTATTCTATATATTGATGAGATAACCCTGTGCATATGAAGAAGTGGGAAAAGTGAATACTTCACTGTGTTTTTGTGCACTTACCCGTGTGTAATCCTCATAATCTGTGAAACAATGATGTAGACATGTGCACTTGACTTGACCCCGAGATGTCCCGGGCATGGCGTCTCGCGTCTCCCGGCTCGCGCAGCATTTCCGGTTTAATTTGCAAACACTTAAGACACAAACTATCGACACGGAAACTCTCCTAAGAAGTGTGTATCGCACTGGTTGACAAGAACTCGATCCAAACTGGATTATATGTCATCCGAAACCATGAACAAGGAGTGGTTTATAAATGTCGTGTTGTATTACACTGACCAAAACATCATGGGTCTGTGTACTGCAGTTTATTGACTATAAACATTATCAAGCGCAACTATGACATGGAGAGCTCGGGCATCATTACAAGCCGCTCTTTTCTAATATACGACACGTTGCCGTCTACAATCCCGGTAATAAGATAGAAGTGGCTGACTCCGTGTGTTCGTGGATAATTTTAGCGCCACAGACACACAAAACCGACACCGAAAACTCCGCCCACTCATCGCTTTGATTGACAGTTACAGCTGAACGCGATAACAAGCGTAACCCCGCCCACTCATCCAGCCCAATCTACTGTAATCATTCCTTATTTCGGTTATTATATATTATTGGTTTACTATGAACACATGTTTACCTTACTAATGGATGGTGTTTTGTAATTTCAATAAAAAAATAACGATTTGATAAACAACAACGAATAAGTCGACGAAAACATGGCGTCTAAAAAAACCCAATGGACTTATGGGAAATGATGTTCACGAGTCATGTCAATTCAAATAGGCTTTTATTGTCATTCCAACTATATACAGAACAGCACACAGTGCAATGGAGCTTTTACATAAAACAACATAAATTAACACAAAGTAACAAAACACAAAACTATACACAACTAATGGGGTTGCAAAATGAACAACAGGAGACACTGAGACACTGCACCAGTAGTGGTGTCTTAGTGTAAATGTATTTATATTGTACATGTAAACGTGTAAACGTGTGTGTGAGTCCCGTCCCTTCCTGCTGAGGGTTATAAAATATTCTTCCTTTCTCCTGTCTTCTCCTGTTCCCTTCTCCCTCTTCAAAAAAAAAAAATAAAAAAAAAAATAAATAAATAAATAAATAAATAAATATCAGTTTTTGCTTGTAGTGTATCATCGTTTATATCCAGTAAATGTTTTATCTTGGTCAGGGTCATGGTAGATACAGATACATTTCCCAAGAACACTTGCTGAATAGAGGAAATAACAACACCCTGGTTGGATGAACTGTAGCACCCGAGAGACAACAGAGTAAAAGTGTGTGGTGCTCAGGATCAACAGATTTATCCAGCCAGGGTGTATTTATTCCTTTTATTTGCTCCCGGATTCAAACCTAAGGGTAATTTAGCAAAGCCAGTCCACCTATTGACAATTTTTATTTGTTCAAAAAAAAAAAAAAAAAAAGAATTGTGAGGAACCTTGGAGCTGTGAGGTACCAAAGCTTCTTCCTGAGCTACAGTGCTGCCCTGGTCTATGGTCTTAATATTTATTTGTACTATGCCACTACTAGGTTGGCTGTCTGAATCCAGTATCCTCCTTGAAGACTTTATCCAATACAACTATGTCAGATAATAATACAAATGAAAATGTTTGAAAACTATTTAAATGATATATGTATATTTTCTTAAAGAGAGATGAGACTCATTCATCCAATGCATTCACAGACAGGTTACAATTGCACAGTATAATCACTGATATATTAGATTTATGTAAAGCAAATTAAATAGGATACAAGTGTGCAGCTGAGGGTTATTAGTGTTACACACTCTAATTCCTTGAACCTTTAATGGTTTGCATAAAAAGAGGGTTCATGAGATTTGCTTTATGTCAATGTCACATTACATTACATATTCATAATGTTAATAACAATTATATTTTACAAAGTGAAAAGGAATCTGCTTAAAGTCCCATGCATTACAAAGGTTCTTACTTGACTTTGGCTAATGGACCTCAGGGGGGATGTAAGTTGAATAATTTTGGTTAAAGGGCTTCAGCTAACAAAAATAATTGGAAGCCCTGGCCTACACAGTTCCCAGACCTAAGAACACGATATTTTCAGCAGCAACTGTAATTAATATTAAAAGAAATAAATCCATAAATCACTTTGATTAATCCTCATCCCAAAGCTGCCCATAGTTGTCCAAACACATAACATGTTAATGAATATACAAAAGTTAATCAAAAGAGCCATATATGCATTTTATCCTACATTAACATTATATAATCATTAAATAACTCTGATCCTTTTCAGAAGTGATGATTTGTCTAACAGTTCATTTCACGCTCAGAGGTCTAGTAATTGCTCAGTCGTTTCAGTCACAAAATTAATGAAATAGATTCATCAAGATAAGATATGTATACACCAAATGTCTTGTACAAGACCTGCAAACTGGTACCCTCAGGTCCATAAATATGATTAATTTATGCCTATATGGATCATTAGAGATTAACTGCTTTTCCTGATTTGAAGAGCTGTCTGCAAAACTATATTTATAAAGAATTATCTAAATTACACACCAATACAGTATAATACAGACATTGTCTCTGTAAGTGGCTCTATAAGAGTTTCATGGTTGACATAGTAACACTATGTATGAAAAGATAGCATGTGATGTAATGCTCTTGATGTAAAACAGAAGGTAAACAAAAAACAACATAAATGGACACTTCTAGTGCCTCTATCATTGTAATATGAATCTAGCATCAATCTAAGGACTAATTTAAACTCTTGTGATCACTATAGACTGAGCATTTTTGCTATAAAATCTGGTGTGAAATGAGACGAGGATCTAGAATAGGATATGCAACCATCTTTCAACAGCTATAATTTCAAGCATAAAAAAACACTAGGGGTTCAGATATCGCTTAGCATATATTTTACTTTACCACTCAGATGATGCTGAGTACCTAATTACCAGCCATTTCCAAGCTGTAATTTGCTAAATGCTGTAATTATTTGAAAACCCAATCTAAAATGTATCATATTAAATCATATTAATGCATGTTTATGTATGTATGATTAACTTAACAGTGTGTTAACTTAATAGTATAAACATATTTGGCTTCTTGTCCATAAAATACACACAATGTCATATATTAAATGCGCTATACAACCTTTCTTGTTCAATATACAGTATATTTAGTTCATAATTTTAAATCAAAAACAGATTGTGAGAATCAGGACACAAGCAAAAAAGGGGGATATAAAACTTGTGATACAAACAACGACCATAATCATTAAATGACATTTCACATTTTTGTTTCTATCAGGATCCATGATACATTCATTTATTCTTAGAATCTGCCTGGACGGGGTTACTGTTTATAGTTTGATTGTATTTTAAGAAACAGAACAAAATTTGTAAAACAAACAAAACTATATTGTGGACAAGTGCAAAAGAAAAAAGCAAAGCAAAGCAAAAAAAAAAAAAAAACGATAAAAAAACATGTTGAGAATTATTATCTTTCTCTGGATTTTTCTCTGCATGTTTTCTAGTATGTCCATTGACCTAGTGTTGTAAGGTTCATAAACACTCAAGCAAATAAACCACACAGATAATAAACTGCAGGCAAATAATAATAATAATAATAATAATAATAATAATAATAATAATAATAATAATAATGGTAGTAGTAACAACAACAACAACAACAACAATAATAATAGTAATAATAATAATAGAAGTAACAACAACAACAACAACAACAATAATAATAATAATAGTAACAACACCAACACCACCACCAACAACAACAACAACAACAACAACAATAATAATAATAATAATAATAATAATAATAATAATAATGCATTCATGCATATACTGTAATTATGAAGGTAATTTCAGTTTATATGATGGATTCTCTGCTCTATAGATTCACTAAAAGCTGCACTGAGATCTGATCTGGTCTGATCTGGCTGACTGATGCTGATTGATGCAGCTAACGTCACTTCGACGCCTAATGACTTGATTATATTAATTTAGAATTCATTTAGAAGATCTATATAAATATAAACTAAACCTTGTTTTTAATTCCCTAAAATCAATAACTACCTATAAATGTGGGTTAGATGAATCGGACCACAGGCTGTCGGGCATGTGATGCATGAAGGCAATTAAAGCGCGAGCGCAACATGACTCCACAACACAGCTAGGTGGGGGGGAGTGCTGTTACTTCCGCTGATGGACAATACTTTATGAAAAAGCATGCACAGTCTAGGGTTTTATTATATTATTTCAGAATTATTGTAGCATTACTCAAGTCATACCGCTAATAATGTCTCTCTCTCTCTCTCTCTCTCTCTCTCTCTCTCTCTCACAGGCACGCAATACTTTTCATTGGACGAAGTGTTGCCATGGCAACACGACAAACCTCAACCAAAAAAGAAATGGCGTTCCTTCAGTGGAGCTGCCAGGACGTGGCAAAGTGGATAGAATCCATCGGATTTCCCCAATACACGGTAAAAATCTAGCAAATGGTCCCTGCTCTATTTTATAAACGTCTCATCCAGAGAATTGTGAATATTGCTGAAGACATTGACTAGTCTAGACCTATAGTCTAGCTCCTGAAAATACAATAAGGGTCTATACTGAGCAGAGACGCAACCTAGGCCTGTAAGATGCTATAAAATAGATTTTTACCAAAGAGTTAGTGAAGATATTTTACATTTTCTATGGACTATATTATAAAATTAATCTACAGTATGGTAAGTCTATTGTGATTTTCAAAGGCCATAGCTTTGTGTTTCGAGTCTGAGCTTCTAAGCTTTAGAAGTCAAGTCAAGAAGCTTTTTTTGTCATTTCAACTATAATAACGCTTTGTCATCAATACCCACTTGTGCTTTGCCAGCATCACATGGAAAACAGGCTTTATATTTTCTTAAAACATCAGCAGTGTGTTTTTTCTTTTACCAATTGAATACACTGAAAAACAAAGACATTGCATTACAAGGCAAACATCTTAAATACACGGGTTGGCTACGGATGAGCACATAAATACGCTCCTTATTACTTTGAGAATGAGCCTTACATTTGATGAATTGAAGCAATAACCTATATAAGACCATGTTTTTATATTGTAATGTAATTATGTACATAATTGCTCACAGGCATGTTTTACTGAGAACTTCATCACAGGGAGAAAGCTGATTTACGTAAACTGCTGTAATTTGCCACGATTAGGAATCACAGACTTCAGACACATGCAGGTAAGAATGCAGCATCTACCACAACATGCAAATTATAAGCCTAAAACATCGATCCAGAAAAAAAAAATCACATTTATGTTTTTATAAGGATGCAAGTGATGTTACTTGGAAAATAATTAAATAAATGAAGTTAGGAAAAAAGACCACACATAAAGCTCCAAATTCTTCATATTTCCCTTCTTAAATAATTCCCATCTGTATGTTTCCGTACTTATTATTAGGTTAATGTGCCTAATGCCCTGTTTCCTCTCTACTATTCGTCAAATCATGCCCAGGGGGAGCTTGAATATCTGGCACAAATCTGCCCAGAATCACCTGAAGTTCTCAGCGTTCTCCCCACATACAGAATTACAAGCAATTTTCCACTTTTTTTCCACTCACTCTATATGACATGTCAGTTAGTTGAGGACAAGGTCTGCTCTGGCTAAATGAAAGTGTACTTGTCATTAGTAATAAAACAGCCCACCACATTCATCACACTGTGATGAAGCATGCTGGGTCGGCTGACTTGAAAATTAAATCTTTTGAAGATCACTGGTGCATTTAAAAGTCAAACTCAAACATGTGCCACACTTCATTAGTCTTGTTAGAACTATTACACGAGTAATCGTGATAAATACTTCAGAGTTTAATGATATCCTTGTGTAAGGTATATTTGTGCCCAGTTAAATGGTGGTATATCAGCTGTACATGACAGACTATGGAAATAAATGAAAAGCCTGTAGAAGAACTATAAGATTTAAAAGGAAAATGGAGATCAGTTACAGCTTTGTTTCTTTTGCAGGAGATCTCAGCACATGTCCGGGTGCTACTTGGCATTACTGAGCCATTGTGGAGTCGCAGTATTGTAGATCCTCCACGAGATGATATGGGGATGTATTTGGAAGTCAAAAGCAGGACTGGAAAAAAGCTGATTCCCTTACCTATGCGGAATTCCTCAATAACAGGAAGAAGTAGAAAGCAAGATTATAGTATAAGCAACTTATGAAGTTCAATAAAGCAAAAGCCCAAAGACATTAAAGCTTTACTTTTAATTCTAATTAGCTTTACAGATTTGCCTAAGTAGCTTTATTACATTTACTGTTTCACAAACAACTTGGCTCTGTCTTTATAATTTAAGCATTCTTTGTCTTAAGTGTTTTACACTGCTATTTAGTGGAAGCTTTTTTAATGGAAGCTATTTAAAGTTAAATTTGGACTGTAGTGAACTTGGGCTCATTTGGCCTAATCCTTTTTCATTATTGTAGTAGTTATTAAACTGAAATACATACTGTGTCATTGGGAATAATTCTTCATCCACCAGTGGATAAAAATGTATAGGTTCCTAGGAATGCACCTATATGATAATGATTGGCTTTGACATTTATTAGTGTCGGTCAATACTGGTATGAAACCACTGCAATGGCATTTGATTGGAAACATTTTCCAAGATTCAGCAACCCATTTTTATGGCAGGAGTGTACATTATGTTGACCACATATCACAGAACTTGTTCAGAGATGCAGGATAGAACCCGTTTTGAAGCACATTAGCATTCTACAAACACTGTTAGCCAACATTTAAACCACCTGCCTAATATTGTGCAGGTTCCTCCTTGTGCCATCAAAACAGCCCTGACCTATCGAGAAAATGAACTTCCAAAAACCTTTGAAGGTGTTCTGTGTTGTGCACAAAAACATCAATGGCAGATTTTTAAAGTATTGCAAGTTGTAACTTTTTTGTTCAACACGTCCCAAAGATGCTTGATTGAAATGAAATCTGTGGAATTTAGAGACCTATTCAACAACTTGAACTTCACATATTTCAAACCATTCCTTTAACATTTTTTGGAGTATGACAGGGTAGAGTATCCTGCAAAAAAAGGGCTGACTGCCATTACAGAATATGTTTGGGTAGGTGGTACGTCTCAAAGAAAGTTCTACACGAATGCCAGGACCCAAGGCTTTCTAGCAGAACATTTGCCCACACACTGTCTCCACTCCTTCCTTCTTCCCTCTTGCCATAGTTCATTCCGGTGTATTCTCCTCCCCATGCGATGCACATGCACCTAGCCTTCAACATGATATAAAAGAAAACATGCTTCAACAGACCAGGCCACCTTCTTCCACTACTTGGTTTCACTTCTGATGCTCATATACCTATTTTGTTTATAAACAGTGGTCAGCATTGACCCCTGACCCTGTCAACGGTTCACCAGTTTTTCCACCATTTTCCGAACCTCACAACTTGGGCCATGTTGAAGTGTCTCAAATCCTTACACTTGCTCATTTTTTTTCCTGCTTTCAACACATGAACTTCGAGAACAGACTGTTCACTTGCTGCCTACTATATCTTACCCAATGACAGGAGGCATAATAACAAGATAATGTTATTCATGGCACCTGTCAGTGGTTTTATTGTTATGGCTGATGTTTTGCAACATAAACTGGCAGAAGGACAGGATGGTTCTGATGACACCAGTGGATCTCTACTGTTTATCGTTGGATGCTTTTATTTAAAGAAGGCTTTTATGATCATTTAGTAAAGACGAAGATTGTATTAATCATCTTGTGTGTGTGTGTGTGTGTGTGTGTGTGTGTGTGTGTGTGTGTGTCTAATATAAGTTTGCTTCGAGTCGAACGTTAATAAATACATAAGGCGATTCAGATTCATTAATATTGTCATTAACCTGCTTAATGCATGGATTAAGAGCCTGATAGTGACATTAATCTGTTCTCAGTGCAGTTGATTCAGCTCAGCTAAATATTCTTAAGTGGTCCCATTAGTGTTAAGACCTATAGAGGATACATGACTAATGACATGACCTCCTGTAAAGCTGCTCAGCAATATTGTGGATTAGCCACACTGCCGACAGCAACAATTAACAGGGGTGGGGGGAGAAACATCTTCTCCAGCACGGATTTGTCGGAGATCTCCAGTGTGAAGCCGCTCACGTCCAGCTGCGGCTTGCGTTGCGCCGTCATCATGTCAGAGAGCGGCGGCGCGCGGAGAACACAGCGGATGTGACACCTGCTCCGCCGCTCCACACTTACACTACCGGAGGCCATATTTGGGGCGGGTAAAGCCAAGACAGTCGGAAAACATCTGGGCCGACCTGCTGAGTCGCGATCCGAGTTCAACAGTCTGCGGCCATTGAGACGGGTTTTCTCGGCTGAAGCGGCGCGCGTGCAGCCGTAATGCGGACACGCGCGGAGAGAGAGAGACGCGAAGAAGCATCGCGCGCAAGTGAGGCTCGCGCAGCAGAGGCTCCTCGTAGCTGGACGTCTGTTACTCCGGTGGACATGGGATCCCGTTCGTATTGTTTTATTTAGGCGTCGTTCTCCGCTCGGCTATTTCGGTCAACCCTAAAGGAGCGGTCCTCAGAGAGACTGGGCGATCATGCTGTATCGGGGGGAATAACAGGATTCGGTAGGGAAGAGGGGCGGTGTGCCGCACGAAGCCAAAGCCTCATATCTACACAAGGTAATTCTTTTAGAAAAGGCGTTGCACCCGGGCGCTTTCCTTCTGCACGCCGCTTCCATTGCGCTAATAAGAAAACGCAAAGGAAACTTGCATATTTATTTATTTATTTGACCAGGGATGGTCGATTGTTTGAAATCGGATCTAAAGAAGATTCCAGCCTGGTAGTGTAGATAGTACATTGCAAGGTCACAGAATTCCTGCAATCGCAGCTGAAATCTAGGATTGCTTTGCAAAGTCGTTTTCCTACCCGACAATAATCGTCTTGTAGCCTCATTGTGAATGCATTAGCTATGTGGTAACCAATTATGCATGGCTTCCAACCTAACCTTGGTGTTCCTCTACCTTCTTAATACACTACGGCACTGATCATCATTAAGGCATCCTATTGTTTTTTCTGTGCGTATTTCTTTCCATTTGTTATGTAGCAAATGAAGATATGCATCTATTCTTATACACGAACTTAGTCATGCTATAACAATCCTTAAGGCTCATATCGACCTTCTAAACTGCTGTCTTATCAACCATTAGTGGGTTTATAAACTATAAGGGGGAATAATGAAGGCTGGAGAATCAGGTCTTGCTCACGTGAGAGACCATGGCTGTGAGAGAGACGAAACTCCCTCAGAAAGATGAGAGCAAGATACTACCCTGATTTCACTTCAGCTCTCCAGTTACATGGGTCATATCAGCAGTAAGATCTCATTTAAGATTGCATTAGACCTAGCTGATTATGGTGATGTCATCTGCATGTGGGTCATCTTAATTTACAGGGTGTTTGAATGAATTACCTGTCGTTCATTGTAAAATAGGCTGAAATACAATTTATCTGATTGTATAGGTGCAGCAAAAAAAAAAGCAGTGAAACTAACAGGGAGCGATAAATACATGGGCTGGCGATTTTACTGACCTGATTTTAGTGACAGGGATAGTGTGCAAGTAGTCACCACTGCTCCATTAGCGGTATCCGTCCGCTGCCTGAGCGACCAGACAAGTCATGGAAATGGCTTTTAAGCATGAAGCTGGGCAGACATGTTTCTGTCACTGAACACACAAGCCGCTAGCTTGTAGGTGGGTGTAGTAGGTCAATACACAATAATATTCTCACATTTAGAATATCCAGCTGGATCCTTGATATTTTTTTTGGTTTATAGATAAGTACACAATAAATGAAAGTGAAAAATAATAAATTTGCAGCCCTAATCCAAATCATCTGACTACTGCAGCCTTAAATCTGATCCCAGATGACCCTGGTACACACACAATATGGTGCAGGGCAGATGCTGTCTAAAAGGTGGGCCAGAAAGTAAGATATAAAACCCTTGATTTATGAGTATTTTTAGAAGCAGGGGTTGGATATATCAGGTATTGTCGGCAATCCGACGTTGTGTTGATAATCTGCAAAGTGTGGTGTATATTTGGCAGATATTTCCCCATCTCCTTTTCATTTTCTCTGTTCTCTTTCTGGGTATTCATCCCTTGTGAAAAGCACTTATGTTTAATTTAAAAGATGCATTTAAGATGCTGTCCTTTTTACATTTGATGTCTTTCTCCTGAATGAAAAAAAAAAAAATCTGTGCTCTGAGCAAGTCGATGCAGTGTTTCAGTGGGGGGTAATAGCAGCTCCACTTCAGCCCAGCAAGCAGACAGAAGCTCTGCCAGCTAAAGCAGCCAGCTGGTTGGCCTGCAGTACCAGCGGCAGTTGGTTAATAAAATGGCATAATGTGAAGGGCATTTGACATGCTAAAACAGTGTTAATAGTCAGCTCATTGAGCAATTACATCACAACTCAGTTCATGTGAACTGTAATATTTATTACAGGTCACATAATGTAGCAAAATGTCACATGTATTCGAGGGAATGCAAAGTAGTAGCTCTTTAGCTGAAACAGAACGGTTTAAACAGTGGCTTGTAGAGGACATTTTATCATACAAAATCTTTTTTTTAGTCTTAATCAGAATAGTTCTGCTTTGTGACTGATTTTACAGATTAATAGCTACAATGTGATCTGATATGTCCCTGTTTTTCTTCGATAGCACATCAAGGAAATCCGAATTGAAAGAAAATGTATACAGCAATAGTGTTGAAACTACTAAAGCTACTAAACGCACTCTGTATGTTTTACTATGGTACCTAAGAAGAGATAATATACCTTTATAATGCACGTGTTCTACCATGGGCTTGTAAACAGTCCATAATTTTTACCATTCATAATTTTAAGTTGTATTAAATATTATATCCTTGTCAAGGTTATATCCTTGGCAAGAGTAATTAAATATATACTTTATACCTCCTCACATTTGTATTGTCAGAAACTTGAGCAGCAGTAAAGCACTATGGAAAATCAATACGAGCAGAGCCATGTCTCTCTCATGATGTGGCATCTCTGCTGATCCCTTCTCTTTGTCTTCAAATGATCTTTGGAGACATAAGCCTAATTCCAGTGAGTAACTGGATGGCCAGAGAAGTCTTTCATCCATTAATATACAAAGATGAAAGGCTAAGCATTATCATACCAAAAACCTGAATCAGTGCAGTAGGGGTTTCAGTTTATCTGCCCCTGGCCCACTTTTGTGTATTTCCTTGTGTATTTCTTGTGTAATTTTTGACACTAATTATTTATAAGAAGAATATTTAGCTGTAGTACATTCTTAATCATAGCTTGAGCTCAGTTATAAGATAATAGGAAATGTTTTGTACCTCAGAATTATACTGTATGTATTGTTATGCAATGTTTTGGCTACTATACAGACCTGAATTACTCTGGTTAATTTGTCTTCACAGGGGTGGCATTATAACTGCAAAACCAGATGGAGACCCTAATTGTTTATTTGATGGTCATGATTATGGCAGTAAAAGCCCAGAAGATCCAAATATGTCCCAAACGTTGCATTTGTCAAGTTTTGCCTCCCAACCTAGCCACGTTATGTGACAAAAAGGGGTTGCTTTTTGTTCCCCCAGACATTGACAGACACACAGTTGAACTGCGACTTGGTGACAACTTTATCACAACTGTCAAACGGAAGGACTTTGCTAACATGACCAAGCTTGTAGACTTGACACTCTCCAGAAATACAATAGGCTCTATCACACCTCACGCTTTCAATGATCTGGAGAACTTGCGTGCCCTCCACTTGGACAGCAACCGTCTGACACGAATCACAAACGACACATTTAGTGGCATGTCCAAGCTCCATCATCTTATTCTGAACAACAACCAGCTCACGTATATTCATATAGGAGCCTTTAACGACCTTTTGGCCCTCGAAGAGCTTGATCTCTCCTACAACAATCTAGAGAGTGCCCCATGGGTAGCCATCCAGCACATGACTAGCCTGCACACATTAAGTCTGGACCACAACATGATAGACTATATACCTGAGGGGACATTTTCAGGCCTCATGAAACTCAAACGTCTGGATGTCACTTCCAACAAGCTTCAGAAGCTTCCACCTGATCCAGTCTTCCAGCGTGCAGGTGTTCTGGCCACATCTGGTGTTCTGGGTCCATCTTCATTTGCGTTGAGCTTTGGGGGGAACCCATTACGCTGCAACTGTGAGTTGCTGTGGTTGAGGAGACTACGGCGTGAGGATGACCTGGAGACCTGCGCTGCTCCACAGCACCTTTCGGGAAGATACTTCTGGACGGTCTCTGAAGAGGAGTTCTTGTGTGAGCCTCCTCTAATCACACGGCATTCCCAAGAGACCCGGGCATTAGAAGGCCAACATATTACCCTACGCTGTAAAGCACGGGGTGACCCAGATCCTGTTATTCACTGGATTGCCCCTGATGGTAGACTGGTATCCAACTCAACTCGAACAGTGGTGCACACTGATGGGACACTAGATATCATTATCAGCACAGTCAAAGATTCTGGATCGTTCACATGTGTGGCATCCAACCCTTCTGGAGAAGCACAGCAGACTGTTCAGCTATTTATAATTAAACTGCCACATTTCACTAATGACACAAGTTTGGTACAGGAACCAGATCCTGGCTCCTCAGATATTGCTACATCCACCAAATCAGGTGGAGATGGAGGCACTGCCATTAGCAACACCAAATCTGGGCAGGAGAAACGTGTATTGATTTCTGAAATTACATCCTCTGCTGCTTTGGTGAAATTTAATTTACAACGAAATATACCAGGAATTCGAATGTTCCAAATCCAATACAATGGCACCTATGATGACTCGCTAGTCTACAGGTAAGAACTTAAGTTTTACAATAAGTATTATTATGCATACAAATAGATATATACCGTGTGTTTGTAATTTAAGTGCTACATAAGGGCATTTTGGAAACAGCAAATGGTGTAGGACATGAACAAGACATATGCAAGAATGATGTTTTCAAGGACAAAGAGTTAATTACAATTTCAAGCAATTATTCACATGCCATAAACAAACATAAACAATTATTCTTTTTCCATTTAAATAGTGTTCAGATGATGGATAACTCAGCAAAATATTTTATAGTAACTGGTTCATGAAAGTAAATTCAGGTGTATGACATCTCCAGCAAAAGACTCTCAGGCTATTTTATTATTATTTCCAATTTCTCCCCCATGTTCAGCTTTTGCTGATCTTTTAAATCATATGTACTTACAGAATGATCCCTCCAACTAGTAAGAGCATCCTGGTGAACAACTTGGCAGCTGGGACATCGTATGATCTCTGTGTGCTTGCAATTTATGATGATGCAATGACCACTCTCACAGCTACCCGTGTGGTAGGGTGTGTTCACTTTGCAACAGAGCCCCAATATCTCCGGTGTCACTTCATGCAATCACAGTTCCTTGGAGGTACCATTGTTGTCATCATTGGAGGTATCATCGTGGCCTCAGTCTTGTCTTTCATCATCTTCCTTATTGTACGTTATCGAGTGTGCAACCAGGAGGGTGAAGACAAAGGAGTAGAGCTAGGAGAAATTCATTCTCAATCCAGGAGTGAGCAGCTGCAGGTCTGCGGAATCATCAAGTCCATGTCCAAGCAGGTTCTGGGTGTGGAGAAGGACGCAATTCGGAAGGTTTCACCACAGCTGGAGTCAATGCCCACATTAGGTTCTACACCTGGGCCTTGGCCCTCTAAACCTGCCCTTCCTGACTGCACCGTTACTACCTCTGCTGCCAGTCACAGCTGGCATCCTGCCTCTCCCAACTCCCAACGTCCCATGCATGCTGCCTCACACAAACCTGCAGGCCCTCAAAAACAAGACCCACAAATAAGTGTGGAACTTGACAACACCAACAAAAACAATTCTGCCAAAGCTCGTCCCAAATCTGCCCAAATACGAGCCTACTCTACCACAGTGGTACCAATATCCAGAAGGCCACAGCCCGAGCACTCACGTTACATGACTGTTCCAGTAGGGTGTATGAGAGTGAGTCGCAGACACTCTTTAAATGTAGACTCCTGTAAGCAGACCAGCTATGGGAGTCTCCCGCTGCAGACTGGCAGCCTTCGCTCAAAACGTAGCCTGTCCATGAGCGGTGGAGATCTTCCGCAGCTGGACGTTTCAGCCAAAATCCATGGAAAAGACTCACTGTCCAGGTCAGAATGGGTTCTAGAAAGCACACTTTAATGAGGTTTTTTATAACCTTATCACACTGGTTTTTGGTAGACTTACAGACCATTTTATTATCATAGGTCAGTAAAAAACTCAAATATTTTAAAAGTATCTGTTTTTTGTCTTGGACATGGCACTCTTACCTAGTGGGGAAAAAAGGCAACAGACTTATCAATGTTTTATTTTGATTTTGATTTTGATTTTTTTTAAAACAAAATACCATTTTCTGCATATACTTAATAATGCAGTTGACATGTATATTACTTTGCTATATGGAGTAATCCATACAGTACATCCTGTATAAACATGTTATGTTGTGTAAAATAAAATGTAAAAAGCCCTTTGTTTTTATCTGATATTTAAACAGTAAAGATTGCCAATAAAACTAATTTGAGATGTGATCAGTAATTGGCAATGCATTTAGTGAATATAAATATTTATTTGCTAAACATCACCCTGTAATCAATATTGCTCCTGTTTACACTCCATTGTCAGTGTTCTGTCCAATAATTGTTCTGAAGCCATCCAAACATGATATGACAGCTTTAATCCCTGAATAATTCTACAGAAATGTACACTGTACAGCTGGAATTGTCTTATTTAATAGTAGGCAGGTGCCAGGACTGTTTATTAACTGCACATTGAACCTTCAAGTTCTTGTAATGAGTTTTAATATTGCACAATTCATGGGGTGTGGCAATCCTAATAAAAATGTGAATAAATCATATGGAATATTGGTAATTGGCTAATTGGGTGTGGAGAGCAGATTTAGATTTATAATTAAGCAATAATTCTTAAAATCCACCCAAATCTTGCCATGCCAGCACAGATTTTGTTTAACAGCCGAGGCACAATTAAAATGCACAATGCACAAAACTAGACCAGTTGGAAGGAAAAAACTTTGTGATTTCAGTCTGTATAATGCAAAAAAAAAAGAATCTCTGAAAATATTTAAATTATAGGCAAATGTAAAATATTTTTCTCTTTATTTTAGATGAATAGTTATAAGATTAATCATAATAGATTCTGCCTTTTATTCAAAACATCATCAGTTGCAAAGATATTTTTCGCACTCTAATAAATTATGTTAACAGCCGTTTATTCAGTGATATTTATGTTACTGGACTATGTGTCACATGAGACCAGTTGGCAAGACTCGAGGTAACAGACTAGAAGACAGGCATCGATACATCATGGAGTCTAACAAAGAGGTGATCAGAAAGCTGTGTTGTCAATACTATTTCATTCTGATGCTATCTACAGTATGGAGAGATGAGCTCATGTTTTCTCTGGCTAGGTGGAGGTAATATATTTCATGGCTGAATAAGCCTGCAGCAGTGAAGGTTGTGTGGTAATTATTTTTAGAAGTGTTAATCTTCAGCTCCCATGGCAGCACTGAGTAGGAGAGGGGATCTCACGCAAGCATAGGCTCTCTGAGGTCTTCTGTTTGTTCAAAGGAATGGCAAGAAGGCTATGAAAGAGGCCATTCTAGTCCCAGGAGATGCTGCTCCCCTCCCTTTCCCACTAGTGCTCATCCTTATACAAGCAGCCCTTAAATTTCACACAGGCAAGCGAGCCTGCATCCACCATAGCGCCGAGTACAAAACATCACGTTAATTGACTGTTAAAGGACAAATGGGTTTAAATTGGCAATAATTTGCCTCAGCAGTAAGAAGAATGGTGTCTTCCAATTTAGCTAGATGTGCCTCGGGAGAGATAAATGCCAGGTATCATATTTAAAGGAATACATTTAAATGAAGCCTATGGAACAATAAATGCAACCATGGAGTATGGTGTTGAACAGATTGGGGTATTAAGATGAATGCTGGAAGCTATGATGTCAATTAAGGACTGATTAATTCAAGCACATGAGGAGGGCAGGTCGTTGTTCCTTCTGCTCATTATCAGTATTAAAATGCTGCAAACTTTAGCACACTGTGTGACAGTCTCAAAGTGGTCCCGTAAGGGCTCATAAATAAAACATGAGTATCAGTGGCGAGAGCCTCACTTGAAATCCGACAAGGAGCTCCTTAGCTCTTGGGCTATGATTCAGTCAGCTGCATATAAACAGAGCTCATCCTGTTCGTAAAGGGTCAGTAATTACTACTCCTACCATATGCTGCACTGCCACTTTAGCACTGATCTACCGAGGCCAAGGTAATGAGAGTTTCAGTTTAATTACCCTCATATAGAAAGAAGTCAACCACTTAAGATACACTCGACTGAAAGCTTTCTGTCTTTCTTTGCTGCAACTTTCCTGGACAGAAAAAAGCAATATTAACTTAAAGAGATACAATCAGCTAACGGGTCAATGTCAATTTCATTCTATCAGCACTTTGTTAAAAAATACTTATAAGTAGCAAGTTTTAGGATCATTTATGGAACTACCAAAGAGTCTTAGATGTAGGGTAGGGTAAGTACAAGCGAACCCTCGCCACATTAAATGTGTAAACACACCAAGGATGTGATCATATTTTGTCACATAAAAAAAGCATTAACTTTGTTTTCCTTACATTATTGATTATCCAATTAAATGTCTACAGTGGGGGCAGAAAATAAATGGTTTTGATGTGCCCAGTGACTGGACATTGCATACCTATGGAGGAGGATTATAAACAGAATTATAATATATGCAGAGGCAATTTCAAGCATATGCATTATTAATGCAGGAAAATGTGCTCTGAATGAACATCCTTGTTAATATTGAATGTGATTACTCCTTCTGGGAAAGTGCTGTCTAGAATACAGTAGAGTAATTGAAACGGTAAAGCTGTGCGAACACTCAAGACTAGACCAAAATGGCCTGCTTACCTGAAACTCAGGTAAAACTAAAATGCTGCAATATCTGATGTAAAATATCTTTTATGTGCATTACTGCAGCTGTGAATTGACTTTCAATATATTATAACATTCACTGTTTACAACTAATGCTGCTGTGGTGCACTACCTCAGTGCCATTCCTTTTTTTTTTTCCTTTGATACAAAACGTTTAAGATTATAGCAAACGGTTCAGTCTTAAACATTAATTTATGTACAATATTAGTAATTTAAGACCTTATACCTCACATTTTAATTATGGTTCTCAGTAGCCAAATGAGCTGTTTTTTAATCTTACCTCGACATTAGGAATTCCTGATACTTAACACACTACAATGGCCTGTAACCTGATGATAATGAGCTTTGGATACATTATGCCTTTTCTAAATGCTTGACATTAGAATAAATTTCAATAATCACACTAAAATAAACGTTCAGCAAAGCATGGCTCCTCAGTCAGTCCAACAGCTAAAGTATACACAATCATCCTCTTATCAATGCATTAATCAATCACGGGCACATGCATGATTTTATTCCGCTCTCTCACCACCTCCGTGGAATTCAAGGGGATCTGCACACAGCCCTTCATGACTTTGTTACCTTGGCAACATATTTCTGCATAACTATATGTGAAATGCAGGCTTTGCTTGCTGCAAAGACACCCAGGATTCTTCATGTCTAGAATTCTCTGATATCGCATCACCTGCTGTTATCACACCAACAGTAACAGATGCGTGTACATACAAATCCATATGCACGTAAACATGCAAATCCAAAGAGACCCATACATGCAGTACTTTTCTTTGTATGTAGATCCACGTGAGTGCTTCTAAATAAATCATTCACGTTTTATAAATGAATAATGCAGCTATGATGAAGAGACTAAATAACATAGCATGTCTATTAGTGTATGAAGGCAAACAAACAGCTCTGTCTAAATCCACTTTTCCATTTCATTATGGTGACAAATTGTGGTGGCATATGCCCAGAAACACGATGAAGCATGTGGATGATTTGGTTTGAGGGGAAATGCATAGTAAACAGGCAGAAAACACCCATGTTTCAGGTGTTTAGTCTGGACTGGAAGCTTGACTGCATAAAAAGTAGAGCATTTGCTCTCCACCACCTTTTAACAATTGCAACATCCCTTCGAACCTAAACACACACACACACACACACACACACACACACACACACACACACACACACACACACACACACACAAGAAGTCGACTGCTCTCAGTATTAAATTGTAAATTCTGCACACATGCATGACACATAAACATGCTTCCCTTCTCTGCAGACAAGGCATTCGCTGTTGGCAGCTCCTTTTCAGAGACAATTGGAAATTCCTGTTGCAGTGGATTTCACATGAAGGATTTACTGTCAGAATCCAAGTTCACATCCACAAAACTAATAGGCTTTCAAACAACTATGTGTGAATTATTAGGTGCATAAATAAATATGAACTTTCTGCACTACTATCATTATTCATCATTCCAGTCATGTAGTCCAAAGATATCAGTGCTTTCTTTCCTTCAGGCACAACAGCGGAAAACAAAAGAAGATGAGAATCAATATGGTGGGTAGGCCACAATCGCTGGTTAATGGATTGATCATGGACATTTCTTCTCGTATAATTTAACATTTCCCATTTTTCTAATAAGCCTGTTTGCAGAAGAAAAGGGAGTTTAATAAAAGAGTCTCTATTGATAATGTAATGTAACGCAACAGATTTAATCTTTTCACTCTGTCGAACACACAATAAAGTATCCATTAGTTTGTCTAGTGTTTAAATAGACAATACAAACAAATCAATTTTAGGTTTCACAAGCCACTACAAATGTATACCAGCAATTATGCGCTAATATGTTATTGCATATTTGCATATATGTCTTTAGCATCTTAAAGAATCATAAAACTACAAGCTATTCACTGCATTGTCCTATTTTCATCCTTGCTCAAGATCAAACACAAGCAGATAGTATACACAGACCAAGCATAACATTACAACCACCAACAGGTGAAGTGAATAACAGTGATTATCTCTTCATCATGGCACCTGTTAGTGGGAGCGATTTTTTGAACATTTGAACATTTTGTTCTCAAAGTTGATGTGTTAGAAGCAGGAAAAATGGACAAGCGTAAGGATTTGACATGGGACAAATTGTGATGTCTAGACGACTGGGTCGGAGTGTCTCCAAAACTGCAGCTCTTGTACGATGTTCCCGGTCTGCAGTGGTCAGTATCTATTAAAAGTGGTTTAAGGAAGGTACAGTGGTAAACCGGCGACAGGATCACTGATGCGACGGCTGCACTCTTGTCCGTGTGTTCCGATCCAACAGACGAGATCCTGTAGCTCAAATTGCTGAAGAACTAATGCTGGTTCTTAAAGGTGTCAGAATACACATAGCCGCAGACCAGTCAGGGTCCCCATGCCCATCATAATAATATGCCTGAGCAGTGTTCCTATTTGGTGAGCAACAAATATGTGACAGAACAGTGGTCTTATTTAGAAGGTCTCCTTATATTTCTACTTAGTCCAGCCTTGTGCAAAATGTACAAGTGTGCTCCTATATGCTTATGTTCAACTATGAAAAATATTTTGTTCATAACAAATACAATATCACAGAAAAAAGAACAACCAAGAGGAGTTAGGAAAATATCTGTATTTTTATTTTTTTTATTACTGGTAGCCTGTTTGACTGGCTCTTTAAATGTAACCCAAATCTCAATAAAGCACCAAATTAATTCAAGTACTATAATTTTAGGACTATAAAGCGCACCCATATATAAGCCGCACCCACTGAATTTGACAAAGATTTTTATTTTGACACTACACTGAAACTAATGAACTTTAAACAGGCTTTAATGAAAGACAGTGTCTGTTGCACGGTGTAACGGGTGAAATATGTTGTGGCTCCTTTAAGAGCAGAGCGGCATTTTGGGAATAGGCTGCCGCCGCATCGGTATTACTGCATGTGTGCAAGACCGAGGAATATGTCCTTTTTATTTTCTGATGCTCATTTCTAAGTTTCTTTGACTAACCCGTAACGCTGTTGCCAAGAAAAATAAAAAAGCACGAGTTTTGGAAACCTGTCTGTGCTAATATGATTTCTGCTGCAACTGGAGTTAGTGAGCTCTCTATTAATCCTGACTCAATGCGTTACAACGGCTTGTATCTAAACAGTAGCCGACCAAGTAAGTCATTGTTCACTGTCTTTCTCCTTCCTTTCACAACTATTTCTCTTGGGAGTTTATCTTTTGGCATCGTCGTGCGTAAAAAAAAACGTTTTTCTCCCGAATGCGTGCAGCTCAGAACACAGGTGAGGTGCGTTTTTTCGTTTCCGTTCGAAAATTTCATTGGTCTAATGTTATGTCGCTCAGTTTTTTGGCTTGAAGTTTGTGAAACTGGGAAAAACCCAGGGAAATTAATAAATTAGCCGCATTGTTGTTTAAGCCGCGGGGTTCAAAACATGGGAAAAAAGTATCGGCTTATAGTCCGAAAAATACGGTAATAAATTCACAATGATGCTGATAAATGGTAATCAAATGTGAGTAGAAAGTTCCAAAAAATAGTATCAACCAATAGTAATACTTATTGTACAAATTTAAATCATTTGATTATTTAATTATTGAAATTAAAACTGAAATCAAAAAAATGGTTTAAAAAAACCCTGAGTTAAACAACAAAATTTTTGTTCCTTAGTTGTCATTTTCCCAGCTCCAAAAAAACATGCTGATAGGTAGATTGGAAATAATAAATTGCAATTAGTGTAATGAGTGTAATGTATGTGGGTATATGATGACTTACAATGAAGTTCTGGGATAGACAAAATTTAATTTAAAAAAGATTCATACATTGTCACATATTTAAAACTCACATTGAATATTCAGATTTCTGTCTACCCTCTTATATGCTTTTAAGACGTCTCAAAAATCCTTATCACAATGAAATTTTGTGGTGATGCCAACAGTGATGAAACTGTGCCTTTTCAATCAGGCGAGACATTTGCACACAGTTAATAATTTATACAAATCCATATGATTGATAGTATAAGTGCCATTGGTTTTAATATGTGTATAGTTCATGTAACAGGAACAAACACTGGATAACAAAAGTCTCCATAGTCATTAATGTGCTTGTGAAAAATACTGAATAGAAATGGTTGTATAATTTGAATTAAGGGAACAATGGTATTGATGTAGTATACAGTCATGTGAAAATGAAACACCCTCTTTGTAAGTATACAAATTTGCAGACACTTGTTTATACACAGCTTCCTTAAGATCCTGCCACAGTATTTTAAGCGAGTTGAAGTCTGGACTTTGACTGGGTCGTTGCAACATATTGATTCCGTTCTTTTTCAGACATCCAGTTGTAGCTTTGTATTTAATTACCCAATTTCAACCAAACTTTAGCTGTCAGACAGATGGCCTCACAAATGATTCTAGAATAACTTGGTATACAACGAGTTCCTGTTCAACTCAATGATCTTGTGGCTGAAATCATCACCCTTCCATCAACGTGCATGACAAGTGGTACTGTATGAGGTGTTAATACTGATATTCTATGTTTGCTTTTTGCCAAAAGTGCTGTCATTTGGTCTCATCTATCCAAATGCCTTATAACCTTTCCCGGATGGATATTGGAAATTTGCACTGCAACAATTTCTCTCCTCATTGTTGATGCGTTGCCTCTATGACATTGTGGTAACACACTCCTAAATGATCCAAACCAACAAACTGCTAAAACTTGTTTTTTTTTTTTTTTTTAGAGGCGATCACACTTGCTGATGATCAATTACTCAAGGGCATTTAATTAGCAGCACCTGGCTGCTATTTAGCATCATATTCTATGAAGGCAATAAGGTGTAGTTAGTCTTTTAGACTTGACTATTTGGGCTTTATTTTGTATTATATCATGCATGCATATTCGTTCATCCTCAGGCACAACTTTATACTAAACTGTTTTGTGGTGGATACAGAGCTTTTTCTCTGAAACCCCGGCTCAAGGCAGGAGAATTCACCCGAATGGCCACAACCAGGCAACCTGCACATAAACATTCATACAAGTGGCCAATATAGTGTTCCAATCTTCTTACCTGGGTCTTTTTGGACAGAGGGAGGAAACTGAAGAACCCAAAGGAAATCTGCATACAGGGAGAACGTGAAACTCTGCACAGACTGTAACCCGGCAATGCTTCCTACTGCAACATCGCACCACCCACTCAGTATCATGCGTTATTTTATATAATCAGCGAATGAATCATCCGTAGGTCAGGACCATGGACAGTGCATTAATAAGACTCGGGCTATTACAAGAGATGGATGGACTTGATGTTGAAATCAAAAGATCACTCTGCCTTTATGAATTTAATGATAGCGTGTTAATATACAAAAGCAGGCTCAAGCCGCAATGTTAAGCAATGGCACTGAAACAGCTCACAATGAAGAGCAGTTACTCAATTCCCATCCCAGTCAAATGAACACAATTTCTTTTTTAAGAATAATGAAGTCATTAACAAAAACAAGGGCATGACTCACCTCTTCATACCTTGACCACAAGAGGTCAGCACATTTTCCAAAGTGAGCAAGAAAACACACTTCAGGGTCACGCCAGATAGACAGAAGGCATTAAGAGGATGGCGTACAGAACCGCACTGCTTTTTGAATAATATTTATACAGAGGAAACTTTGAGACATTGATGTTTAATTGTTGACTGAAATACATGACAATGTAATTATTAACAAAGAATATTTCATGATTTATAATACATTACAAAACAAAAAGAAATGAACTCTCACATTGTGGTTTATTGTGAGATTGTGGTTCAATATATGGGTTTAAAAGTGAATGAAGGTTTCTTTGCCATGTGAGACGGTGTAACAAAAGAAGAAAGCAACTGATGACAATGCTTTAAAGCACTTGAAATCACACTGCTGCCCATTTCTACAAGATCTTCATACATCCATACAATACACATATACAAGGTTATTCAATGGTTAGATTACAACCAAAGACAAAATGAAACAAACAAAAAGATATCTTTTTACATAAAATACTTTTGAAGTATTGTCTTACAGTAACTATAACCACCCTTTCAAGAACACACCCTAAGCAAAACCTTAAGTCCTCAGGGATAAAGAATAATCACATGGTTGCAATACTAAGTACATTCCAAAAATAAGTGTACAATATGCACACTTGAGAAAAATACAAAATTAAAAGCTATATCTATGCAGACTGGTGAAATGTATGTAATAGTGAAAAGAAATGAAGCAACTGCCAAAATGTTCTTGTTCCTTACTGTGGTAAATAGCAACGTCTACAGATGAGTGTCCAGGAGAGCCATCATTCTGCTGGCTGCGGTAAACCATCACAGCGTGGGACGAGCAGCTGGGCCGGACACGGCCGTGCTCTGCTCCTCGGTAAGGGATACACGCTCAGAAACAGGGGTTTCCAATGTTTCACTTTGTGTCTTTTACAATATGCCATGATTAAACCGCAAATCCATTGGGTCGTCGTTTCCGCACTCCTTAGGAGAACTACAGAAGCGCACAGTTCATTCCTCCAGTGTTTTAAGATGCTGTCACGTTGAGGCTGGATTCAGGTGTGAAAGAAAAAAACAATCCAGAACAGAGCTGCTCATTGGTTGTTTTTGGCTTTTGCATGTGTCAGGATGTGAGACTTAAGATTGGTAGACTGAGCAAATTTTTTATTGCAGCCGTCGAAAGGACAGACGTATGGGCGGTCTCCGGTGTGAATTCGCACATGTGTGCGGAGGTTAAAGTCCAGGGAGAAACGTTTCCCGCAGCCCTCAAAAGTACACTAGGCAAGAGAGATAAACATATTATTAGAAGAATACAACTGCAGGAAAAACTTATTTCCATTGGGCATAGGTCCACAACCAAAATAACATGTTATACAGTCATTATTGATGCATTACAGCTTATATTGGTGCATGTCTTCCTTATTTGTTTTAGATATTAGCATTGTTTTTTAAATAAAAATCGAGGAAAATTATTTTGTTTAGTCCATTTAACTAAACACGGAGCACCGTGTTTCCCCCACGGACCATTATAACTGACGCACCACCCGCTAAACTAACGCTGCAGAATGAAAAATGAAAGAACGGGGAGAAAACAGTGAAGATTCAGGCCAAAGAAAACACCAGAAAGATTCCAAAGTTTGGGATCATTTCAAACTAAAACAAAGAAAACACTGTACAGTGCGGTTACTGTTTTTAAAGTCATTTGAAATCGATTTTTATATTTTTATTTATATACAGTTCGGTCTAAAAGTCCCTGGGCAGTGGCCGAGTAGAGCAGAGTAGCGGAGCACATTTTTAAAGCTGGCGATAAACACACTGATTTAGTGTGTGGAAAATTTCAAGCAGCTTTCCGGAGACAAGAAAACCACATCACAATACTGTGTGAGATTTAATAAATAATCACGAGTGAGAATAATTACGAGTTTCATTAAACGAATAGTTTCCCATAACCTGCTCTACACGGTCACTGCAGAGGGACTTTCTGAACGCACTGGATTTGCATTTTGATGTAATATGGCAATTAAATGCACTAAGCAGGTCTTTTATTTAGTATTTCTCTTCAATAACAAAAAACTAAGTACTTAAAGCACAAACACTCTTTTTATACCAGGTACAAAGCGAACATTACCTTCACTTCTACTCTGTGGGTGCATATTATCTGGAGATATTCCTATCTTTTATAGAGAGTGTATAAGAATGTAATCTCATATAGAGGAGCACACAGCCCATAAAAATTACTGACATGACAGATTCAGACAGGATTCAAATCCCAAGATACGCCTGTAAACCTTTCATTACCCGACCTCACTGTGTGCAATTAAATCACTCCGAATAGGGACAGAGAGAAAATTGAAAAACATTTAATCAATAAGCCTTTTCATCAGTAACTTCATTTCAGCCAATATAAGCTAGTTAAACAAACAGATTAATCAATGAGATTAAAGGAACCAAGTGAAAACTAAGCATTTCTTCCATTCACGTCTATTTTCCACCCAATGGAAATGCAAGTGATTTTACTGTCATCACAGCTGGCGAGAAATTTGCTAAGACTATAACCTCGTGCTCTATTAGCTCCTGTTCGAACGTGTTCTTGTTTTAAATGTGCCGTGGAGAAAAAGCACTCCGTGTCACAGTTTAAACCCGAGTTTGGCCAAATGTTTATACCACACATCACACACAAAGCCCACAGGCGAAATACAGCCTGCTGTCACATTTTATTCTGTATGTATGAACTTGGAAAAATAAAAATATATAAACAACTCTAAGTACCCTTCTAGTCAATGATTCTACTATATCTGGAATTCACACATATCTGTAGTATAGCCACTGTGAAGCTCACAAGCTCACATCTCACACGTGTTGATTTTAATCAGTATCCAAAAACGATTCAGAAAATTGACGGGTGTTGGTAATGGCATACCCAGAGATGCATTTCAGTGTAATTTGAAAATATATAAAATTAAATTATTAGAGTTTTCATGATCTGCACAATGAAACTGGTTTAAAAAAAAAAAAAGAAGAAGAAGAAGAAAAAAAAAGGGTATGCCCACACAACTAACAGTAGTACAAGTGGTGATATTTAATCACTGAAACCACAATTTACCGGAACCCATTTTTGCCGTATTGATAACATTGCCATAAAGTAGCTGTATGACAGACATACTGAAGATTTTTAAAGTAGTTGGAAAGAAATTGGGAAAATAACACCTTATAAATCCCGGTCTCTTTTTCTCCTCTTACCGCTCGTACGCCTCCCAGCGCCCTAGATCCCTATGATTACAGTGTAACTCTCCGGCTAATAGCGTTTAAACAGAAACGGCGACTGTTCATGATCCTGATTGGTTAATCCTGTTTCTAATCATAGCAGCTGGTAGGCAATAAAAAGCGATTAAACTAAATCCCTGAAAGAAATTAATCCTTTAAAATCATGGTTTGTGCCCCCCCCCCAAGAGACACGAAAATTCTAATTACAGAGCCGAGTTACTGGTGTGAATCAATTACATTTATTTTTCCCAAATAAGTAACTGAACATGCAGCACCTTTTTGTCTGGTCTTTCAATGTTTCATAAAAAGTGGGATTCTGAGTTCGACAGAGGGGATACTAACCTGAAAAGGTTTTTCTCCGGTGTGAACAAGTTGGTGGCGCTTTAGTTTTGAACTCTCTACGAAGGCTTTCCCGCACTCTGCACACACATGGACCCGGGGCCCGTGGGTGTGGAGGTGCTTTCTCATTGCAGAGTTATCCCTGAACATCTTCGTGCATCCCTGAAAGAAATGTCACAAGGTTACTCCTGGACCAAATTAAAGCTTGCTACCAAAAACCTATAAGTGCAATGTTTTATAAGAATTATTTTATTCATTAAAATAAATTTATATAAACCTGTGAACTGTGTTGCAAGTGGATTGTGAATAATGTATTAGCAAAGCTTTTAATCATCCAAATGAAAAAAAAAAATTAAGATTAAATACAAAAATATTGAAAAATGACACACTTACTTTGTGGGGGCAGGCTATCGTTCTGGGTGCGTCGTCCTCTTTGACCTTTCGTGGTTTCATTCTGAGAGAAAAAAAAAAAAAATAAATAAAAAAAACCTGATGAGCTGAATGAAAACTGAATATTACTGAACTTATGGCTCATAATAAAAACTCTGTGTATCTAATGTGCACACATCATTGCAATGCACATTCACCAAGACCATAATAGCTGTGTGATTTCTATAGTTATACCATCAGTGACCCTTGTGAACAGTAAAGATTTTAGCCCTTTATAGACCCATTGAGAATTACACAAGCTCCGACACCAGTATGACTGACAGGTCACAGGTCCGTGTCTTACCGTACTGGGGCGCGACCCAAAGAGCCGCTATTGTAACTGTAAGAAAAGACCTCAGTTAATACTTATTTACTAACCATGTATAATTAAATATAACCTATGATTTTATTTTATTTTATTGCAGTTGGGCTGAAACCATTCCTCGAATAACTCGAGTACAAAAATGTATCAAGGCAAATGCTTCGTTTAGTCAATTCAACTAAAGATGGAGCACTGTTTCCCCACGGACCATTATAACTGATGCACCACCCGCTAAACTCTGGAGCGCACTGGACAGATAAACACAAGACTCTGCAGAATGAAAAATGAAAGAACGGGGAGATAACAGTGAAGATTCAGGACAAAGAAAACACCAGAAAGATCCAAACTTTGGGATAATTTCAAACTAAAACAAAGAAAACACTGTACAGTGCGGTTACTGTTTTTAAAGTCATTTGAAATCGATTTTTATATTTTTATTTATATACAGTTCGGTCTAAAAGTCCCTGGGCAGTGGCCGAGTAGAGCAGAGTAGCGGAGCACGTTTTTAAAGCTGGCGATAAACACACTGATTTAGTGTGTGGAAAATTTAAAGCAGCTTTCCAGAGACAAGAAAACCACATCACAATACTGTGTGAGATTTAATAAATAATCACGAGTGAGAATAATTACGAGTTTCATTAAACGAATAGTTTCCCATAACCTGCTCTACACGGTCACTGCAGAGGGACTTTCTAAACGCACTGGATTTGCATTTTGATGTAATATGGCAATTAAAAGGCACTAAACGGGACTAGTTTTCACAGATATTATATGCAATTTCAGCGATAACATTTACATTTTTCTAAAAAGAAAAGACGTGTTAATATTAAGAGACCCACCTTATTTTCTCTTTCTAATTTCTTATTGCTCTTCAATAAAGAAAAAGTACTTCTCACCCGATTACTCGATAGAATAATCCACTAAAAGAATCGCTAGCAGCAGCCCTACACTGAAGTTCATGCACTAAGGGCATCACTATTCCAGCTGAAAATAAGCCTTTACACATTATGAATCACACAAAACATTTCAAGTAGAAATTACTTCGGTGGTTAAAAAAAAAAACAAAAAAAACAAAAAACAACATATTTTAAACTAAAATCTATATAAATTCATTAAATGATTTTCACTCTGGAGCTGTAATTGATGTTTAAAACCGCACAATGGGCTCAAGCTGAAGGGAAAATCCTTTGTATTAATTTCTTTAGTCTTGATTTCCTAAGAGTTCCACACAGCGCGCTGATCGGTAATTAGCTGCTAACGGGATTTCTAGTTTGTGACAAATCCTTTTAAAAACCTCCAACCAGAGTGCATTTACAGAGTGATTAATTTCAAGTCGCAGCGCATTCGCCAGTCAATGTGCTGAGCAGCCGAACAATCGTTTGTCAGAACATTCAATAGCAATGCTGACCACTTTCACCACATGACAGACCAGAACAGCAAGTGCAATGTTTAGGAGCGTACAATAGAAAGAACATACTAAGAAATTTAATATGGTGAACATGATGGGTTACATTGTACTACAGCCTTTCGTTTCACCAATGTTTTTATAAGAACACATATGGGCTGCAGAGTGGTTTTTAAGTCCCTGGGGTCTGAATTATCAAATTGATCTTGATTTATCCAGTTCGAAATTTCTGCCTAAGAAGTGCGAAAACTGGCATTTATCACGTGTGTGTGCACTGCTGTACACAATGGATGATAAATGATGGTTCCAGTGCATTCCAAATTGCTTTGTTCATGCACGACCAACCTCATCTGCATAAACTTACGCCCCCAAATAACCACATATAGTGAGAAGCATCCATTTAAAAAGCCCAGTATCCTGCTTAGGATATTGCTAGTTGCTCATGACACAGAGCATGGCAAAGAGTCCACACGATCAACGGAGGCATGATACTGGTGCAGAATGCAGAGATTACAAAAACGATTCGTTTCATTATTTTGAGTGATTTGTGAAAGAAATATACATGTACGTTTTGTTTCTGGCTTCATGTCCGAGTGCTGCTGTTCTTATTACGTTCAGAAAACATGCAATGGTATGAAAATGTCATTACCTTTGTCGTGTATTTGCTGCCATAGTTCGACATGTTTTCCACAGCAAAGAATACAAATGCATGGAAAACCAGTCATTATTCGATAACGCAGAGTTCAAATCTCTAAAAAGATATAGATCAACTGAAATTGCAGCGAGCAAATGAAATCGCATAAAAAACCCCACTGATCACTCTCAGCAAAGTGGTTTCTAAGACCCCTGATGAGACTTTGAGCCGATTTGACCTCACAATGTCAATCGCACAGACCCCTATTACCCAAGGTTTTTCAATCCTGCTACAGGAGTACCATCTTGCATATCTTTTTCCATTCTCTAACAACCAGTTAAGTCTGGCTCAGGCTTATTAATACATTTTAGCAAGAAACACTTGGGTCTTCATACATTAGGGTCCATGTACCAGTTCTTCAAACACATCCAAGAACATGATTAGTGTAGCCACAGTGAGCTTCCTTTTAGATAAGTGTGCACTTTGCTTTAGCCAAGAAAGCAGAAAATCACAGGTTTTAAAGTGTCTTGCATATCACCAAAGCAATGTATCAAAAAAAGCGTAATTGCTATCCATGGGCATAAGCCTTTATAGTAGAAACATTAAACTGTTCTGTTTGTTCACACTGAGGGTATTTTTTTTCTCTCTTTATAAGAGAACTTTGAGGGGGAAAAAAAAGAAGAAATTATCCAAAACATAGAAAGCTTTCATTATTGAACTCGCAATACTCAGCAACAAAGCGAACCACTTCGCAAGCCCACATACAAAGAACAGAGCCTTGGACCAAGACAGAAAAACACCTGACCTAAACTACTGACTACCACACACAAACATTTTTTCTCTGTAACAGCAGACAGCTTATTATCCAAATGATATGTTGCTCAGAGGTGTCTGACAGGTCAGTCCTCATTCAAACACACATTACTGTAAGGTTGCAATGACCTTTTTAAGTGTGATTCATTCTGAAAAACTAAGTGCCCAATCATGTACAGTAGCTAACTTCAGTCACCGAGTACTTAAGTATATGTGTGTGTTCATCCGTGTCTCACCTGGCAAATTCTGCAAGCTGTTTGGGGTCAGACAGGTCGATGCCCGGGATGCCACCAGGAGGAAGCTTTTTTCCAGTCATGTATTCAGAGTAATCTGGAGGCGAGTTCTCGCCAATAATCTGCTCCTCCACCACTGTTTCATGGTCAATGTCCTTTTTATCATCTGAAATAAAACCAAATTTTATACTAGAATTTAATAGACAAGTAAATAAAACCTTTTTTTTTTTTTTTTAATGACAATCTTGTCTAAATCGTGCAACATCCGTGTAACTAGTTATGGCTTGTTTTATCACTCAAACACATTTCAGTCACAACACCATCATTTCGCTTCGATTAACACAAATGAATACCGCAATGCCCAAAACACTCCTCTGATATTCAGCACACTGCATAAAACAACACTAAAACTTATTATGCTTATTGTTCATGCTGACCGTTTCTAAAAGAAAAAAAAAAACTGCCACTGTAAGCAAATTTTGCTGACGATACACAGATGAACAAATACGCATTCCACATCAAATGTCTGTTCAAATAACATTTGCATAAAAAAAAAATTTGCCTCGTCTCCAAACGCAACAGTGGCGTTAAGCTATCCAAACAAAGGCTTTAGACTGGTTCAAGTGCTTCCATGTGCTATTGCAAAAACTGTTGAACTAAGAAATACCGAGCAAATACAGATGATTATGCATCCGTTTTCTGCTAAATGTACACAGGTCTCTGACTTGCATTAGTGCATTCAGCAAGAATGAAAACTGTGAGCCTGGTGTGTAGTAAACTGACACACCGAAGTGCAAACAATAAGAAGTGAGAAGCAGCGGGGAAGTGGAATTTTACATGTTGCAAATAAGTGGAAACTGATCGTATATTCTATAGTAGACTGTTTGGTGTTTATTCTATAGTAGACTGTTTAGTGTTTATTCTATAGTTGGCTGTTAAGTGTTTATTCTATAGTAGACATTCTATAGTAGACTGTTTAGTGTTTATTCTATAGTAGACTGTTTAGTGTTTATTCTATAGTTGGCTGTTAAGTGTTTATTCTATAGTTGGCTGTTAAGTGTTTATTCTATAGTAGACATTCTATAGTAGACTGTTTGGTGTTTATTCTATAGTAGACTGTTTAGTGTTTATTCTATAGTAGACTGTTTAGTGTTTATTCTATAGTAGACTGTTTAGTGTTTATTCTATAGTAGACTGTTTAGTGTTTATTCTATAGTAGACTGTTAAGTGTTTATTCTATAGTTGGCTGTTAGTGTTTATTCTATAGTAGACATTCTATAGTAGACTGTTTGGTGTTTATTCTATAGTAGACTGTTCAGTGTTTATTCTATAGTTGGCTGTTAGTGTTTATTCTATAGTAGACATTCTATAGTAGACTGTTTAGTGTTTATTCTATAGTAGACTGTTTAGTGTTTATTCTATAGTAGACTGTTTAGTGTTTATTCTATAGTAGACTGTTTAGTGTTTATTCTATAGTGGACATTCTATAGTAGACTGTTTAGTGTTTATTCTATAGTAGACTGTTTAGTGTTTATTCTATAGTAGACTGTTTAGTGTTTATTCTATAGTAGACTGTTTAGTGTTTATTCTATAGTAGACTGTTTAGTGTTTATTCTATAGTAGACTGTTTAGTGTTTATTCTATAGTTGGCTGTTAAGTGTTTATTCTATAGTAGACATTCTATAGTAGACTGTTTAGTGTTTATTCTATAGTAGACTGTTTAGTGTTTATTCTATAGTAGACTGTTCAGTGTTTATTCTATAGTTGGCTGTTAGTGTTTATTCTATAGTTGGCTGTTAACTGTTTATTCTATAGTAGACATTCTATAGTAGACTGTTTAGTGTTTATTCTATAGTAGACTGTTTAGTGTTTATTCTATAGTAGACTGTTTAGTGTTTATTCTATAGTAGACTGTTTAGTGTTTATTCTATAGTAGACTGTTTAGTGTTTATTCTATAGTAGACATTCTATAGTAGACTGTTTAGTGTTTATTCTATAGTAGACTGTTTAGTGTTTATTCTATAGTAGACTGTTTAGTGTTTATTCTATAGTAGACTGTTAAGTGTTTATTCTATAGTAGACATTCTATAGTAGACTGTTTGGTGTTTATTCTATAGTAGACTGTTTAGTGTTTATTCTATAGTTGGCTGTTAAGTGTTTATTCTATAGTAGACATTCTATAGTAGACTGTTTAGTGTTTATTCTATAGTAGACTGTTTAGTGTTTATTCTATAGTTGGCTGTTAGTGTTTATTCTATAGTTGGACTGTTAAGTGTTTATTCTATAGTAGACATTCTATAGTAGACTGTTTGGTGTTTATTCTATAGTAGACTGTTTAGTGTTTATTCTATAGTTGGCTGTTAAGTGTTTATTCTATAGTAGACATTCTATAGTAGACTGTTTAGTGTTTATTCTATAGTAGACTGTTTATTCAGCTTGCTAACTTCTTAAATGCAATAATCTTGTAACCTTTCACTTCTGCACATTCCCTTCAATGCCATAGCCTTAGAACCATTTATCTGTACTTCTTAACGATGTCCACACAAATCTCTGCACTGCTATAGCCTTTATATTTATTCACTGAACATATGCTTACATATATATCACATGCTGTAAATATGCTACATATTTATCTGCACTTTTGCACGATTGCTACATTTTGCACTTTGGTAGATGCCAAACTGCATTTCGTTGCTGTGTACCTGTACAATGCAAGGACAATAAAGTTCGCTTGTTCGTTCGTTAGATCTATCAATCTATCAATCTATCTATCTATCTATCTATCTATCTATCTATCTGGGATGCACCGAATATTCGGCCACCGAAAATTTTCGGCCGAAAATGGCCCAAAAGTGCATTTTCGGTTTTTGGCCGAAAGACTTTGATCACCGAAAAAAACGCGGCTGAAACAGTTTGTTGTGATGATGCAAACAGAAAACGCGGCCTGCACGTGCATGTCTGAAACAACATGTCTGCGGTGTGGACGTGTTTCAGTATATCCGAGAAAGACCCACGGATAGCGATTTGCAAAACATGTAATGCCGAAATTTCATCTGCAAAGACTTTCTCCACGTCGGGTTTAATTTATCACCTGAAATCCAAACATCCGATCGCTATGCTGAATATGAGAGGAACACGGCACAGAAAAGTAAAACCCCTCCGAGCATGCGCACTCCGTCTGTGGCGGACGTTTTTGAAAAGGCAGGAAGTTTCCCAGTGATAGTGTTGTATTGTTGTATCTTTAAGCAGTTGCACTTGTTCTGAATGCACTTTGTTTTTATGAAAGAACATATTTAATTTTACAACCTTTCAGCAGGCCAGAGGGCCTGTACATTATTATTTAATGTACACATGAGTGCATTTAAGTTAAACATTTAAGTTTGAAATTTAATTTATTTTATCCTGTGCATTGTTGCAATGTGCTATAAATAAATATTTTCATAATTTGTAATTGATTTATTCATTAAAACTTTAATATTAATTTATGCAATTGAAATGCCTTGATTTTAGTAAGGTTAGTACACAGTCATAGCCATAAATGCAATGGTAATAATAATTGGCATAATTTCTTTCGGTGTTTCGGCCTTGCTTTCCTCTTTTTCGGTTTTGGCCCAGAATTTTTATTTCGGTGCATCCCTACTTACTGACTTACTTTCTTACTTTCTTACTATCTATCTATCTATCTATCTATCTATCTATCTATGAAAAAAGCAGGAATTTCTCAAATTATTCTGCACTGACAAAAAGCCAAATCAAACAAAAGATTTGATCTAGTGATCTTTATGACTAGTCACATTTCAACAGGGTGCCTTGTCCTGTGCAAATCACTACACACTTACTGTCCACTTTATTAGGAAAACCTGTCAATTCATGCAGTGGCAGCATTGCCAACAAAAGACATCAGAATGTAGAAAATGTGATCTCCGTGATTTGTAACTGTTACCAGGATGTTTGTGAAAAGAGATTAGTTGAAGATAAGGACGGTGGGGGAGTCACCTGGCCGCTTTCCATCTCTCAGTTGTGCAGTTTGCACAAGCCTGGTTACATGACAGCCTCAGAATTGTGTTCTCGACTGATCTGTTCCTGAAACCTGATAAGATCATCTGCTGTTCTACCACATCCACCTCAATCTTAGACGTTTTCTGCATGCCGAGATGCCTTTTTTTCTCACCACAGTTGTAAACGGTGCTTATGCAAGCTAGATTCCCCCGACAGCTCAGACCATTGTGGTCATTCTCCTCTGATTTCTCTCATAAGCAAGCTCATCCAGAGCTCATTCAACCTGCAGACCGTCCAATCACAAGACAGACGACTCAAAACACTGCTGTGTGAGAAATCTGCAGATTCAGAAGTTTCCCTAAATACTCAAACCAAACGTTTCAGCAATAACAATGGAAAAGATGACACCAATATGACGGGTTTTCTCTTTGGACTGTTTATACACGTCGTCGTGCATGTCGGATTTTAATGATGCACGGGCTTTGCTTTTTTTATTATGATTCTGAAATAGAAATGAAGTCGTAAAACTGTTTATAGAAAATGCTGAAAACTAGTAAGACAGGACAAAACACAGCCTGTCTGATCACTCTGTGTTACAGTATACGGACACATGACTGTGATAGAAAGCATTAAAAAGTGAATTTTTATCGCTCATTTGGTAAATCACGCGTTTAATCCAACCGCAAACTATGTAGTGTATCTACAGTCCGACAGCTGCTGTTGCTAATTTAGTTAGCCGGCTATATAAGGGGAAAACCTATTCGGCTTAGCCAGCTAGCTACATACAATGCTAGCTAACGGAAATGCAAATGACTGAGAGGAAAAAACAATAATAATGCAGTATGGTCGTTTTTTTTAACCGTCTCATAGAATTGAGCCATATTATTATTATTATTATTATTATTATGTAAATACCTAAGTAATCAAAGCCTGCTTTCCTTCCTTACTTGCGTTTTTATATACCCCATGCTAACCATCCAGCCTGCCGTTAGAGGCCTACAGCACGGACGAGCAGCGCGCTCGCGCCAGCCAGCCGCCGCCATCTTCGTTCGGGCGCGCCGTCGCCATGTTTTCGGGCCGCCATACTGGACTCGGGGAACATGGCGGCGCCCAGCAACATTCAAAAACATGGCTTCCCTTCAAAACAAAAACACGAGAGTCGAACTCTCGGCGTGTTCGCGCACAGGAGACTGAGGGGAAAAAAGGGGAGACTAAGGCCTCGACTCGTGAGGAACAGACGGTGAAAAATAGAGCATGCAATCAGACAACGCCCTGCAAGGCCGCGCTTTGTACAACACTAAACCAGCGAGCGGAGAAACTTCCACATTGAACGCAGACACAACTTACCCGACGCCCACATCGTCACGGAGAATTCCCCTTCCAGTGTCTTTATCTGCACCTGTTTTTGCTCCCATTTTCTCCCGGTGGCCTCGCTGGCGCTCAGGTACGACTTTTTACTCGCTTTCTTCCCACTGCTTCCCCCTTTCTTCATACGGCCCACGGAACTCTTCCCGGCTACCGTGACCAGAGTCTGTCCGATGTACTCCTCCTCAGACCCTGGAGCAGGCACCGGGATGAGGATCTGGTCCTCAAACCCGTCGTCTGTCCGCAGATCGGACTCGTCCCCTCCAACCACCTCCTCCCGGGTCTGCACCAGGATCACCTCCTGATGGTGGACCTGACTCGGGTCATCTGTTACCAGCGGCTGCAGGGCGATCATGGGCTGGTGCTCGTCATCCTCATCCTCATCGTCCTCCTCATCCTCGTCGTCGTCGCCTCCGACCACGGTTGTCTCTATCGTTTCCACCGGGATGGTCTCCACTTCGATCTCGTGAAGTTCCACTATTTCAGCCGGCATCTCCGAGCCGTCCGTCTCAATATACAGCGTTTCGCCGGATGCCATGTTAAATTCCGCCAGCTTGCTTGCTTACTTACTTGCACACACATATACATATGCGCGCGCAGCGCTTGTTGCCCCACTAACTTACACACACTTACATACACATACACACCCCCTCAGCGAAACGATCGCTTCCCTCCTCTCGTCGGCAATACAAATATCTCCACTTCGCCTCTCGGCGAGATCACGGCGCCTCGCCGCTCTACTTTCAAGTCTCGCGAGATTTCAGACAGCCAATTTATGACGGATGGAGGGTGAGCAATATAATAAATAAGCCCTTTTAATACTTAACGCACAATTATGTCAGAAAAGATCTATCACAAAACCTCAGAATATTAGGTTTTTTTATTTCTTATTCATTTAAAGGATATTTAGAGAATCAATTCATTTTCTCTTGAACTGTCACTCTGTCAGATAAGTGAAAATGAAATACAAAGCACAATAAGCGACGAATAAAACCTCATTCAAAAACCCATTCAGATTCTTTGAGTCTTCAGAGTTTGTGGCAAGGAGTGTTATTGCCTCTAGGGGACGCTGTTGAGGTCAACTCCTGTACAAATCTCACAAACTGATCATACTATTTAATCTATGCAAAACATTCTCACAATTTTATCTTATGTACCTGAAAGCAAGTAATAAAAAAGGAGGGGGGGGGGGGGGTTCAAAACAAACAATATCTCTCTCTGTATCATTTTAGCCAATAAACATTTTATTAACAACATGATCACAAATACTCTGGTGTAGTGTTTTTGTTTTTGTTGGTTTATTTTTTTTGCAAGATTGCAATATCCAAAAAGAAAGTTTGTCTCCTGTCCCTCAGTGTCATGTTCCACCTTGCTGTTAGTGGTTACACATCTCTGTTGCCAAAAGGAGTTAAAAAAATCTTTTTCTTTCTTTTTTTTTTTTTTTACAAAATCATGGTGAGAAACAAATATTGTTAATGTGAGCAAAGGAAAATAAGTCAAACAATGTAAAAAGGCTGACATAGACATATTATTATTATTATTATTATTATTATTAATGTCTGTAAATAAATACACAATACCACCAAAATAAACACTGCTACCACCACCACCAATAATAATAATAATAATAATAATAATAATTATAGCAATTAAAAAGAGAAGAAAAATCTAGAACAAATTCCTATAAAGACATTAACCACTTGAAAAGGTCTTTGCCAAATATAAACAGAGAGGTCAGTGCAAGTGTCTTCCATTTGTTTTTATATCTGAGGTGTACCACAATGTAGACTACATATTGAAGCAAACTGATACATTTGCTTTAATATGGCGGTAACGCTGCTAGGTGTCGTCCCGTCATCAGCTACAGCAGTTCCTGCCACGGGTCAGGGCTCATAAACGAGGGATCACATGAGGCTGGGAGATTATGTCGTACTAATTCTACTAAGTTCATGTCTGATGGCTGAAATAAAATAAAAACACAAGTTATAAACTAATTCATGATTCATTATTCAAGATTTATAAGGAAGGTCTAATTGTATCATAATTCATTTAACATGAACATACCATCAATGATTTCATCTTTCACCTTGTGCAATTCCCGAACAACTTCTTCTAAGATTTCCTACAGAGAAAATAAACAGCACATGTGAAACAAATCAAAAATAGTAATAAACAGTAAAAAAAAAAAAATGTAATTATAAACTCCTACTTGTTTCATTCTATCCAAGTCTAAGGCGTCTGTGTCAGTGCTACTGCCTACGGGCCGAACTCTGAACAGAGCACAAACACACGCACATACAGATTCGTGATCAGAAAGGAATACATTCTTTATTATCATTACATAATTGTCTTATTAATTTTACTGTAGCTACTAAACAGTTTGTTGCAGTAACTGAATAATATGATTTACTTCAGGTAATTGAAGAGCAGGAAATTATCTAAAGCCAATGTAAATGTACAATATGCTTTTTAAGCATGACAAGAAACTTTTTTTCATCACTGATGAGCAAATCCATTTAAATGAGTCAATAAAAGGAAATCGATTTGAATGAGGCAATTATAGCTTTTATTCATTATTCACCTTGATACCAGTGATGCTCTCTCTGCAGAGTTGGCTCGATCCCATGGCTTCTTTGCACCATCTGCAGGCCGGAATAAAAAAGATTATAGGCTTCTTAACAGCAGTAATCCCTCCTTTTGCACCTTATTCAATTAAAATCATACTAATAAAGAACATGATTCAGCTGTTAGATTTGGCCAAATGGATGTTTTTAATCTGCTCTTCCAGGAGTTAAAAAAAATAATACAAATCATGGTTATGTAACTCATACCTGCGTTCTGTCCTCTAGACATTGGAGAGGAATTTGCATCATCCTGCAATAATGCAAAGTTGTATGAAAGGTTCCTAATAATTAGGCATTTAACTGAATATATGAATTGTTATTGTAGAGGAATTTGAAAACAAAACCCAGGTGATAGACAATTACTTTCAGTGTAAATCATTGATAATTTTTTTTTTTTTATTATTTATTTCTATTATTTATTTATTTAATACAGTAATACTACAGTACCAAACTATAACCTAAGTACTCACATTAAAGCAGTCTCCTTCTTTCTCTGACTGGTTTGCAGCTTTCCGTCTAGAATTGCACAAATAAAAACAAGATATTTCAGAACTACTTTTTAAACAAAACAAAAAAATAAATAAACCCACATCTGGTTGTGCTTAAGAATGGAATTGGTCCTGACCTTCGTGCAAGCAGGGCGTTCATCTCCTCCATCAAGCCCCCACTCCCTCCGCTTGTCCGATTGGCATCGTTTTTGGCTCCTGAATTTTCATCAGACTGTAAACAAACAGGGCAGTCGCAAATTATACAGCCTAACCTCAGTATACACAGCACTTCCACCATACTGTGTGCACACAGGTTTCACAAAGGCCATTTAAGTTTAAACACCTGACATTTAATGTTACCAGAACCTATTAACAGACTTTAGGAATCAGGGATCATCCTGAGCATTCTGCTGTTGTTGTATTAATAGTTTCAGTGCTAATACAAAATAAACAAATTGCTAGGTTTTTATATAAATCAATGCAGCAGACTATATAGCATGTTGCAATTTACATAGCTCAAAGATCAAACAGACCCTCTGCACTCGGCGCAGTTTGGCCCCGGCGATCATGGCGGCGAGGCCAGTGGATGCGTGCGGATCCTCGTGATGATGATGAGGATGAGGATGACCTCCATATCCACCTCCTCCCAGAGGTAAAGGGGGTGGTGGAGGAGGAGGGGCTCCTGCTGTTGGAGGTGGAGGCCCGGGAGGTGCAGGAGGAGGAGGTGGAGGCAAGCACGGACCTCCAATTGACATGACGGGTGGCACTATACTTGGGGGTGCCACCGAGAGCAATGCGGGATGTCCCTGAAATGGAGAGCCTGCCAAAAACGGAAAAATATATAAAACATTAAAAAGTGTAACACAATAAGGAAAACATAAAAAGAGAAGAAGCAGCAAATGAAGGCAAGAAATGTGATTGTTACTAAATACTACCCAATACTACCACACATTAAAATCCACTTATCTCTCCTATATTTTCCTACCTGAGTTGGATGAGCGTCGCTCTCTCTCAATATGTGCCTGCATTTGCTGCTGTTGCTGCATCTCCATCTGCCTGCAGAGCACACATGCGATTTATAGAGTCAGAGAGCAGAGCATATAATCTGCATTACAATCAGCTCAGTACTATGCAATTACTGTCATGCAATAAGACCTCACAGTTTCTCACTCTGCAATGAAGAGTAAGGGTCTGTTCAGAATTCCATTTACATAGGGATCTGGAGTAATTGTATCTCATGGTACATTGGGATTTCAGTTCCTCCATATCTGTCTGTTTTTGTCTCTTGATAAAAATTAACTGTACAGTTCTGTATATCCAGAGTAAACAGTAGGTTTACTGGTTGGCATTGTCTTGTGTTGTCTGTCTGTCTGCCTGCACTGTCTGCCTGCACTGTCTGTCTGTACTGTTTTTCGTCTGCACTGTTTGCACTAGATTGCACTCGATGCACTTTATGCAGCTTTGTGTTGTGTTGTAGCTCTATGTTGTTTAGTGTAGCACCAGGGTTCTGGAGGAACGTTGTCTCATTTTACTGTGTACCACTGTGTATAGTAGAAATGAAAATAAAAGCCTCTTGACTTGACTAAACTTGAATTTATTACTTCATTGTCAATAACTGCTCTGTCCTCGATAGTCATAGTTAATTTAGAACCTATCCTGGAAAATGGCAAGAAAAAATACACCCAGGTTGGTTTTGCTCATCCGCTGCAGAGCACCAGGCACACTTTTTGAATAACATCTAAGCATAACATTTAAACATCTAAAAGCCTACACACCGCACTTAGTAGGAGAGAGGAAACCAAAGAAACCAAAGTAAACCCACAGAAACACAAGGAAAACATGCAAAACTTCACACTGAGTGTAACCCAAGATCAAACTCAAGACCCTAGACTGCCTGTGCAACCATACCACCAGATCTTCTACCAATTCCTGCTTTTTAATGCTTGAACCATCAGAACCATTGAGATAGACATGGCTTCTGGCAATCACAAAAAATAGATGCTTTGCAATCACTTCTTATACATTTACAAGGGATAGTTCACATGATCTCCATAATCTGTTCATTAGAAGATAATCAGAAAGAAAAGATTATAGAATGTATTAAAAAAAATGCAATTATGTAGGTTGAATAAAATAGTTGTTATAATTAGAGCTGTAGAAAACAGTGAAGAATCCTATTACATTCACAAATACCAGTGATTGCAGATTGTATACATTTAAATGACTGTAAATATGAATGTGTAATGCAACATGAGGCCGTGAAAAAAGCAAGACCTTTTAAACGTACACATGAATATGTTATATAATAGATAAATACAGTGATTGCCAAGGACCATTTAAGTGGTTCACACTGCTACGTATTTACATTTACATTGATGGATTTTGGCTGTTCTACCCGTCATCCTTATTAAAATGCTAAGCCTCAGTTATAGGGTTCTACACAGAACCATTAAAGGTTCCTCTTTAATGCCAAATACTTTAGGGTGCTAAATGAATACCTTTTTCTATGCCCCACTTTCATTGTTCTATCTTCGGACTTCAATATTCAGTCTTTCGGTATAATCTTCCAGATCTGTCACCCACACATGTTCTATTCTGGTGTTTCTCATTAAATCTGACTGTGTCATCCACTGAATGTGAATAAATAAACTGTTCTGCCCGTTAAACAAGCATCAGGGAGAACGATGTCCCTTATTTTGCATGAGCCATGACACTCACATCTCGTTGTGGGCCTCACATAACCACACTGTAGTTATAATAGGATCCCATCTACATCTGCCTCTTTCACACCAACTACCAGCATGTCTTCCCTCACCACATCCATAAACCTCCTCCTTGGCCTTCCTCTTTACCAGGAAGGAGGAAAAGAGGAAGGCCAAGGAGGAGGTTCATGGATGTGGTGAGGGAAGACATGCTGGTAGTTGGTGTGAAAGAGGCAGATGTAGAGGACAGGGTGGTATGGGGTTGGATGATCTGCTGTGGCAACCCCTAAGAAGAAGAAGTTATAATAGGATCCCACCTTCTCTGGACCTCCAGTTCTTCTGCTGTGGGACCGTTCTGTACCTGGCGCTGAACTGCTGGACCTGGAAAAAAAAGGTAATTGTAGGGTTTAATTAATCTACAAATTGCCATGATCTGCCCAAACTTTCATTCCTCTATAATCACCATACTTTCTTTTTTAGTTTCATTTTAGGTATGGAAGTTATTCATCAATATGTAATCTTTTGAAAGTTATAAATCAAATTAAAATTAAAATTACATTTTAATTTTAAATATGATACATAATCATATTTAATGTGACATGTAGTAAAATGCTTTTAATGACTGGTCTGACATAAAAAAAAAATAAAAAAAAAATTTAAAGATAAAGAAATTAAATAATCTTCTTTCGGCTTCTCCCATTAGGGGTCGCCACTGCGGATTATCCGTCTCCATACCCCCGTCCTCTACATCTGCCTCTTTCACAACAACTACCTGCATGTCTTCCTTCATCACACATCCTTGGCCTTTCTCTTCTCCTTCTTCTCAAATTGAATATTATAAAACAAGTTCACATTTTTTAAACTAAGCTAAAATGTGTCATTTGAGCATGACTTTTGGCTTTGCAATATCTACTGCATGTAAAAGAATGTATATACTTTGATATGTATTCAGACCAGCTCCTTTAATTCCCTTTAATGCAGTACTCCGGCAGCCCACTCAATTCAAACTTTTCATAATAATGAACCCTATGTGTAGGCATCTCGTCAATATTTTTGCAGTAGGAATATATACTGGCTGTCACTATAAAACATTCCAGTGGGCTAGCACTACAGCAATGTGCTTTCTGTCTTCTTGTGTGCTTTTGCAAATGTTTGAACACTCCAGGGAAAGACAATGCATTTACCGTATATTAACTAAACTCATTGCCTAAATGTGGGCAATATACCTGTCACTTTTACTTACTTTACTTGACTATAATGATGTACAGAAAAAAATGATGTGTACAGAAAAAATTAATTTAAAATTCCCACTGTATTTGTATTGTATCTGTGAAATTGGAAAAGACAAATTATAAAATATATTGTTGTTGTTACAAGAGCAGTATATAATATACAATATATATATATATATATATATATATATATATATATATATATATATATATATATATATATATATATATAACCCTAGATTCTCTTGTATTCAATATAATCATGATTATTGTCGCACAGAACTTTGACGTATAGGGTGTTCAAAACCTGACTGTATTTGACAACACATGCACATATAATGTGTACACACACACACACACACACACACACACACACACACACACACACACACACACAGTAGATGTTTATGTGTTTTAATGAAGTGTTCAACTGTATAATTAGTTTTGTGGTTATTTGCTTTTGTGTTTTATGCTCATGGCCCTGTTGTGTACCCTACCAGACTCAAACAAGATTAGTATTTTATTTCCGATTCCTGCAGATGGTGCAGTGCCCTCTGGCTGTCACACTGTGTTTTACGATAATGATCTAGGCTTGGCAGAAATTCATCAGGAGATTAAAGCTTCAGTCTGTTTCATGTCTGCATGTCTGGGACGAAAAAAACCCAATAACAATAACATGAATACAAATGGTGGACTGCCATCTGTCCATAAAAATGGTGCTGTATTTTTGTATTTTAATATGTATTTTTTCTTGATGAAATAAGAATATTAGCACAATTGATTAAAGAAAAACAAGGCATAAATTGTCCGCCAGATTCAGCTGTAGTGTTGGTCAACAGATGGAAGCACACAGGTTTCTTTCAAAACTAAATAAATAGTAAGACAACAATGAACATGCAAAGGCATACTTTCTGCACCTACTGTAAACTTAGTAAAAAAAAGAAAAGGGAAATAGAAACATGGAAACCTTTTGATAGAGTAATTGGTAATTATGGTAATTGGCAACTATATTGTCTGTAAAGGACAAATGCCATTCATTCCTTACGATCAAAACTCACCTTTAACCCAACAAATAAACCACAACAGAACCTGATCTGGTCTTTTAGAACCTGACACCAGCACTGACTCATTTTTCATTGGAAAACCCTGACAATCATGTGACACAATATAGCAAAATATTGCAAGTAATACAAATTAATCAATTAGGTTAATTAACTAAATTAGGTCTGTATTTAATTTGTATTATATCTAGATGTCTATATCATTCAGCAAAAACACAGGCTCTAGATAAAGTGATCAGCTATTGTGTTTCTTTGTCTGTTGTTGTGAGATTACATGTTTACATTGACCTTTAACATTAACCTGTATTCTTGTCTAACATACAGCGATCCTGCTGGCCTTTACACACACCATCACTGGGTATGAGTCTGGTGGATATTTTCAGTGATATTTGACATGTAATTCAGTCTATCAATACATTGTCTTTATTAAATCTTCATTAGACTGGTTAAGAGTGTTACTATTTAGAAATTTCAATATTCTAGTTTTCTTTTCAACATATAAAATACATTTTGTGACTATATTTATATATTTACAGCATATTAATATATGTCTCGACTTCCCATACAGGATCTAATGCCTTTCCAACATGTCTTAGTCCTCCAAACCATCCTGATTAGAAAAATGAAGACAGAAGATGGACAGAGAGCAAGCAGTACCTACAGGACATCTTGAAGAAGAAGAGCCGGCCTTGGCAGATACACAGACACCCACAGACCAACTCGCTGCTGATCATAGTGCACTCGAGCAATTCATCTCTTCTCTTTCTCTTTCCTCCTCCTTCTCCTGTCTGTCTCCTCTACACTCCTTGCTTCAGGTCTCCTGTTTCTCTACAGGGTAACCTCACACCTGCAGTGTAGCAGCCGGCTAGCGAGCACTGAACAGCTCACATTTCTCTAAAGCACCCTGGACAGCTGCATGCATGACCACAGACACGGTCAAACCAACAGAGAGCACTGCGGCTACAAGGAAATTGTGGGATTACTCACATTTTGGATGTAAATAAGACAGTGTAGAGAGAGTGCTGATATTCTCATGAATAACTTAACAGTGTAATTTATTTGAAGTAGAACAATGTACCTGATCATATTTTTATATGAATAAGATGAAGAATAAGATTTTATATATACAGTATATATAAAATAGTAATGTATTACTACAATAAAATTATATAGAATAGCATAGGTTATTAAAGGACAGTATAAATGAATACTGTGGCAGAAATTGCGGGGTCCATTTTCAAGAACATTGTAATACAGGCACAACCAATTCTTACAGGGTCATGTGGGTTTTATGTTAATGCAATTGTGAGTAAGTGATCATATGGAGTTTGGGGCTTGCATGAAAAGTGTCCTGTGTAATCACACACCACTGTGAGACACAGTTACTGTGTGCATTCAATCCTGTTATTTTTAATAGTTAGGGTGGTTTTAAATGACAAATTTGTTTATACTTTTATGAATAGTTGTGCAGTGGATACTTTACAGCCACCTTACAGTTTACTGTTCTCCCCATGGGCATTAGGGATTTTTGGCTCTAAATTATTATTTTTTTATATCTATTATTAGATTTTTTCGCATTGAGTTTAGACTTGGCACAAACAATGGACACATCCACACATTGTAAGACGTATTTCATGTAAACTAATAAAAGTGTAGCAGGCAATATAAAGAAAAATAGATGCTTCAGTATTAACTTGAAATATGATATATTGCATAAACTCCTTTTTATGCTTTATTTTCAAAATTTGTATTTTTAATTACATTTTAGTCACATTGGCTCTGGCCCTCTTTTGAAATGATTGAACATCTATTAAAATGGTGTGAATCACCAGAAATAAATGTGAGAGACATGGCTTTCTTCCCCTCTAATTTTCAGTCCTCAGTTTTCAGTGCTTATTCAGTGCATAACAGGACAAATTTAGGTAACCTGGAGACTATGATATAAAAACGGGCTTCTTATGTGTTCTTATCTTCCCAAAAACTTATTACACTCAACAACATTTATTATTTTCACAAAGGAAGCAGTTTGTTCTCATTCCACTTCACACTCTTTATTTCTCTCTGTCATTTTGTCTCAACAATAGAAAGAAAAAGCACAAAGACACACTCTACTACTGAACCCAGGGGAACGCAGCACAGCCACTTGGTTTAATTAAGATTAGCACTGTACTGGGAAAATACTTCTCAGTTAATAACTTAGCAGCCCTAATTCAAATGTATCTCCCTATACACATCATTCATGCTCATTATTGTCGCCACATTGAGTTCATACTTTGAATGTCTGCCAGTTTAATAAACGAAATAAAAGAAATTACATGTTAATGCAGAACAAATGGACATTATGGAGGTCTGATTTATTTTGAAAATCAATGTTCGGCTTTTCACTCATTAGTGTAAACACACAAAAAAATTTCAACCAAGGGATTTTAAACAAAAGTAAACCTGTAGTATGTAAATGATTGTATGTTAATGTAAACACTGCTTATATAATAGCAAGCGAACGGTTTTCCGAACCCATTATACATTTTTAGTGACAATAGACACATCGAACCCTTATGCTATGTGTCTACCAATAACATTTTACCTCAGCGCTTAAGCTCTTCCTCTGCAGTAAATCTTTAACAGCCACCTGTGCTGTAATGACAGTGAACACCATTAGAGGGCCTCCTGATACTCACAGGGCCATGCAGGCTCCCTGCCACATATCACCTCAGTAGAACGCTTGAGTTGCCACAGATGAACATCAGCATGTGCTAATAAGACCAACGTCTGTTGCAAATGTTTGTGTGTCATTTGTAAAATCCATAAAATTTACCAGAGCCCTTCCAGAGCTGAAAGAACATTATCTATGAAAACAGTCACACTGACATCAATGACATCAAGTATAACTAAGGGTCCAGAAAATGTATGGATGTGTAATTATTTAATCTGATCCAAAGTCTTACAGTCTGTCAGTACATGCAGCCATTACAGGAAGGTTTAATCAATTTTTGCCCAATTCTTATGTTTATTCTGTAATTTAAGTGTTAAAAATTATACAAACTATATTATATATAGCCATTTTATAGTTTTTTGTATATGTATATATATAATAAATACCAGGGCTACTCATTGTATAGTTGATGTTAGAGTTTATATGCAGTTATATGACTGTAGTTACATTAGAGCGCTAGTGAGATTTAGTGCATGTGTTTAATGTGCCTGTAAACATATTTAATTTGCTACTGGCTGTGTAATTATGAATGAATGAATAAAAACAATCAGGCTCATTCACTAAATTGCACTGACTTATTTGTTTTGTTCAGTTGCTTCTGACTGGCTTTGCAACCGCAAATTGCAATTACACATTGTGGACCCAAGATTGACTGACTAGAATCACTAAATCAAGCGTACATTTTACACAGAACTATTTTATATATGTATCTGCCACATGAATTTGCAGATGTGTGTATGCTAAACATATTTGCACCTCCTCAATCATCAATAATTTTTTTTAAAGCATATGAGTAATCAGCTATTTATTTCTAAATTAAGATGTTTTCTACAATAAGATGTTTATTGTCTGCTATAGATGGCAACATGATCAGGTTGTACATCTAAACACAACATGCATCATCAATCACTGAACGATTCACTTTAAACATTTCACTGAATAGATTCAAATTAATCGTCACCGAACAGACTTAATTTCAATTTTTGTACATTGTGTGTGGGTGCATATGCACAAGCATAATCCTTAAAAGACGAATCTCTCTCATTTGGCTTTGTTATCAACCAGAATTCAGCAAAACCACTAAAATAAAACCCAAATGCATAATAACAACAATAATAAAAATACATCTAACTTTGCATTACATTGGGTTTATAGTGCATCCAATGTCTATATGTAGAGCATGTTGCTGGGTCAAAATAATTTGGCTATTCCTGGAAAGGCAATCCTTCAAACAAATCCCCTCTATCTGATATTCATCCTGACTCCTCCCACTCCTGATTATTCCCTACAGATGCACCAGTCAGCCTTTGTGTGGCTCTGCATTTTCCAAAATTAAAATTAAGTTTGTTTATTTTTTTTAAACAATAAAATATTGTAACACTAACACTAATGTTAGCTCAACTTTTTAAAAAGATTAGTGAAATATTGTGTAGGTGCTCATTCATCATTTAAAAAAAATTTAGCTTTCAGTGCTATAGTTATAGTTGTACTATAGTGCATATAATCTGCTAAGCTAAGCAGTGCATGAACTAGCTGAGTAACTAAAGAATACTACCTAGTAAAAGTGCTTTTGGTTTTCACTGACAATATTAAATGCTGTAAGATGCTGCAGTCCTGTGTGTTGTCCTCTAGGTAGTCTCACCTCCATCCTGTGTGCTGAGCACATTAAGAGCAAACAGCATGGCATTGGAGAAGGTGGTGGCCTCCTCCTTACTGGCAAAGTTGAGTCCATACACCTGCCTAGCATCACGCCATTGATGAAATGTAGGAGTTGCCTGATTATACTTCAGCCCCTTTACAATGGAGTAGTTAATGACAACCTGAAACATAAGTGAAAGGTTCAACAAATGAATAATTGAAATGAGCTTTGAATTGGACTACATTCATCATGTAAAATATAAAGTTCTTAAAATGTGTTTTCAGCAACTGATGAAAGCCAGAGTGGCTTTCAGAGATAAACAATGTGGGGGCTATGACTTTCATGTGGCCTGAAGTGAAAATTACATTTTCTATTTCTAAATTTATTTAGACACACATTAACAGCCTTGTCTACAGGGAAATTAGTTAGTGTTTTCCAGTAAATCAATAAACAAGACTAGAGTAATAAGGTTTAGAAAAGCTTGATGTTATGCCATTGCCAGTTGCTCATACACTTACACTGCTGTGACTGACTTTGCACTCTGGACCTGATTTACGCCGGTCAAGCAAAACATAATAACTTTATAACATGACCAGTGAAGTGAATAACACTAAATATTTCTTCATCAAGTCACCTGTTAGTAGGTGGGATACATTAGGCAGCATGTAAACATTTTGTCCTCAGAGTTGATGTGTTAAATGTGGGTCAGATTGTGATAGCTAGATGTCTGGGTCAGAGTATCTCCAAAACTGCAGCTCTTGTGGAATGTCTGCAGTGGTCAGTATCTATCAAAAGTGCTTCAAGGAAGGAACAATAGAGAACCGGCGACAGGGTCATGGGTGGCCGAGGCTCATTGATGCACGTGGGGAGCGAAGGCTGGTCCGTGTGGTCTGATCCAACAGATGATTTTAATGTTCGATGGGTCAGCACTGTTTTGGCAGCAAAAGGGGGACTAACACAATATTAGGCAGGTGGTCATAATGTTATGCCTGAACGGCGCATCTTAATAATGCCCTATTAACGCCCTGTTTGTAGTTTTCTGTACATCTGACTCAACATCTGAAGCTGTGAATAGTATCACAAGACTACCACTGCATTTACCAAATATCTGCTTACTGTAAATCTGTAATACTGCGATCAATTTTTTAACATAGTACTGCTTGCCTTTACTCTTCTACACCTATATTTTGTTATTACTTATAATCCTAAATCAGGCTGGGTTCTCTATGAGCCTGGTTCCTCTGAAGGTTTCTCCCTTGTTTCATCTCTGGGAGTTTTTAATTGCCACTAACTTGATCGTTATGATTTACAGCCAGATTCCTAAAAATACACTTTGTGACACTGTTGTTAAAAGCAATATAGATATAAAATAGAATTAAGATGAATTTACCTATGTAAAAAAAGGTGCACTGACCTGCTGATCCTGCAGTTTGACCCCCACCACACGAAAAGTGTTGTTGGCAGTGTTGTGGTAGATATTAATGCGACTGAAGCCTTGTTGGCCTGGTTTGATGGGCACCCACTTCTTGCTGGTGTCATCGTAGACCATCACAGAGGCACGGGCCTGGCAAATACTCTGCTCACTACAACAAAAGAAATAGAGAGTTTATCATGATACAGCTGATTTACCTCAAAAATTCCACTTAATCATTAAACAATCATTGCATTGCTTAATATACCAGAATTTATGTAGGAAGTGGACAGAAATGGCTGAAGGTCTCAAAACATATACGGCCCTCCAACATTATATATTCACATTTAAGGCCAACATAGATCCAGTTAAAAAACAAAGGTATCATCTGACTTTAATTGTGTGAGTTTCCATCTGACCATTCATTTGTATTCCTAAACCTGTTAACTAGTAAGTGGTGATACATTTTGAGACAGTAAATGGTGCACTTCAGAAAAACTAGCTACTAGAATTTTATTAAAGGTGTAATACAGCCATCCAAGTGAAATTACTAAGTGTGTCTATGTAAATTACACTACACATTACAGAGGTAGTTCAATGACAGCGAGTCACACTTGGAACATTTTACTCTATAAATCCAGCTCCATAGTTTGTCATGTCAATCATTATGAAAAAGCAAAGGGACTAATCACATAACAGTAAGTAATTGCTGAATTCTGTAATATAATTATTATTATAAATAAGTGGACTTGGTAGCCAGTTTTTTTTTTTTGCGATTTTCATTCTCAAAATTAGGTGAGATTTATCTCATGAGACAGCACACTATCATCGTTTAGAAATTCGAAAATACACACACACACACACACACACACACACACACACACACACACACACACACACACAGTTCTCTGAGAAATTAATAAATTATTTTTAAACATAAAACAGAAACAGAAAATCTGACTGGATGGATTTTATACATGAGATCCCCTCCTCTCATCTACCAGGACTGTACAGTGGTACACACAACTTAATCTACAGTAACCTTTATAAAAATACTCTCATGTCTCTCATGTCATATACTGTATATTTCAGATGATCAACTTTCTCTTAAAAATTGCATAAAAATGTAACATTGCCCCACATTTCTGTGTGTGTGTGTGTGTGTGTGTGTGTGTGTGTGTGAGAGAGAGAGAGAGAGAGAGAGAGAGAGAGAGAGAGAGAGAGAGAGAGAGAGAGAGAAAGAAAAAACAAACAGCCAGCAAGCAGTGTCAGTACTGAGTGTGTTTCTTTAGTGTGTTTGTATGTGTGGATTGTGGCTGTGTGAGGCAGACTGTTCATCCCACTAAAGATCTCAAGTTGGTTCAGCCTCGTCTCTGAACCTCTCATGGATAATTCAGCTGTGTTTCAGTGCACACATCTCATCTACCCATCATCACCAGTTCCCTCTTCATCACCTACTTTCCCCACACTGCAGGTTTAATAAGTCATTTTTGTTCCCCACATGCTGGATATAAAGCTATAAAGGTAAAGTTGAATACAGATGCTGGATTTCCTTCAAGAAAACACCAGAGGCAAAAAATTCAAAGGGCAATTCCAAATGTGTAGTTCAAACAACAGACAAAAGGTCAAGTAATTGGCAAAGAGAGAGCAAGCGTGGAATGGACGAGAATTGGAGTAAACACCAAAACCAGAATAAAAAAAAAAAAAAAACTTACATACAGAACAAAGGCTTGGAAGGCTCAGAAATGCTAAATTGGACATATAATTTTTAAAACCCAGTAGATTTAAAACATTTCTTTTCTGTGTATTTGTATATTTTTGTCAAGACTCATATTTACAAAGATCATTAAATACATTTGACCAAAGAAGTGTTCAAGTTTGACCCAAAAGTCACCCAAGAAGTCTGCCTGAGCTATATTTGTTTGTATTATTTGTGTTTTCTCGTTTGAAAAATGCTACAATTTTTAATTGAGGCACCAAAAACTCCTTTCCTGAACTATATGCATAGTAGAAAACATTTTATACCTAAAGGATTTTCCAGCCAAAACAATTTCTAACACATAAGTCAATATACATGACCAACAAAATATTGTTTATTATTATATAAGTCAAGTCTTTTTTGATTACCTTGGGAATTATTAGGATTGGTGATAGCTTGGGATCAGTTTGCAATGTATTATTCATGCATATTTTTCAGGAAATACTTTGAATTATACATGACTAACACAAAGCTAACAGGAGAGACACTGTTTGCACTTGCAAAAACAGATAGAAGAATATAAGGAATGTAAGATGTCACTAGGGCCTGAGTGGACTTGGTAACACTGCTTGAATCTCATCTCTGCTTCTTCATGTTGTTTTCAATGACTCTCTCTTATACAACAGGTTCATGCGGTTTAGGCATTTGGAATCATCCCAACTCAATATAACAGGACTAAATGAAAAACTATTTACTCACCAGAGAGCACAATGCAGGGTGTTTGCGTTGGTGTTGGGTAAATGTGCCACCACATCAAGGCCTTATTATAGTAATGCTTAGAGTACTGTATTGTTGTTCCTGAGTATTACACAGCACAAGCATGTTCTGTTATTACAGTAACTATACATTGGTATCAAAGGCAAGTGTGTGTATATTCAGTTTACACCTGTGTTAATTCAAATGCACTGAAGCATCAGTATTTCTTTTTCTCAGTTAAAATTACAGCTGACTGAGCACTAGATGCTTTATTTGTAACACAGGCATTACAATCATTAACATCATGATCTGGGTTAAGCAGAAAAGGCTTTGTAATGAACCCTCTCCCACCTGGTCAATGATTTACCATCAGTTGTCTAATTCTTCTGCAGACTGATCTTCATGAGGCTTAAGCTTTTTTATATTTTTCTTGATTTTCAGCACATCAGTACATACATGACTATAGACACTGGTCACAGGTGTGCATCTCTAAGGATGCCATTTCTGTTTAATCTCTTGCATCTTTCTTCTTTTCATGCTTTGCCATGATTTATAATCAGAACAAGTAAAACAGGCATTATCCAATTCTCTACTGCAATGAACAATGACTCATGCAGTTGTGATAAAGCATGTGATTCATAGAGCGGCTGTTTTTATCAAGAGATGATGTGCTCGGAGAGGATGATAACAGACGTGTATATTGTCTACAAGGGCGTCTGAGCAGATCCGCGTAAATCAAATAACGCAAAGTTGCTTCAAAGATGTAATGAAGCCAACACAGGAGAGTCAGCATTATTTACGATGGCACACTGTTATTATCAAAACAATACATCACCACTCGTGCAATATTTTTTAAAAGCATAGTGTAGTGGGTGATCTTGCCACAGAAGATGATCATGGGTTTCCTTTGGGTGTTACATAAGAGGTTTGCTGGCCTGCGGTTGAGGTTTGGTGGCAGTGAAGGAGCTAAAAAAAAAACACATTTGTGTGCTTGAGAGTCTGTCTAGAAGAATAAAAAGCATTTAAAAATACTGCGGAATCATTTCGAATTTGAATGATGTTATTAATAGGATGGATTTGATCTAACCCAGTTCATTATATAAAGTATAGCAAAAGCACATTAATCTGTTGGCATGGCAGCTGGAGTGGAATATGCATCAACAATATAAAGATGGCTATAGCAAAAATAACAAATGAGCTTTATGGTGTGATCTAGAACAAAACAACTTGGTTTCAGTCAATCACTCTAATCAACTAATACAGTATATTGCCAAAGGTTTGTGGGCACCTGGTCATAAGTATGGGATGTGGTTTTTGAGCTTTGCAGTCCACATTTAATCCCAATTTGCTCTTATAATTCCCTCTCTACTAAAAAGATGTTTCACTAGATTTTGGTGTGTGCTTGTAGACATTTGCCTGCACTTTTTTCTTCACTTCTCTAATATATTCTCTATTACTTTGCACTGTTGACCCCAGGTACCTAACCTCCTCCACCTTCTCCACCTCTTTTCCTTGCAACCACACCACTCCACTGCCCTCCCTCTCATTCACACACATGTACTCTGTCTTACTCCTACTGACTTTCATTCCGCTTCTCTCCAGCACATACCTCCACCTCCAGGCTCTTCTCAACCTGCTCCCTACTCTCACCACAAATCACCATATCATCCGCGAACATCAAAGTGTACACATGGAGACTCCTGTCTGACCTCGTCTGTCAACCTGTCCATCACAACTGCAAACAGGAAAGGGCTCAGAGCCGATCTTTGATGCAGTCCAACCTCCACCTTGAACCAGTCTGTTGTTCCTACTGCACACTTCACTGCTGTCACACTGTCCGCATACATGTCCTGCACCACCCGCACATACTTCTCTGACACACCTGACTTTCTCAAACAGTACCACAACTCCTCTCTCGGCACTCTGTCGTACGCTTTCTCTAAATCCACAAACACACAATGCAACACCTTCTGACCTTCTCTATACTTCTTCTTTACCATTCTCAAAGCAAATAAGGCATCTGTGTTGCTCTTCCTCAGCATAAAACCATACTGTTGCTCACAGATGGTCACCTCTTCTCTCAGCCTGGCTTCCACTACTCTTTCCCATAACTTCATGGTGTGACTGATCAACTTAATTCCCCTGTAGTTACTGCAGGTCTGCACATCTCCCTTGTTCTTAAAGATCGGTACCAGCACACTCCTTCTCCATTCCTCAGGCATCCTCTCACCTTCCAAAATCCTGTTAAACAATCTTGTTAAAAACGCCACTGCCTTCTGTCCTAAACATCTCCATGCTTCTACATATATATCATCTGGTCCTGCCGATTTTCCAGTCTTCATCCTCTTAATCTCTGCTCTCACTTCCTCCTTACTAATACCATCCATTTCCTGCTTCACCAACTCCACATCATCCAACCTTCTCTCTCTCTCATTTTCCTCGTTCATCAGCTGCTCAAAATACACCCTCCATCTTCTCAACACACTCTCCTCACTAGTCAACACATTTCCTCTCCATCCTTTATTGCTCTAACTTGCAGCACATCCTTCCCAGCTCGGTCCCTCTGCCTGGCCAATTGGTACAAATCCTTTTCTCCTTTCTTAGTGTCCGACCTCTCATACAGCTCATCTATTGCCTTTTCCTTGGCTTTCGCCACATCCCTCTTTACCTGCTGCCGCATCTCCTTGTACTCCTGCCTACTTTTCTCATCACTCTGTCGATCCCAATTCTGTTTTGCCAACCTCTTTCTCCTTATGCTCTCCTGCACTTCCTCATTCCACCACCATGTCTCTTTGTCTTCCTTTCTATTTCCAGATGTCACACCAAGTACTTTTCTAGCTGCCTCCCTAATCACTTCTGCAGTAGTTGCCCAATCATGCAGCACCTCTGCACCACCACCGAGCCCCTGTCTGACCTTTTCCCTAAATCTCACTACACTCTTACTCCTTCAGTTTTTACCATCTTATTCTTCTTTCAGTGTTCACTCTCCTCCTCTTCTTCTTCACCTCCAAAACCATCCTACAGACCACCATCTGATGCTGTGTAGTTACACTATCCCCTGTCAACACCTTCAGTCTCCAATCTCCTTCAGGTTGGATCTCCTACATATACCATAGTCCACCTGTGAGCACCTTCCTTCACTCTTATGTCAGCCTATGATTCTCCTTCTTCTTAAAATAAGTGTTCACCACTGCCATTTCCATCCTTTTAGCAAAATCTACCACCATCTGCCCTTCCACATTCCTCTCATGCACATGTTTTATCCTGGATGCCCTTCCTAATGCAACCCTCCCCATTTATCCAGGCTTGGGACCAGCACTAAGAGAGCACTGGCTTGTGCAACCCTAATGGCTGGGTTGGCAATAATCATGATTATTTAGAATAAACTAATCTAATGTACACTTGCATTCAACCAGCTTTTCCAAACAAGTAAATAATGCCCTCGAAATGCATCACTGATGGCTTATAATATCTGCTTACAGCCTACATAAGCTGAAACCATTACAACTGCAAATGAGAAAAATACACTTTTCTAATATAAGAACAATTTTCAAAGGCTTTGTTATAAGCCCAGGAATTACACCATAAGAAAAAATAAAAAAGCAAGCCCCCTTCTGTTGGTGTGTAAATATCTATCAACACCACACAAGGCTACATTTCACAAAGAAAGAATAATACGACGATGTGCACAGTTCATTGGAAAAGCAGGATGCACATTGCATCATTTATTGACTTATAACCACATTTCAAGCTAATTACATGTATAAACTGCATTAGGCCTCTTTTTTTTTTAAGATGGAAAGATGAAAGATGAAAAAAAATCTAGCTTTTTTGTTCTTTGTTGTTGATCAGTAGCAATCAATTAAAATACATTATTATATTATAAGGACTTGTTTCACAACAATGAGCCTGTTTTACAGTTTGCATTTCATATTGTCATCAGTTCTACAAGGATTCACCGGCATGTGAGCAGTTACCATACATTTTTATTTTCTACAAAAATTAAAACAATTATTTTGACTAAAACAATTATCATTTGGAAGCTATTCATGAATATAGGCAGTCCAGTACAAAAGCTTGGAGACATGCAGTTTCAATACAACATTATTTGTTGTTCAGACAGACACAAATACATGTCACAGAAAAGTTATTATGGCACAGCATATCTAAATTATAGGAACGGTCAAAGGACAGACTACATTTTCTTTTAGACTACATTTTCCACATTCCATGTTCCATGTGAGCACTAAAGTCTTGAAGCCATAGCTAATTTAGTACCAGATGGTACAAATACCCTAAAGCATGTAAGCATTCAGTCAGCTATTTTTATCTTTATGTTTTCACTCTTTTTTTTTTTTTTTTTATTTCTTCTTGGGCATCTATGGCATCAGAAATTGTTAAGTGAGATATGGTTGATTTATTTTGTAAAAGCATCTCTGTACGTAATAGAAAATCATAAATGCAGAAATTGCAGAAACACAAAGAAAAAAAAATGGTTGGTCCCTTTGCCTCTCACAGTCTGAGGAGACAGGATACACTGAGTGCTCTTCTGAGGTGTGGTTGCCATGGAGTATTGGATAATTGTATTATGGGATGCTGGGAAGCACCACGTCTCCATGGTATCCAGAATCCCTACTGCGGTACAAAGCTATTCTGTAGCATGCATTTCCTTACATTGTCTTCTTTCACACACACACACACACACACACACACACATATGAATTCTTATCTGATTCAGTTTGCCATTCTATTTTACATGTGTTGCTTGCTTACCTTTTTTCATTTCATTCTGCTTTCTTTAATTACTGACTATTTTCCTCTTATCCATCAACCGTTCTGGCCTTCACCTCTCTCTTAACCCTTTTCTCTTTGTGCCTTTTTCTTCCTCTGTCCTTGCCCATTTGCCCTACAAACCATATTATTGATCATAATGTAAGCCATTGTATCTGTAGCCTGATCCTGAAGCTTTGCTTTTCTCACTCAGTCCAGTTGATCTCTATTATCTCAGTCACATTTAGTGGAAACAGTCAGTACACCAAGACCACAAACCTCACAACTGTATTAAAAGAAGTGCAAACCCCAAACCACCACATCTAAAAACAACCCGGATACAATAACACATTAAGAATTCAGTCAACTCTACAATGAATACCTTTATGTCAGATTAAAAACACTATGGAACATCATGTTTTTCTGTATGCATTACAAAGCATCCGACCCTTTTCCAACTACAAAAATTTAACTGCATAACTTTTTTTTACAAATCTTAACTGGATTAGATGGACAGAATGTGCTAAAACAATATCTCTGCTCTCAGGAGAGGACATTGAATCAGATGCAGAGCCAGAAATACAATCCTCATGATGCATGAACAAGCACTTCCTCTAGGTCCAAATTAAACACATATGAAAGAACTATTTCCTTAAATCAGAACACACACATACACCAGTTAAGCACATTAAGCACCACTGGCAGCTTTGTATACTATAAGTTCTTCTACAGCTCAGTAGGAAGGTCACAAACATCACAGTAGTAAAATCTGATTAGTATAATAATACTCACTGGGTCTTTAAATCAGCTATAACTGTGCAAGGGGGGAATTAAGAAGATTATAGGGGTAGATTTGAAACAATGAATGAGTGTGAAAATAGATGTATATGGTTTATATTGGCTGGTAATATATAAAATGTGATCCTCGTTGTAAAAGCTCAGTTCTTTGATAAGCCTGGAGAAATATAAAAATAACATTGCACTGTGTACATATTTCCTATCTGAGCTATTAAACTGTATATATATATATATATATATATATATATATATATATATATATATATATATATATATATATATACAGTCTGTGGTCTGGAGATATGAAATTTATATCTACATACTACATGTATTTAAAAAATAGCCCATTTCTTATTCAGGCTCAGCAAGTCAATTAACATGGAACACTCTCATATAAGTTAAAGATGTGTAAGGCCAAAAATTTCAATGCAATCTCATTGACATGGCCCCACAAGGCATCCTGTAGAAACACCGACAAAGCAGAAAGAACAAAAGACTCATCGTCGTGTACTTTCTTCTCATGAACAGCATTCCACTGCCAGTCACAACAGCTTTCCGAGCTACAGTGCAAAGAGTAACTCAACCTCTAGTCTCATTTTTTCCCCATCAAAACCACTTAATTAGAATTAATCTCAATATTTTAGAGAGACCACAAGGGGCAGCTGGATAGAGGACACACCTACCTGAGCTTATACTCAATGACCTGAGTGCTGGCATCACAGTAGATCTGGGGGAAGTAGATGAGATGTGACTGCAGATTAATATCCATTGTTTTGGGTCATAGCAGAGAAACTGGTGCTCTTGTTCACTTGTGAATCGTTCAGTGTGCTGTAAGCTGCGTTCTTCCTCCAATCAAAATAGGATTCGTTAGCGGTTCAAAGACTGAAAGAGCAACTGCATCTCATCCAAGCAGGAGTTGCACAAAGGGCAGAGCAAGCTGTCTGATCTCACCTCCCCTGCCATCACACGTTGATGGAGAAGACACTCAGCTGAACAATGACCCAGGAAAGGAATTTGCTTAGGAAATATGGAATGAAATAATTTAAATGTCTTTTTTAGGTGGGAAGACAATGAGCAATTAAATCCTCATTGAATCAATCCTGAAAGTATAACACACTACAGAGTCACATGGAAAAGAGAAATAAAAACCCTCTCCTCTGAGAGAATGGAACGGAGAGTTATTCCATATGAAGCATCACCCTCAGAATGCTTCTCGCGTCATCTGTTAGATTAGTTCCCTCCCACAACCCTCCATCTCTCAGACCCTCCCTCCGTTCAGCTGTGATAAAAAAAAAAAAGCTTACAGACCCCAATTCATCATTACTCTACTACTGTTGCTTGGTATTTTTTTCCTATCTTCTATCTTCTACCTTAATTCTTTTTCACCTCTCAATATTTGACCTATCATTCTCTCTCTTTCTGACTTGCTGGATGTGTATCTTCTATGCCACAGGACAATCCACACAGTGCGGACACTAATGCATTTGCCTTTATTGTAAATACTCACAGAAAATTGCCCTTTTTTAATCAAAGCTTAAGAATGAAGTCACCAGAAGCTCCAATAAACCACCATCATCACCACCATTCCCATGTTCTCATTTATTCTGACATGCTCAAGTATCGAGTGATAATTGGGTACTGATAACACATGCCTGTATTACATAAAATGATACTAAGACCATTTAAAGCACTGTGAATGCTCCATTACTAACATTTCCTGCAATTTGTTGACTATCTGTGCAAAGGTACAGCATTTTACATGTTTTTATGCGTTACGAATGAGTTACGAACCTGTAACTTTTTATTACAGGAAAATGTGTCATTTTGTTTGCTTATTATAGTTTGCAACAGGCCTAATTAATTCAGATTATCTACTTCCATCATGTTACATCTTTCTAAACCTTTAGTACATTTTTAAACATTTCTACTATTTTCAGAAATCATTCTTCTCCTCTCCATTAAATCAGCAAAAACAGTCTCAAAATATTGTTTAATTCTGCTATTATCAGTTGAATAACATTTGTTTCTGTCTTCAGAACAAAACCTGCAAATGGACACTCACTTAATGTAAACCAGCCCAGACACTCAAATGTAAGACTTTCAGAATACAGAGCCAACCTTCTTTCAATGCAATTTATTGCTGTTTATCTGTCTAATAAGGCCAATTCAATGTGTGGAATTTGGTTAGTATTCATTCAATTTGCATGCAACCTCTATAATAACATATGCAGTCCATCCACTGCACCCATTCCTAAAAAACTGTTCATGATATGTTATGCATATATGTAGGCTTCCACAATAATATGGGGAAAAAAGCAAGAGACAGTATGCTAGACAATGAAAATCCTTCTTATTGAGGTTAAAATAACAAAAGTGTAAATGCTACTATCAGGAACATCATGCTTTGGTATATAATACCATAATGACCTGGTCAATGAAGGCATTTATCATGATGCTTGATATAGACATATATAAAGAAAGAGCAGAGGCTGCTTATGTGGAAGCAGCATGCTGCCCTTCCCCCATCATCATCCCCTTCAGCAGGTTCCTGCATGGCTGCAGACTGCATTTTAATCCTTAAAGGGAAACACGCCCCTTTAAGTGGAGCTCAGCCAAGAGTCAACTGTAACCTGCACAGCCATTAGCACACCACAGGGGCCATGGCTTTCTGTTAGACGCCCAGCCAGACACATGGCAAAGCCACCCATGATGAAGTATATGACCACAGAGGGTGAGGGGGGTTGAGGATGTGGGTATAAAAGCTAATGAAATGAAGAAAGAAAAAGTTAATGAAATGACGCATATAAATGTGTGAATGAAGTGGTAGCCAACAAACAAAATTCCCATGTGCCTGTTTCGATGTGGTTGGTATGGCACAGCAGAGTGTGCAATGATATATAACATAGACAAAAAGCTAAACGGCTTACAGTGAAAGTCAGATTAAACAGAGAGACAAGAAGGTTGGACGTATGGAGATGGACAGCTGGCTCAGAATTAGATCAGTTTTCTTAGACATTTGTGGCCATGGTTTTCCATTAGGGAAAGTGGATTATATGGTATGTATACTGTATGTCATAAGGGACTAGGCTTAAAAAGCACTATAACTCAGTCTACACTACACTATACTTAAACATGCACATGCTAAATATGCACTGTAATCAAATTGCTGCATAGTATAATTTTTCTCATTTCAATTCACACAGTTATATTAAGCAACTAATTAAACATTATACTGTGCAAATCACACCTTTAAATAAACTTGATTGTTAAAAACCTGCACTGTAAGCAGAATACGTGAAAGATAAATGTTTCTGACTCATTTTATGAGACCCCTTTGACAAACAATGTATGGAGGTGTATATATATATATATATATATATATATATATATATATATATATATATATATATATATATATATTGTTTAATGTGACTATATTTTACTAGAATTAGAATAAGAATAGAATTAATTTCAATAAATCTTAGATTTGTCACTTTTAAGCTTGCTTTATTACTTTGCACATAATGTATCTGTTATGTGCATCTATGACAAACCTGAGGTAACAGAAATCTCAGTATTCATCAATCCAAACAGAATGCTATTTACTTCCTTCAGAAGCAGATGGATATTTTACACTTGAGAGAATAATTGCAGTGTGACACTAATGCCACACTGTATTTACTCAGAAGACATTGGTAAGCATGTCCCTTTGCCTTTAAATGCATCTCAGCAGATCTGGAGAAGAATTCAGAACAAGCTATTCTATTTTAAACTCATATATGGGCCATCGAAGCAAACACTATTAGGAAGATCCATAACAGAATCAATATTGACCAGAATGTAGATACATTTACTATAGTGCCTTAGATTTTAGTTCTGAAACTCCCAAAATATTTCCTGTGTTCATTTGTAATCTAAAAGAAAGCCCTGAAATTATATATATTTGTGTGGTGCCATTAATTTACACCTACCCCATCCCAGGTCGTACTGTGACTTCCTGGTGTTGCCCCAAGTGAACTAAGAATTGAAGAGCATTCACCATGCTCTTTGATTTGAGAATGGGATAGCTAGATCCTGCCTCCTGCACATTGTTCCCAAGATAGGATTTCTATTCAGTGAAAAACAGGATAAAACAGTTGCTGAAAATGAACACAGCATTCTGTGTCATATTTTCTTCCACTATAAAGGTAAACCATGTCCATTTTTAATTTTCTGTTTAATCTGTTTTTTTACCACTTGGCTAAACACTACTTGTGTTTTTTTTTTTTATATAAAAACCCAATATTGTGTTCACTACAAGCATATAACTGTGATTCTTTACAATCCCACCCACCTGTGCTACTTGAACACATCTGACCTTTTTAATATAAGACAGATTTTACAGTACCTGAATCTGTATATGTGAGGGATCAAAAGATATTCTGACTCAGCGACTTAAAGAGGAATTAAAATAGGTCTGTAACTGCTTAGTCTGGCTGCTCTACAGCAAAGTTATATCAGAAAGCTTAATTGCGAATCCCACTGGTTTTAAACGAGGTCAGTAAAATGCACATGCTGCTAATGCCCTTAGATTTTGTTAGATGTACCATTTTGAAAGAAACATTAGGTTCTTGTTAAGTACCTTGTAAATGTAATAATTATTTTATGTTTTATGAAAACTTTATGCAGATTTCAATTACAATTTTACTCAAACTTTTGCTTCCATTCCTGACTGTATTATTTCCTAACTACATGCCAGAAATGGTTTTGGAAATATTATACGTTATATATTATATGTGAGAAGACCATTCACTAAATAAGGGGGTATTGTTGTAGCATAGTCAGAAAACTCGCTCAACACCTCCAAACCAACATATATTAAAGTCCACATTGACCGACTGAAATCTGACTCTGCAATCGGTAGCTCCTCGAGGACACCCAGCATATCAAATTCCCTATATTGTATGTGGCAGACAAAACATATACATAGAGAGACAATCATTTACTAATATACTGAAGTCTCAACTACGTCACACACAGATACATGCCCTAATTAGCATCAAGAAAATTTTGACTTTGTTTAACCCTCTTGAATATGTGTGCATGCATGCAAAGATCTTGAACAGTCACAAAAAGGACAATGTTATGTAGTATTTAATATATTTTTATTTACAATTATAGGGAACCCTTAAAGTGACATAATTAACAAGCCAATGTCATCCCTTTCTACCTCCAGAATAATATGTCAGAATATCATGAAAAAAAACAACCTACTTTAAAACTAACTGTAAATGAAACTAACATGCAAATAGGAGAAACTTCTGAATGTTAAAGTTGTAGAAAGTTGAGTTATATGCTGATATTCTAGATAGCAGCCGTCCAGGCTTTCTGGAGTCACATGCCTCTAAGTAATGCCTATGAGGAGGAGACGGTCCTTGTAGATTAGCAATTAATGGTAGGAGCTTCAAATCCACCTCTAGGGTAAGGTGATGATGTTCACCACCTAGTAAGTCTTTGTTTTAATAAGAGACACCCTCACTTCTTTCTTCTTTAAAGGTGGTCCTATAAGAGTTGGTTTTTTGGTTGAAACATCAATGTCCTGTTCAAATAATGCCACTGTGTGTGCTGTACATAGCAATGAAGACTCAGGCTCTTCTTTAGGGGAACAACCAACAGACTGCATAAAAAAAGGTATAGATATGACCTAGGACAAATATTCCAGGTTCAATCACAAGTTTCTCTAGTGATGTGGCCAAGACATTTCAAATGGACCAGCATATGGTGTTGTCACAGAACCAAAAAAATCAACTGCCCTTAATTTCAGTTTCTTGATAAATTGTCACAATGGGTCACCATTTGCCACATGTGTTTTTGAGGAACAGCCTGTCAGAAATTGAAGGAGGCATCCTAAGTGAGTATACTGCGGTATTTACGGTTTATTCTGAAGTTGATTTTTTTCCACAGTTTTATACAATTTCCTAAATTTGTATAGGTATTGATCCTCAGCAGCAACTGATACTCTACCATGCATAGTGACTACTCAATTCTGATTGTGCAGCATAACAATTAATTGTGTATGAGTTTTGGTACTATGGACTGTCACTGTGAGACAGTAAGCTATAATTCATGCAAATAGCTTGAACATCCACAAGTTGACCTGCTCCATGATGGAAGAACATGCACTATATGGGCAAAAGTTTGTGGACACCTGACCAAAAGATTTATCTGTACTTTCTAAATATTGAGGTCAGAGCTCTATAGTAGGCCAGTTAACATTTTCAACTCCAATCCATGAAAACCATATCTTCATGAAGCTCACTTTGTGCTCAGGGGCACTGCCAGGAGGGAACAGGTTTAGGCCTCCTAGTTCAAATGAAGGGAAAACTGAATGCTACCACATTCAATTGCATCCGAAACAATTGTATGCCTTTAACTTTGTGGTAACAGTTTATGAAAGGACCACATATGGATAGAAAAGTTTTGTCCAATGTCCTACTAGCCAAAATACATCTTTATATCTTTATATCTTTACAGATATACCGTAAATAGGTTATAAAATGTGAATTTAGATGTTAGTGCCTATAAGTTTACCCCCTAATACACAAGCAAGTGGTGATAGTGGCAAGGAAAAAACTCCCTGAGATGGTATGAGGAAGAAACCTTGAGAGCATCCAGACTCAAAAGGGAAACAATCCTCATCTGGGTGGCACCTAATGTCCATTCATTATAGTTTATAACAGTTTTAATTTCATTGTATCTTTCTATGCAGCTTTTCGGCACTAGCATACAATGGTGATTTATGGTGCTACAAAATAATTATGTTTATTTGCATTCATAACCTTGAAAAAATTATCTGTTGTAGACGGAAAAACCCAGGATAGTGATGTGTGGTGTGTGGAGACCCCACCTCAAGGCCTTACCACATCAGGGACACACACACGCACACACACCTGATTATTACTGAATTAATTGACAACTCGAAGTAAAAGTAAAGGCACGACTGCCAGACAGCTGTGGCCCCTGAGCTCAGGTGTAAAAGCCAGTGAAACGCGGCGGATGCAGTAGCGGCTCCGCGCTGTTCGTTGTGCAGGATAACGGCACCGTGTGTCAGGGCGAGCGCGTGATTTTGCTTACCTCATCCTTCTCCTCTCCCCTCCGCCTGGAGGACTGCGCAAAAACCGCTCCCCGGCCTCTTCTCTCTCCCTGGATCCGTTTCACCCACGCCTCTGTTTTAAATCTCTTATCCTTCAAGCACACGCGGCTCTCCGTTAACACGCCGGCGGTGTGGCAGGTTGCCGGGGACGCACGGATGCTGCGCGCCGCTGCTGCGACTGGCCTGGTGTCGCGTCCAAGGCGCGAGACGCTCTTCCGATTGTTTCTGGACGTCTGCGCTCCTCCGATCGCTCCCTCACTTCCATTTCACATCGACCGCCACTGCTGTCTCTGTGGAGTGAGTCAATGTGTGGAGAGACAACAGCCTCGGAGATGCCATCTTTCCATCTCCAGCACCAGAGAGAGAGAGAGAGAGAGGAGAGAGAGAGAGAGAGAGAGAGAGAGAGAGAGAGAGAGAGAGAGAGAGAGAGAATGAGAAATAGACAGACAGAAGAGGAGAGAGAGAGAGAGAGAGGAGGAGAGACAGATTGAAAGAGAGAGAAAGAGAGATGGAGAGACAGACAGAGGAGAGAGAGAGAGAGAGAGAGAGAGAGAGAGAGGAGGAAAGACAGAGGAGAGGGAGAAATAGAGGGGAGATAGACAGAGGAGGAGGAGGAGGTAGAGAGAGAGAGAAAGAGGGCGACAGATGGAGAGCAAGAAAGAGAGGAAGATGGAGAGAGAAAGACAGAGAGAGAGAGAGAGAGTGGGAGGAGAGGAGGAAAGACGGAGAGAGAGAAAAGAGATAGAGAGATAGACAGACAGAGGAGGAGGAGGGCAATAGAGAGAAAGAGAGAAAGAGGAAGACAAATATAGAGCAAGAAAGAGAGGGAGATGGAGAGAGAAAGGCAGAGGAGAGAGAGTGAGGGAGAGGGAGCAGTTTGCTGTGCTGTAATATCCTGCTGATGGGTGATTCACCTCGGATCTGTCAACATCTGTCTATATAAATCATACTTTATATTGGTGTCAGGCTCTGTTCAACTACTGCAGGCATTCTTTTTTTTTATTATTATTATTTTTATTGAGGAAGGAACAGAGGAAAGCACAATAACAAACAACAATAACATTAGGCGACAGATAATCAACAGTATTTTCCACATTTCCTCCCCTTTTCCTTTTTCTTCTCCCCCACAATTTTTCAACAACCCCCCCACCGAATCCCAAAAAATTAATTAAATAAATAAATAAATAAAAAATAAAAAACCACAGTTATGACATTACAAACAATGAGGAAATACTGAACAACATTGTTAGCCCATTGCACCTGACGGCATTACCTGTTACAATGTGCACAAGCCTTCCAACTCAGTTTGGGGGAAGAGCTGCACCCTTTCCAAAATATGAGATCATTGGAGTCCATACTAAATAGAAAAGTTTGGTGGATCCTCTAAGAGAGTATTTAATTTTTTCCAATTTCAAAAATAGCATCAAATCTTTAAGCCAGAGTGAGACTAAAGGTGGTTTACTTGATTTCCAATCAAGCAATATTCTTCTCCGAGCCAGAAGACACGCAAAAGCACAAGCATCCTGACACTTCCTGGGCATGACTGTACCTTGCTCAGGTACTCCAAAAATTGCCATTTCAAAACTAGGCTTAATATCCCTAATATACGCCTCAGACAAGATTTTAAATATAGTTGTCCAGTAATTAAACAGTCTGGGGCAAGTCCAAAACATATGAGCCAAATCTGCCCCAGCAGAGCGACAACGCTCACACGCGTCAGTTACATTGGTGTATATTTTGGACAGCTTAACCTTGCTGTAATGAAGTCTGTGAAGGACCTTGAACTGAATCAAGCCTAAACGAGTGCAGGAGGTCGTCCCATTCACCCTGAATAATGCATTTTTCCAGGTTTCCTCTGATATGTCCACTCCCAAATCCCTTGTCCATTCCGCATGGATTTTGTTCAGATCTATATTTTTTACTGACATTAAAATGTCATACACATTAGAAATTACTCCCCTCAAGTTTATTGAAATATTTGGAACTGTATCCATTCCCGCACTAGGAGGAACGGAGGGATATGTGGGACAGTGGCTTTGGATTAGATGACGAACTTGAAAATATCTAAACAAGTGTGATCCTGGCAGACCGTATTTTGAAGAAAGAGTTGAGAGCGAGGCAAAAACATTCTCTATAAAAAGATCACTAAATCTGACAAGACCCGAATGTTGCCACTGACTGAAAACTGAGTCCAGTTGACCTGGGAGGAATAGGTGGTTCTTGCATATAGGGCCGGCTAAAGAGAAGTCTCTAAAACCAAAACACTGTCTGAATTGAAACCAGATCCTGAGGGTATTTGCTACAACTGGGCATTGCGTATATGATACTGCAGGCATTCTTCAATCAGACTTTTATTGTAAACTAAGTTGTGAATTCTAAATCAGGTCCCATCCTGCAGTGAAGAAGAAAGAAATATAATTTTTGAGTTTGTCATGTTTGTACATTTTGTATTTCAAAAACTGCTGATCTCCAGTGATTTTTACAATGTAGTCATCTCTAAAGTTTACACATAATGGTGCAAAAAACCAGAAGATGCCCAGTGGAAAACATTTCTTTAAGGTGTTGATAAAAAAAGGACAGAGAATCTTTAAACTGATTCAAGCTGACCGGACATCTACAGAAAATCAAATACATTTCTGTGAGCAAAATAAAAATCTCTAAATATTTTTCTGTTATAAATATGATGAAATTATACATCTGCTGCATATCTGACATGGACCACTGAGGGTCTTTCGACATCGCATTAAGAACCACTAATTCAGACATATCCTACTTAAGCTAGTATTCATCAGTAAGGATGCCATTTTAGGATTTATTAAAAACCATCCATAATACTTTCCACTGGTAGTCACTTTCTTAAACAGTGCACTGTCCATGAAAGATTGATTTTGTTCCAAAACTACAAAACAAAAATACACCTGAAAATACAGAAAATCTATTTACTTAACGGTTAGACCACAGCTCAGTATTTAAACAAGAAACACAGATAGATGTTATGGGATTATACTGTATTTTACAGGCATAAAAATATCTGGCTTCTAAGTTTAGACCTTCAAACTTTTACTCAAGCCGTCTACAATTATTTTCCATTCTATATATTGGTTCCTTTTAAAATGGGATTAGGTAGGATTGTTCACAAAATGCCAAGATTATAGATCTATACTGGTAGGTGGAACTTAATAAAGAGCCTGCTGCATTTTTCCCCCACCCATGAACACAAAGCATTAGCGTAAGCATTAGCAAGAGTTTCCCTGACATCCCTTTTACACTCACTATATTACAGAGAAAAACATTAAATCCAGCTCATAAAGATTCATGATAATGGTCCCAAGTGCAGTTTATCGTTATTCGTATCGTATCGTATCATTTTTTCGAACGCAGATAGTAACTTCTGATATCAGCAGTGCGGCACAATATACAGTACAGACCAAAAGTTTGGACACACCTTCTCATTCAAAGAGTTTTCTTTATTTTCATGACTATGAAAATTGTAGAGTCACACTGAAGGCATCAAAACTACGAATTAACACATGTGGAATTATATACATAACAAAAAAGTGTGAAACAACTGAAAATATGTCATATTGTAGGTTCTTCAAAGTAGCCACCTTTTGCTTAGATTACTGCTTTGCACACTCTTGGCATTCTCTTGATGCCTACTTTAAAGAACCTACAATATGACATATTTTCAGTTCACTTTTTTGTTATGTATATAATTCCACATGTGTTAATTCGTAGTTTTGATGCCTTCAGTGTGAATCTACAATTTTCATAGTCATAAAAATAAAGAAAACTCTTTGAATGAGCAGGTGTGTCCAAACTTTTGGTCTGTACTGTATGTCATTACCATCAAAGCACTTTTATTGTAATTAATGTCTTCTGCGATAACCATCAGATAATCTCACAGTCAAATATAATAATTCATTTGTATAAATATGTTTTATGCAATAGAATACACTTACACAAATGATTCATTGCTTTAGATAAGAACTCTGAGAAAATTCTTAGAATCAAAGATATTTTTCTCAATTCCGAATGAATTAGATAATCAATTCACATGAACAATTCACATCCACAGCTTTTATTTAGTAACTTATGAACACTAGATACATTGTCCAGGTTGCACTACTTTGTGGGTTTAGTAACAAATCTGGAAATACTGGCTAGGGGACTTGATGGGACTCTTGTAAAGGGGGCTTTTAGCAGGGGAAAAGGGGCTCTGACATCTGCTCCTGTGCAGAGATAGTGTACAGGGAGGCTTCTTCCCAGCTCCTACTTTCCTCTTGTCTGAAGCTGCTTTTTCTGGTGGTGGCCCACTCACAGGTGTGCACACACTCGGCTGCATGGCTGTATCAACTGCATTCTCAGTAGGCCCAGTCTTTTTTGCTGGGTGGCTCAGATAGATCTGCATAGTCACTAAGTGTAGGGTGCAGGACGGTGGGGATTGGAAAACCAGACAAGGGTGGAAGTGTGATAAAAAATAGAAGAAAGTGGAAGAAAAAGGATAAAAAATAAAGCAATAACAAAGATTCATAAGAATAGTTATCCCACAGTTTCCAGAGCGTTATTTTCATGATATCTGTCACTCTCATAGAAAATGAGATACGAGGTGGTATCAAACTGTTTTTTTTTTTTTCCAGAAGAGGGTGAACCCACTTCTGGAAAGCTGAAGATCCAGCTCAAAGGTCACCAATTTGGCACTGAGCGAATCACAGAAGGTGCTTGATACACTTCGAAAAGATCACTGCCAGGACACATTCCAGAAGTGGCTGGGAGTAATGTACTACTGTGCAAGGAGACTATTTTGAAGGTGATAGTGCATAAACATAGATAAATAAAGTACTTTCTGGTAAGCAGAGCTAGTCTGAACTATTTGATACCTCCTTGTATGAAAATGTCAAGTGTGTGTAAAGTGTGGCATAAGGCCTACCTTTGCAGTGAGTTACATGGCGGGTTCCTAAAAAAAGAAAAAAAAGGAGAAAAGAATAAGATCAAATTTCTCAATAGACCTCCACAGTTATACAGCAGTTCTGTATTTTTTGGGGGGTTACACGTGTGATATTTGTGTCTCGTTGTTTGAACAAAGGTTCCATTAAGCTGCAGACAGTTGCATAAGTATTTCAAGGTGAATGAAGGACATGACAGGGTGTGCTGTTATAGGACAAAAATGATGGGGTAGTGTAACAGCCATAATGAAAGATATAAATAATAGATTTTTTGTATATTTACAAATGTGTACGAATAAAAGAATATTCTATACCAAATCGTTTTGCTAGTAAAGCAGATTATATTACCCAAGGAGAAAATAAATGTTATATTTTAATGTGTTTTAAATAGTTTTTTTTTACCTACAACACTGGTGATGGTCTCCTTTGGTTTGCTGCTGGATGAACAAACAATTTCAAATCATGTTTAGTATTCAGAAGTGTCAGAGTCCATGCAGAATTATGACCATTACCTGCACCATGTATTAATATGACAAGTCTAACCTCTCCTGAAGTTTCTTACAGGGGGTTGTGGCGGTGCTGGTTGTTAGAGCACTGCTTTGAACACTTGAACTGCCTTTTGTATTGCTTGCTGGACTTCTAAACCAGGCATGTGGGAAATAATTCATTACATTACTTGAAGTAAAAAAAAAAAAGGAATAAAATATGGACTGCGTTTTATGTCATAGTGGGGCTGTGTCAAATTTCATTAACAACACCATGTACCTTTTGCTGGTCGGCAAAGGGCTGTAATTCTTACAGGATGAGGAAGAGGGCAGTGCAGAGCTGGAGCTCTTTTTCAGGAAGTTGGCTGTGTTGCTGTTTGTTCTGGGTGGCAGGGCCGAAGACACAGGCCTTGATGCTGAAAAAATAGCATTTACTTCTGTAAACATTCTGATTATATAAATACATTTATGTATAAGGTTTTTATGAAACCTGTACATGTTGGTTTAAACCCTGCACAAGTCTGAATGAATTGCACTAATGAAAGTATCAGCTAATCACATAACAGAACCCAACCTTCCAGTCTCACTCGAGGATACAGCCGCTCTAAAGTGTGAGGTTCAGGAAGTTAAAATGTTTGATTTGTTTGAAATGTTTAATATAATATAATTAGATTGAACATATTATATTATATTATATTATATTATATTATATTATATTATATTATATTACACTGTAGGGATGTTCAATACACAAATCTTTGTAGTCATGCTGTGTTGAGTAATTTTGCATAACAGCAGGGACATGTCTAAAGGAGTGGTGGTGGTGGGTGTGTGTGTGTGTGTGTGTGTGTGTGTGTGTGTGTGTGTGTGTGTGTGTGTGTGTTAAAGGGTGGCACCGGCCCACCAAACATTTGTATTACTGATGCACCAAGTCTCAAATCAGCACCAAAATCCCCCCTGATGCGCACAGTTATCCCTCTTTGTGCCATTTTTTATCATAATGTCGAAACAAACTTGCTCTTAATTTTTTGATCGTACAGATAAAAGCAATACATCATTCGAATCTGTAAAGAGTCTACTTTTATTTTTATACACACAATACCAACAGAATGCTGTGCTTTTTAAAAATAAAGAAAGCAAACCTGAATCTCAGTGATATAATACTTGCCTCACAGACATAATTATTATATTAATAGAAAGCTTGAAATGTCTATTTTTTTAAATAAACTAATTCACATTGAATAAAAATATTCACTGATTATGTAATCCGTTATGAATGTTAGAAGAGGTACAGTTTTTTCGGTATCGCCTCATTAACCGTCCGTGTGGAAACATAGCACAGTCATGCTTGGTGTTCTGATCATTTATGTACCCATAAATAAAAATAATAACATTTAAGCATTTACAAGAATATTTTGTCTTCATGCTCTATGTTGAGTTTGGTTTTACTAATAATAAAAATACATTTGCATAAAGCATCCATGTTTGTCTATGTCCATGTTAATAAGAGTGTTAAAAAATGTAAAAGTATTAAGTTAAGGTACATTTAAAACAGATAAAAATGTGCTATTAATTTGTGACTAATCGTAAGTTAACTCACGACAATCATGCGATTAATCACGATTAAATATGTTAATCAATTGACAGCCCTATTATTAATATAATGTGAGGTCCAGTTACCACGGTGACACTAAAACAGGTAGTAGTAGTGGCTACTTTTTCTTAAATTAAGTACATGTCAGAGCCCAAACTTCTTTACTTTAACTTGAGTAAAAAAGGATATTCAGTACTTCAACTTTTACCAGAGTCTTTTAAAACATGAGTATCTGTACTTCTACTTAAATAAAGAATGTGTCTTTTGTCACCTCCGACAATCACTTTCCCAAATAATCTGCAGTAACATAATAAATGCTAAAATGTGGGCTTTTTACAATGTTATTGATCTGAGACTTGGAATTTTAAGATGTAGAATAGTAAATACCTGTTTGTATTGAATAAACAACCATTTTTGCATGGTAGTCTTGTATTCTTTATTTTTGTTTGCTATGTCCAAGAACAGCTTCACTTTTAAATTATTTTATCTTTAATCAGATGAAAACATGGCTATTAAATATACTATTTGTGTAATACTGATGATTAAGTTAAAGGTTTGTTTATTTTTAGACAGGATTTTGTGGGAAAAAATGGAAAGGGGACAAAGTCAGCTACAGCAGCAATACATTTAAAGAAACCATGACAAAAATATGTAGAGTGCAGTTGAGAACAATTATTGTCTGTTCAATGTTTTTTTATTTATAAAAAGAGAGATGCGTTGTCCAGGCACTTGTGCAGTGCGATTTTTTATGTCGTCCCACTTGTATTGGGGCACATGACTTTTCCCATGGGCCCCCCTGACTGGTTCTTGGTCCCCCCTCTGCCACCCTTTTAAAAAAAATCCTAGAATCCATTGAATGTAGTTGCTGTTTAAACAGTGCATATGTGAAAGAGTTTGGTACCTTTAACAGGCCCTCTCTTGGTGAGAGCAGCAGTTTGTGTCTTTGAGATGTTGAGTCTCTTGAGCACATCAGCCAGAGTTATCTTGAGCAGCTGCACCTCATCCTCCTGCATCTGGAGGCGCTGCTCCAGGTACATGAGCCTGTCTGTCACCTCCATGTTACTGTGTGCTGAGCAATGCTCATCTGCTCATTACACAAAGGACAGATCTACATACTCTATATTCTGTAGAGCATTCAAATGTATTCTTAAAACAAAAAGAAAATAAGTTCTTTAAGAGACTGTATTAGATTTGACAGAATAAAATTGTAGTTATGCATTACTAAAATTACATTTTAATCGTATAAGATTACAGTCTGGGTGCAACCTCATTAAAACCATGCTAATAAGACCTCTCATATTTGTATCCTACTAAAAATGTAAAATAAATTGCATATTTAAAATGTATTCACAAAATTAAACAACAGCCCTTCAGAGACATCAATTACAGTTTTCTCCTTAAATTCTGGTAAACATAATGCATTTTTTCACACTTGTATCAACTATTTTAATGCTTAACAGATGTCTACTATAATAAGGTATTAGCACCACAGAGATTAGATAATTATTTGTGTCTTGTGCTTCCTTCATCTCATGATTAATCCAACAGACACTTGTTATTTTGAGAGGACACATATGGAGATCGGGGCTGAAATAGTGCTTAATCCCAAGCATTTAGGGAATTAGTGAGACTGCATTCTGATGGAGAAGAATTACACTCACAAACTTGGAAGCAGAAATACAAATTGAAAGGTAATAATGCACCAGTGAAACAATGATACAGTAAACAATCCACAGTGGTATCTGTAGTATCTGAGAGTTACTGTAGCTCTCGAATTATTTCATTTAATCAAATGTTTTATTTTTCAATTCCTTGTCAGATCATTGTCATTAGCATAATCAACTGATATCATTCTAAACTGGAAAACATTGACATGTTGATTAGAGTATTACATTAAAAACGTAGACAAATTCTAAAACACATTCTTCAACTAGTTCCACAAATGCTGTGCTTTCATATAATTTAATGAAATGTAATGAATGGGCAGAACTCTCAGCAGTACTGACCTGCTATGAAGTCTGGTTCAGGTCCTACTAGAGGACCATCATGATACAGTTCTCTCAGCTGAGCTTCTCTATCTTCAGCTGCTCCAGATCGCTCCACCAGTTCCTCCATGTGTGTGTCTGCCATTGTTGCTGCGTCCATGCCTTCCACAATGTGAATGTCTGCTTAGTGATTGTGTGACTGTGTGACTGTGTGTGTGTGTGTGTGTGTGTGTGTGTCTAATTGTTGGAAATGGTCCACTAAAACAGCCTAACAGGCCACACAACAGTACACTCCTCCTCTCTTGTGACCTTCTTAATCCTCGGATACACACAATTTGAGATGAATGATGTCATTGCCACCAGATTACTGGCTCTGGTAAGCCATCTCAAGAGCAAACATGAGCTGTCTACGTGCACGTCTGTGTGTGTTTTGGATATTGAGGGCTGGGTGATAACTATTTATTTTAATCATATAAATGTGGATTTGCTTTGCCTGTGTATGTTGGAGGGAAACATGGCACTGATGAATAAACTAATGGATTTTAGAAAATATATCAAATCACAATTGCATCAAACTCATCACACCACAAATCTAGTATCATAATAATCATGGGGTTACAGTCACAAAGTCCCTGAGAAATCAATTTATGTATAATGTATATGTATGTATTAAGGTATATTGTAATTTAGAAGAACCCATTTATTAGTTAACACTTAATTAGCTAATGCTGGATTTCTCCTACATCCCAAGACACTGTCAAGTCTAAATTAACCCTAATGTCCTGCGAGGATCTCACTCCACATCTAGTATTCCATTAATAGGTGCCAGATCCACAGCAAGCATGACCTTGTAAAAGCTATAGATAAAGATGAATGAAAACAAATAACCTGATCTCATGAAAAATTCACACAAGCAAGGACAAGGTCGCTGGATTTCAATAACTTTAATACAAATACTATTTCAAGAAAACAACAATACAAACACTACAACATATAATCATAGAAAATTGCATGTGAGAGAAAAATGGCCCAATTTCTAATTTCAGTGAAAATGTTCTTTTTTTTTTTAACCTTCATTTTTAACTGTTTTCGAAACATTAAATTCACATCAGTATCATTTTATCCACTTTCTTCCATCCACACTAAATCGAAAAAGGCATCACTATATGGAATGTCATGATACTTACAGTAATGAAAGACAAAAATAAAAACTGTTCTGATGCTTGTCCAAGTTCATGCACTGGACAGCCAAAGAACCGCAAGATATCAGACCCTGCAATTAAAGCTTTCAAGAGCAATTATTGACCTGTATAGATCATCCCTATAACAATACTCATACTTACTCAGCTACCCAGGCCATATTTCCCACAATGTTTTTAGTCTTATAATAATAATTTATTACTAGTGAAAAGGATATAAATATTCGTATTCATAAAAAATATTCTAAATTTGGTAATATTCTCTATAGTTGCAAACCATTCTATTCGATCTTGCGTTTTGAAGGTTCTGTGATAAATGACTGTGTGGAATAACATCATTGAGTCATCTTGAGTTTCTAAACACACACATTTTAAGGTTTTGTGTGCTCAGGGCCTCACATTTTAAACGAGTCAACACTGGTATCTCTTTACAGCTCCACACCACTAATATCTTTAAAGAGGATCAGAGTCCAAAGCTGAATCCAGCTACAGGGCAACACACAAGGACGTTTGTTGTGACACGAGACATGTGATTTGAATGTTCTTTCAAACACACAGGTTACACAGTTCTCTGCCATACCACAAGCAGAAAGTGCAACAAAGAGCTTTGTGAGCAGTGCGAAACTATGCCAAGAACATTAAACATCTGAAAGAGAAAATACACCAATAGGCTCACCACAAAATAATCACATCAGTCTACATGCACACACACACACACACACACACACACACACACACACACACACACACACACACACACACACACACGATTTTTTAGAGATATTTCAGGCTACTGCTGACCTCTACTGGTTAAAACAGTCTTGCATTGACGGTGAAAATGGCACTAGTTTGTGCTGCAGTTACTTAGGCATATTAGCATACTTAGCATATTTTCAAAAAGGTGCTAAAATTGAAATGAATAAATTGTTAATATCGAGTTATAAATATTTTCATGTATAATTCTTCATACATGTGGTTGTGGCTGACATACAACTTTGTGGACGCCATTCTTCTTTAAACTGTTGCCACATAGTTTGATGCTGTAGCGTTACAATTTCCCTTCACTGAGACGTTCAGTGAGGTTGAAGTCAGAGCTCTGTGCAGGACAACTCTGTTCTTCCACTTCATCTTTCCACCTCAGGCCTCTTTACCCAACAAGTAGTACCTGACCTCAGTAATGTTCTTGTGGCTGAACAGCTTTGTGGACTGGTGTCAGCACAACCATCTTTAAAATCAGGAACACCAAAGAGCTTGTAGTGGATTTGAAGTGCCATCCAGCAACCTTTAATATCCAAAGTAAAACCTTTAAGGTAGTAAACCTCTACAAGTACCTGGGTCTTTATTGGTTTGTGGATTTTAATAAAATGGGAAGGGTCTGAGGCTATACTACTCTCTAAAGAGGCTGAGGATTTTTAGTGTGAATGGCTGGATGATGAGAAATTCCAATGAGTTGGTGGTGTCTAGTGTTATATTTAATGTCTGTAAAGGACATTAACCATAAAAATCTAAAGACAAGGTGTTGAAAGAAAGAAAGATGCTTCGTACTTTTTCCATGTACTTTAGAGCACAGTGAAGTTCTTTCTTTTCATATCCCAGCAATGTTACGAAGGGTTAGAGCACAGAGTCATCCCTGATTCAAGGGCCCCAAGTGTGGCAGCTTGGCGATACTGGGGCTTAAACCCCCAAACTTCCATCACTTCTAGTAATCAAGAGCTTTATCCACTGCGATACGGTGTATATTAAGAGGATTGCTCTTGTTATGCAGGTGAACACTTTTTGGAAGCACTCATTTCTTCCAGTGGTCTTTTCTATCCATGCATCATTGTACATTAAAGCATTATCTGCACTAAATACAATACAGCTATTGCAAGCATCTCATCTATGGATAACAATGTAATTAAATAATTATTTTCTGTATATTTTAATATTTGTGTATTGTCTTTATGTACTGTATACTACTGGAACACACTGGACGGGATGAAAAAAAATCTTAACAGTGTTTTAGCTACTCTCCAACATTTACTATAAAATTAGATTGTTTTATATAGATAGAGTTTTGCCTCTATATTGTAACTAGCAAGGCTTAACAAGTAATATTAATGGTTAATAAGATAACATTTTAATATATACACAATCTGCACTATAGGCACAAAGATATTCGGACACTCAAATTTTTCGGCCATATGTTTCTTACCCAGACTGTTGGCAAAAAGTTAAAGCACGCAACTGTATAGGATGTCTTGGGATACGGTAGAATTACATTTTCCCTTCACTTGAACTATGACACCCAAACCTGTTTCAGCATTATAATGCCCCTATGAACAAAACCCGCTCCATAAAGATATACTTTACACAGGAAACCATATCTTTATCTCCAAATAAAGATCTCCAACATTTTGTGCAACATCTTCCCAGAAGAGTGGAGGTTATTATTAACAGCAAATGGGAAACGAGATGTTCAAAAAGCACATACAAATCTTATAGTCAGGTGCACACAAACTTTTGTCCATACCAAGAAGGTTATGAAACCAAGACATTTAAAGTTTAACCACGTATCACTGTCATGGTGAAAAAAGCAATAAAACACTTCAAACAGGTTTTAACAAAAGATCTTTATAAATACTCTTTTATTTGACAATAATCAGCAGGGATTCTTGTTGTCATTAAAAAAAGTGCATGACCTAGCGACACTGATAAAAACACATCCTCCAGCTCCATTTAAAAATAACCTCTGTTTAACCACAGTTCTATTCTATCAAAATATATGTTAGCAGTAAGCATTGAGCTAGCAACACAGAAACAAACATTAAGTTTAGTATTGGACAGGGTAAGGAATTAAAAAGAATGTTTTTTTGGTCACTGTGTTTAAAAATAATTCTGAACAGTAGAAAAGCATATCAGCAATTTTTACTGCAACAAAGCAGTCAGTCAGAGTGACTTACATAAAATTGTCAATTTAGAAACAAAAACCTATTTCCAACTTCCATTCTCCTTATATAAACTTATATATAAGGTATATAAAAAAAAAGTTTAATCCAAATTTGTGAACTACTGTGATGAAAAACTTGCTGTAGAGGCTTTCATGAGAAACCCTTGTGCTCGTAAGGCCTTCCTGCCACAGGCTCGTTATCTGATTTTCAGGAGACCTCAAGCAGCACAGGCATTCTGATGAAAATTAAAGTCAAGGAAAAAAAAAACACAAAAACATCTTACAATGACCAAATAAACAGTGGCATGACAGTGTTGTCACTTGCTGTTCTTGCTCACAATGTATTCAGAGTACAGCATTCTCAAGTTTATTGACCTGCCATGTTTGTAACAAATTGTAGTTCACTTTACGAGTGTAATTAAGTTGTATTTGGCCTGTTTCCTGTGAATCAAACCAAGACAACTTGTAGTAAATAGACAAAGGCCACATGTAAAATGAATATTATAAGCGACTACAAAAACTGATCATTCAAGTACCTGTCTGATTTGGTGACAAAAATGTTCTGCAGTGTTGTACAGGGAAACCCCACATAGATGCAATATACACAAAGGGACACCAGTTTAAGAATGTGCTTTGGTCTTCAACCCTTGATGCCCAGTACAACATTAAATACGACAGTTTCAGTTTTTACTCGTTTTCCAAAGACTTTATAATTTATAAAAAGGCAAAAAAAAAAAAAAAAAAAGGAATGGCATTCACTGACAAGTATTGCAACAGCACTTCAAAACACTTTTAAACTAAAATGACTTGTTCACTTGAAATATAGATATCTATATCATTTCTATGTTAAATAACATCTTTAAATAGTTACTCATAAGTAATAAAAATGTATTGTGCAACAATTTTTTAAAACCTTTTTTTAAATCGAAACAAGACTGGGTGATTTCTTCTATAATCAAGATATGTACATTTGATTTCTTCCACATGAATGGCTCTCAAGTAGTCCCATACCTTTGAATTCAATCCAACACAAAATGAAACACTGTCAATGTTCTAGCTTATGCCTATTTGGTTATTATTATTATTATTATTATTATTATTATTAGTTTCAATTTTATAATTCACGTCAAAAGAAATGACAAATCATTTTAAAACAATATAAGTAACTTGATTTAAATAGACACTCCGAAAATAGTCCCAAAAATATATTGCATATTCTACCTTAAGAAATAGCCATAATAAAATATCTCATGTTTGCAGAAGAAATTGAAAAACAGAGAACCTTTTTTTTTTTTTTTTTTTTTTTAACGAACATGGGATCAAAAAATTAATTCCATTTTAACCACAACATTATTGTTCTTACTACTATATCTACTGTTATTTTGAAGAAGACCTGCTGAGCAAGGTATATTCGCAGCAAAATCTGTGCCAGTGATACAGTGGAACAAAACAGCTTTTGGGTATTTTATACACATTGAACATACACTTATATATATATATATATAATAATGCTGGAAAGCCATCTAAGCTACCTTACAGAAGAAATTCTGGTCCCACTGTACAACAGTTCAACATGTCATCATCTATGAGCATGGATATGGTTTATGTTTAAAGCAATGCAAATGAAAAGCGGTCCTAATTTTAAGCATCTCAAACACTGAAAACTACTTTTCAGATAAACTAGCGATCTAAAAAAAAAGGGCAAATTTTTGTTCAAAAGCTTAGAGGTCACTACTGGTACTATTTATAATTAAGAGATTTATCTATAAGCACATAAGTCTGATTCGACCAACACAATTAATCAGATTCACATAGTCATTAGAATTCAGGTTTAGATGACAAAAGCTATGCAGACAGTCAAAAGCCAAAAAGACAGAGCTGTAGAAATGGCAGAAATGCCATGTATTATGGATGTTTGCACTGATGAAAAGGAAAAATTGATGCTTAATGTAAAAAAAAAAAAAAGATTGAAATGATTTATTTATATAATTAATGAATAATCGAATAATCACTGACCCTGCTTTCTCCATGTTCATATGATTCCTGTTATAAATACACACACCTGGTGAGAATTTGTTTCACTTTTTTTGTTGCCATATTTCTGCCCAATGAATGAAAGCATTTTTAGCCTTACACACTTTTCAGTAGGCTTGTGCGATATAATGATATTATCATCCCACCTCAATGTTACATGCCCATAATATCCAAGCATATTATAATATATTGTATTATACTATACTATATGTTATTACATTACCAGGTGTAACACAATTTGCATAGGTGCTCTCCAAAGACATGCCATATGCATAGCTGTATGCTAGTGTTAGATAGTAAAAGGTTAATGTTTAAATTCACTGCATCGTGGGTATTACAATGTAAGACAGTATAAAGTATTACAGATTTTTGTTGTGTATTTTACTTTCGTTTTTGTCTGTGGAATATACTGCCACATGTATACATTAAAAATATGGAAATGACCCCAAAATGGCAGAAGTTTGATGTACCCTAGCTCTCTCAGAAAACAGAGGTTCCCAGGAGCACAAATGTTAACACTATTAGATTTCTCCCCAAAAAACTGAAAGATTGTGTGAATCTGCACTGAATTCCTCGATCATCAACAACACAAGTGCACTGTATATTTGACTATATAATATTCTATATTTACTAAAGATGCCATTAGTAAGGTTTTGACTGAAAAAATAAACCAGATAGGTTTTTTAATATTTTGGCAAAAAGAGTAAAAAAGTGCTGTTATGGTATTTTTTTTTTAACTCTATACTATGATTTAATGCAGAATCGCTTAAAGATCCACCGTCTACCTGAGTTTTTGTGAGTGCTGTAATGCTTCTGATTGTACAGCAATTTTATGACAATACAACAAAGATTGTATTATTGCGAATCCCCTATTCTACTTCAATCCAAACTAATTTTGTCTCTATTTAATCTATTGTTAAACATAAAATCGCTTTCGGGGATAATTCGATATCGCACAAGCCTACCGTTCAGCGCATGGTTTTTGATTTATTTTGCTATTTGCTTTGTTTAGTTATGTGTAGTGTGAATGCAAACCAAAACAAATTACAAGAGAAACCTACAGTGTCAATTTCAAACATGATTCAATTAAGGTTGTCACATTTTTTGTTAACAAGCCGACATAGAGTCAAAGAGAACTGCAAAAATACTGTGCCTTTCCTTTTGTTACAATTATCTAACTGTTTATTCTTTTATTCTTCTATGAATAAGAATGTTCTGTAAAGACTTCCTTTCTGTGCACTTCTTTTGCTGACCAAATCACTACCACGTAGAGAGTTGACAGAATAAAAAAGGTAGACCGAAATGAAAATAGCAGCAGAGGAAGAAAGAAAATGGTTTAGTGCAATTTAAATCGGGTGACTAGAAGCAAGGGAAATAATTGATCAAATAAATTATGGGCAAATAATTATACTTGTCAAATAAATTAATTATCTTGCACGCAATACATGATTAAACATCTTTAGTTAAAAAACGTGTGTCAGCTTCTCCTACCTGTGAAATTATAGGGCACAGATTCTGGGGGCTTAGTTAATCAAAACACAGATTAGCTAAATTGACCTTTGGTTTTAGTTCAGGAGTTAAATTCTTCAAGGTTTCGGTCAAAACTAGCTGCCAACTGAGTGACCTACGTGTTACAAAGCAAGCCGAGAAAAAACAAAAAGACAAACATTACAGAGTCACCTGCATGCAACACAGCAAAATAAGAAAACGAAAAAGACACGCATCTGCTCTTTCAGACATTTCAACAGTGGACTAAAGAGACACATGCCCATTCTTTTTGCTACACTTAAGAAAAAAAAGAAAAAAGAAAACAAGCATTTGCTTCAACACTATAAAGAAAATGTGTCTTTTCATCCAAATAGCCAGACTCTCATTAAAAGGAGTGCTATATCATCTTAAAAACTTGCATACGATTTAGAAAAAAAATTGCAAACATTTTTATTTGATTACTCTAAATCTAAAAAAACAGCTGTATTTAATTTCCTCGGCCAGCGACTAACTCCAGTGTAGAAGACAAATCACCGAAGAGAAACATAAACCCCTTCCAATTCTTAATGGAAAGATAAATAAAAAACTGTTTCTAAACTGTTTTTTCTAAAGGCAATTCTTATGTAATTGAAACAAAAAAAACTAAATAAAGCTGTCAAATTTCAAAACTCTTCCATAGCACTCGTTTTACATGATGCCACTCTGGGAATGTGAAGACGAGTTAAAAATAAATCCAAAAAGCCCCAGATCTCCCTGAGGTCTACCCTCCTGAGTGAATAATAAGAAAAAACAGATCATTTATGTTTTTGACCATAAATCAAGATTTTCAGAACAAAAAGGCCAGTAGGTTGCACAGGGATCTTTTTAGTATGAAGGCTTTTTATCATTAGTGAGGTGCAGGTGTGTGTGTGTGTGTGTGTACGCACTGCACGCAGGCTTGCACCTTTACTGCAGGTTCTTTAGTATGCGGCCATAACGGAAGTCGTAGACGTGGCGGCATAAGTAAACCAGTTCGGGATCAACGTCATCGGGCACAAGTCGGTGAGTGGGGACAGCACTGTCAGAGGGCCGGGGCACCATGGGGACGCTGTCAGGCACCCCCTCTGAGCGGCGCTTTACCAAGGCACAAAATCTAGAACATAATGACAGAAAACATTATCACTAACAGTCTAATATTCTTTGAGGCTTCAAGTGGAGATCCTCTAATAATGCCTTGGATTAAGGCTTTAGAAAATAGTAAAATATCTTACCTACAGTACTGTGCTAAAGGTAAAACATAGCATCTGTCCTCAATACAGGCCACGCTGTTTTCATCTTGATGCCGAGAGGCGAATATTTCATTCTGGAACAATCCAAAAAAACAGCCACACCAGTGTCAAAAGTTCCACTGTGACCAAAATATGAAACTCTTCCAAAGTCTTTCTGCCTAAAATTGTGTGCTTTACTGCAAAACCATTGCTTAATTTTCGATTATACAACACAATTCCAAAAAATAAAGTTGGGGGACTGTGTAAAATGCAAATTAAAAACAGTATGCAATGATTTGTGAATCTCACAAACCCGTATTTTATTGACAACAGAAGATTTTAAACATATAAAACATAAAATGTAGTTGTTTTTATGCCTGCAACACATCTCAAAAAACAAGAAGGTGGGACGTTGCAACAAAAGTCTGGAAAAAAGGTACAGTGGAATCTCGCTTAACGAGTAATTCGCATAACGAGCAAAATGATTTGTAAAAAAAAATGGCTCCCATAACGAGCGACTTTTCGCATAACGAGTGATGCGGAAAGGGGAAGTCCCCTTGTTACGTCACTCGCTTGTGCGCTGCGACTTTCCGCGACAGTGCTATAAGTCTGTGTTTAGCACTCGTTCCGCTAGCATGTTGATCATACTTTTTTGTATGAAATTATTTGTGATTTTTTTTGTGCAAAGTTTAATAACCCTTGCAAAAAATGTCCCCAAAGAAAAAGCCACAAGAAGACAAATGCTGAAAGCATGAGAAACTGTTGCATCATACATTGAGAAGCATCAACCTAATAAGACGATGGCTACAAATTGATTCACTGATAATGCTGTCACATTTTTACCAAATTTGGAAGCGTCGGCAAAAACAAATGCTTCTAGACAGCTTTCTAATAAAAGAGAATTAGGTAATGTGTCATAAATTCATAAATAAACTAATTATTTAGATTTTTTTTGGTCTAGTTTTGTTTCGTGGTTCGTTCCGCGATAGAAGAAAAGATGAAGATGATTTACGCTCTTTAACAATTTCTAAGTAATTTATTTTTTGAAACGTTACATATAAAATGTTTTTTTTTTTTCGGCATGTAACGCATTATCGTATTTTACATTATTTTATATGGGAAGAATTGTTTCGCATTACGAGTAAGATTCTGAAACTAATTATGCTCGTTATGCGAGGTTCCACTGTACTGTTATTAAAATTAAACAGTTGGAAAAACATTTTGAAACTAATCAGGTTAATTGACAACAGGTCAGTAAAATGATTGAGCATAAATAGTGTATCATAAAGAGTCGAAGTCTTTTAAAAGTAAAGATGTGCAGAGCCTTACCACTCTGTGAAAGGTAAACATGACCCTGTCCCAACTTTTTTTTAGACCTGTTGCAGCCATCAAATTAAAGATTACCTTATTTTTCCCTAAAATGGTATATATTCTCAGTTTAAACATTTGATGTTTTTGTTTTATTGTAAATTAAATATGGACTTATGCATAAGTCCATATTCTATTTATAAGTCAAAAATTATTGCATTCTGTTTTTATTTAGATTTTACACAGTGACTTTTTATTGGGGTTGTAATAGTTTGCAATCCCTTAAACAATACAATATGTTTGAATACAAACAAGACATTTATTGTGTTAAGTTTCATTGACATTTCTTCATACAAGTAAGAAACTTTTGTCGAAAAAAGTGTTACAACGTTTGTGTTTGATTCTAAATCAATTACATTTTAGATTTCTCCCTTTCTGATATAAAAAGTCCATGATTTGCTTTGATGTTTACCCACATTCTTTCTGAAAATGTGTATTCTAACTGTTCAAAGCAGATAATCGCTAATAGACCAGATACCACCTGAGGGACTCATGACAAAGTATAAACTACTGCATTTAGTCATTCCCAAATCATTTATATTTTTGTGGGATAATTTCATTTAAACTAATTTGAAGGTAGGGATAATGAGTACCAAATTTGATTTGATTTTAGGTGGTGGTGTTGGTGGTGGGAGTAAAGGTGGTGGTGAGGGGGTGCAAATTTCTATATAGTTCCTTGAAAACAACTACTTTAAGTGTAAATAGTTAGTAATTAGTTTAACTACAATACAAATCTGAATGCAAAAGAATTGTGGCTTACTACACACTAAAAAGGAAACATTAGTAAGCTGCCCATCAGAGCTGTCTGGGATAAGTGAATGTCTCACCTCACAGTGCATGCTGGGATCTCTGCCACCCTGTGTGTGTTCTGGTCGATAGTACCAAAACAGGCTCATCATCAGCTCTCCTGAATGATATGTTTGGAATGACACAGTTGTCAAATTTACACATGAAAAAGAATATAAATTAGACACAAACTAAGCAAAAAAGAAAAATCCCCAAACAAATTTGCTGCTGGTATTTCATATACAGTTTTATCACATACTTAAATAAACCAGGGCTGTCAATCGAATAAAATATCTATGCGAGATTAATTGCACGATTGTCATGAGTTAACTCGTGCTTAATCGCACATTTATATCTGTTCTAAATGCACCTTAAAATAATACTTTTAAGTTTTCAATACTCTAAACAACATTGTCATAGACAAATATGGATGCTTTCTGCGCATGTATGTTTATTATTAGTGAAACGTAATTAATAAAGTCACCAAACAGAACTTATGCTCTGTTTCCACACGGACTATTTTAATTGCCGGATGTGTGGATAATGGCGGATTTTGGTGCTTGATTTAAGACTTGGTGCAAATGTTTAGTGATTAAAAACTATTTTTTGGTTAGGGCTGAAATGATTCCTTAAGTAACTTGAGTAATTCGAATGTAAAAAAATCACATTGTGTTCCCCACACATATTGTGGTTCCCGCGGACAATTATTATTGACGCACCACCCGATAAACTCTGAAGCGCTATGGAAGGGTATTAGAGAAGACAAAAAAAATGGAGGAACAGGAAGAAAACAGTAAGGGGCGAAGAGAAGATTCCGACTTTATTTCTCGCAATTCTGACTTTATTTCTCGTAACATTACTGGTGCATCCACCTGTAACCATGTTGTGGGCCTGAAGTTTGAAGCTGTTGGTATATGAACGAGGATCCTCTGCTTCATCTGTCTTGTTCCATCTGCTCTAGAGCTAAGTGTTAGACAGGTTTAGACAGGGTTCGGAGGCTCAGTTTGATACCATGTGATTCTACTGATTTTAGCCAATTTCATTTTGAATGTGTAAAGCTTTCTGGCACTACAGAGGGAGTGACGCTGCCCAACTGGCTAAAAAAAAGGCTGAATTATGAGAAATATAGTCAGAATTGCGAGAAATAAAGTCGGAATTAGACAAATCTTTTTTTTTAAGTGGTGGAAACGGGCTTTCATATGATTCCGGCCAAAGAAAACGATAGAGAATTCCAAAGTTTGGGATAATTACAAAAAATAAAATAAAATAAAAAAATTTGCGTTTACTTTTTTTTATATAGTAATCTGAAATGTATTTTTACTTTATTTTTAGTTATATATTTGTATTTGCATTTTGATGTAATATAGCAATTAAATGCACTTAATAGGTTTCGTTTTCACAGATATTCTACTAGGCAATTTTAGCAATAAAATGTAAATGTTTCTATATAGGAAACAAATTACTTGTTCATTTTAAGAGACATGTCTTTTATTCTCTTGTATATTTAAAGAAAAAGTTCTTATCCAATGACTCGTTTAAGAAAAGAGTAAAGAAAAGACATCATGAATAAACGTGTGTTGCGTTGAAGGTTTTAAATTTGGCTCTTTTATATGTATTTATTTATAGTTTTAATACAAATGGTCAAACAGAAATGCATGCTGCATTAATAAAATTTGTGGCGATAAAATGAATTTGCATTGTAAGAATTTTTGAAACATTCCACCCCGAGATGTTTTAGAATAAGCTCATCCACAAAAAGGCTTAAATATTAGTAGTAATTATGTAGTTTGATCAGAATTTCAGTTGAATTCATCTTAATCATAGTCTTAATTTAATCAGTCTAGGAGAGGCAGCAAGCCATCAAGGACCATCTCATTACCAAAAGGTGTCCGAGACCATGATTATCATTGAAACAGTACCCTTGCCCGACCTGCTGGGGGGGGCAGCACCAGCAAGAATTTAAATACCGGTGATTACCACCTGCTGACCTCCATCTCGATAGTAGTATCACCCAGACATGTGGACTTTACTTATTTCCTGATCCTAATGTACATTTAAAGGCTAAATCTTCATTACGATCTTCGTTGTCCTCATCATTATTAACACGTTAATTTTAACAGCCCTCGATTAAACATTTCATGTATGAATGAGCCACTCGTAATAAAAACTACTAAGTATTAAATAATATTAAGTTAAACTTAATGGCATTAAAAATAAAATACAAACCTAAAAACACAGCCACATGTGTAAAGGTATAAACACACATATGAAGGAATCCACATGCATTAAGGAGCCTGAATAAGCAAAATTCACTATTCGACTACTAAGAACATGAATCATAAATATCAAGCAGAGCTGAAGAATGGAGTCTTCTGCTACAGTTAATGTTTTGTAAAAAACAAAACTGCTAAACAGGAACATATTTATCAGGAAGCAAGTTTTAGTTTTCATTTCTATCTTATATCATATGTCTAGAGGCATAATTGAACTTTCTTTGCAAACTGCCTGCAAATATTTGTATTTAAAAGAATGAAAGCACTTAATCATAGTTTTCAAACGTTTTCTCACCTGTTTTAGGGTCATCCCACAAAGCTGATATCTTGGCCACATAAGGTAAGGATTTCTTTCGTGGTCCGGAGCGCAAAAGTACTGTGTCTCTGACCCGAATCACCTCTCCATCTCGCTCTACACCTTCATAACACTTTCGAAGTGCCGTCATGTCCTCCCCCTGCAAAACAATGCACTTTCAATGGCAAAGCTCTTGTTGGACAAACCACTAACAAACCAGAGAAACAAAACTCACCGCAATAAAGACCTCTTTCTCTGTGGGTTCTCCAAAAGGGCACCAACCATTTGTGGTGCGATGGCGATGTACTTTTTTCTGCTGTTTGGCACTTGCTAGGCTGGGCACTGGCTGTTTCTGAGACAGTTTTGTTGGTCTTGCACCAATAGAGCCATTTGGTGGTTTGGTCTTTTGAGGGCATTCTCTTGGCCCTCGAAGTCTGACCCCTGTCTGTCTTTTGTCTGCAAAAGTGGATAGAAGACGTGGCAGAACTGTGGAGGATGGGCTTAGCCTAGGCAATGGGCAGCCAGAAAGGGGCAGGGCTGGTGGAACAAGCAGAGAGGAACTTTGATCCCCTTGAGGTGAAGTGTAGCCTTCTGCACAACCAAAATGCAGTAGTTACATTATTGGTATGATTAGTAATTTACCAACAATAACCTAAAAACATTACAAAGAGTACATAAATAAGGAAATTCTAGCATCCATTTATTAAACACATTCAGTTGTAATGCTAAACAAGTCATGCTGTTCTGTGATCTCCCCTTATACCTTTTTCAGCACTAAATTGCCCTTTACAACACTGACATTTATAACCTAAATATATTCTACCAAATGTTTAACTTTAGTGTTTTGAAAAGTACACACAATAAGTGTTTTTCATGAGGCGAAACCAAAAAACACTTTTAAGGTGCTACACGAAACGTTTTTCCTCAGAGGAAAATGTAATAAAATAACGTCATAACTGATTAAGCCCTTCAGACAATTAAAAATATATATATATATATATATACCCCACAAATCCTTACAACTAAAAACTAAAAGGTATGACTAAAAAGATAATGCCAAAGAACCCCAAAATGATTCTGCCACAACAATAAAGTTTTCCTTAAATATTACCTGTTTTGATTTGATGGCTACAGTTGGAAAAGCCTGCGCCATACGAGCACGCCCTGCTGGTGACAGGCTGCATAGTGCTGAAAGTGTAATTGCCAACTCTGCAGCCCTCATTGCAGCATGAAGAGCGCACTGAACTGCAAAAGGCAGGGTGTGAGATTCCTGAGGTGTGGGAAACAGAGGAGGACAGCAGCGTTGATGCAGGGACCCTGTTGGGACACATGGAGCTGTGTGCACAAGGTAGTGGCTGCGTACTTAGACAAACTGAACGAGGCCTGTGGTTTGCAAAGTGAACATAGTAACTAGAGTAGCAGGGGTCTGCACACAGGCAAGGATGGGCACTGAGGGTGAGGGCTGGGTGGGCCAGTGCAGATGGGGCAACCAGGCATTCGTGTTTCACTGAGGCCACAGGGTGCTCGTCTGTCTCACTACAGGACTTCTGGCTCAGATACAGTGCCAAACTGTGACAGTATTCCATTGAACCTTCTGCAGAACAGCAGTAGCAAGGACCAAGCTCAGTTTCCACCTGCTCTTCTTTTACCACTTTAATGGGATATCCCATCATGCCATGAGAATGATACCCTGGTTTGGCTAAGCAGTGATAGTCAGCAGGTCCATTCCACTTCAGTTTAGACTCACTTCCCTGGATCTTACTTGCTGTACCACCCCCCTGAGGTAAAGTCTGCTTGAGTCTTTGCTTTTTAGGCTGTTGCACCCAGGATTTAGAGCACGTGTTCGGCTTCCCTGCAGCACATATACCTTTACTGTCTGCCTTTACTCGCTGCTTACATCCTGTAGAGGAGCTTGTAAGCTTCAGCAGAGCAGCAGCATTGAGACCGGCAAGGCGTCTAGGAGTAGGAGTGTACAGACTTAAATCGTTGTCGTCTTTTTCTTCCGACCTGCTTTTCTTGGCCTTCTTGTGGTTTTGGCACATTTCAGTCGTGTGGGCTTGAGCAGCAGTTTTAGACAGGGAGCACATTTTTGCATTATCTGTTTCATTTGAAACAGGTGTCGTCTCCTGGTGCTGTTTCTTGAGGAGTTTGCTTAGGGGTACATCTGCTTTCTCCAGCAGCACGCTGTTGACAGCTTCGGCATTAAGAGAGGCCAGTCTGCGTTTACGTGGCTCCTGAGCTACAATTGTGTTAGTATTTGCTTCATATTTAATTTTAGGTGGTATATGTGATAATTTATTGGTGTTTATTAGCTTTTGGTTGGCTTTGCTTCTCTTTTTCTGCTGACTTCTTTTTGAAATTGCGTTTGGCTTTTCCTCGTGTAATTCACCGTCCTGTTCAAAGGCCTTCTCCTCCAGGCGGGTAAGCAGGACATGGCAACTTATGTCCTCAGGTTTTGATTTCTTACTTCTCTGTCGTAGTGGGTAAAGCTTCCGCTTATATTCTTCCCTCAATTTCTTGGACAATTTTGCTTTCCCTTTTATGGCCACAACCTTCAAAGTCCCACCCTTCTTTAACTTGGCTCCTGTCTTACATCCTTCATAGAACCATCCTTCCATGGGTTGTTTCTTTTGCTTGCCTCTACAGGTTGTATGTTTTAGTGCCTTGGCCTCCTTCAGAAAATGATCAGTCCAAGCTTTACCCATGGTTTTACCATGGGGACAACCATCTACATGGTTACAGTCCTTGCCACAGCTCTGGCTGAGGAAGACCGTTTTCTGAGCTTGGCTCATTACATGCTTTCCAAGAGAATCTAAATGGGTCAGAAATATAAACGTTATTTTAGAAAAATTTATCAAGCTGTAACAAGCCACATAAAGTATTCAGGGTATTGTCACTGTGGCTAGACTGTTTGCTTAACACCCGATATGTGTTCACACTAAAGGGTGTACTCAGACTGAGATCCCACAGAACCCACCAAAAAGGCACAAAAGCAGGCAAGATTTACTCTCATGTAGGCAAGGAAAGGTCATGTTGATTAACATTGCTGAAATCTGTATGCTGTGGGTTCCTTTAGTGGAACATTTCTGCACTCATTTTCAGTAAATGCTTGTTCCTGGGTAAAGTCACTGTGTTTAAAACTGCTTATTGTTTATAAATAGTTTATAAATTTTGCGAAACAGATCGATCGTAGTTACGTTTATTGTAAAATACTGTATATCTGTCTATATCAGTAAATCTGTTTAAGAATTAAGAACAAAATCATATACAAAATGTAATAAAAGAACAAGAATTTATAAAATAAAGATTGCTTATTCAAATCCTAAAACAGGATTTCATAAAATTATTTGCAAAAACCTGTAAAACACAATTGCTAAATACAGCTGCTAAGTACTATATTTAGTTATTTGGCTCTTCCCACTGCATATTTGGATGGTTTATAACCATCCAGGCTTTACCATGCTCTTACAACACAAGGCCACACTGTAATCATAGCATTTCATAGGAATTCTCCATTCAAAGGATAATTGTGACACTTGGACTGCAGGCAGTTACTCAAGTAAGCACCTGACTGGATAATAATAAATAATAGATGCATACATTTTAAAAATGTGTCTCTTAACAGCAAGAACCCCAACATTCCGCATATGAAATAATATTTACACTATGTTTTGAATAACATTAAAATTACAATTAAAAAGGACAGCATTGCATTCAAAAAAGACAGATTAATATAAATTTAGCAGCCAGAATGTCAAAGCATATTAAACACATTTTTTTTTTTTTTCAGATAATTGTGCTCTGGATTGTCATTGATCTACTTCCCCAAACAACTTATTTACTGGTAGTGAAATCCTGCAATATGTATTATTGCATACTGCATATATTAAATATTTAGTTTAATATGAACCAGAAATGAAATAATAAAAAGACATGATCTGTTTGTTCAGGTCTCTGACTTTACATGTCTTATGACTGCTAATCATAAGATTATGATTAAGAGGAAAAGTAAAAACACCCACATAAGCGAAATCCCACTCCTACTTTTTAAAATGATAGTCCTTCTAAATCCGTTCTTTCACTTACGTACATTTTAGAGATAAATATTCTATACATAATTAAAAAGCCAACAAGACTTTTCTTGTGTTCTTACACAATGTATTATGTTTTTTGAGGGCTGTTCTTCAGATACCACTGGCTCTTGGGTTTAGCCTTGTTGTTGAGCCTGACTGAGGCATAGCAAGTTCTAAATTGATCTGTGACTGTTTTAGGTCAATAAACACCTTGATGAGGTCTATTTGGATAAATTAACTAGAATGTGTCAATGGCATTGCAAATATTTGAGCTTGTTTATATAACAAACTACTGACTAACAATTTACTGCTCAGATATTTAGGGCATGTAATAATAGATTAGTGTGAAACCCTTATTTAACAAACATTCATTTAACTTTTAAATAAGAGAATGTACATACACAACTAAATAACAAACTATTAATTAATATGTAGTAGATACCAAATATAGAAATGTTAATATAGTGATACAATATACAGATGTTACAGTTGTAGTTAAAATTTTTAGGGTAATGCCTCAAGTATTATAATAATGAAAACTCCAAAAAGTTATTCGATACCTTTTAATTTTTCTTGTTTTTTCTTACTTTTTTTTTATTATTTTTTTTACTTTTTTTGCTTCTTCAGTCATTGAGATAAATTTAAAGCTGCTCGTGATTACTGTCCTGTCACACAACCAAATTTAAGCCATCTTAAGCTGCTGGACAAATGACCTTACATTTGTATTAAATATATTTCTTTAAACAGCAGAGATAAACTTATATGGACTGATTTATACATAAAAAGTTATATTTCTAGCCTATTTAATTCTGTTAAGATGCTTTGGGACAATGTCCTTTGTTAGAAGTGTTCAATTGAGTTCATTACTGTTTTAATGACTTCACATTTCACAGAACCTAGAAGTACAAAACAAGCCCAAATCATCACCCTTACACCACCTCATAACCCTAACCCGATTATTATTATTACCCTTTACCTATTATTAAATAAATTAACTATTAAGCAACAGTTACATCTCAGAGATCAAGTTTTTTTAATCTTGGAATGATGTAGACGTACACCTGACTGCTCCAGAACACCAATATAGCAAAAGATCTTGATCAATAACTAATCCTGAGAATTTCATATTTAACACCCAGTTGCTAATTACTTTGACTGTGAAACTAGAAATGATGTATTATATTTCCCCAACTGGTTTCTTAATGTTGGATTACCTTTTGCCAAAAATGACAGTTTTTGTTGAAATTATTTGTCACCAGGGGTTTATTTTTTCTTTTTGTTTGTTTGTTTATAGATGTTAGGGAAGATCAATTAACTGTTATCTTAAGATAATATTAATAATAAACACAAACATATAAGTAATGAAGGGTGGCCTTTTTATTTCCAGGACTGTAACTGCATTGTACCTACCTTTAACTGTAAAGCTTTCAATATACATTAACAGTAAAGTAAAAAATATTTAAAAATGTCCAGCCCTGAAATGTGCTCCGCTCCCACTCTTCACCTTTGTTCTTTTAGTGTTTCTGTGAGCAGAAGTAAACAACTATTATTACCAACTATCAATTAGATCGTAACTGTTGGTTGAGGGAAAATGGCAAGGCTCTGGCAGTGGTGCTCAGTGGTTAAGGCTCTGCGCTGCTCTGACTGAACTGCACTGAACTTTGTACATTAACATTTTGGTTCTGTGTAGAGCATTCATCATGAAGTCTCACTCTTTCATTGTATTCTCTCCTGATTGCAAATACATTTTGTATAATAGCATTTGCAGAAAAAACAGTTACAAAGTGAAAATTCAATTCAGTTTAATTTGTATAGCGCTTTTAACAATGGACATTGTCCCCAAGCGGCTTCACAGAGTTAAATAAGTTATACGGTGTGAACTTGTGTTAGTGTCTAGAAATTGATCCCTTTTTGGTTTATCCCCGAGCAAGCCGATGGCGACAGTGGCAAGGAAAAACATTCCCTGAGATGGTATGAGGAAGAAACTTTGAGAGGAACCAGGCTGAAAAGGGAACAATTCTACAATTCTTTTCAAAAAATATATATACCTTGCCTGCCAACAGAAGGGCTTTCAAAATGACAAAGTGTCCTATAAAATAAACAAAAAATCCAAATGTACTTTGTCATAGAAATTTCCGAAGACAGCAAAACCAGAATATCAGTTTCACAATTAATATTTCACACTGTATCACTACATACAGACGATATAAATCACTGACAACCAATGCATACATCGGGTGAAATTAGATAATTGTGTTGTTACGACAATAATAATAATAATAATAATAATAATAATAATAATAATAAAGCCCTGTGCATATTGAATAACTGTCCTGTCCCGTTTCTGCAGACTTCACACTGCATTTAAACTCCTCTAATCTCTTGCCAGATTGCGGGCTGCAAAAAAAAATCGTCAGAAGTAAAAAACACTTGGAGTTTAATGAAGTGTAAATTGTCAAGTGTCTGGCTTTTCCGCCTTCTGGGCTCATGCATGCATTAAATAAGCTTTCATCTAATGATTTCGAGCCGCCACAGCAATCGCCGCGTTACAATCCATCATCATCATTAGCGGAGCAAAAGCCGCGCTATTGCACCTGACCCGTGTGAGCTCGCGCTCGGCGTTAATGAGGCCGATCGCGCGCGCGAGCTTCCGACACGCAGCGCAGCGCGCGCGCGAACTTCGGAGCAAAAGAAAAAAGGGGAAAAAAAATGTAACAAAAAAAAAACACACAACACACACGCTGAAGCAGAGCCCCACGCGGCGCCTCGACGTCTTGCGATCATCTTGGTTTGTTTTCTCTCTGAATGCCACCATTAGCTCGGCTCTAATGATACATCTTTGCAAACTAAAGTTAAAACCAATGGTGGAGGAGGAAGAGGAGGACGGCGTTTGCGCTGCGTCGCGCGCTGACACACGGTTCTCTTGACGTCAGCCTCCATCAGGAGGAGAAATAAAATAGCAGCCGCGATGTTCCTCGGTGCAAACCGAGCTGATCAGTGCACCGCGGTCCAGCATGGCCAAAGAAACACGCCTTATACCAAGAGGGGGGGTGGTGGTGGTGGGGGTGAAGCACAATAACACCAGCACGCAGCCAAATCCGCCCTGCTCGCGCTGTTACACCGAAACAGAAAACCAATTCGTCCCGAGAAGGGTCGCGTGCAGTTCACGAAAAGAAAAAAAAGCAACACACAGATACGAATGGTTTCAAGTCGAGTTTTGCCTCGAACGTCATACTCACAGGTACAGACACGATCCCGCTGAACGCTGATGTGTATATTAGGTTAAGATTTGTGGTTAAAAGGCCAGGCAGAGGGCTGATGTGTCGGAGGGACGCTATGCTGGCTTGCCCGCTGTCCTCTTCCTGCTTCGGCACGAGCGAGAGCTGCTCGCAACTTCAGCCGCACCAATGACAGCGGAGGCGCGCGCAGCCTGACACTTTCAGCATCCAATCAGGAGCGGCGCCAGCTGTTGTTTCCAAGCTAGAACTATTTGTAAATAATGCACAACATATAACATCATGAGTTTGGAAATCGTCCAGGAAAGGGTCGGATCTGAATGTTTAAACATCCCAGGAATTCTCAGGAGATTGAAATAAATGAATACTTTCCTTGATTGATTGCTTAATTACCTCATAATGTCTTTATTTCTGAGTTTTAAAGCTCTTTTCATGAGTAAAATCAAGCATACCAACTAAAAATATGTACTTCCAGTTTTTACAGTCTTTCGGTTTATCACTTTTTAACACATAACAGCACTCAAACCTGTTCAAGTCCCAGTGGGTTATACAGTCACACACCTCCATTGAATCGAAATCAATATTAAAATACACTACAGGCTAAAGAAATTGGCCCTAAATGGATGCCAAGTATGAAGCTTTAACAAATCTCTAGAAAATTAGTACAAATAAATGATATAAATGCTCTGCTGAGGTTTGCCAGTGCTGCCATTTACTTTGGCTGCAGTGTTTGGGGGAAGGAAAGAAACAGGGAAATTCACTTGTATAGTTTTCCTTTATACAAAGATTTTTAATGGAAAATGAACACACACACACACACACACACACACACACACACACACACACACACACATGATTTGTTGATTTCAATTGGCTTAAATGGGATTACTATATATTTATGGCCTGCAAATATTTGAATGAAAAATATATAAATATTGTGAAACACACTATGGAGTACAGTCCAGGTCATGGACATCTGAGTCAGCAAAATATGTTTTTGGCAACATTCTCCTACCTAAAATCTTTCTTAAAAGATCTGAATCTGACTAATGATGTGTGTTTTGCTACTTGTCTAAGGGATTATACATACATTCAGCCCTCAACAAAAGAAGGTGTGTAACTTCACCTTAATGCTATGAAGTAGTAAGCATGGTGTACAGTTACTGATTTATTTAATTATTATTATTATTTACAATAAAGCCATTAAACTACAGATAATTAAGGCAGCTGTGGTTCAGCGGTTAATGCCTTAGGCCGGAGTTTAGCAGGCTGTGAGTAAGCTGTCACTCTCGGCACCTGTGATCTTGATTTATGCAGCTCTATCAGAAATTACTTTGGATAAAAACTCTAACTGAGTGAAATGTATGGTAAACCAATGTATTCTATTTAGAAAAGCATGCAAAACATATCCTTCAAACTATTGAAAAAAACAAAAACTGTAGAATTCAGGCACGTTGATAAAAATGTCACGACTGGCATTTTTTAACATTAACATCATGATCTCTCTTTCCAGCCTGAAAACTGCAAAAGTGGTTGTTAAAAGGGCAGTAAGAAAACACCCAGAGCTAAATGAATACATGCAATGGCAGATGTTTGCGCAACTTTTCCCTAGCCAGTATTAACCAGTTAAACATTTGTATCATGTTCACTGGTTTTGAAGGGAGTGTTTGGGAAATGGCTGCTCAGTGCTTTTGCAACCAGATAATCGGCAACGCTATTGTGCACATTTGTTTTGCATTTGTAAATAACAAGATCATTTTATACGTAGGACTAGCCAAACCAGGTAATGCTTTCCAACAAGAATGTTCCTGGTTCACTCTAGGACATATGCTGCAAAAAATAATAATATTTAAAAAAAAGATTAATAAACTAATCTAATGTTTACTTCTAATATCTACTGTAGATTATAACTAAGTTTGCTTTTTTGAGTCAAATGTTTTGCAGGAGAAACAGAAATATCCACAAGTCTGGGATATCTGGTACTACATGTGTGGTGAGCCATTGTCTCTGGAATAATTTAGATTTTACCCTTACTTTCTATATATATCACTTTCGTCCATTTTATTGTTATTACCTATGACCTGCTTACTAAAAAGTCACATTTGTAATCATGTTGTAGCACTTATTGTGTAGTAGAGCTTATATCTGTGCAGCCTCAAATGTGCATATAGTCACCTAAATAGATATTTTATACTATATTATTTATGGCTTGGGTATTTACAACAAAACCTTGAAACACTACTATGAAAAGGAAATTAAATCAGTTAATTAAAACACACAGAAGTCTTTCAACAGAATCATTAAGGAAATGTTTCACTTTCTCTGCTTACATTTCTTTTCTTGAAAATAATTTTGCATAACAATCTACAACAAACTGGTGCTCCATCTGTAAGCCCAGGGAGATGTTTTATAGATTTATACTGTATATAAAGAATACATTTTAAATTAAAAATTGATGTTATCTCCTCCGAATTGGAAACATAAGGAAAAAAATCCTTTATATAATTTAAAACAAAGAGGGAAGTATAAATTAGATATCTAGAAAAGCTTGTATCCATGCATTTATCTTTACAACACTGTCTTCTCAATATGTTCATACCGACACCCTGCAAGAGGTACAAGTTACAATATAGATTTTCCCTAGCATTGACAGTTGTCATTTGACAGTTTTTCAATATGGCTGTTTTCTCATTTAAAATAAAAAACCAGGGCCGGTAAACTAAAAAGGACACGGAAACAAGCACTTTTGGCATTTTTGCTTAAAAAAGCTTAAATTGGAGTTTAATAATTCTCCCAACTGTGCAGGCAGGAGCTGTTGCAATCACAAAAACTGCCGGATGGTGGATTTTTAAGTGATTCTGCAGTAATACACAGAACACACAACAGCCCATTTTAACATAATCCAGGGGGTTCACAAACGAGGGGGTTTGATTGGCTCGATTTACATATGGGGTGTGAAAAAGGACACAGGGAATCATAATTTGTTTTATAAATGAATATTTAAAATATCAAAGCAGGATGTTGTGTGCTTATATTTTAAAATGTTACTGGGAGTCTCATTCAGATAAGACACATTTATTTTTTTATTTTATTTTATTTTATTTCTGTTCACTATCCTGACATGCAGCACTATAGCTCAATTATAGAAACTGAGAAATTCTGCTACCTTGGCTAAACAAACTAATGATCAAATCTAATACCTATGTACTAGACTTTTATTGAGCATTAATACTTACTGGTTTTCCTATTAAAATTAATGTTTGAATTGTAAAAGCTTTAAATTTAGGCTTCCAGTCTAAAGTTTGTATGCAACCTGCCAGAAGATTTTGAACACAGGAAGCAGGGCGATCAGCAGTATTTCAGATTAGACATACACACTAATGAGGAACATAGAGCGACTTTGGTGACGCTAGGCGAGAAATCATTGCCAGAGTAGTGATAAGAATGTCATCTCTCATCACTGAGTCAATACAAATAGCAAATTTTTCCCTAACACAAAGTGCATTTTAATGTTTAAATGTTCAATAAAACATCATTCTGCCATGATTAACTCATTATATAAGGCATTGCATTTTTTGTAACAAATCTCTTACAATTATTAGAAAACCAACAATGTGTTCTGAAGTGCTTCTTTACTTTCAATAAACTACAATTTAAAGACAATTCCAGTTCATATGTTATTACAATAACAGGTCTCCGCCCTGATGCACTATATTATATATCAGTTATAAAAAAACAGCAGTGCAGTCAGAGCTTCATGCTGCCAAAGAGAGGCAAACACATTACCATTCCCACTAGAACTGGCTCTGATGTGTTAGGCTGTGGCAAATGAATCAAATATTCATAAGATTTGCTTTGAATGATGATTGTATGTATATTATCAAAATATAAGAAATGCAGATTACTTTGGCAAAAAGAGTCAGTGGATGCAGAGCCTGTCTCAGAAACACTGAATATAAGGTGGAGGAATTCATCACAGATGTGGCGGCAGCCAGATACCATGGATATTCATAAACTCACACGACTAGCTGGCTCCTGACTTGGAGTTGGTTAGATGAGTTTGCAAGGTAAAAAAGCAGGTAACAAAAAAAAAACAGGTCACCTTAGATAAGCATTCTGTATGAGGCCAATTAAATATTCATAATGGAAGTTCAATGTATACTGTATAAAACATGGTGTGTGAATATAAGCGGATATGAACACCTGACTATCACACTCATGTGTTTGATGAATATTCCAAATCTATGAGCATTGACATTGAGTAGTAATGGCCGATTGTGCTCTTTTTGTGGATATAATAAACAATAAGTAAACAACCACACAAACTGCATCCTTTGCTTCTATATAACAACCTCCACTGTTCTGGGAACATTGCTAGATTTTGGCATGTAGGATTAGCCCATTTAGTCAAAAGAAAGCCAATCAATTTTGGGCATGACTACATATAGGTGTAATAATCAGGTGTCCATACCATTTTACTTGGGTTGAATAGATGGGTGGTTTTGGGGGCAGTTGAATTGTTGATGTGTTGTCCGTCCTCCCTGCATTGATTCCTTGTTAAGTGGGGGGGGGGGACCACTCTGAATAAGGTCACCTGCTAAATGCCATCAACATAAGGGTTCCTGAGTATAGGGGCCCAGGGCCCACATGCTAAAGAATCAAGCATGTAAGAGCAGACATCAGCTGATTTTCCTCCTGCTTCAGATGCAAAGTTGTCTATGTGATAAAATGACTCATTGTAGGATGGTGGTCCAAAACGTTTGTTTTACCAAATATGACAAAATATTATACACTTCCAACTTAACAATAGACTATGTTCTCAGAAAATAAAGAAGGAGGCCTTCAAAATCAACAGTGCCATAGCTTTAAGCACGTTTTTTAAACAATCAGACTTTGAGCTGTTCTGCTCTGCTCTGTTCTGTTCTGTTCTGTTCTGTTCTGCTCTGTTCTGTTCTGTTCTGTTCTGTTCTGTTCTGTTCTGCTCTGTTCTGTTCTGTTCTGTTCTGTTCTGTTATGTTATGTTCTGTTCTCTGTTGATGACACCAGGGCCATCTAGCATGCATACAATAATGTCAGCATTTTCCCATCCTTTCATTAAATGTTCAGAGAGCACACTACTCACGCAATAGCTGTTTTTCTTTCTACAATGGCTGACAGAGGAGAAGAAACTGATTAAACAGATATAAGTACAATGCCATTTTTAAGACTGACTTTTCAAGAAAAGCTTAGTGAGAATAGGTCAGACAAAGCAGTTCAGAACAGTTTATATAGCATTAATAGCTTTGTGTTTTTCTTTCTTATAGTATTTGCACAAAAACACACAGTTTGCCTTAATTTCAAATACCCCCCAAAAAACGTATTGCATGAGATTTCCGTGGTCAAAAAACTGTCATTTTATGAGGTTAATATGAATACTTCTGCTAGAGATGATTATTGTGGCACAGCTGTGACTGAAGTGAAAGAAGACTTGTTGAATTATGTTCATTGGGTTTCTCACTTTAGTAATGGTACACATGCACGCTGCACGAGATACCTTTCTGTTATGCAGCACTCCATTAGCATTTCTGTCAAGTTGATAGTTTCTATACTCGTGGTATCGCAATCATGTTATCGAGAGGTGGATTGATTCATGTAAAACACCACCGAAAGCCTAGGACTAAAAGTACTTGCTTCCTTTAATTAAACTACAATTGAAAGAAAAGTCCAGTCCATCTGTTAAGATAACAGTCCCTAATACACAATATTATACATCATTTATTATCAATCAGTAGAATGATTGTTTGGAGGATGGTGGTCTGAAAAGTTTATTTGACCAAACATTACAAAACATTGCACAGCTCCAACTTGCTTAAACAATAGATGGTGTTCTCAAAGCATAAATAGATTTTATGAGTCAGCACGCAGGCGCCCACTGTCTGACCAGCAATGACGTCACCAGAGACCTATTGCATGGTAAATACATTTCCACATGCACTATTACAGGTGTAGACAGAGGCACTCAGGACCGCATAGAAACATTGCCCAATTTCTGCTCCATACTTTCGAAGCTTCAGATACGTGTGTCGAGGTAGACGGGTGTTTTCTTTTACACCACGCGCCCCCTCCCCTGCGCCCTGCGCGTGCCGTGTGCACACACACGCGTTATGCGCGCGTGCTATCGTGAAACGTGTGGCACGTGTGTTTTTAAAGCACGAATGGAAACATTTACACAGTCATTGTAAACAACGAAACCACAAGCGCGAAAATTCTTCTCTGGAACTCATTTGCAGTGGGTTGCAAAGCCCCTTTTCCACCGATCAGCTGTCACATTCCCACTTTCCCCATACACACGCTGACACATGACATATAGGGCACGAGCCTTAAATAATCCGACCGATTACTAGTTATAATTCAAGCATCTGAAATCCAATATAAATGAACTAAATGCATGCATTAAAAATAAAAATAAAATCTTACAGATGAGATAATTGAAATGATCGAAGTAAGTAGTTTGTGTAATAAAAGCCGGGGGTCGGGGTGGGTCATGTGTATACAAATGCGTTTTAATAGACTATTACTGTACCCCAGTCTAACACACTTGCGTCGGTGTGTGCAATGTGTTCAGGCGTCTTCCGCTCTGCCCCCGTTAAAGCCTCCAAATAATTCAGCAACCAAAAAAAACCCCAACTCAACAGCCCTTTAAGAACATCCCTGATCAGAGCTGAAACACAAATACTGGTACACATTAAAACATTTTTTTTAAGATGAGCTGGAGACTAGTGATCATAGTGATTCTCCAGAAGTCAAGATCAGTAGATCCAACCCATGGCAGCTTAGAAGATCAGCAGTAGCTCTCGTTCTCTTACCTTCCAGCAGTGGCTGAAGACTGAAGAAGAGCAGCAGATCACTGATCCTGGAGTGTATTTATCCTGCAAACTGTATAATACGCGTTAAAGGTCTTTCCTGACGCTGGAAACCCGACGCATTTTTCAGCCTACTATTTTTCATAACCGCATCACCCCGAAGCCGATGTCCGATCACATGTTCCTTAAAGGGACACGACTGAGTTTGCGGGAGGGGGAAAAAACCTAACAAATGATCATACTTGTGTCTTCTCAAGTTCTAAAGATCAACCACGGTATAGTGTAGAACGCAATTTCCAAATAACTTAAAAGACTCGCACCGCCCAGAGGACACAGTTCCTATGTTCAACACCCAGACACTCCGTGACCACGTGGTTCCAATGTAAAGCCTTGACACAAGTTCATAAAATGTAATAAAAATCTGTTACTCTTAACTAGTTCAGTTCGACCACGATTGTTTGGTGAAAATGTTCTTGGCAGGTGTAGTTACTAAGTGCAGCTCATCTCATATTTTCTAATATAAAGGTCAAACCTAGACCAAAGTTGACATGCTGCATAATCCTAATAACCATAATCACACAGAAGGCAGGCTGGTGGTTTTGAAAAATGAAATTCATTTCCCTAAAGCTCTTTTCTACGTTTCCGATTGGCTTTCAGTCTCTTTTACTTCATCCTATAACAACACCTACATATAAGTTAGAGATTTTATTCATAATAGGTCGTTTCTGTTTTAAAACCTTTATGCCATTCTTTCAAACTGTCTTCCTGTGCTGTATTGAACATTAAATGTGTGTGGATACTTTATAGGAAATAAAGTGTTCTCTTATTGGGTACTTAGTGGGTATCATTACAGGTTTCCACCTTTCAAAAATGCGTTCTTCTTGAAATCCAGGGAAGGAGAAACACCCTAGTAAGGTTCACTCTTAAACATTAAAGGGGTTCAAGTTTGGTCTGATTAGTTAGTAGGTTCCGAAAACACATGCCAGGCTGGTTTTTGAGCTTCCTTACTGTTTAACCAAAAAATATTGAGATCCTTTTTGAAAATATAATTATAATTATTTATTTTTTTCTCTCCAGCATATAAAAGGTGGCAAAGAAATATACCTGGTGGCTGATCAGAATACTCTGGATTTAAATGAGCTCTCAGCTAAAAATATTTTCTAAAAGTATAAAATTTGTGGAAGTTTAAAAAAAGACTTCTGATGATCCATGGAAGTATATTTTAGTGTTTAGAAATAGTTTTAGTAATCCTGGTCAGGGTTAACAAAGCAATGTGGATACAGGTTGAATTTTAGACAGTAGGTGATTCAAACACACAGTTAAACCAGGAACCCTGGAGGTGTGGGGCTGCTTTATTTATTGTTTTTTTTCTAAAAGTTCACTGGCATTAAAAGATGCTGACTTTAGGACCATCCCAAAAATGCTGGAATCATTCTCAAAAATTGCTCTGGGCTGTTTCACAGAATAATCGTAACCTTGCAGCACAGTATCATGTTAATACCATGGCAATGTCATTCCTGTGTTGAGTATAGAACATAGAAAAGTGGTCCCTTTTAATTGATTCGCTGAAAAAAAAATCTCTACAAATACACATTCATTGCAAAGAGTGCCATTTAAAGACTGTAAAAAGCTCAGCATCTTCTAAAGCAAGATTACTGGAGATTTGAGAACCATTTATGCTTTTTTATCTTTCAAATTTTCCATATACCATAAATACTGCCTTGTTTACTTTGCACTTATCTTTGGTGTCAGCAAAACTGTAAGTCTTTCATTAAATTCTCGCAAACAAGTAATTTTTTTCATCTGCCACTTATCCTAACTTTTTTTCTTGACAACGTTGTATTTAATGATGGAGTACAGCAGGCAACAGCACGTCTCTGTTATATTATTTGTTTTGTCTAGGGCAGCTATGAAAGCCTTATAACACTATGCATTATAACACCATGCATCTTGGTTTTGAGATGTTTATGTAAGCAACTCATAAAACAGAGCCTCCACTTGTTTAAAGACTATGGTAATGAAAAGCCTGTCGATGATAAGCTTTAAGATTTCAAATCCGTGAGCTAGCAGTTGAGCACCAACAACCCACCATTTTAGAGCTAAGCAGGTTTATTTCAATTCCAAGTAACCAGCATTACTTGGAATATTTCACAAGGTGGCATTTGGAGAAAGAAAGTGTCACGATTTACCATCTATAATAATCCTATGACATTGAACCTTATTATGCATGGTAAAATTATTTCTTACAAGTTAAGACTAAAAGGTTTGGCATTGAAACATGAAAGCACACACAATACATTCAGGCAGGAAATTAATTTAATTTATTATTTTTCTAATTAAAGAACGAGAAAGATGAGAAAGGGCAAAATATTGTTATTACAGTTAATACAATGGTTATTAACTTTAGGGAAAATCATCAATATTTTGATAAAGACTGATTATTTATTATCACAAATAATCCTTTTTAATTTTTATTCATCTTTAGTAAGTAATTTAACATAGTCAGGTTTGTGGTGGATCTGTAGCCATTTTTAGGAACAATGGTTATAAGGCAGAAATACACCATAAATGAAACACAAGTTTATAAAAAGGTACTATGCACACACAGACATGTATATATATATATATATATATATATATATATATATATATATATATATATATATATATATATATATATATATATATATATATATATATACATGTCTGCGCACATGTACGTCATGCGCACACACACACACACACACACACACACACACACACACATACACTTATGCAACCAAGAAAATTGACAGTTATTAATTCACGAAAAAAGACATCATGCTCAAACAAACAAACAAACAAAATAAGCTAAAAATAATAACATGCAATATTGTGCATAAGAAAAACTAATAAAATCGGTGTGTGTGTGTGTGTGTGTGTGTGTGTATATATATATATATATATATATATATATATATATATATATATATATATACTGTATATATATATATATATATATATATATATATATATATATATATATATATATATATATATATTATCTTACAAAATTTAGTACATCAATTGAAAGTGGCAGAACTGTGTCCAAAGTGTGAATATTTTGTGTGAGCACCATTTTTTTTATCTTGCACTGCCTTAATCCTCCTGGGCATGGAATTTACCAGAGCCTCACAGGTTGTTGCTGGGATCCTCTTCCACTCCTCCATATTGACATCACATAGCTGCTGAATGTTAGACAGATGGCACTTCTCCTTCTTCCGCTTAAGGATGCCCTACAGGTGCTCAATAGAGTTCAGCTCTGGAGACATACTTGGCCACTCCATTACCTACACCTTCAGAAAGGCAGTTACCATCTTGGCAGTGTGTTTGGGGTCATTATTATGTTGGAAAACTGCTGTTCGGCCTAGTTTCTGTTCAGTATATATCTTGCTTCAGAATGTCACAGTACATGTTGGAATCCATGTTTCCCTAAATAGACCACAGCTCCCCAGTACCAGCAGTACTTAAGCCGCCCCAGACTATGATGCAACCACCACCATGCTTGACTGAAGGCAAGAAACAATTTTTTTGGTACTCCTCACCAGGGCTTTGCCACACATGCTGGACACCACCTGAGCCATCTATTCTTTGTCTCTTCAGACCACAGGACATGGTTCCAGTAATTCATGCTCTTATATACAGTGAGGAAAATAAGTATTTGAACACCCTGCTATTTTGCAAGTTCTCCCACTTAGAAATCATGGAGGGGTCTGAAATTGTCATCGTAGGTGCATGTCCACTGTGAGAGACATAATCTAAAAAAAAAAAATCCAGAAATCACAATGTATGATTTTTTAACTATTTATTTGTATGATACAGCTGCAAATAAGTATTTAAACACCTGAGAAAGTCAATGTTAATATTTGGTACAGTAGCCTTAGTTTGCAATTACAGAGGTCAAACGTTTCCTGTAGTTTTTCACCAGGTTTGCACCCACTGCAGGACCCATCTTCAATGCTCTAACTGAGGGAAGGAGGTTGTTCCCCAAAATCTCGCAATACATGGCCCCGGTCATCCTCTCTTAAAACAGTGCAGTCGCCCTGTCCCATGTGCAGAAAAACACCCCCAAAACATGATGCTACCACCCCCATACTCCTCTGGATCATCCAAATGGTCATTGGCAAACTTAATACATGCCTAGACATGTGCTGGTTTAAGCAGGGGAACCTTCCATGCCGTGCATGATTTCAAACCATGACGTCTTAGTGTATTACCAACAGTAACCTTGGAAACGGTGGTCCCAGCTCTTTTCAGGTCATTGACCAGCTCCTCCCGTGTAGTTCTGTGCTGATTTCTCACCTTCCTTAGGATCATTGAGACCCCACGAGGTGAGATCTTGCATGGAGCCCCAGTACGAGGGTGATTGACAGTCATGTTTAGCTTCTTCCATTTTCTAATGATTGCTCCAACAGTGGACTTTTTTTCACCAAGCTGCTTGGCAATTTCCCCGTAGCCCTTTCCAGCCTTGTGGAGGTGTAAAATTTTGTCGCTAGTGTCTTTGGACAGCTCTTTGGTCTTGGCCATGTTAGTAGTTGGATTCTTACTGATTGTATGGGGTGGACAGGTGTCTTTATGCAGCTAACGACCTCAAACAGGTGCATCTAATTTAGGATAATAAATGTAGTGGAGGTGGACATTTTAAAGGCAGACTAACAGGTCTTTGAGGGTCAGAATTCTAGCTGATAGACAGGTGTTCAAATACTTATTTGCAGCTGTATCATACAAATAAAAAAAATATAGTTTAAAAATCATATATTGTGATTTCTGGATTTTTTTAAATTATGTCTCTCACAGTGGACATGCACCTACGATGACAATTTCAGACCCCTCCATGATTTCTAAGTGGGAGAACTTGCAAAATAGCAGGGTGTTCAAATACTTATTTTCCTCACTGTAGGTTATCTACAGAAAACTATTTGCAAGGTTTCTTGTGAGCCAGCTTCAGAAGAGGCTTCCTTCTGGGACGACAGCTATGCAAACCAACTTGTTTCAAGTCAAGTCAAGTTTATTTCTATTGCGCTTTTCACAACAGGCATTGTTTTAAAGCAGCTTTACAGATTTAAACAGAGTTGAGTGAATGGTGTGCATTTATCCTTGATGAGCAGCCATGGTGACTGTGGCAAGGAAAAACTCCCTTAGATGTTATGAGGAAGAAACCTTGAAAGGAACCAGGCTCAAACGGGAACCCATCCCCATTTGGGTGACATCAAGAGTGAGATTTTAAATCTTTTAACAATACAGAACTGGTTGTTGCAGTGTGTGAAGTATGGTCTAAGCACTGACTAGCGACCTTCCACTTCTGCAACCTTTAAAGTAATGCTGGCAGCACTCATGCATCTGTTTTTTGAAGCAGCTTCTGCACCTGGCGCACAACACAAGGACTAAACTTTTTTGATGGACCCTTGCGAGGCCTGATCCGAGAGAAACCTATCTTGGAAAACCTCTGTATGACCCTGGCCACTGTACAGTAACTCAGTATCAGGGTGTTACCGATCTTCTTATTGCCTAGACCATCTTTGTGGAGAGCAGCAATTCCAATTCTCAAATCCTCAGAGAGTTCTTTGCTATGAGGTGCCATGTTGGACATCCAGTGTTCAGTATGAGATAACTGTACTCAAAGCACCAAATTGTAAATGCTCTGATACAAAATAAAAAATATTTGTATTGTCCTGTCAAACAGACAAAAACATGAACATGACAAATAGGACATGTGGCTTTGCATGGTTACATGATGTAAAGCTGTAAGTCATAACTCACATTTTTGCCGGCAATAATGGCTTTTTATTTTGACAATAATGGCTGTATGTTCAGTTACTTTTAGAGGACAGTAAATCTGCGATGCTATACAAGCTGCACATTGACTACATATATCCAAGTTTTATTTCTATAGTGTTGTCCCTTGTATATATATATATATATATATATATATATATATATATATATATATATACATACACACATATATGCAATATACTATCTAAATTTTCCTTGATATTGGACTAAAATACCTGAAAACAACTAATTTGTTATTAACTAACTTTACTTAAATGTAAGTGTAATAGCAGAATGTTTAAATAATACATTACAATTGTCGCATTTTTTATTATACTTGGCAGTTTCTATTTTGAGACCTGCAGGGAGGGTTACTCTTTCAAGAAATGCTTCATGCTGAAGAAGTTATGTCCTGTACCGTAGATATAAGGGATGATACCTGTATAAAACGTTGTAATAAAGAACTCCAGCTCTGACCAAGCAGGAAAGTCATATGGGCTAAACGCCAAGTGAAGAATCAAATACAAAATGCAGTCCACTTGGAAGAGGGACATTGCAGCTAGGATTCCAATGGTGCTCCGATGGAACAGATCATGCTCGTGATGGTGGTCAACTGTGGCACGTGGCTCTGACTCATGATGTGCATCCACCGCCTTCTGCTGAACAATTAAAATCTTGATAATTAAGACACTTGTCCATGTGACAATCATGAGAGGCAAAACATGGCAGATGATGATAAAAAGGTACTTGTAAATGCCATTTATAGTTGGACAATGACCTTCTGAACACTGAAAAAAATCTGTCGGACAGTCTTCTGCGGTTGAATTTCCCATACGCCAAGTGTTCTGATTTATGAAGTAAGTCGGCAAGCCTAAAAGGACAGCTGCCAAAACGCATCCCAGACTAAAAACAATTGCAGCTTCCCTACTGTCCATAAAGATAGGTGTGATTATCCTCAAGGCAGCGTTGTGTATCTTCTGATAGCGGTAGATGCTGATAAGCACTGTGAAAAAAATGCTGGTATTTTCTCCACAGATGTTTAAAAATTTTAAAACAACACAATACCAAATGCTTAGGGTCTGCCTAGATTGCACAATGGCGTCATAGATGTCAACATGCATAATCTCACCAAAGTTGGCGATAGCCAGTCCAAGCAGGAACACTTCGAATGTCTTCATTCGTTTCAAGTGGAGTATTGATATGATCAAGATCCCGTTTCCTACTACACCAAATGCAGAAATAATAATCCTCAGCAAAAACAAAGCAAAAACACTCGGATCCATTCGATTACTGTGTTAGAGGAATGTGCTAACAAATCCCTGTCAGTCTCTGGTCTGTAACTACAGAGTGAAGCAGCACAATTAGTTCTTTTGCCTTCTCTGCTTGTTTTTCTGCCTCAATGAATCAGAGAGCTTGATGTCAGGAGACTTTCAGAAACTTACTGGCTGCTGACTGGTAATTGGGACTTGAGGAAAAGCTGAAAAACCTATAGAGGACTGGTAGTCATATAATTGATGCCTTGGAGCTTTCTCATCCTAACATGAGATGATCAAAGCAATTGATGCGCTTGTTTTTCCCATGAGACTCAACGTATTCAACACTCAGAATGTCACTGAGACCTCAATCATGATACACCTGAGCTATTATTTATACTATAGTGTATATAATACAGATTTTGCTAGCACAGTTTTATTACTATTGATAACGTATGTATGTTTTCATTTTACAACAGCAAGACACAAATGATCTGTTAGCTTTGATTCAACGATCAGGATATGGCTTACTAGTGATGCTGTACAGTAAAATTACTGATTATTTACTTAACATCAGATGTAAAAATGTGAACAACAGCAGGCTACACAACAAAATTTAAGTTAAAATTGAATGAATTAATTAACCATATAAAATAAACCTTCTCATTCTACTGAAATATTGGATAGTTTTGCATCATTCAAGTGTACTCAATAAATGGATATAAGGATATTGGATAATAAGGATGTGTGTACAGGAAAATCCTAACTACATGCGATTTTGGGAAGCCAAACCCAAGCACGGACTAAAATGCAGTGCTATTCGGCCATGGCAAATTATTTAATCACAGTGGCTGAAAATCAAACATGAGCAGACTAATAAAGTACAGATTTGGTACTTATAGCTTGAACAACCCAAGAGATGAACCGATATAAGAAATCCCGGTACACAGTGCAACAGTCATGCAACAGCTGTCCAAAATACAACTATTTGCTTCAGCAGATCTTAGCATATTCATTGCTGCAGCTAGGGTCCAAAATCTAATGGAAAAACAATAAAGGCTTTCATGGTGACAAAAAGGGACTAACTCCATATTAACTGGGAGTAATAGACTTTGGAAAGTAATGTCTTCTTATGTGCTTGAAGATACTTTAGGCTGAAACCTCCTATATGCATTTATTTAATGAAGATAGCAAAGATAAAAACAAAAACACTAGCCTAATATCCAGAGATGGTATTTCTATATATTTTAAAATAGTTGTAGTGTAGTTATGGTGTAGTTTGTCTTAAAATATACATAAAATGTATTGGTTACATAAAAAACTCTACATGCTTTTCTTGTGTTTGAAGGAATAAAAGCAAAAAATAAAATAAAAAAATTAATGAAGAATAATAAATAATGGTGAGCTGAAAACCTAAAATGTAGTCTCAATACATAGTTCGCTATGTAGACAGAAGTCTTACAGTAAGTTCTCATCATAGTGAATGTCACACGTTCATAAATGAACTTCTGGATGTTCTGGAAACAAAAAAAAAGAAATAATGCGAATTGATTAAAGCGCATATGTTCCTCTGGGATCATGTGCGGTCGTGAGAGCCGCCATGGTTCCGCTGACGTCACGCCTGTAGGCAGCGCACGTGTGTGTGTGTGTGTGTGTGTGTGTGTGTGTGTGTGTGTGTGTGTGTGTGTGTGTTACGGCAAACGATGCACGGACCAGTTCGGTACTACGAGAGAAAATGATGCCGGGCCGCGGCTTTTTAACACAAGAGCAATGCAAACGACGAAAAGGCGCGTGAGCTGTAGCCGAGACCCGCGCGCGCTCAGACGGAAAGTAGACGTTATTTCACGCGCGCCGTCTCCTCCGTCTCCAAAGCGCGGGACCGCCCGACTCCCGCCTCGACTCAAAAGCCGGTGCAGGAAGCACGCGGCGTCCTTTTCCTTTTCCGCGCATGCGCAGTGCGCTCTCTCCAGAGCCCGTGCGGTCTATCGCTGCGAACGAGCCACCATTGGTGAGTCTGGATTCTTCGTCGAAGTTGCTCGGTTTTGCGCTACTTGCACGATAACACGGGGGTTTCGCTCGGTTCATTTACTGGCACACAAAAAAAGTGAAAATATGGCAAATTTATAGAAGTTGTGTTATTTGCATGTAGCTGTGCGCAAAGGTCTGTTTGTTTTCGCGAAGAGCAGCTAGCTATCGGTGCTAATTAGCGGTAGCTATGTGTTTATTTATCTCGCTAACTAACTCACCATGGAGCTAAAACTAGTTCTTTGATGGAGTTTAGGTCGATAAAGAATGCGGATTCAAATCCGTATTATATAGTGTATTTAGCTACACTGCCGCGGTGTACAATGAATTCGTGTTTGTTTGTTTGTTTCCGTTTCTAATGCAGGGATCGTCAGTTTGTGTTTGTACCGGAAGTTGTTTGTGTGTTGATTCACATGTCTAGTGTTACCAAAACACTAACGCAGAACTGTACACAGGGAATGTCTGTGGTTCTGCCTATTGTATTAATCGCAGAATCAACCCCAAGTTGAATACGATCGACTTTAGATTGCTTTGCACAGAGATTAGTTGTAAAGTCTTCATTCAAAAGCATGCCAAGAGTCTGATGTAGGTTGGATTTCTATGTATGTATGTTTTTTAGTGTGTGCTGTCTTTCTCTTATTTTATGCACATAAAATCAAATAATTGAAAAAGTCCAAACGACTTGAATGCATACTATAACATGCAGATCACATGATTTGGAACACATCTAACAGAGGTCCAGACATGTGTATAGAGTTTGTCTGTAATGCACATGTTAGCCGTTGTGTTTTTGTAAACTAGCATGCTGCAAAAACTGTGACATTATTTTTCAACATATCATCTATCAAATGCATCCTCGAATCTGAAGTTTCCTATTCCAGAGATCGATTGCTTGACGTGTACTGTCAAGTACAGCATAGTCCAGGCTGTATTGTGAACTAAACACAATTCAGAAAGCATTCATAGTCACTTTGTATGACTTTTTAATTCATCATACATCATTAATCATGCTCCAGCCTTAATTGTTTTTTTGAATGTGGAACTGCTGTCACCTGTGGGATTTTAGTTAAGCGTTTGTTCTCAACACATTTGACAAATTAAATACTTTTAGTATATGCAATCTTTAAATTTCAGCCTAAATTATTGGACAAAAACCTTCCACCAGGGGACAGATATTGTTTGACATTGTTTATTTGTTTAGTTGTTGTTGATAAGCCTTTCCTTAATCATAATGGTTTTTTGTTTTTAATCTTTTTTCAGTATGATGTCCAGCAAAATCTCTGGCTCCAGGGTACGGGAATTTGACTGTTTTACAAGATTGATCGTTGCCTAATATTGCTTACACCTGGGAGGCAGATTGAAAGGACCTGATGCTAGAAATGGAGAAATTGACCGAAAAGGCTAGTCTAACCTCCATTTCACACTCGGTGTCTGTGGTTTTGAAGCCATTTAAAATGAATGAGTGTGGCATCAATCAGGCAAACCAACAAGTTACAGTGTCCTCTGTTACACCAACCATAATCTCTACCCAGGACAACTACACGAGCAGTAACGTTCAAGTTACTCTGGAGAATGAATCGGTTTGGAGTCGGTTTCACAGCTTGGGCACAGAGATGATCCTCACAAAACAGGGTCGGCGCATGTTCCCCTGCTGTCGTTTTAGACTGAGTGGATTAGATCTACAAAAAAAGTACTTTCTGGTTATGGAGATCATGCCTTTAGATGATTTTACGCACAAATGGAATGGAAAGAGATGGGAGCCGGTTGCAGTGGATGTACCAAATGTGCTGGCTCAGATAAGTGTTCACCCGGAGTCCCCAGCCCTGGGCCAGCAATGGATGGATAGTCCTGTGTCCTTTTACAAGGTAAAGCTGACCAGTGATTCCATTGACCAAGAGGACTGTGTGCTTTTGCGTCCAATGCGCCGATACTTACCACGACTGCATATTGTTCCTGTGGATCCGGAATCTGAAAAGACTGTTGCACTCAATGGTCCAAATGTTAAGATCTTCAGCTTTCCCCAAACGGAGTTTTATGCAGTCACCAGCTACCAGAATCCCCAGATCACTCAGCTTAAAATTGACTGTAACCCTTTTGCAATGGCCTTTAGAGAAGACACCCAGAGCATTCGTCTGCTGAAAGACAAACTTGGGCTTTGCTCTTCTGTGGGTTCACCCTTCCAATCTCCTCTTCTAAGTTTGGCCCGGGGTCTCGGCTTAAAGCGAAAAGAGGGTGCAGTGAAGAGCACAGCCTCAACCTGTATTCAGAACAACAGGTAGTAAAAAAATTATATAATAATAAATTACATTACTTTTTTTAAACAAACAAGAAATTTCTTTTGAAACCTGATTAGAAGTTTTTTTTTAAGTAAATGTTAAGTATAGTGTTGGATTAAACAGTTTTAATTGATATTTGAATATTTCTTCTTTCCTTTTCTTTCCTTCCTCTTTCTCTCCTTTCAGAAAAAGAGATCTTTATCCAGGATCGGTATCTCTTGAAGAGGGAGAGGGGATCTTTACAAAAATAAGAAATGACACTAAATTAAATTGCCCAAATAATATACCTTTGTGCCAAGAGAATACTGATTACAATAAGAATAATGTGCACATGGCACCCTTGGATGTGGAACCATGTGTGACTGAGACTTTAGAAGAAACCTTGTCAAGCACTGATGAGCCATTACCTTCTATAAGCAGCACTGAAAATCCAAATATTTCTCAGACTTTTGAGGATGCTGTTAACACTCAAATAAATGACACACACAGCGAATCACCTACACATTTTTCTGTGCCTGAAATGAATGATGCAGGTTCCCCGCCCAGATCACCTTACCTTAATGATAGTCATGTACAGGTGCATAAACCGGGCCATCTGTGTAGACGTAAATATAATCGTAGGAGAAGAAAAGCTAAAGCCAAATGGTGGTCAAAAACAAAGTATGCAAAACCCCTCCCTGCAGTTGTGCCACTTAAAGCTCCATTGCAGCCAGACCTTGAAGATGTGGAAGGAATGTTGTTTGTGTCTTTTGTTGCAAAGGTATGATGATTGGTACCATTTTATGCTGTAAAATGAGAATGTTTTAAAAATTGTCAATTTGTTTTTATCAGTTGAACAGAACAGAACAGAAATCCAAATCAAATGAATATTTGGTGTATTTCTCAGTATTGAATACACCATTAGTCCTGACCAAATCTCAAACTCAATTTGCAGAAATGCAGCCCCCATACTTTGAAAGAAACTTCCACCATGCTTCACTGTTGCCTGCAGACACTCATTATTATATACTTTTTGATTTGCTTAGTCTTGTTTTCACTTCAGAGGTTATTTGGCAGCAGATCTTCTCTAAAGTCCATTTCTTGCCCAGACTTCTCAAGACAGGAAAAGGGTGTACCTGAGTCTCACTGGTTTCTGCCAGTTCTTTGCTAATGGCACTGCTGGACATCTTTCGATGTCGAAGGGAAGTAAGCTTGATGTGTCTTTCATCTACTGTATTAAGTTTCCTTGGCCAACCACTGGAACTCCTTTCCTTAAATTGTCCTTTTCTTTGTTCTGTTACAAAAAGACCAAGCTTGAACAGCACATCTTGAAACCCCACTTTCCTTTGAAATCTTTGCCTGGAAGAGAGCTTGCTGATGCAGTGTAACTACTTTGTGTCTTGTTGCTGTGCAGTCTTGCCACAGTGTATGACCAGTGACACAAAACTGTCTTCAACAGCCTCACTTTAGTAGCACAATTTGGCTGTTCCTCATGCTGTTTTAATCCTCCTACACAGCTGTTTCTGTTTCATTTAATGACTTTGCTTGAACCTACATATGAAATTGATGATCATTAGCACCTGCTTGGTATAATTAGTTAATCGTACACAACCCCTGACTTCAAGTATACAAAATGCTATAATAATATTTGAAAGCCAAAGAGTTGTACCAAAAAATGATTTTATGTTCATTTAATTTTATTTTATTAGTTGAAAATGTGTGTGTATGTATGTATATATGAGTGTGTGTGTGTGTGTGTGTGTGTGTGTGTGTGTGTGTGTGTGTATGTTCATATAGACGGCTATCAATCAATCAAAATAGTTAATCGCATGATTGTCATGAGTTAACTCATGATTAATTGCAACTTAATCGCACATTTATATCTGTTCTAATTATACCTTACATTAATGATTTTCAAGTTTTTACTGCTGTAATGAACAAAGGCATGGACAAATATGGATACTTTATGCAAATATATGTTTATTGTTAGTGAAACCATACTTAACATAGAGCATCAAGACAAAATATTCATGTAAATCTTTTAAAGTAATTATGGTGTTTTAAATTCTGTAAATCATCAGGACACCGAACGGAAATTTTTGCCATGTTTCCATACGGACGTTTTTTTAATTGCCAGATGTGTGAATCATGATTTACACACAGATTTTGTTGCTTGAGTTAAAACTTGGCACATCAGTAAATCAAATATAAAGAGGAAAAAAGACGTGAATAAATGTCTGTTATGTTGAAGGTTTTAATTTCGCTTCTTTTATATTTGTTAATTTATATTTTTAACAAAAATGTTCAAACAGAAATGTGCACTGCATTAATCACTTGTTAATAAAAATTAATTTGCGTAAATTGACAGCCGTAATATGTGTGTGTGTGTGTGTGTGTGTGTGTGTGTGTGTGTGTGTGTGTGTGTATATAGTTGTGTGAGCGAATATATTTGGTTTGATTATATTTGTGACAATGTGCTTCCTTGTTTCTTATTCCAAAGGAAGCTTTAAATATTCCTGTTGAAAACAGAGAAGAAAGTGAACAAGCTCCACCTCTACTGTGTCCAACACATGACCAGTCGGAAAATCATGAAAGTGAAGGTAAGCAGATCTGCACCTTTTGAATTCAATTTTGTTCATTACAGCAAGATAAGTAGTCTGGTCTCCTATTTACATGAAAGTTCAAAATATAATTCACAAAACAAGTTTTTGTGTTTTCTATTTCTTTTGTTTCTATAGATGTCAGTTTTTCTGTGAATGAAAAAATTGCCACGCTGGAGAAAAGTTTACTGTGTCATCTAAAACAGCAAAAGCATAGACAGGTCATCCACCCATGCCTTCAAGATGGTGTGTAGAGAATATGTGTCTAGTATTAAGGGCTTTTGGATTAATGTTCTAAAATGTGAAGATTTTGTATTTATGTTTGCAGTTGGCATGAAGTTGAGCCTTCTGGATCTGAATTCAGTGATAGACTTGCAGTACCTTGGTGTGCACTTACCCCTTCCTCCGCCTATTCATGAGGATTTCGATCAAATTAATCCTATGAAACTTTCATCTTCTCCTGGTAAGTGAAATATTAGTTTGCGATGTCAATTGTTAACGCATGTTTCTGTAGGATAAGTGATTCTAGGGATGAACATTTTGAGTGGTGGAGTTGTGTACTTGAAGTCATTTCAGAACAAATAATTGATTTCACACTATTTTAAAATAACAAATGGATTTATATTCTTAAACTTTACCTGGCCGAGTGTATTTGAATCAGGTTAAAAAAAAAAACAAGTTTTGGACAAAAGTGTGAATTGCTATACACTACATACTGTCACTGCACAGTGTGTAAACTTGTGTTGCAAGTATTTTATTAAATAATTAACTTTCTTTATTCAAGTGAGACTCTAGATAAATGTATTTTGAAATAAAGTATTTTAAAAAGATTGTTTATTTGCATACCCTTTTTTAAAACCAGGTAGTACAAGGAAACTCGTCTTATATATGCATCATGCAAGGGGTTGCACATGAGAGGCAAACATTGTACATTTAGGAAATTTTGCTCTAGACAACATACTCTGCTGTTAACGTTTTTCATGTTGTCATTAAACTTGTGCAGGGAGACTGCTGTTGGGCAAAACTTTGCTCTTACAAAGTTTGGACTGAATATTGTCTATTTTTACTGTGATTACTCTGTTGGCCCATTTTGCCAACACATCAAATCAAATCAAATTTTATGTCACATGCACATACATACAGAGTACGACATGCAGTGAAATGCTTTTTACGACGGTCCGGCATGAGGGAATAGGATGGGGAGAAAAATAAACCAAGAAAAAAAAAGAAGGCAGATAAATAAAGAGTATATACTATATAAATTATAAAATATATAAAGATATATATGAGGAAAAAAGTGTATATACAGGATGCTCATGACAGTAAACAGTAAAACAGTAAAAATTTAAGGTGGTTGATGTGATTGTCTTTAAAGTGACCGTGTGCGGTATGGTGTGGTATAAAGTGCACTGTGCCGTGCAAGTCCAGAGATTAAATTGATTAAAGTGTCGTCGTGCAGAAAAAAATATAAAAAGAATATTTCTAGGCCATTTTCCTTTAGTGTTGGTCCAAAGCATTAGGGAAAAACTAATGTTTAGATACGAGTTATGTCAAAACTATTATAATAATTATTAATACAAATACAGCAAATATTGACAATGCTTGTTCTTGTTTAGATGCAGCTGGATGTTTTGTGTCTCGGACTGGAAAGACAAACGATCCAACAAAGATAAAAGGTTGGAGAGAGAAATTTCAGGATAACACAGTACAGAATGCACAAGAAAGTAAGGAAGTCATGTATTTTAATAACAGTATGTTTCTGGTGAGCGGTACAGTTTTGATTCATATTTTTTCCCCTCAGTAGGCTTTAAAAACAGTTCAGCATTCTGCAGTGAAATGCTGGATGAGTATCTTAAAAACGAGGCCCAGCAGATCAGCGATCGTTTGGCTGTGTTTTCCAAATGTTCTGCATCGCCAGTATCGTACCAGCTTCCTTCAAAAAGCAGCAGTTATGTGGTCACCCTGGATAGTTTACTTAAGAATCGATCTATTTCGGCGAACAAGGTGTACAGCAAACCGACAGGCGAAATCCTGCCCAAATCTCCACTTAAAAGGTCTCCAAGCACCGCTGTACCTTTGTCTTCAGCAGGGTTTCAACAGAAGTTACACGGAAGCCGAGAAAAAGGAAGAAAGTTTGTGCATTCATATCAAGCACATCAACATGTAGTGTCTAAATTGCCAGGCAGGAGATCCACAAGGTTTGTTTCTAAAAGTAGTATGAGGAAACAACCTGGCAAATCTCAGCTGACATGGAACTCCAGTGCAGGGACAGGACGCCACCTCAATAGTGTGCAGAGTCGTGTGATATCTGCAAAAAAAGGCACGATGCTTCAGAGGATCGAGGAAGAAGCAATCTTTCTCGGTAAAGTTCGTACACACGTCACTACCAAGAGAGCAAACTTTGCTCTTACTTCTCTGTTTAATTTCCAGGTAAGTTATACTTGTAACCAAATGTTGCCATATATTGCTACTAAATCGATACATCATTAGTACGTGTAAATGAGTTCTGCTCTGTGCTGTAATTTTATTTTTTTTTCTTTCTCTAGAAGCCGCGTAGAAGGAGGTTCCCGTTTTACTATAAAGAAAAGAATGCATGTCCTAAGGATGTCTGTCTTTTGGGCTGCATATGTGATAGCTTGGCCAGGGAAATCCGAGGGCCTACACACTGTCGGAGAGTTGAGTGCATGTTTGACTGCAGCTGTTTTAAGCACAAAGTTCTTCTGCTCCACCCTCCAAAAGAGACAGCAAATATTCAGCGGGGAAGGAAGAGAGCAGTACTGGCTTTTCGTAAGTCCTCTTGTACACTTTGGCAAATTATGGCCAATGCAAGTCACTACTGGTGATTATCAGTACATAGTTGAAGTTAAACTTTTGGTTGAATACAACAGATGGAGTGTGAAAGATTTAATTTTTTTTATCTTCCAAGTGAAAATTAATAACATGAATCATTTAATTCCCAAAAGCAATTGCAGACCCAGAGAGGGAATTTAGACCACCACCACCACCCAGTATCACAACCTTATGGAAAAGAACTGAAGGAAATGATGACCCGGAACCATTATTTGTTCCAGCCTCCCCCATTTTTTCTAAAAATGTGTCTCGTCAGGTGAATACTAAATCTGGCTAATGATTGTGGTTTCTGAATGATTTGTGCTCTATTGAAAACAAGTTGAATTTGAAGGAAAAGTTAACAGGATCATCAATAAAGTCCTGTAGTTTTAATGGGTGTATTTTTTGCTGGAATGTGATCTCCTGTTTAAGACAGTCTGCCTGGTTTGTTTTAGGTGCAAGAGGAAGATAAAGGTTTTGTGTATCTGTATTTTGAGAGTATGATGACATGCGCTCGGGTGAGAGAGTACAACAGTAATCCACCACCTCAGATTCACATGTTCCCAACCAAAAAGGAAATAAAAGAACCTGAACAGCTTGTAAGTATTAGGCTATATGAAATTTAAATAAATGGGTTTTATCATTCTTTCAATTTTCCACACTTTCCCCGATGCTTGCATTAAGATTCAAAATGACATTGTGCTTTTTTGTTTTTAGAATGAAATTGCTGATGCAAATAAACCACCATCTCAAACAACACCAGGTTGGTATCTGTGGGTTCACATTGTATTTGTAAAATTAGCCTTGAGCAAAATTAAGCCGATATTAATTTCCAGTGACCGTATTTATTTAGCCAATATTGTTAATGATGTAAATTAAATAAGCATGTACCAATACTGACAGAACTAGAATTGCTCAATAGAACACATAAAAAGTACTATATGAACACCATACAATTCTAACAAGAGGAAACTTTAATAAGTCGATGTGAATTGTAGATCAGTTGGCGAAAAGGAAAATGTTCTTCATATTTTCATACAATTTTGTCCTCACTTAGAAAGAAATCCAGCTGAGCCTAAACCCATTAAACTGCTGGAAATCCTGTCTGAGTGTAACTGGGAACCTCATCGGAATCTGGTGCTAAATGCACTGTTCCGGCACATGAACAGCGACCTCCTTTATGAACCTTTCTGCTTTGGAATGTACAAAATACGACTTCTTTCTACTACTGTCAAAGGAGCAGACAGGTGCTTTACAATTATGTACAAGGTGTGCATCTCCCGGGCAGATGAAAAAGAGATGACCAACGACTTGCAGCCGCAAGTGAAGAAGACCTCGAGAAACCAATGTTTAAAAAAAGGTTTTAAAAACAAAGTTTCAAAAATCTGTGAAACGCAAACTCAAAAAGGTGACAGTTCTTATGCCAATATGGAAAGTATTGTGGTTAACATAAAGCTTCCATTGTCTATAATTAAATAATGACTGTTTGAACTTATGTGATTTTGGTAAATGATGTTGATGTTGGTTACTTCTTGCACAGCTGACACTGGTTCTGGGCAGATAAGAAGTGCTTTGGTGGAAACACAACAACAAAAACCGTCACCCCATAAGAGGTTATTACGGGATGTACCTTCCCTCACCCATATTGCTCATGATGGCCATCTCAGGGCAGTTAAAAGCAAACCAGGAATACACACCAAAGGTCTAATTAAGGTAACAAAAAAATCTTTACAGTATTGAGATGTTTGACTGTTTGCTGATTAAATTGTGTTTTAAGTGCAGTACTCTGTCTTAATTTCAGGTAAATGGCAAAACATACAATAGAGCAAAACTCCTGCTGGGCCAGTTGGGAGCATTACATCCAGTGAATCGCTTTGCAGCTTTTGTCACTGGTAGGCACCTGTCTGTACCTCAAGATCAAGATAAAATTGTAGATGAAAAAGGCAAAGCCTGTCCTCCCAAAGCCCCTCGCAAGCCAAGCCTCTTAACGAAAGTGGGAAATGTTTCAAATCAAACACCTTCAAATCGTGTTGTAGGCAGACCTCCTTTAGCTAATGCACCTGGACCTAACCATGCTTCCAAGAACAAAGGAGCAATCAAAACTCCCTTGAATGCGACTCCAAAACTAGTTGGTAAGTAAAGTTGTATGGAACAACACAAATAATAGAATGTAATGTTTCTCTATTTTATAGGGCCAAATAGCTGATTTGTAGAAAAGCTTTATTTTCCTAGTCAGAAATATGACACCTTTTCATGCATATGACATCATTTAAAATGATACATCGTGCTCTCAATACTATGTATGCTTACTTGACTTCAGAAGGTCCACTGTAGTATGGAATTGTTAATACTTATTCAGTATGCTTTGATGTACTAACAAATTTAGTTTGCCAAATCTGTAATTTGCTTATAAATCATATTTATTTTTCCTTAAGAACACATGACACCTTTTGAAAGAAACAATTTATTTGGTCTCTTTAGGTAAACCTCCCGTTGTGCCTGATGGCTCAAGATTTCTACTTGTACCAATATCACCTTCCAACTTTGTACCTGCTCCTTCATCAGAAACTGCTAATAGTTCCACCCTTCCACCTGGTCAGCAAGTGGTTCTACAGCCTGCACCTGGAATGCCGGGGTCACACTTTATATGTCAGTACAATGGCCAAATGATCCAACTAAAGCCTCTCAGCTCTGGGCCTGTTGCTCAGCCCAGTTCTGTCAGTGAAGGTCAGTGTGCTTTATGTACTTTTCAGTTGTATAGTATTTTTAAAAGTGAAAATAAGAAAAAATGGGAAGTATGAATTAGGTGGTAAAATAAACTATTCATTACATAACCAATAAAATAACCAATTAGTGGTTAGCAGTCCTGTGAAAACGTGCTTGAAGATTTTTTTATATATTTTAAATAAAGAGTAGTTGATTTATTGAATATGTATTTAATGGAGGCAGTGGTTTCACATTGATTGGCAGGTATAGATTGTTATTGTAATAGTGTTTGTTCCAATCTGTTTTCTAAAAATATATATTTTTTTCTCCCACCCCTCTGTTCTCCTGCAACGGCTGTGTAGATAGTACTTCACAGATTATACAAACAGCTAATACATCTCTGCCAAAAGAAACCAAATCTCTTCAAAATCCTTTGACACAAATGTTACCCAACCACTTCCCTGTCATTCCACCCAAAGTGCTTTCTTTGTCAGCAAAAAGTGGCATAAACATTGCCAGTGGCACACCAGCTTTTAATTTACAGTCAAGTTTTCCAGGAAAAACAGGGATGTTCTCTTTTCGAATATGTCCCCCTACTAGTGAGGTTAAATCTGTCGGATCGGAGCATGATGGTAAGCCTCCCGACGCTTCTGTTTACAGTCCTACTCTGGCACTTCCTGGAGGTTTTACCTTGATAAAACTGTTTCCCCCAGCTGTTCCTGCAAAAGTCACTTCAGCTGCTTCTCATCGTACCGAATTACCACAGAACCACGACAGTATGACGAAATCTCTCTCACAGAATTTCTCCTCGAGCCGTGAACAAAACTGTCAAGTCTCAGAAAGCATTAGCAGTACATTTCTCCCATCAAATTGTAATTCTGCACCACAGCCTACAGCTGAAATAAGCCAGAGCAGCAATGACTTTCCATTAGAAATTGCTAATAAAGATGAGCCTGTGGAACACTTCTCTGAATCAGTACATTTAGAGCCTTCAGGCAAGTATGACTGGGTATCTGAAGATGCTGAGATGGTGCACAAAAACATCAGTAAATCGGAACCTACGGATGATTGGCCACAAAATGAAACAGAGCGAATCTTGTGGATAGACTCTGATGATGAAGAAGAGAATAACGGCTTGAATAAAGAGCCAAAGAATTTGAATGTTGCTCCTAAAAGTTCAGCAGCAGAGGATCCAAGTGAAGACGCTTGTTCTAAAAGCTCTGATGTTGACCAAAGTCAGTCTAGCATGTCAAATCATGACCTAGAAAACGCCTGTGCTCTGAATGTAAATGCTAAAAACAACTTGAACACTGCAAATATTAACAAACATGAGCAAACCTACAATAAAACAGTTGCCAATACTAAACTATCACATATATCCTTTGGCTCTTCTAAAATGGTAGAACAAGATATGATTCAAGGAATGAATTGTCCTCCAGTTGACATTAAAAATGAGCCATACAGTGAACCACCAGAGATGGATATGTCCGTTAACAAGCTTGACTTCAAGAACCAAGACCAAGTAGGACATCGCACTTTATGTATTGGTAAAATAGAAGCGTACAGCAAACAAGCAGGAAAGAATACACTTCTCGATCACTTTCTTACCAAGGATCAAAAGCTTTTCTCTCATGATGAGGTCACTAAGCACCATATTGGCTCAGAGGATATTTTACCTATTATGAATAAGGAAGAGACCAGTATAAGTCAGAGAATGGAAGAATTTTCCAGTGACCTAAAGAAGCAAGGTTTGGGCTCTAAAAATAGTTTTCAAATTCGAAATCATAAGGAAAATTATAGTCCTGTCAAGACCTTGGCTTCACTGCATGCTGGAGACAGTCAAGAGAATATTGACATTGCTCTATGCCCCTTACTGAATAGTCAGACACCTGTGATGAACACTCCATCTACAACACATCTGTTAAATACAAAGCAGGATTTAAAAGAGGAAAAGCGGGAAATGACAATTAGGACCGAGCGGTTTAAGTCTAATACAGAATTGCGAGAGTTGTCTGATGATGAAGACATTGTTGTGGATGTGATAAACGTGAGTGAAAATGAAGATGAAGGTCCAACTGACAAGTTTGACCGAGACACGGACACTTCAAGTGATGATAGCGAGGAGGACTCAGACAGTGATAAAGAGGATTCCAGTAGTGTCTCCACCAGTGACAGTGACACTGTAAGTGGCCCAGGTGTAAAAATAATAAAAGAATATACTATTTGCTTACAGATCTCATGATGCTATGTTCTAGCTGTGTGTAACTGTAAAAAAAATTGAAATATACTTTCTCCTTCCTAATTCCTAGGTGGGTGTGTCTAGTGAAGATGATATTGACATTGAATCATTTGAGGACAGTGACGTAAAGATCATAAACACGATGAAAAGCCAAACCAGACATAAAATGTAAGACCTTAGTTTGAACTTTATTTTCAGTTTTCAGATTTTTCTCTTAAATACTCCCACTGTTATATTTAATACAGCTTATATTTTGCGATATAATGAAAAGCTTTGTGATGATTTTATAATTGCTCTATGTACAAAATATTCACACAGAGACAAAAGGACAACAGCTAAATTAACAGAACAGGTAAGCTTACCCATACAAAAGATCCTCAAACTAAGTTCATATATATAGTTCCATATATTTAAGCTTAAAGTTTTAGTTGCCAGTTGTTTTAATATTAAGACTATGTCTGCTGAGTTATTCACATGTTACAATTTGACGAATAGCAATTAATCTTTTCTTGGTCTTTTTTTTATTTTATTTTGTTTTTAAGCATTGTACGAGCGTCTTTAGCACATCAATATGTGAGCAAGAAAAACGGCAAAATCACACAGAAAAAGAGCGTGTTCGCCGCAGTGAAATGCGTCAGCAATTTAGTGCACTTGAAAAGGCACTAAATGTTGACGGACGAGTCAGAATGTGCAAGCATGACATTTTAAATCAGGTTAGTAACATGCATTGAGGTTTGGTTGTAATATCGACATAATGCTGTAAGGGGAATAAAGCTAGTAATACAGTAAGAAGTTAAAATATTACAATCAAACTGACTGTTATTCTTTGTGCATTTGTATTCTCTAAGTCTTTATGCTTTTATTTGACTAGGGCAGAGATGGCAAAAGCACACACATCCTTCACCCAAGTAGAAGTACACATACTCGTGTTTTAAAAAGACTGGAAAAAGTTAAAATACTGACTACACTTTTTTTAAAGTTAAAGTAAATAAGTTTGCGCTCTAACATGTACTTAAATACAAAGTAGCCATTAACTACTACCTGTTTTAGTGTCACGCTGGTAATTGGACCTCACATCATATTAATATAATACTAAAGTATTTTACATTTTATTATCTAAAGATTGCATCCAAGCTGAACATCCACCATATAGAACACAAGTAGAGACAAGGTGATGATCAGGTGATCAGAAATGTCTCTGTTCGCAGTCATGTTTACATCACTGACTCTCTCTGTCTCATCCTTGTTAACTATACTTCTTGTTGCCTTCTGCCTTTACTCGTTGTTTGCTTCGTAGGCTAGTTTACGTCTGTGGTTTGTGAGGGATAGGAAATGAAACACCAGTATTAGGTTGAAAAAGCAGCGCAATAAAAAGAATTAGATTGATTGGCTGAAAACGGCGTGAGATAAGTAACGAGTCTGGTTTAAAAATGTAAGAAGTACACATTTGTGTAAAAAAAAAAAAGGAATGCGTGAAAGTTGTCAGAAAATAAATTGCGAAGTAAAGTACTGATATAAAAAAAAAATCTACTTAAGTACAGTAACAAAGTATTTGTACTTTATTACTTCCCAACTCTGGACTAGGGTATTTATGTTCCAGTGGTGTCATGGAAGCATATTCAGGGGTTATAATTAAAAAATATATTTAATTTAGACTTGGAAATCTCACCTCAAAGACCTCACCTCAGCAAAGACATTATTTTTATTACTGATTTTTTTTTTTTTTTATATATATATATTACCATATTTGACTTTGCAGGCTCGACTTGTGATCCGGGCTCTTGAGAATCGGGGCCATTACTTGGAGAATAAGAAAAAAATCCTACATCAGAGACAGTCTGCCTATCTCAGCAGGATTTTACTCTTATCTGGTAAGACATGTGGCAGCATCACTTAAGACATCAGCAGTTGTTCCTTAATGTGTGCCAGTTGTATTTGGACTGTGCCTCCAGTTGTTAGTTTATTTATACATAACTATTATTTGGCTTTCTTTTAAGCACAAGTCCAATCACACAAAGTTCTTCCATGCATATAAAATAAAAATGCAAATCATCATACCTTTTATAGGACTGAAGTTTTAACATGGCTCCAAACTTGCAAAAGGTTAATGGATGTCCTCTTCCTCATTCCAGGAGAAAAGAGTGGTAGTGGTAAAGACAGTGCATGCTTTGAAATAAACTGCAAACAGCAAACGTGGTCAGAGTCCACACACAGTCTGCAAAGCTCGGCTCCAGGTCCTTTGGTAAACCTTCGACGACTAGACAGTGATGGCAACAGACTCCCGCCTCGTCTTGGATGCTGGAAAGCCCCTAATTACATACGCAAAAGAGCCAGAAAGGCTTTACTGCAGCCTTCTGTTACCACTACAGGTTAGTATTACACACTTACATCCATTGTTTCTGTGGCTAGCAACTATCCAGAATAAGAAGTAGTGCATTTTGGGCCTAAGAAATTCAATGTGCCTGAAAGTTTATATATGTCTTCTCTGCAAAATATCTGCAGTCTACTATGTGGCAGATTTTTAACAGGAGTTCACATTAAAATAACAGATGGGCAGCAAAAGCATGTTTATAGCCTTCAGTAAGAAGATACAGAGCATTAAATATGCTATAGTTTGCACTTTACTGTTTAAATTGTATTGTTTAAACTAGAGGGTTTTTAGAACCGTATTGCTCTGATTCCAACAGAAGGAAGGGTATGCAACAAAACACGGCTCTTTGCCAACTAGTCAGTGTTCACCTAAAAGTTGGTGGAATCACAGTACTGTAGATAAGCATGGTGTCTAGTTAGCCTTTTGGTATGAATCAGGCCAGTGTTTAAAAGGTGTGTCAGTCTGGAATTAATTACAATATGGGATAGGCCAAAGCTTGACAGAAAATTTATTACAAAGACATGTTTTTGGATATGTTCTCCACCTAGAATTTTGGTGAGGAGGTGAATGTTTAACACATGAACAGAAAAAGTCATATTCAATTTTATATACAGTGGCTTTAACATAACTTCAACACAAAATACTGTTGAGTTTTGTGGGAAAATGTGTGCAAAATTGTTTTATTAGCGGTTGGTTAAAAAATGGGAAAGTAGCAATTTCATTTAAAAACATGTTGAAGCTGTTAATGTGATTCTGAATTGTCAGGAATCTATAAACAGAATATAAGGGACTCTCAAATGAAATAAGAGAAAGGTTTGTTGAACTTTATAAATCATCTATAAAAATAGCTGAATGCATAAAAATGCCCATATGCATTGTTAGGGCAATAATTAAGAAGAATTGTTAAATGGGAAAACATTTATTTTCTTGGGATTGTATTTGAAGATTTGTAAAAGATGGAAGCATGGGGTTGCCAAGTCTCTACATTTACAATTACAATTAAGATAGGTTTATAGTAAAGTATAATAGGATATGATATATAGTAATACAGATAGTTTTACAGAAACTTGTACAGATTGTTACAGAAAATTTTCCTCCAAATGCTACATACTGTACCAGAAAATAAAAATAATATTTGACTGCTCCTGCCAAGAATGTGCACCCAATTCATGGTTGGAGTGTCAAGCAGGATTTATCAAAAGCAGATTTTCAATTCCACACAAAAAATATTTGTGTTCACAGAATCAAGCCATTGCCATTCAAGTCGACTCACCCAAACCTCAGTGATCACTGAGTCTCCAATTAATTACTAATGAAATCAAGTGTGAGACCTTTACTCAACTTTTTTAACCTAATTTAACCCTAGTTGATATTTCTGGGGCTGGATATACTGGTCTATTATCATACAGAGTGCCTAAAATGGAAAAAGTGCAAAAACTGCTTATTTTTAATTCCTTAGCCAGTAACAACACAATGATTTCAGAATGAGTACAATAATTACAGTGGTTTTCTAAACCCTTGCTAGCAATTTTATTATACACATGATGTATTCTCTGAAATTTACTATGCTCATGGGATTTTTACAGTGGTTGCAGATAAGAATTTAGACTCGCCTCTAAGTCCAGATACGCAAGGCAGCCAAACTGTGAGCAGACCCTTGCCCTTGGATAAAACAGGTAAATACAGAGTATAACCTGCTTTTGTTTGCTAAGTATACTACATATGTACAAGGATAATGTCTTTCTTAATGAAGTGGCATTACACCCCTACTAGATTTGTCTTCAAATATATATATTCTGTATGAAATCTTTTAGAAAACTTAGTATGGACACTTACTGCACAGAACCCCACTTGTCTACCTTCATTATGCAAAACCCCTCAACAGAAAAGTCTCTTAGAGACTTAAAAAAACAGGTGTGTGTCCGATCCAGTTATATTTTTGTGTTCTGCGGTTTTTAAATCTGAATTGAAAGTGTAATCAAGTGTTAAGTGATTATTAGAAGCCCTCATCCCACCTAGTCATTCATTTCAGCATAATTGGCAAAGTAGTTTCTGACCACTTTAAATATTGATTAGGCTGAAGCTTTGCTTGAGGGTTTGAAATATATGGATGAATTGTGTTTTTAGAGACACTGCTGAAAGTTATGAGTGACTCGTCATTCAATATAAATATATATTTTTTTATTTTGAGAGATGTTTTTTCTAGCCACAGGCCCATTCTCTTTTCAAGGGAAGTTGTTTATTAAATATAGTGGCTATTTTGTGTGTTTTTAGTATGTAAATGTATGTAACCATCCAGGGACATAGGTACCATATTTCCCGAACTATAAGCCGCTACTTTTTCCCCACACTTTGAACCCCGCAGCTTAAACAATGAAGCGGCTAATTTATAGATTTTTCCTGTTTTTCTCCCGGTTTCACAAACTTCAAGCCAAAAAACTGAGCTCCATAACATTAGACCAATGAAATTGCGGAACGGGTTCAGGTGAACCAATGAAACTCTTTATATTAAATCAGATGCGCTCCCACTGAATCGGGCCGCACCACATCATAAATATGGATGAGGTTCCGCTGACGTTTGACCTGCCGCTCACTCAGACTGTAAACAGGAAATGTGAATCATTCGTCACGCTGAAAACAACCGGGCATGAAAAAACACACTTCACCTGTGTTCTGAGCTGCACGGCATTGGGAGAAAAGATTCACCGATGGTGATTTTTAAACGCACGACGATGCCAAAAGATAAACTCCCGAGAGAAATAGTTGTGAAAGGAAGGAGGAAGACAGTGAACAATGACTTTCTCGGTAGGCTACTGTTTAGATACAAGCCGTGTAACAGACTTTCATTAAAGCCTGTGTAAAGTTCATTAGTTTCTTATTTATGTTCAAAATAAAAATATTTGTCAAATTCAGTGGGTGCGGCTTATATTTGGGTGCGTTTAATAGTCCGGAATTACGGTATTTACAATGCGAGGGGATTTATCAATGTCCTTTGTAAACAGCAGTATGTGACCAATGACAATTTGTTTTGTATGTGCTAGTGGATCTTGGACTTCTACAAGAAGGTTTTCTGACTTATTGCAGTTTGTTTTTGCAGTGATTTATTTTTTTTAATAGTTACAAATGGTGTTTTTTTGAATTAGCAAATTATCCAAAATGTGTGGTTAAATCGAGATGTCTCAGGGTATGACCCTCAAATGTTTTGTTACTAATCACTGTTGTATAGTACTGTAACAACTAGAGTTTCCTCAAGCTCTATTTCTATAAAACAATTTTGAACATCGCAACTGTTCACTGTTAACAACATCACAACATATTGACTTTGGCTGCCTTTTTAGGAATGGGATCATTACCGAAGATTGTGTTGCAGTCATTCGGCAATACTGATGCTGTAAAGCTCATGCATGACATACGGACACCTAGACCAAGTTCTACTGAAGTCTCCGACCCTGCGGAACTGATAAAGGATTGTAATTTGGATTTGCAAAACCAAAACAAAGAAGCAGAAAAATGTAATGCAACAAGAGATGCTAATGTATTGAATACTCCAGTATCTGAGCACTCGAACAAAGAGAGTCCAATTTTAACCTCAGCAATCATCGAGAGTGGCGTCAAAACGACCTCATGGGAGCTGAAAAAGGACGAACAAGTGTCTGTAGCAGAAGTGAAAGTAAGGAGAAAAAAAAGAGCAAAGTGTGATGTGGTCATAGACGAGGATTTATCCAACTCTGAGGTCTTAGGACCCAGACAGCTAAGACAAAGAACACCTGTAGTTGGAGGGGCCACATGGGGGAGTATAAAAAAAAGAAGAAGAAGGATTATTTAGATGTGTTGTTTTGACACTCCAGTGTATTCACTTTTTCCATTCATAAATAATGTGCCTTTGATTTTCCTTTTTTTTTTTTTATTTCTAAAGAAACAGGATTTGAAAGAAACTGTAGTTGCACAGCATCTGCACAGAACTCAAGGACGTAGAGGAGAAAAGTTATACCTCTTATTTTATGATTGCCTGCTACATTTGATCCAACCTGTTAGAAGTGACTGCTTTTCATTTTTATGTCTTTTGAGGGCAGTGCAAATACGGTATATGCTTGTGCCCAGACTCAAAATTGTCAAGAATACAGTATCATTTAAATGAAATCATTAAATTAATGTATGGTTATTGCCGGTTATCATTTCCTAGGAGACCCATATTGGGGTAAAGTTACTAATCTGCATTTAATTTTGGTATATTCAATTTACATGAATTTTTATTTGCTAGTGAGGTTTAAAAAATGAATTCCCAATGTGTGAGGTTTTTTCAATCATGCCTTTTTTTTTTTTTTTTTAAGCTAATCCTGTTGGGTCACAAAAATATTGCTTAATATCTGCCGGTATAAATTACTCATGACCAACAGATTGTGAGGAGATGACTGTCATCAGTATATGGGACTGTCAGTGTATAAAAATGACATTAAATATATAAAAACATTTTAACGAAAGCATTCTTGTGTGGATGTTTTTCTTCAATTTGTTTAATCTTTTTCAACTGAATGCATTTTTTTAACTCAAGAATGTCCAGTTTAATATAATGATCAAATTTCAAAGAACAGCCCAAGTACCTATATTTTTATACCGAGATCAAAAGTTTGATTCTCAACTATGCCACAAACTTTCGTGGCTGGGGGTCCTTGTTTCATGTATTTTGGGGGAGAGGGATGTCGAACGCTTTCTCCTGTCATCACAGTGAGTACAGTGCAGTGTGGTGCAGTGAGGCTCTGGACAGACAGATTTACACATATACAAACCCTAAATAAATTCTCAATAACTTGGTTTAATTAGGTAGTTTTACTCTGGTGTTACACAATCAGTAAACGGGCTCTGACACGCCTCCATGCGGCAGGGGTAATGGCTACCTCTCATGCTACTTTTTTTTTCATTGCAGTTTAATCTATGCAACAAGCCTAGATATCTTTTCCACAGATATCTGATATGTTAGCTACACTGTAGAAGGCGATGACGTGCAAATAAACAGTCTACAAACAGGATATTGATGACATTTACACAACGCTTATTCCACGTGCTCAGGATGAATTAGTGTTGGGAAGATCATTTTAAGTTAGTTGGTTCTTTGCATTTTTTCTGAGTTTTTTTTTATTTCACTTTAATCACCTTCATGTGGGAGTCATGTGACTTACTAAATTCTGTTGCCTGTGTAATGCATTGACTAGCGTATGTGGGAGTCACGTGATAACCGAACACACGACTTTGACTTGAAGAGTCGAGAGATGAACTACAGAATTCTGTTTCCGGTACCAAACCTACAGGGATTTAGCGATACTTTGCTCATGCGCGTCCAGTAGAACATGAACGAATCACTCGTTCTTCTGAGTCACATTAAAGACTCGTTCATCTAGTGTGAATCAATTGCTCAATCCGTGAGGCAAAACTCTGTGTACTGTATTGTGCATGGTAGGGAACACAACTCGGCGATTTTGACAATTAAAACGACAATAATAATAAGTGAATGGAATTTATAACATAGATCAAAGAGATAAAAAAAAACCCTAAAACTATAATTTTACATATAATTGTACATAATGCACATTTTATTACATGGACCTTTTATTGGAATATAACAGCTAGGGCACTGCCTCTCCTTGCTGCACGTGAGAAAAGTGACGCTCTATCAGCAGACCCCGCCCCATCATCAGGCCCCGCCCCCTTTCGTGAGTTTTTATGGTACCTCCCAGGTGAAAAGAATACATCAAAGCTTTACAGTCACGTGATTCCCTGAACCGGCAGTCTATACGCGCTGCTCCTCATCGCCAATCAGTTCACACTTCAGCGTGCTGCATGCTGGATGCGTTTTCAGAAGGTTCTCAGAGAGTTGCAGAAACACACGCTCTTGTTTGTTTGAGTTGCTGCAAGATAATGTGAGATCAGTTGTAGACAGCTGATATACATATATCATGGAGAACTCGACACTTAAACACAGAATTAAAAATCTCCTGCGGTCGCCGTCTGTGAAGCTGAAGAAGAATCGGCGTGTGGACAAAGACAACCTGACTACCAAGGTATATCTTTTTATAGTATTTTCATTATCAATACCTGATAATGATTATCATTTAGATAAATCAGGGTCAGTCGCTATTTATTTAGGAATGCAGACAGTTTATTCAATCCAGGTTGCATCAATTGGCTTTGTTTTAAATCATGAAAAACAAAAGCCTTATTGGGTTCTTTTGTCTCATTTATTATATTTGTAAATAGGAAAGTGAAGAAAACCATTCCAGCACATCACAACACTATATACTCACTAAACCCTATCTTCATATATATATATATATATATATATATATATATATATATATATATATATATATATATACACACCCACCCATGATTTTGTTTTGTATTAATGTCTATTTAATCTCTCATTCTTGAAAACATCCTTTTCCATGACTTGTGCATTGTTATTTCATCTCAAAATCCAAACAAACATGTCCCCTAAATACATCAACACATTCAGCCATTTAAAACATATGGATTATTCAAAATTCACATATTCACCAGCAAATTGCATTGTGTAAATCATCTGAAGATCATCTGAAGAAGAAAAGTTTGTTGTCTCTAACATTTTGCTTTATTTTGTTTATTTTTATTTAGTTTATTGTTTTGTTTGTTTATTTTGTGTTCTGGTTTGTGATATCTATATCGAGGAAGTTGCTTTGAAAGTACAACATTGCTGCCTGCAAAGAAAACTGACAAAACTCTCTTGTTGGCTGAGATGCTATATTTTCTTCATAATTATGTTTTCTGAAACTTAATGTTGACTGAATGGAAAATAAAGTAAAATTTCAGATGTATAAGTACTAAATGGCACCTCTTTATTAAACCACCATCCAAAAGAAACGGTTGCATACTTTTCTGTCAAAACATTTTTAGTAAAGTAGGATAAAAAATGTTGCTGTCATTTTATAGTTATGCCTCGTTCCTGAAGTAAATAAAGTTCAGCTAGATTTTACAGATGAATAATATAAGTGTTTTAAAACAATAGTCTTAAGTCTTAGAGATAAGGACTGTACAATTGAAAAAATTTTATATCTGAGGTTGTGTTGAGAAAATTCATTAATAAAACATTTTTTGTTCCTGCAGAACATGTACTTTAGTGTTTTCCATAAAGTTAGTAGTGTTGGTTGTATCCTGGTGTGAGAACATAGTTAACCGTTATTGTCATCCAGATGTTTTGATTTTTTTTTTGTTATATACACCTGCCATTATTTTGATTCGGTCTTCACAAACAATATCACAATTATTGATTTTGTTAAAAAAAATTTGAATATAATTATACTATACTGTGTATTTGATACTACTCATATATTTGTGCATGAGATCAGCACGAGTCCACTTGGAGCATGAGGACTGATGAGGGCTGTCCCTGTGTTTACCCTGCATGCGTGATATAAGCGTTGTCTGTAATATAAAAGCATAAACGCATCTTCAAAACCAAGTAACGGTACAAATTACCGAGCAACATGCTAAAAGCATTAGGAGACCTAGTACCTCTGTTGAAAATGCTCACTGAGTACATGATCAATGGCATTGATTGCTCAGTGCTGATAAATGATTTCAGCACTTCTGGTCTTTTTTATCAACCAGTCAAGAGTAATGACTGTTGCTTTGCCTTGATTGAAAAACAGACAGAAAAAAACCCCCAAATTCACTGAAATTCGAGCATATATACATGAGGAGCAGTGCTAATGTGTTGTGCAAACATCCCCCTCAGTCTATTAATGTTATCATCACTTTGATCAGTTGCTTTTATGGTTCACCAACACATTTGCTTGTGTGATTGATCACTAATCATAGTGATCACTGTAAATGGTGTTATGTGTAAAGTGCTATTTATTTTAATGCTACTATATGGCAACTGATTAAACCTTATTTATTGTTTTTTATAATGTTTGTAACAGTAAGAAACATTAATTAAAAGTAGTTTGGGCATCACATGTAAAAATATCCTCATACCAAGTGAAATATCAGTTTTGTTTCTATTATGTTTATGATCCTGGCAGGTTTATTTACAGTTTGTTTTCCTGCTGTTACAGTTAACTTTGGAGAGAGTACTCGGTATCACGACTTCAGGAAGTAGTGGATTAACATGTGATCCTTGCTCTGGGGTTGTTGCCTATCCAGCCGGGTAAGTGTAAGACTTTATATTGGAAGGAATTTTTTTTTTTTTTTTTTTTCTTCAAATTCCACAGAATGGAGTGTCGGCTGAAATATTGCATGGCAGTCACTTACACATTCAAGCTTTATCATAATCACAAAGCTTAGCCACAATATGATTGTTTTTCCTAAATAAGCTACTGAAAGAAAATGGAAAAGCTTTGTTCAAAATGACACACTGCCACACCGCGCTCTATTAATGACAAAGAAACAGCGAGTCTGCTGATAGTGTGTGTGTGTGTGTGTGTGTGTGTGTGTGTGTGTGTGTGTGTGTGTGTGTGTGTGTGTGTGTGTGTGTTCTCTTCAGGTGTGTAATAGTGCTGCTGAACCCCACAAAGAACAGACACAAACACATAATCAACACATCCAGGTAATGAACTTACACAGTGATTGAATGATGATATGATCAACAATGATGACTTCTACATGAAGAATGTGTTTTTCTTTTTCCACAGGAAAACTATAACTGCTTTAGCCTTTTCAACAGATGGCAAATATCTTGTTACGGGAGAGGTAACTTATCTTAATCCAGATAACATTGTAAATATTTGCACATTGAAAATGGTAAACTTTGAGACAATCTCATTGTAATGACCTAATCTTTGATGTGCTCGTATCCTTTAAGTAATAATCCGGCATGGCTGTAAAGCTGTGTGAGGATTTGGGTTGTGTACTGGTAGAGAAGAGGCACATTATAACAGTCCTATCTGAAACACTTTTATTGGTGTTGAGTCCCAGTTTTAAGAAAGCTTCTTTGAAATGATGATTATTATTGGTCTCAAAACATGAACAGGCCATGACTTCCAAGAGAAAATCACTGAAACAGCATTTTCACAGTCGTTTCTTTCTTCTCATCAGTATGGTCACCTGCCTGCTGTGCGGGTTTGGGATGTGGCCGATGGCTCTCAGGTGGCAGAGCTACATGAGCACAAGTATGGGGTGACCTGTGTGGCCTTCTCTCCGAACAACAAATACATAGTTAGCATTGGCTACCAGCATGTTAACGTGTGGGCCTGGAAGGTAAAAACAAATGACTAGCTCTGCAAAACAGCTGTGTTCAAGCTCTGCAAAATGGCAGAGAAGAGCTCAGATAATTGCAGGCTGTGCTTGATGTGTCTCTCTTTAGAAAAACATGTTGGTAGCTGCTAACAAGGTGTCCAGCAAGGTGACGGCGGTGTCTTTTTCCGAGGACAGCTCCTACTTTGTGACATCTGGGAACAGACATGTCAGATACTGGTATCTGGAACCCTGCAGATCCAACAAGGTATAGTTTACTGATTGCATCTGGTTGGAGAATTGTACTGCCATGAAATGTGCTTTTTGTATTTTTCTATCGGCTAGGTGTGTGTGTGTGTGTGTGTGTGTGTGTGTGTGTGTGTGTGTGTGTGTGTGTGTGTGTGTGTGTGTGTGTGTGTGTATATGAGGTTGAAAGAGTCTGTTAAGTCCATTAAATCATCAGTTCCTACATTTACACGCTTTTCTTAATCCAAAATGTACACACTTTCATCTTGCACTGAATTTATGTATTCCAGCCTAGACACTTCCCCTGAATCCAAATTTATACAGCTATCCCCCTTACTCATAGAATTTCTAAATCATTACTCTGATCACTATAATCAACCACTCCACCCACCCAAGAAACAGAAAATATGCCCCTTAGCTGCCTGGCAAGAGGTACAATGGCACCAGGCCCCATACAAACAGACAAAAGTTCAGCTGCTTCTTCACACATTTAGCCCCCTGATTACCTTTCCATTCCCTTTTTCAGTCCCTTCTCCAGTTCCTCATGGCTTTTACAGACTGACTTCTTTAAAACTGTCTTATGTCCTGTTGCTATAAAATGTAAATGTACTACAGTACACTTCGATTCTTACAGTATTTCGATTCCTCTGTATGTCTATAATAAAAGCCTTGACATTTTTAACTTCACCCTTATTTATCAATGTGCAATATCCTTCCCATGGTTGGTCCCCCTTGCTGCTAAAAATAGTCCTGACCCATAGAGCATTAACATCGTTAACTTCTTCGTCTGTTGGATCGAAACACACGGGCCAACCTTCGCTCCCCTCGTGCATTAATGAGCCTCGGCCGCCCATGACCCTGTCACCAGTTCACCACTGTTCCTTCCTTGGACCACTTTTTTATAGATACTGACCACTGAAGACCAGGAACAGCCCACAAAAGCTGTAGTTTTGGAGATGCTCTGACCCAGTCGTCTAACAATCACAATTAGGCCCTTGTCAAACTCACTCAAATCCTTACGTGTGCCCATTTTTCCCGCTACTAACACATCAACATTAAGGAAAAAATGTTAATGAAAATATTCATATACTATATTAGTACAGATTTTACAATGTACTTTTTTTAAATCTTTAATTCATTATATTCAACCTCTTTAATTTGAAGGGTAATGTTTAAGTGGCCTTCGTTCCATTCCTGAGAGTTGCCACATTACATTTTATTGCATTGTAACACTTTCCCCTTAATCCTGATTTACACATTTTATTGCTTGCTACCAAATGTTTACACTTTTCCTGTTGCTCCAGATGTACAGTTCAGTCACCAAGCCAACACATGTATCATCATACCATAATTATGTATTTTCTTCATTTTCTGTGCCCAATTGTTTATTTCTCCACTTTGCGCCCTCACAGCAGCTCACAGCCCCTGTTCCACTGCTTGGCCGTTCGGGCCTCTTGGGGGAGTTACAGAACAACAATTTCTGCGACGTAGCCTGTGGCCGGGGTGAGAAGTCTAAGAGTACCTACTGCATCACCTCTTCAGGGCTGCTCTGTGAGTTCAACGAGAAGAGGATGCTGGATAAGTGGGTAGACCTACGGGTAAGTGTGTGCCAGAAAAACCTTTTTCTATTTTCCCTACAGAGATCAGTAACTCTGTCAATAATTCATTCGTTGTTGTTTTTTTTAATCCGTTTGCTGTTTCTATATGCAGCTTTATAAAAAGAGGACTTAATTGACATTAAATACTAAAATGTATCTGCTGTTTCCACGACTTTATTTTTTGTTATTTCAAAAAAAAAAGTACCACTTTTTTTTTTTTTTTTTTTTTTTTTTTTTTTTTTCTTCCTCCAAACAGCATTTCTATGCTTCTCATTAGGATTACTTAAATTGTTTTCTTGTGCACAAGAGACTTTTTTAGAATTAAATGGCTGTTCAAGTTTAGTGCTCATATCAAATTAATGCTAATTTCAAAGTTACTAATAAATAACTCTTATCAAGATTGTCAAAAGTACATGCTGCACATATGAGCCTGTTGTTAAAGTTTTAGTTGTTCAACTGCAAATGAATTTATGGAAAATCTTCATCCGAATGTCTAATTACCTCACGGTGATCTCCCTCTTTTATTTATTGGACTCTTTAGACCATTACTGCGAGTGCTCTATGTGTCACAGAGGAACTGATCTTCTGTGCATGTGCTGAGGGAACTGTACGTGTGTTCAGCCCAACTGACCTGCACTTCATCTGCACACTGCCTCAACCTCATCACCTGGGCATCGACATTTCTGCTGTCACACAGGACAGGTTAGATCCGACAGTCTTATCAGGGAGACTTCTTATTAAATATTAACCATGATGTTGTAGAGATTATTTGCCATTTTCTGCTGTCATGCGAAAGAAATACCAGGAGCATCTGCTTTGTTCATATATTCCTATGTAAACAAAATTGGTTGCATACAGCCGCTTTAATGCTCACATTGGGGAACGTAAGAAGAAAATGTGACGCGTTTCTTTTGTTAACTGGTGATCCAAAAAGCATAGTAAATTCTGAATAGCTAAATAGTAATAAATGATTCAATACTACAATGAAAATGAAACATTTAAGCACAATTAGCTTACAGGGAGCAGAGTACAATCATTGCAGTGGAAAATACATTTGTTTATCAGCTTGGATTTTTTAAATCTAGCAAAATATGCAGTAATTTATACATGGTACATGTAAATAGACATAAAAAAAATAATCTTATGGCAATATTGCATGGGTCTTGTATGTAAATGTCATTTACAAATATAAAAATATTTTTCTTAGCCCATGAAATCACTGCATATATATATCATACTGCAATAGATCGTATTGTCTGATGCCACGTTTTTACCGTTATTTCTCATGGCTTTTGCAAACAAACCTGGGAAAATGGGATAGCTTCTTAAGCTTCATCAATATAATGCACCTTTAGTGTTAAATCCAACACTGTATAAGGCCAGGATACAAAAAATGAATGAATGAATAAATTTCAATTTTAAAGAAAGATTAAATGTCTGTTTTTCTCTCTATTTTTCAGTCACTTTTTTTTCAACAAACCAGATGCCCGTTACCCTGACTCAGTAGCGGTGACCTATGACCCTGTTAACTTCAGGCTGTCGTGTGTGTATAATGACCACAGCCTGTATGTGTGGGATGTTCAAGATCTGCAGAGAGTGGGAAAAGTGTACTCTGGTCTTTACCACTCTGCCTGTGTGTGGGATGTGCAGGTACATTTTTGAACAGTGGTCTAAACCTGTAGTCCACTGTTCATTAAGATGTTAGGGTGCTTGCTTGGTTTAAATGCAATGCGAACTAAAACATACAGTATGTGCCGTGTGGCTTATCAACATTGTAAGTTCTGGTCATGTGTGAATGATGTGGCAATTCTGTTCTTCAGATATTCCCTGGAGCTAAAGAGGAACCTCTGACAGGACTTTCTTCTTCAGGCCTGTTTTTCAGCTGCTCCTCGGACAGCACAGTTCGTATATGGAGCACAGAGCCACACATCAACCCAGCCAATAGCAATCTTCTCAGTAATGTGAGTCTGCTGTTTAGTCCTGTAATTCACTGTGTACCTGTAACAAATGTTTTTCAACAGTGTTTTTGTCCAGAAGGTGGTGCTATAGCTTTAAAACAATGAATTGTGGAATCTTATTTTCTTACACTTTCCATAGTTTTGCTGAAAGTGGGACAGCATTTTTTTAGGTATAAGCGTATACACAAACAGGTTTTCTATTGTCCTGTAATGGTCAGTGACTGCCAAATGTTTTTAAAATTCTCATGTGTGACACTGTCTTCCTGTAAAATAGGATCTACGGAAGGTGATTTATACAACCAGTAACAGTGCATGCCTGCTGGACACAGAAGAAACAGGCACCAGCTGCTCAGAGAAGCCAGAAGAGCAGCCAGTAGAGAGCCGAACAGGCATTAGAACCATCTGTGTGAGTCCAAATGGCAAACATCTGGCCTCGGGAGACCGGAATGGCACACTAAGGTAGTGAACTTAACATCATTTTAGTTCTGGTCATCAAATTTCCATTGGTTGACAGGAGTAGGTCTCCCAGTTTGATATTGGTTTCATTTAAAATGTCAAAATGCAATCACAGAAAAATTGTCTTTTGATTAATGACTGCTTCTGCATTTTAAAGTTCATTTTCATCCATTGTGAATGCTGTGAGCAACAGTATAGTTTCATGCTGAGGAAGAGCACCACATACGCATTATTTGCTTTGAAAATGTTGATGGAGAAGTATAGAGAAGGTCAGAAGGAGTTGCATTGCGTGTTTTGTGAACTTACAGAAAGCGTACGACAGGGTACGAGAGGAGTTGTGGTATTGAATGAGGAAGTCTGGTGTGGCAGAGAAGTATGTAAGGGTGGTGCAGGACATGTATGAGGACAGTGTGACAGCTGTGAAGTATGCAGTAGGAATGATGGACTGGTTCAAGGTGGAGGTTGGACTGCATCAAGGATCGGCTCTGAGCCCTTTCCTGTTTGCAGTGGTGATGGACAGGTTAACAGACGAGGTCAGACAAGAGTCTCCATAGACTATGATGTTTGCAGATGATATTGTGATTTGTGGTGAGAGTAGGGAGCAGGTTGAGAAGAGCCTGGAGTGGTGAAGGTATGCGCTGGAGAGAAGCGAAATGAAAGTCAGAAAGAGTAAGACAGAGTACATGTGTGTGAGTGAGAGGGAGGGCAGTGGAGTGGTGCGGTTGCAGGGAGAAGAGGTGGAGAAGGTGAAGGGGTTTAGGTACCTGGGGTCAACAGTGCAAAGTAATGGAGAGTGTCTTAGGGAAGTAAAGAAAAGAGTGCAGGCAGGGTGGAGTGGGTGGAGAAGAGTAAGAGCAGGAGTGATTTGTGATGAGTGTCTGCAAGAGTGAAAGGGAAAGTTTATAGGACTGTGGTGAGACCTGCGATGTTGTATGGTTTAGAGACAGTGGCATTGAGTAAAAGGCAGGAGGTGGAGCTGGAGGTAGCAGAGCTGAAGATGTTGAGATTTTCGTTGGGAGTGACGAGGATGGACAGGATTAGTCATGAGTTTATTAGTGGGACCGCGCATGTAGGATGTTTTGGAGACAAAGTGGGAGCGGCTAGATTGAGATGGTTTGGACATGTGCAGAGGAGGGACATGGGGTATACCTGTAGGAGAATGCTGAGGATGGAGCCACCAGGAAGAAGGAAAGGAGGAAGGCCAAGAAGGAGGTTTATGGATGTGGTGAGGGAAGACATGCAGGTAGTTGGTTTGAAGGAAGCAGACGTAGAGGACAGGGTGATGTGGAGACGGATGATCCGCTGTGGCGACCCCTAATGAGATTTTGAAAGACCTACTCTAAATTGCATTACATAACAAATCCTTATTACACTTTGTTCCTTTTTAAAATCAAGCATTTTGTGACTTGTAGAATTCATGAGCTTAACACTATGGAGGAAACCCTAAAGGCAGAAGTGCATGACTCTGAGATCCTGTGCCTGGAGTACTCCAAACCTGAGACAGGTCTATATGCATATGGTGGTGGTTGTGTTTGGGTGTACACTACAATGCAGTGTTGAGTATCACTAGGATTGACCTGTGTGTGTTTGGGATGTGTTAGGAATGAAACTGTTGGCGACAGCAGGTCGAGATCGCCTGATTCATATACTTGATGTTGAGAGAGACTATAGTCTACTGCAGACCCTGGATGAGCACTCGTCTTCCATCACAGCTGTCCGCTTTGCTGGTGAGGCAATTATATTTGTCATATATTGTTGACTTTAAATCAGGAGTTAAATTTGCTCAGGATTTTTCATTTTCTTATAAATACTCTATTAAAGATGTACACTTTAGGGAAAAAAGCTTGTGGACTGACTATCGTAAATCGTGTGTTTTTTGAACATCTTATTTCACATTTAGTCCTCATTTGCTGTTAGAATAACCTCCTGTATTCTGGGATCATGTTCCACTAGATTTCGGAGTGTGATATTGGAGATTTTGTGGTCATTCAGACAAAAGTGCATTAGTAAAAAGTAACTCTAGTAAAATATAATGCTACAGCACCTAATAAATCCTATATAATTGTCTCCAACTTTGACCACAGTTTGGGAAAGAACCACATTTGGTTGGAAAAGACATGTGCCCAAAGACCTTTGTCTATAATGATTCAAGCAAGTATTATTATGAGTCTAGCTCAATTTCTCATTATTTTCTTATTGTGCTTTTTGACCTCTGCAGCCAGTGAGGGGAAAGTGAGGATGATCAGCTGTGGAGCTGATAAAAGTGTATACTTTCGCACTGCCCACTGGGTGAGTGGACTTTGTCTTAACAGTAGTTTGTAGCCTGCTGAGATATTTAATTAGTAAATGCAGATTTTTCAGTTCTTGTTCCATTTCCAGAAGTCCTCCTGTTTTTTGGGGATTTATTTATTTATGTATTTATTTTAAGGCTGTAATACTGCCAAATTGTTTCAATTTTAAATATTTTCCTTTAAATGGTATTAACCAAAAGGTCTAATCATTCTGAGGACATTATGCACTATACTTATTTTCTAAATATTTATAGAATTATATGATCAGTCTAGGCCAATAAACACTTGACAAACACTTGACACAATTTAATCAATTATTTGGAAAATGTATTGCCTGCATTTGTCACTTCTTTCCTCCACAAACAGACTTTCAGAGAAGTACATTTTAAACGCACACACCACGTGGTGAGAAAGAGCACTCTTCATGACATGGCTGTAGATCCCACCTGCAAGTATGCAGCTGTAGGCTGTCAGGACCGAAACGTCAGGTAAATTAGTTTATTTATACTTTTTTTTCCCTTAATGAAAAATCTGCTTCTATTGACATTTTATAGCATGTTGTAACATTTGGTCTTTACCTATAATCTGGGCATTCAATCCAAATGTGATTTCATCTGGCAGAGTGTTTAACATAAGCAGTGGGAAACAGAAAAAGTGCTTTAAGGGCTCTCAGGCTGAGGATGGCAGCCTTCTTAGGGTATGTTTGCCTTCACCACATCACTCAGTTTACTTACTTTTGAAATTTGAGATTATTAATTTAGTATGTGTTTTAGGTTCAGTTGGATCCCTCCGGCTTGTACATGGCAACCAGCTGCTCAGATAAGAATCTCAGCCTGTTTGACTTCCAAACCGGAGAATGTCTGGCTACCATGTATGGCCACTCAGGTAAAGACCAGATTAGCAGTTTAACCTTTATGGTTGCTTTGAATTATTATTTTTTTTTTTTTTGCAAATCTGTGACTAATTGGTGGACTAATTTTATGAGTTGTCTTCTGTAACAATTTAGTAGAAATATATGCAATTTTCCATTCCCATGTAACTGAGTTTTTCTAGTATTATAATATTACTTTGGAATTAGCCAAAGTAGCAAAATGGGCTGTATGACTAAATGTAGGTTGAAAGGATTATCAGATTTTAATTAGATTTTCCGATTTAGCGTGCTTTTTTTTTTTTTTCCCTTTGCTTTGTTGCAATCTTAAAATTGTAATCAAAGTGTGTAATGTTTTGTCCACATGTCTGCTTGCAGAAATCATAACGAGCATCAAATTCACAAGTGACTGCAGGCATTTGATCTCAGCTTCAGGAGATGGGTAGGACAGCGGGTTTGGTGGCTATCTTTCATCTACAATTTGCCTCTTCATGTGTGTGCCAGATTTGATGTATGCTGTGTGTTATAGGTGTATCTTTATCTGGCGCCTTGCTCCTGAGTTGACTTTTAAAATGAGAGAACGGCTGGATCGGTTCACGAACCATCAGCGCAGCCAGGTTTTTAAAGATTCCATGATCAGGTACACAATACAGGTTTTAATCGAACAGGAATAAGCTTGATCTTGGATCTTTGTGGCTTACAACCTTGGTACATTTCAGACGGGCCTCTACAAGTAGCTTAGAGATGCACAGCACCCTGTCTCTACTAACCTGTTCCTCAGAGAGTGAATTAGATGATGATGAAAGATCCGAGGATATCCAGACCCCAGATGACCACATGTACCAAACATCATTAGAAGAGGATCAGGGTAATACATTCAAGCTTTAAACCGACACTGTATATTTAAATGCTGTCTTTCAATATTAGTGATTCTTAGTGATTTGATCTGTCACAGGTGCTTCCGATGATGCGAATGACTTGGACTCCAATGAGGTCTGACTTTTTTTTTTTTTTTTTTTTTTGTTATTAAATGTGACCACTTTGTTTCTGTCACGTTATTAGAAAACCTTATTACTGTGATATTATTTTGTCAAGTGTCATGATAATTTTTGCGTTTCTCCTAACAAATCAATTTACTAAAGAACCTACAAATTGATGAAAAGGAATAAAAGACTCGGAAAATCAGCTTCAGTACACTGATTATTTGTTGTTCCGTTTCTATTGATTTGTATGATTATAGTTGCAGGAGTCATCTACAGGGTCATTTGCATCTGAGACATCTTTGCCCGAAATTCCACGGAGGAGAAAACGCTGGAACTGTAGGATGGGCTCTTTCGAGCTGATGGTGAAGTCCATGCTGGAACTTCGGCAGTTTGACTCCTGTCCCAAGCCCGGGTCTTCTCGAAGGGGGTCCATGGTTGAGCTCAAAAACCAGGCCTGTGGTAGCACTGCCAGCCTGCCCAAAGACACTGTGAGTGCACTATAGTATTGCTTCCAAAATCCAGTGCTAGATTTTATTAAAAAAAATGTTGTTATTAATAGTACATATATAAATTGTAAGGCTGTCATGGTGGACACATCTTAACTGTTAAACTGTCCATTAATTCACAGATATGATTCTTTTTATTTGTGTGTGTGTGTGTGTGTGTGTGTGTGTGTGTGTGTGTGTGTGTGTGTGTGTGTGTATATATATATATATATATATATATATATATATATATATATATATATATATATATATATATATATATATATATACACACACACACACACACACTGTAATGTAGAGACCTTTGTGTGTAAAAATCTATGATCAACAATGTCTGATGTACTTCCACCAGCCCTTCTGACATCAACAACCATGAGATCAGATCTTTCCCTATTCAGGCGTTTAATGTGAACTTTAATTGAAGCTTTAAGTGTCAGCATTATATTTCTGCATTAGTCTGCATGTGTACATGCATTCCTAATAAAGAGAATGGAGTGTGTATGGGTTTTTGAGGATGAGGGAATGTTTAATAAAATATTTAATCTCTCGCTAGGGCTGAGGATGTAAAGACATGTAGAACACCAACTCTGTAGAACTGAATAGTCTGATTTACTAGAGAGAGCTATGTATATGTAACTAATAATAGCTTTCCTCACTAACACAGAAGCTGAGTGAGAAGCAGCAGACTCCTCCTGACTCTTCTTGGTCGACACCTGCCTCTTCTCCTGAACTTGAGGGTATAGTGCAGAGCTCAGAACTTTGCCCATGCACGGGCAGTTATCCTGTAACATACCAGTTACAGGAGGGGAAAAGGCAGTGCCAGCAGAGTCACAGCCCCGATAGAGGCAGCTCCATGGGTTATGCCAGTGGAGGATCCAGTCCAGAACTGGGCCATGAAGGTCAGAATCCCAACTACAAAGAAAAAACACAGAAGTAATAAGAAACTTGTACATTAAAACACCACTCACGCAACCACCTTCTAGACACCCTGTTATTAGCTACCATATGTCACAAAGCAAAACTGCGAGCTCTTTGTAGATATTTATTCTGTCCTTATACACAGCAGATGTCCAGAGCTTTGCTTACCAAAATAAACATTATGGCATTAAAGAAATGGTTAAAAAGAACCAGGTTTTCTGTTGGATTTGTATGAAGTGTGGTTAGTCAAAGAAACTTGTATTTATTTTGGCCGTGTATTTTTTCTGCACTAGAATATTGTGAAAGTTTTGCATATACTTCTTACCAAAAAGCCAATGTGTGTTCCTTATTCTCAGATTTCTCTAGAACATTCTCAAATTAATTTAGAAAGTTTATCTTTCGGCATCAGTCCTGTGATTGTGCACAGGATTTCTATTTGAATAGACCACATACAGCATCAAGTAGTGACAAGTACAAAAACTTTTGTTTTGGCTGCAATGTTTTAAAAGCTGGCTGAATAATATGCTATAGATATTATGTATAAAATTCAGTTAGGGGGATTTTTTTTTAATGTAATAGTGACTGTCCATAAAACTAAATGAGTGAACCTCTATTACTTGTATTTTGTAGTGCTTAGTGCATTTGTAAAAAACTGATTTTGTTTCCTCATGCACTCAGGCTCAGGTGATCTGGAGCTTCTTAGCACTGATGAGGACAATGAGGAGTCAGCAAGAGGAAGGCCATTTCACAAACCAGAGAGCCCTGAACAGGAGTGTTTCTTTATGAAGCATTGTGAGACAATGTCTGACTCCAAAACCACTGGTAGAAATTCTTACTTTTTTGAATGTGTGTAAATTAGGATGCTTTTGTGTTTTGCCAGTAATTTTAAGTAAATGCTCTTACTGTTTTGTGTAAGGAGCATGTAATGAAACCAAACCTCCAAGAAGAATGTCTGACTGCTTCCTTGACCCCAGGTATGACTGACATTACACACTAGCTTACCTGCATACCTGATGATTTAGCACATATTTAATGTTCACAGTATGCGTTTGTTTGTAGGAGGCGTTCCCAATTCCTCTCCAAGACTGACAAGAAGTCTGAAAAATGTGCTGTATTCAAACCCCTAGTGTCCACAGTACATCCCTTGCAGAAAGACAATGCTCATGGGACTGACTTGGAGGAGAGAGCAGATAAATGCAGTTCTGAGCAGATACATTCTGCCTCCAAGAGGAGGAAAATTTGCAAGCTGCAGAATGTGACCAGCCCAACAAACACTTCCAGAGTGTTCAACTCTGTAGACATGCCACTACTAAAACCCATGTCGGCACTCAGCTTTACAGCTAATAGTATGTTTATTCGTTTATTAAAATGGTTATACTTGTTCATTCAAAGGTTAAAAACACTTACTTTTTTTTCTTTAAAGGTCAAAAATGTGTAACTACGTCCCTTTTGAAGCAAGCGTCTAGACCTTCCACACCTGAGCTTCTCGCAGACAGGAATGATTTGATTTTCCAGCACCCGTCTCCAACAGGCTCAACATCTCCCCAGCCACGGGAAAGCCCAAACACTATCAGACGTTTTAAAGTTCGCTCATACATGAGTCCCACCACCAGCTCCAGAGCTAAAGTCAGTCGCTCAATGTCTCTCAAAGAAGGTCTCCACCTGAACCTTTCAAGTTGTCAAACATTTCCTTGCTCAGGGTCATCACCTAGCAGTCCATCACGTGTCAGCACACCACTATTACCATCTCTGTCTGCTCCTCTCTCTGGTTCATGCAACCAAGCAGAATCAAGATTGAGCCTTGATGGATGTCCTCCAAACACTACTGCTAAAATCACCAAGGCTCGTGCCTCAGCAAGGATGAGTAACCCACTGTCTGAGTATCCCAGCAGGTCCACTCTTACTCCCAGTACAAACTCTGCTGCAGTCACAAACACGTTTGCTAAGATTGGAGCTCAGCATGTTGATAAATCCTATACAAAGGGACACGTGGAACTTACAAAGTCTGCGTCTCCTATCTTTTCGTCTGTGTCTGTAGAAGACACTTTGGGAGCAAAAACTTCATCCCACACCCCACAACGCCCCCTAGTGGATACTCAGGCCTACAATGTGACATGCATGAGTCGGTCTGATCAAGGTTTGAGTTGTTTCCTCATTATTCTGGTATTTGCACTGTTTACTTTTATCATTATCCCTTGTTTCATTCTTTTTTTTTTTTATGTACTGTATGTAACATTTAATTATTCTAGAAAGATTCAGCTTTTTTTTTTCTCCCCTTCTTGTTTTACAGGATATGCAGTATATATAATAATATTTAAATTATTGTTAATAGAACATCCATGCCACAGTAGCTTATAAAACGTCATTAATAATTTCACCTAATTTGCTATGAGAAATGTCAGTCTTGTTAAAGTACCAGCAATTCCAGCAATACTCTGAAAAAATTATATGTTTCTCAGAGTATATTGTTATTGCAAAATCACCCAGATCTACTAAGGCAGCATAACACATATTGTAGACAGCATACATTAGTTTTTGAGTATGTTTTAATCAAATGTCGATACCCGATTTTAACATCAGCAAGGAATTTGTTACAGAAAAGCTCATAACTTCTAAAAGCCTACCAGTCACAACCACTATGTGTAGCAATGTAGTGTCCGTGTTTTCTTCTTGGTCCATATCGTCCATGCCACCGCTGTAAATTGTTCCATTATAGAGGTCAACCTTGGAAAGGATTTTCTATTTCAAATACACATCCCCTGGACAAATCTCTCGATTTGCTGTTCTCTAGCAGAGCCCCTGATGAACCTGGAGACTTGCAGACAAGCTGCTTCAGAGCTGTACAATAGTGTGAAGAAAGTCACTCAGCTCTACAGCATGGTGAGTGTGCGCACACATGCCTATTTTTTGTGTGTGTGTGTGGGTGTCCAAGTGTTTGAGATGATTTAAGCATGTATGTGTGTGTGTGTGTGTGTGTGTGTGTGTGTGTGTGTGTGTGTGTTTGTGGGACTAGGTGAGCTCCTCTGTTATAAATATGGATTTGGAGCATCAGAAGATGGCACATGTGCTGATGAAGGCATTGTTCATGACGCACTCTGAGCTGGAGGCCGTTCCAGGACTCGTTCCTGTGTCAGGGAAGACTGTATCTGGTGAAGGTGAAGAGAAGACACTGGCTCTGCTGGAGCAGTACTCTCAGCTTCTATTGCAGTCTGTAGAGAAGAGGCTTGAACACAAAATCTAGGTTCCAGATCTACATGAGACTAATATCCTGACATCATTAATATAGTATGTGGTAGTGGAGATGGGAAGTATGCACTGAATATTGAACCACAAAGATGACATAAGCAGTGAAGGGAGTAAATTCAAGTTTTGCAGATTTGTCTGTGAACTGTCAACATTTTATACATAAAATGAAGGTTTTTTTATTTTTAGTGTTCATTCTTCACTTACCGAACACTGTTTTAAAATGAACCAAGTTTTAGTGTGTTTTGACATGAGAGGTTTATACAAATATATAATGTATTGTACATGTCTTTGTTTTCTATGTATATCTATTTGTTTTTTAATACATGCTGGCCATATATTTTTATTTTAATAAAGTTTTAAACATCGTATACACTCCACATACTCAATTCAAATTATAAGGGAGAATGTTATGAGCACGAGAGTTTTTAAGTGTTTTTAAGAAACTAGGGTGAGTTTGTGTGTTTATTGATGTGTTTTTGGTTGTAACTTCTGTACTGCAGAGTTAATTTCACATGCTGTTGCTTATGGTCTTAAAATAAAATGAGTGGTTAAATACTGTACTGTAGTCATTTTACATCAGTTTTGTTGCATAGTTACATAGACTACATACTAGAATAACAATTGTATAGATTATCTTAAGACCACATCACTGTGTACTTTATTAAGGAAAAAAATGTGTGTGTAAGAAAGAGATACAAAAAGCCCTTCAGATGGTCTTAATTTGAAGACCACTTTGAACTGAAGAATGGCAAGTATATGTGTCAAACATTCTGTGGATTTACACATCTATAGTGAAATATTTGCATTGCAACCTAAATTAATTAACACTGTGTTAAGGGACAGCAGAATTAATGTTAGTTCCTGAGTATTGTCTGCATGGAGGGTTGATGGGGTAAGACATGGAGACCAGTTTATCTCAAGAAACCGTGTCCACATTGACCGATATAAGACTGACGTCATGGAGAATGTTGAGACGATCGATCTGGTTCACCTCTCTGATGCGATGATTGAACTCAAACACAGCTGTGTTATTGACTGCCACTTTGAATTCATTGATTGTACAGAGAATCTTCATCTATAGAGGAAGAGGAGATCCTGTAAATATATGCAGAGCTCAAGTCTGCATTCAACAAGGGTTAATCAATTTTCAAGGGTTACTCATTTTTTTTTTTTTTTTTTTAATATAATGGCATAAACCTCTATTTGTGATGACCTTTTAACAGCTTTTAACTTTTATGGTCTTTCCTGGTTGCATAGTCTCTTACCTCAAAGTACTGTCCTGCCACAAAGGGAAATGGTGCTAGGAGAATTCTCTCTTCTGGTCCCCACTGGTCCCCTAGCTTGTGGTTGCGAACAAGGACCTGCTTTCCTTGCTCATTGAATCGTGGGTTGACATGAAAGGCGATATCATTGCCACGCAGAAAATTAACAGTAAACCTGGTAAACCAGAGACCAAATGAATGTTAGAATATATAAAAGTGCTACAACGGCTACTTCAAATCTTAATCAGTCATTTGTATTTATTTAAAACTACAGTATATACCATATTTGTTTTTTTTAACACATTGTTTAAAATATCTGGACCTTGTCATGTCCACTTACATTTTTGCATCAGGCTTCACCTGTCCTCTTATTGTAAGCATCATCTTATCATAGATGCCACGTGGAAAATTCATGTTAAAAGGCACTGACTAAGGTCAAAACAAATTGAAACAGTTCAGGGTTGCATTTTGTTAAACAGTGAATTGAACAACATTTGATCATTTTGAAATCTTTAACATTGTCATGTAATTATGAATATACTCTTTGAAGTATATGGTTTATATTTTACTGAAACATAAGTATTTACTACAAAGTCTAGTGACATACCACAGGCCCTGTGGGTGGGACAGGTGGCCATGAATGTTGTTGAACTCCTTTGGGGCTCTGATTAGGCCATCCTGGCTGCCCAGGGTTTCCATGCCATGATGAGGGAATGGAGTTGGGGGTCTGTGACGGCCAAGTTGGTGGGATTGCTTGGCTTGATGGGATTGGTTGGCTTGGCTGACTTGATGGGATTGGTTGGCTAGGTGAGATGGGTTGGATTGGTTGGCTTGGTGGGATTGGTTGGTTAGGGGAAAACGGCTGGTTAGGCTGACTTGGCAAAATTGGTTGGTTTGGTTGGCTAGGTACCATGGATGGAGGACTTGGCCAAAGTGGCTGGGTGGGTGGTGCTGGCTGGTAACCTGGCCAGTTCGGTACAGTGGGCTGCATCCCAGGCCAGTTAGCCTGGTTGGGCTGATAGGGCCAGCAAGGTTGGTATGGCTGGCTGGGCCACACTGGGGCCCCTGGTTGCTGAGTGCTCTGGCAAGGCCATGTACAGTTGTCCTGGGGTCCAGATGATGAGCTGTTCATCATATCTGGAAGCTGTGGATCAGGAGAAAATATTGGAAATTGTTGATTGTGGGAGGTTGTTGGTTTTTTTACAATAAAATATAGACAAACAGCATATAGAAGTGGTGACATACTTACACATCTAAACATGCAATGTGAGCTGCAAGGTTAACACTATCTATTTCAGGTTAAGTCATTGTGTTTAATATAACAGCCCAGATGCTACAAAATATTATGTCAAACATACAAAATGCTTTAATCATGTCCAATCATATAGTAACAAAATGAATGAGTATATTTTAGTGAATAATTTATTACATTTATTCATATGGTTTAATGGGTGTTTTTAGAGCATTAAATTGCCACCCATAATTTCACTTTTTTTATATTCTGTAATTTCTTGCAATGCAGACATTTATATCCTCTTTGACATTTAATAAATGGAAGACATGGTACATTAAAAACACATTTTATTTAAATTGGGATTATCACACATGCATTTCCACACAACTCAAGAAATAAATACAACATAAACATACCTGACAAAGTGCAAAGACACACAACTGCAAAAGGTCTCAGGCAGGATGTGAAAAATCCTGGCATATCTACATGCATATATGTACATACGTTGTACTCTGGCCACTCCCCCTTCTCAGTTTGCAAATCTTTGGGGAAAACCACACCCGTTAAAGGAAAGTCACAATTCTCCTCAGTATAGTTAAACAAGGCTTTATTATAAACGGATTTAGGGCAAACCATTTACAGGGTGATACATGCAGTACCTGAGTAAATGATACTGCATTATTGTGAGCAGTCATGAGACTCATGCTAATTGTTTAAAATGTGCTTGAGTAGTCAGGAGTGAAATAATGCAATAACTGTGGCACAGCTAAGCTGTTGTCAACATGGGTGCTCTATAAAGCCCTGTTGTTTAGGTTGGGAAAGGAAAGGCACTTGGGATAGACAAATATCTCACAATAGCGTAGCATTTAAAAAGCAAAACAGTTTAGTCATTAAAATAATCTTCTTGTTTTACATACCTGAGGTCAATGGTCAGGTTAAGTCACAACCAGCTAAAGTTCATTTATATAAATTAATAAAAAAAAAGAAAATCTTTATAGGTTTAAAATAAATGGTTTTATACTTATACTTAGTCTCAAAAGAATTCTCAAAAGAAAATAGAACAGAAGAAAATATAACAAATGATTAATATTTCATTGCTATCCTCTGATTTTAAAGAAGTCAACTTTCAGCAAACTAATTTGGAGTATCCATGGTTATAGAAAGTAGGTAGGTATTTAAATAATCATCTTTTTTTTTCTCCACACATATTTAATGGAGAAGCAAAGCATAAGAAACAGTTTAGTTTACAGGATTCGTCACTACATTTTTTTTTATGAATGATTTCTTTAAAATTTAGTTGTAAAATAAAAAAATATCTAATGTCTACTGAGTTTCCTTTTTGTAAAAAGCCGTGAGAACAACAGCAATGGTTAATGGTTGATTGTTAACAGTGGGCCATTTTGTCTATTGGTTCTTGTTACATACCCGACTACGATTTTCCCTATTAGCATTAGCTAATTATTAATTAGCTAAATATGGATACTTTATGCAAATGTATGTTTATTATTAGTGAAACCAAACTCAACATGGAGCTTGAAAACAAAATATTCAGGAAAAGTTTGAAAGTAATTATGATGTTATAAATTACGTAAATCATCAGGACACCAAACAGAAATTTTGCTATGTTTCATAGGATCATAGGATCAAATACTTGCTACATGAATACTGTACATAACATTCAAACATGCTGGAGGCAGGAGAATTCAAGAAAACTTGTCATGATGTATTATATAATCTCTCTGTATGAAATTTGTGTGCATAATTTAGTTCATGTAACCAAACATGCATAATTTAATCATTCATTCATTTTTTTTTTACATATCTTTATCCAGGTTAGGACCCTGGAGCTGTGAGGCTACAATGTCACCTGCTCTCATGCATATTTTATTACATAATATTATGTGGCTCAACAAGTGTCTTATTTATCGACATCAAAATTTTGGGACAAGGTAAACTTTCCCCCTTTTCTTATAGGTTATAGTTTTGAAGCCAAGCCAATTGAAGAATGATATTATTGTCATAAGTGGACAATACAGAATGTGGATGGGTTGTGGATCACTCACAGCTCTATTATCACACAAAGATCTGCTTTACTGGGCTATTATTAAGTATGTGTGTGTGTTTATGTGTGTGAATGCATGTGACTACAATGAGACCTGGGTAGGACCTTGCCATCTCTATTAAAGCTGTTATTCAGTACAATGGATAACAGTGACCACTGCAATATAGAGACTATTTAATGGCACTCTGTTCAGCGCCAATTGGATTCCACTTCATGTGGAATTTGGTCATTGGACTTCTTTGGCATAGAGAAGCTGGTGTTGGCTCTGTGATGATCTCAAATGTTGAGCTATTTTATGAGTTGCTCAGTAGCTCCTAATTTTATAACCACAAATGACTGTACAAGACTTACTCATAATCTTATACTTCAGTACTCATGTTAGTTCTCTCTCTCCAGTGTTCTGTACTGTTGAAAAATTTATGATCACACTCTTGATGTCACCCAAATGAGGATGGGTTCCCCTTTTGAGTCTGGTTCCTCTCAAGGTTTCTTCCTCATAACATCTAAGGGAGTTTTTCCTTGCCACAGTCGCCACGACTTGCTCATCAGGGATAAATGCACACCATTCACCTTAACTGCTGATTTCTGTAAAGCTGCTTTGAGACAATGTCTGTTGTGAAAAGCGCTATACAAATAAACTTGACTTGACTTGACTTAAGTGTGAAATATTAATATAATGTTAAATATAATGACACTCTAAAATTCCTACAGCACATTTCCACTATCGTTTTTTAAAATATATATATCTAGGTTTTTTCCCCCCACACACATCTGTATTACTTATAATTGTGTTTAAATTGTATTTATTTTTTTGAGTAATGAGTGGAGGTTTGAGTTTAATCCCAGACCCAGGGAACAACATCAATATGCTTTGGATCTATTTGCTATCGTAAAAGAGAGTAGCAACACAAATATATATTTGTGTATTTATTAATGTTCACCGTTATCATTTATCGTAAACTTTCTAGAATGTACAAAGCATTAGGATTACCTGAGTGTTTGATGACTATGAAAATCATGTAAATCATATGCCATTGTGTTCACAGTTATCCGATTTAACCACCAACTCAATCAAAGCTAAAATGGTACTTATTTATCCAGTAGAGGTCCAGACATTTGTAAAACCTGTGCTAAGGTGCACTGAACCTACAGCCTTACTAATACATATACACTCATTGGACACTTTATTAGGAATGCATTTAATAAAATATCCAATCAGCCAATCATGTGGCAACAGTCTTTTGCAGCTTTATGTAGCACCAGGGTTCTGGAGGAACGTTGTGTACTGCGCCAGCTATATATGGTTGAAATGACAATAAAAGCTTCTTGACTTGACCTGACTTGAACAGTGCATTGAAGAAAATAAAGCAGCTACAGGTCAAAAATCTCAGTTAAGATTCAGATCATACATGTAAATAGGGAAAAAATCTGATCCCAGTGGTATGATTTTTGATGGCATTTAAAAATTTCAGAAACTCATGAGATTTAAATTTCTGTAAAATTTGCATGGAGTAGTGGGGAATAAAAAGAAGCATCAAGTAAATATCAGTTCTACAGGCAAAAATAGCTTGTTCACAAAAGAGGTCAGATGAGACTGCCAAAGTTAGTTTGAGCTGGACAGAAGCTATGCTAATTCAAATAATTATTTTTGGTTACAATTGTGGTAAACATCTCAACGAATAGCTTAGTAAACATTTGTATTTGGGCTGCCAGTGGATTTATGTATTTATTTAGGTTTTATGTAGGATTTATATATGTAGGATTTATGTAGGATTCCTAAATCCTTTAAAACACATCATCTAGCTGCTAAAACTGCACTAATTCTCTGCCAATTTCTTAACTGTAAATGATCTTTAAATTAGTGCAACTTTTTATAACACATGCTTTTTTCTTGTATAAAAGACATTTCCTATATAACAATGTTATCTATTTCCTGTGGTATAATGGATCTTAGTAAAGCCACACAAGGTATAAGACATGTATGATTCAATATACTGTAAATAATTTTGCTTCTGGATTATGAGCAGTCAAAAAAGAGAAATCTCAAACAAAGTGAGAGTTTTAATAGAAATCGATTCATAGATTAATTTAAGCCACTCATTTTTCAGGGTTTTTAGCAAATTGCAAGCTTTGACTTGTAACTCTGCCTATTGAACAACTTTTTAGTTTGATTCAACTACTAAATATTGGGAAAAACATTAAGTATGTTTAAAAAAAGATTTGGTCTCTTGCCACTTGGAACCTCATTTGAAGAAAAAAAAAAAGCTTTTATGTTTACATGCTGAATTTACAATCTTAAACCCATGTCAATTATATTGTCTGTTATGTCTATTCCGGCTGTTTGATTCTCTAAGGTATGTGTGTTATGTGAAATGCAGCTGTGAGGAGAAGGTGAGCTTCTATTTTGAGCCTTATCTATGTCAGCTTATGTTGGGTGGTTTGACAGTCCTTGTCTCTCCTGTAACCTTTCCCGCAAGCAGGAGTAAGTCACCGTGTAGCAAGACAGAAACTCAGAAACTGAGCCCTGACTACCTACATTCTCATATTGACCAGCAGGAATAACGTCTGCTATGAATTGGACAGATTTGTTGGATACTATCTAAAAATCTGTTATCCGGCCTGAGCCCATTTCACCCATCCATGGAAACCTTAACATTTAACAACAAACCAGAAGGTGATTTGATTGTATATAAATTAACTTGCTGAAAGGTGTCATGGTTATGTTTCTTTAATGGAAGTGGGCTACATGCACAAAAACACTACACTGTTGTGCTGATTTTTATATAAATGTGACAAAAAACACCAAATTGCTATGATTTCTTAGAAAGAACAGATTAAGATTGATTCTGTACATGCCACATTACATACATTTTTTTTTTTACAATTTTAAATATCTTTTATCTCATATTTCATACATGCCATATTTAATGCAGATCATGAGTATACACAAAGAATACATAAACAAATGTGAGAAAATGTAGATAAGATACAGTACTTGTTCATGTGATGCCTAGATATTTGATTAAATAACACTGGGGTATTTCTGTAAGCCAGTAATTCTGTACCTTATTACTTAAAATGCATGCTCTAAATTTCTATATTAAAGAATATTCCTAAATCTGACAATGAGAGATTTATGGCTGCTCTTGAGCACCTAAAATGAAACTTAGACTAGCTCTAACCATCATGATTTAAAAACTTTTTTTTAACATCTTTTTTTTTTCAGAAAAGCATATCTAAGTATGAAGCATGTCTGTAGTTGTTTCAAACCTGACAGATGCGAATAAGCTTTGTGCTCATATGTCAACAGTTAGTTATATAATGTATGACATTTCAAGTAGCTATTACATAAGAATAGGAAAGAAATTTACTTATGCATATGTACTGAGTGCCAGACATCCAGTAAGTAATGTGTTGGTTTATTGATATTAATGTATAAAAACATTTCTAGCCGGTTATGTCTCATTACAGGGTAACAAAGGAAGGGATCCTGTCAGGCATATAGAGAGAATGGTAGGCTGGTGGTTGTCAACTTTAAAGCTTCTGTATGCTGAGAAACCACTAGTTTTCTGTAGAATATACATTCGTACATAAATAAGAGTAAAAGAACGAATTCCTTCTTCGGTAAATTCAGACAGTGAAACTTTCAATTAACCATTTCATTTAAGCAATTTATAAAAAAAAAAAAAATGTGTTTAGGTAAGATATGATAACACAGGATAAATAAATGCAGTTATAACGCTGCATACATGCAAAAATTTGTTAAGTTCTGTAGATGTTTCTTTTATATATATATATATATATATATATATTTGATGCTATTTTGGAATCACCCATCTGCCAAGGCATTTTTAATGTTTAGGATCCTACACCTTTAACAAACATCTGCTTTGGACAGATTTGTGTGTACTGCCCCACAGTGGCTACAATCATACTCACATGTAAATGACAGGAACTGCTGCTGCTGGGTTAAATGTTTTTTAATTACCCAGTAACCTGGATTCACTAAATATTGCATACTAATAGAAATAATAATATAAATAGGAAAATAAGCAACGTGTGGCTACTTGTTTATTGCACTGCCTATTATAAGCCTTACTGTATATACTACTGTACTGAGATGTACACAAAAGCTAGTACTATAGTGTTATTATGGGCAGGCCTTACTAATTTACTCACATTTAGTAAACCAGACAGAGTTGCTAAAGGGTATGACACGTATAAATAGTATTAAATAGTAGCTAGAATGACTGAATAAAATGATTGAAACCCACAGGAAAAAAACCCACATTAAAAGATCATTCTGTATGATGTGACATGGCCTGTAGTCTTGGTTGGCTGTGGTTGTGGGCGTGACTGTAACGACCGATGGGCGTGGCCTCACGCACACAGCCCCACCTGCCAATGATGCCGTGGTTACAGCTGTCCGTGTCTCGCGGTGTGGGTGACCGTGACCGTGACTTAGCGATAGCTCCACGAGGCAGCCCGATTCCCCCCGTGAGATCGGGATTGCGCGTTGCCGTGCAGGAGGCGTGATTTGTTTAATTGATTGATTGATTTATTTATTTGTGTTACCGTGCGCGTCTTCAGGTGCTCCGCTTCCCCCGCGCGCTCGCGCTGCGTAGCAACAGCCTGTAATGTAGGCTGCCATCCGTCTTCGCATCAGGACCGGACCTGATCGGACCCGCGGCGAGCGGAGGGAACATGGCGCTGGTGCATCGTTCCCGGTAAACAAGCACCGCGCAGGGACACGGGAAATGTGAGCAGGCTGTCGGAAGGGTGCAGGTAAGCGGAGTGTTATTGTAGTCTCTGCCTAGCGACAGGCCGTCGCGTGACGCGGTGTTTCAGCACTGTAACCCAGAAACGCTCCACTCACAGAGAGCTTCACCCCTAACACTGCAGACTGAAATGAACACATGTCCCTGACATCATGACCTCGGATTTGTGTCCTGAATGTCTAAATAGAGTGAAGACATCGTGCACAAATATGGTGTTACAATAGCGCCATCAATGAATCAATGAAGAGCAGAACATCACATCTCAGGCCGGTTCCCCGGTTCCTGGCTGAATGTCGAGGATGTCACAAGCGTTATATCTGATATATTTGGATGATCCTCTGATTAGATGCTGCTGCAGGTGTCCTTGTGCTTGTGGTTGATTGCAAAGCGTTAGGAAGAGAAATGGAGTGTCATCATGGCTGGCAGTTTCCACCAAGGAGAAACACTGTTGCCTTTCATGGGAAGTAAACATTGATTTTCTTGCATGTACTTAGGCATGTCATTGCACATGCACATGCACATGCATGGCGCTTTATAGCTGTGCGCTACAGTTTTAGTGTGCAAACAAAAGGCAATAAGGCAAAACGACCAGCATCGATCACATGATATCAACAATGAGGATGTTCATAATAACTTAGTGTCCTTGTTACTATATGGCGCTACCTAAGCAACTGAGATTGGAAATGTTTTCACTCCAGATGCACAATGATCTGGTGTCATGTAGCAGGGCATATGTATGTGAAATGTATCTTTTTTTACGGTAACATTGCAGTGTATGTGCATTTTTATATTTACAATAAATAAACACAAATGTTGAAAAATATGAAGAAAAAAATATATCATGATGATTAGTTTCTAAGTAACGTCTTCAGAGTAACTGACAATCATGTAATGTGTAAATCACAATGGCTGGTGGGTTGGAAGTGGTTGGACATTTGTATCAGTATATCACACGCCGTCTCAGAAACAGCACGTCATCATGTCTCAACGTGAACGAAAAGAAATCTGACTACAATGTAACAGGATATGTGAGCTAGCAGCCAATCAGAAGAGAGAGAGAGAGAGAGAGAGAGAGAGAGTATGTAGGTGTGTGAGATGGTAGTAAGAGAAGGAAAGATGCTTATATTACGGTATACAATATTTTCAAAAAAGATTTCAAGACTGACAGTGTCTTAGCTTTTTAACTTTATAATGCTTTTCTATTAAGCTGCAGAACCTCAAAATGTTTGTAATATGCATTTTTTTTTAATGTGCACATGTATATTAGACTAGATCCAAATTTTAGCTTCATCAAGACAGCATGAAGTGTCTTGTGAAATCATTTTAAGAACATTTCAACAGATTTTGAACTATGCACACATTTATTGCATATTTCCCACTAAGCAAACATCCCTTTTTTCCTTATTTCTCCACTTGTTCTACTCCATTTAGAGACTTTAATGTGACCTGACTCTGACAGATCGATCAGGGTCACCCTTATTAAAGCCACCAAACATATTAATGAGGAGGGAAGCCCACCAGAGGGACAGTATGAGCTGTAGTGCTGCATCAGTACAATGACAGATGTATTAAAATAACAGTAGGGGCAAAAAGACATGGTTGGCTACTGATTTGTTTCAGGCCACTGGTTGTGGTGTGTTTATTTTATGATTAACATAGCGAGCTCACTGACTGATGTGTGGGAAAGGGGTGGTGGTGGTGGTGGTGGTGGTGGTGAGGATTTGTAGCTTTTAAGAGGGTGCATACTATAATATGATGATGCACTGCCTTCAAATCAGGATCCAATCGAGGGTCAGTGTTTAGTGTACAGATGTTTATTTTACAAGGAGAATTTTATATAGAACGTGTTGAATATTTAAGGCAATTGTGATATTATTTGAAATTAATTTTCTATTAAACATATATGAAAACAACTTTGTCTATTTTTGCATTCTGAACTAGAAGTTAGTAGGAGGAGACAACATTTATGAGTATTACTTTTGACATTGTTGCTAGAAATAAAATTAATTGTGCAAAAATTTTCTCCAAATAATTTAACAAATAAAAAAGGACATTAATGTTAATCTTAACAAAATTAATATAGGAAATTTGCAGTCCAGGATAATAGGAATGGGCATGTAGCAAAAACAATATATCACAATATATCTTTTCTTTATAATTTGCAATAATTGATATTTCTTAATTCTAAATTTTAAGCTTATCTTTTTTTTCTTCCTAAGTTCACCTCACGCTCACTGTTTATTCCAGGTTTAACATTTTGAACATCCCAAATGTTAAAAATAACTTGTTTCGCTCTTACACTCCAACTGATAGCATAGGAAGTGTTCTCTCAGTACTAAAACATGCTTCAAATGTTTGCTTTTGATGTCAATGACATTTTAGGGAATAAGAAACAGACCTAAAAGCACTAGGGTCTTATTATTTTAGCATGTCCTAAACATCAGTGTTGGTTGTGTACTAGATTATTCTATTTGGCTCTACATTGTGCTTCTTGACTTTGTTTTTTTTTCAGGCTGCCCAAATCCCAAAGCCACATGTCAAGTTCATTATGTTGCTGTATTCATTAGAATGTAGGCCACTGTAATAGTGGGTGTGATGCATAGTGTGAAATGAACCACACCCATAGATGTGGGTTTAATTTCAAACTCTTATTCACTGCTGAGGTGAAGATGTAGAATATTATGTAGATTATGCATTAATGTGGCTTCACCCTGTGCTCGGAATGATCTATCCAGTGTATTTGAGAATAGGTGTTTTCTGTGTATCAGTTAGACTGTTTAATATTTACTGAACATTTTAAAGGTTTTGGTATATGCCAACCATAATAATAATTATATGCTCAAAGAAGCATAAAGTTAATCTAAAACCCAATATATCGAGCGGCATAGTTTAATGTTGCTGCCTTTCAGCTCCAGGGTCCCTGATTCAATTTTGAGCTCAGGTTTCTGTCTGCGTGGAGTTTTGCACGATCTCTACGTGTTAATGTGGATTTGCTCCGGGTTCTCTGGTTTCCTTTCACATGCTATTATGTGGATTGGTGTCTCTGGATTGGCTCTGGATTGGCTCTGGATTATGGGTGGGCGGTATGACAAAAATATCACACCACAATTCTCAAGGACACTTCAACAACACACTATAATCATACACATCACAATATATTGGTTTGCATACAAACTGCCAGCGATACTGTTGTAGTTTTAAAACATAATAATTACCTAATAATAAAATTCAGTGATGAATGAGTTAGTAATTAAATAATTAATGTTATTCACTAAACTAATCTGGTGATCAATTCATGAATATATTCTTAATAATTATAATAATAATAACAATATAAACATATTAAAATTAGCTTTAAAATAAAAAATTATATTCAATGTGGGGCGTGTCACATTGGTTTAAGGATATTGGCTGTTTAACACGCCATTTCTCTGTCTCCCTGTTTCAAAATAAAAATGTCAACATACATTCACAATATACAATCACAGAAGCCATTTTTTAAAATATACCAGAAAAACATTGCAAAGAAATATACATATTTAATAAAGATACACTTACTACTAAATTACATACTGTAAAATTACAGCCATTAACAACAGTATGGAGAAGGTACAGTTCTTTGTACTATTTGCTGTAATTTACTGCTTCATTTCCCTTTACAATATGAAACTTGTTCTAAAAATGTGGCCTGTGAAGAACAGTGCTACAGACTACACTCTCACAACAGATTGCATATTAGGGTCAAAGCACCCTTCTTTTCTAAATTCTGATTCAAACATAGCTTTAGAAGGTTGCACACATGTCGCTAACATTCCCACTCTAAGGACAGATTTAGATTTTAGAGACCTAGATACCCAGATCCCAGATCTCATCTCTCCTCTTATGCCTCAGGGTCTGGCACCTGAAGCACACTATAAACAAAAGCTTGAATTCAATAATGCCTCTCATTCTGAAGCTAGTTGACTGAAATACGCTATTAAGATAAAATAGGTTTGCAAACAATAACTGGATCAGTGTTTGGCATAGATATTCATCAGCGAGAAACATCTTGCACCACTTGATCTTTCAAATCCTGTTTGGTCCTTCTGCCCTATTTCATTCAATTCTCCTCCTCGTTTTTTATCCAATAAACGCTCTGGAAGCGATGAGTCAGCAATGGCGTAATTTCCATGTCACTCATCATGCTTTGGCAATCTTAATCCAGTATCTCTAAGGGTAATGGTGTTTGTAGAAAGCTCTCAATCACTCCTACAGATTTGTCCTGATGTCTGATTCACTGCCATAGGTAACAAATTGATATTTTCATGGACTGCTCGTTTGTTCTTATCATATCCTATATTTCTCCTTTAATTATTAGTTATTGCATCTTTTTTTATAAACATTTTAACCACTTATAACAAACCTAGACAAACCAACCAACAAACAAAGCCCATCTTTTATAATGCTTATGAGCTAGAGGAAAAAAAAAACACATACATGTGCATTTTTCATACCAAAACTCAAAATATTGCTTAGAGGGAGACATCAATAAAATCCAGCTACGGAGACCAGACTTGACGAAAAGCTTCAGTAGACAGGTGTTAAAACATATTTAACACAAGTTAAAAATTCAAAGGGAATAATTTCCCTAATAATCTTGTTCCATCGTCTCAAAAATGAGGGTTTCTCACTGATCCACGTTAAAAATATAGTGTTTCCTGGCAGCAAAAGCAAGAATATCAAATAAAACTTTCTTTCGGCTTCTCCCATTAGGGGTCGCCACAGCGGATCATCCGTATTCATGATCCGCATGTTCGATTTGGCACGTTTTTACGCTGGATGCCCTTCCTAACGCAGCCCTCCCAATTTATCCGGGCTTGGGACCGGCACTAAGAGTGCACTGGATTGTGCAACCCTAATGGCTGGGTTCGGTTCCCTGACCGGGAATCGAACCCGGGCCGCAGCGGTGAGAGCGCCGCAGCCTAACCACTAGACCACCAGGGAACCAAAAGCAAGAATATCAAATAGACAGCTATTAAATTTGTTCCACAATAGTCCAACTGGAAGACCCAAAATCAAGATAAAGTGTCTGTAGCTCAAGCCCAAACGTACGGCTCATGCGAACAACAACTTCTGACCAATAAACTCTGATTACAGGACAGTTCCATAGCAAATGGTTGTAATCTCTTATTTACAATTAACACATAACAGTGACTTGCTTGAGTCAAACTTGCTTCTAAGAAGAGGTATGATATGTAATCTTTGCACAGTCCTGAGCTGAATCGGTTCGGCCCTATTGCAAATGGAGATCTTACATGTCATCATTGTTCATTTGTATTAAGGGTAGGAAGATAAACCAGTGTGGAAGTACTATAAGAAAGAAAATGTAAAAATCTATTGCAAATCTATTGGTCCTAAATAAAGGAAAGAGAATGGTGTAAAAAAGCACCCACAGGCTCGATTCTTTCCAGCCCAGACTGTAGATTCATCAAATGATTAAACAGTGTGACTGTAACCTCCCCCTTAAATGATCTCCATTTGAGTGATATTTCTTTCTGCACATTCTGCTGATGCATTTAGACACTGCATTTTAGAAGGGACTGACAAAATGCAAATGAACTATGGTTATGGTTGTAATGAATGGAAATGAAGTGGATTTTTTACTCCATCATACTTTCTTCCCAAACTTTCTTCTCTTTACCTTAGGAGACATTAAAAGCATATATACTAAGCCCATGTTGTCCATACTCAGTTCACAAACTACAAGTTTATAGATAGTTTTAAATTTAAATAAATGGTCACATCTTTTGTTTGTTAAGAGAAAGGCAGCTTTTGAAAAGGCAGCTGCATATTTGTGTGTGTTTGTGTGTGTGTTTGTATGTGTGTGTGTGTGTGTGTGTGTGTGTGTGTGTGTGTGTGTGTGTGTATGTGTGTGTCTGTCTTCTTCTAACACAGTGCATTACTTAATCTTAATAGTTTCTGTGTTGTGATAGATATTAGCTTTCATCGAGACCAGCTATCACTAGTTCTATGACATAAAATATAATTTCCAAAAGAACAGAGCCACTAATTAAAGATGGAGCAAAAATCAAAGATAGACATAAATAATATTATATAGCTTTTATTAATCAGCAAATTGAGTACATATGGACCGAAAACAAGCCAGCCCTCTTGCAGTTATTTAAGATGATCATGATTATTTGAGCTAATTGGGATCAACTCAATTGTACAGAATACATAAACAAACATACAGTAACTCAATCAATAAATTGTATATATATACATTTTTTTTTTGTCAAAGCCTTTGAGTATATGTAGCAACATACACACAATAAAGAGTTTCTCAAAAAAAAAATTCTAAACCTTTTTTATAGTCACATCCACATATGGAATGTGCGCCACATTTGAATGTAAAAATGTCCCTTAAGATAGTGACAAATGAATGTTGTTCATAATATAATCATAATAATAGTATAGTTTGTTGCCATTTTTATTTCATCTTAACATGCAAAAAAGAAGAGACATAATATACTGGCAGGGAGAAACAGTGCTAATAATATCTTGTCATGTTTCGGCTCACCCTTCACAGCTATCTTCGAGGGAAAATGCTGAGCCGGTGTCACTCGCAAAATATCACACCACAGTAGATACTTACATTAAGATTTTTGTTTCATGCTGTTATTAAACTGGCACTGAAAAAACGACCTTCCTTCTAGCCTGCTGCTTTAAAGATTTATAAAATTGTTATATTGATGTGGATCAAAGTCTGGATCTCTTTAGCCTCTTTACTTATAAATATATAAAAATATATAGTATAAAATTGCCAGTTCACCAACACTTGGTCTAGCAGCTGGTTTTTATTTTTATTAAATAGGTTGTAAATTTCTATGATGCAAAGAGACTGTATGATGTCTCAGCTTTATACACATCATTAATATCTTATAATAAGGCTTGTGCTATTTGTGCTATACACAATACTACACTGCAATGAAATCCAGTGCTGTTCACTCTGATTATATTATATATTACCTTATTTTATCTTTAAATTGTAGAACCATACATGATTCTTTTTAACATCAGGTAGGTTTCTATTTGTTACTGATTCCATTGAAAAGTTTTGGCCAATTGTATTCAGTGCTATTGTTTTTTAGAAAGATGGATGAAGTTTTTGATTACATAAACCCAGCTTTCTAAGACATGTGACTGATGACAGTTAAAACATGAATAAATGTGCCGTTTGTGCTCTTCTAATGCCAGCGTTCAGTTTCCGATATCACAGCTGGCAATCTTATCACACTCTCTAACCTAAAATGGTGAAAAGGCTTGCTTTCTTTTTTTTTAGGCAGTTGGTTTTGGACAATTAAATATTTCATTGCCATTTTTAAAAATGTAAAAAAAACCTGGCAAAAATTCACATTTAGCCTACTGTCTATATTTATGTTTGACATAATATAATGTATCTGTTACATATCTATAACATATCCATGAAATATCAATGATTTGTTTGTGCTTTTTATATGACGTATGTCTGTAACTTGTATATAAAGTGCCTGTATTTGAAATACAGCATCTAGGTCTATCATATCATCTACGTTTATCTTGAATAAGTACCATTATTTATGCAACCAAAACATTTATGTAAGCATGTAAGAAGGGCAGGATTTAACAGTTATGTAATAGTTGACTGTTGTTCTTGGACACAGATCCTGTGATATTTATTCATATTCCCGCGCTTGTAATACTGAGCACAATGCTGAGCTCTCGATACAAGTCATTGGCACGTCCCCATTTTGCTCTGAGGTGGTCTTATTAACGCTTGGCTAGATGTCTCTGATATAAAAACACTGGCCTAATGTAAGGCTCTTTCTGCTTTACCATCAGCGAGATTAGTCCCTCTGTTGAGTGATGGGTTAGAGCAGAGAGCACAGCCATGCATGGGGAGGGCCATTATTATCATCACTGCACTGAACTCCAAAGATAACACTACAGTAATGCTAGTTTAGTGTGTGAGGATTTGCAACCACATTATCATTCTGGTCTGAATTAATACAAGTTTGTAAACTAGGTGTTTATGATGGAGAATGGAGGTATGAAATAGCATGAATTAAGGCTGAACGATCTAGAAAAATAATCTAAGTGCGATTTGTTTTTAACCAATATTGCGATTTCGATTTTAATATACAGCTATTTTTATATTCTGTATTATTCAACAAAGACAAGCAGTAAATTATCAACATAATATTAGATATACTGTATTAAGGAAACATTTTTCTTTTCTGTTGGCCAGACCTATATGTTACGATGAAATTTGGTGATGTATGAACTGATATAAATGACATTTTTATTTAATAAGTACAATCACAGTAGTATTTTGAATAATTTGAGACTTGTAAGCATGTCATAATAATTATGACAACATAAGGCACTTACAAATTAGCCTGGTGTAAACATTAATTTGGAAATTAGTAGCAAATCACACAAAATAAAGTATAGATTGCAGAAATAAAAAATCTAATCTGTGCTTTTACCACACTCACTATTTAGGTAATTCAAAGTCACTGCAATAAACATGATATGTAAACATGTTGATTGCACTTTTTCAACACTGTTTGGGAACTTTACTAGACAGTCTTCAAATAAATAATCAAATATATGTTATATTAGTGGTGTAATGGTACACGTTTTTGTACCGAAATTCTTCGGTACAGGGCTTTCGGTTTGGTACACGAATACCGAATGAAATTCTTTAAGTGCTGGACCGCAAGTCTTCTTCTTAAACTTGAAAACATACACAACAATGCCAGGGATAAAATAAAAAAAAATCATAAATAAAGAAACTCTTGTATTGCTCATGCATGAAAACGCTAAAGTATCCACAACGCTAGCGTTAGCTGCTAATCAGGAAGTGGCTAGCGCTATAGATTGTTTTGTGTTTTATGTCCAGCTTCAAGAATTTATCTTAAATTCCACATATCGAGGGAGTGAATGAATGACGGATCGATGGAATGAAGACATTTGTTAAAATATGGTACAAAAAGAGTGGAACAGTTAAGTAGAACATATCTTTAGAAAATGTAATATTAAATGTAAAACACACACACACACACACACACACACACACACACACACACACAAAACACACACACACAAAAACTTACATACACATCTGTATTACCCAAATGGGGTCTTACAAATGTAAACTATTTAATTAAAATGTTTTAATTACAATAATAACAACAATTTTAATTCAGTTGTTTTAAAAATGTAAACTGTTCAAATGTTGATCACAAATCTTTCTCCAGTGAGTAATGTAACACACAAAGTGCAGAAAAATGAAGGAGAACAAATATCTGCCTGTATCTCTTTAAAAATCTGCGGTAAACTTTATCATGTCATGTGTAGCAGTGGAAAACGCTGTTTTCAGCTCCAGTGCGACTCTCTGTTAGCATTTTGTGTGTATGGAGACCTGGCTAAAATATGGGAGGGCATGTTATACAGTTAACACTACATGTTATACAGTGTATTTATCAAAGCTGGCAAACCCAGGCTTGGCCACCAACCTAAACAGCATCATATATTTCACATTACTGCTTAAGTAATTTCCATGTGTTGAAGTACATTCATATGGAGTTATAATTTCAAACATTTTGGTCAGTGATCCCTGTCGGGTGCTATTTGGTTTACTTGACACATTGGTGTTCAAGTTTTATGCAACTATCATTCATGGCTTTGTGGTGTTTAAGTGCTGAATCAGTAGTGTTGCCCCTTGAGGTTGCAACCTTAGCAAGGCAGATTTTGCACAATACCTGATTCTGAGCAGCAGCATCGTTTTTTAAAGCCAAAATAGTTCAACACAACGTACTGTTCCTCTTTGACAGTAAGGTTTCTGCAATGTCAGGTTATGTCAAGCCCAGTGGTGGACAGTAACAAAGTAAATGTAAATCGTTACTGCACTTAGGTCTTTTTTTCATGTATCTGTTATTCAAGTATTTCTGTTTGGGAGACTTTTACTTTAACTTCAAGTCAAGTCAAGTTTATTTCTATAGCGCTTTTCACAACAAACATTGTCTCAAAGCAGCTTTACCAAAATCAACAGTCAAGGTAAACGGTGTGCATTTATCCCTGATGAGCAAGTCGTGGCGAATGTGGCAAGGAAAAACTCCCTTAACTGTTATGAGGAAGAAACCTTGAGAGGAACCAGACTCAAAAGGGGAACCCATCCTCATTTGGGTGACATCAAGGGTTTGATCATAAATCTTTTAACAATACAGAACACTGGAGAGTGAGAACTAACATGAGCACTGGAGTATAAGATTATAAGTAATGTTCTTTCAACAGTCTTACACAGTCATTATGGTTATAAAACTAGTAGCTACTGAGCTCAACATTTGTGATTATCACAGATCCAGCATCAGCTTCTCTATGCCAGAGCCTTTAAACACTCCAGGAGGTCCAATGTCAAAACCACACATGTAGTGGGATCTGATTGGCACTGGTACGTCTCTAGATGGTTTGGGATGTTTGCGAGTTTAGCATCTACTTCCTCAAAGGTCCATAATCTTCATGAGGTGGGACGTGACTGGAGCTGGCCAAACCTCAGGATGCTTCCGGATGAGGAGAGAAAGAGAAGCAGTGGAGAGAAATTAGCGTAGCTGCTGTTCATGATATTAACAGCACAAGTTGATAATGTGCATGTGATCAGATGTTCTGGAGCACAAGGTTATGATATGTGATGTGTGTTATGTGTAAGTTTTGCTAAAAAGATATGTTTTTAATCTTCACTTAAACTGGGTGAGTGTGTCTGAGCCCCGAACACTGTCAGGAAGACTATTCCAAAGTTTAGGAGCTAAATGTGAGAATGATCTACCGCCTTTAGTGGACTTTGCTATTCTAGGAACTAATAGAAGCCCAGAGTTTTGAGATCTCAGGGAGCGTGGCGGATTGTAGCGTGTTAAAAGACGGGAGAGATACATGGGAGCCAAACCATTTAGTGCTTTATAAGTAAGAAGCAATAGTTTGAACTCTATTCAAAACTTAACAGGAAGCCAGTGCAGGAACGATAAGATTGGGGTTATATGGTCATATTTTCTTGACCTTGTGAGAACTCTTGCAAATATGCACAGGTACTCTCTCAAATATCATACTTTTTTCTTAACTACATTTAGCGAAATCAGTCGTTCCTTTTTAATTATGAGTTGATAAAATACTTTAACAGTCAATGAACCTGTTCAGGATTTGGAGTTTGCGACCATCGTTCAGAGAAGTTCCCTCAGTCATTCACTTAAAAAGGAGAGGCGGAAGTTGGTAAGTCAGTAAGGTGAGCTGAAGCCAAATTAAAATTATGGATGATTAAAAAGGTGTAAACGCTCAGGAGCCCAATTTAGAAAAAAAGACGAAAGAAGTAGGGGGAAAACGTGCAAAATACAAAATACTCATAGAGTAATAGTATTACTTTTAGCTTGCATAACATTATAATTTATAGTATGTAGTTTACCTTTAATTAAGAGTGATGTCATAAAGGTTTTCTGTGATTGTACTGAAAAGTTTAGTAAAGGGGAATCTCCGGGCATATATTATAAGGATACAGATGTTGTATGTATCTTATTGCTACAATTAGCCAAGGTGTTGTTTGGTACTTGGTTCTGAGAGTTTGATAAATTGTGCACAATGTCACGTGTACTTAATTGTGCATTTACTGCATTTAGGGTGATATTTATAAATTTAATGGAGCTCTCAGAAATGCATCCAAATTTGTGAACTGTAAGAATATGTCTTACTCATCCAGTGACGGCAGCTGAAGCAGAGAGGAGCTTTTCAAAGCTGAAACTAATCAATGGGGAAGACGTTGGGTCATGGTTTAGTTCACCCAGGGCCTCATTCAAGCTGGAACCGCCGGTTGGTGGTATCTACGTAGCACAAACATATCGTTCAGTGTCAGTTCAACATCAAGCAGAACATTTTGAGAGGAATAAATGTTGGAAGGAATACCTAATTCTAACTTGCCACAACACTTATGTCCTTAATTGTGCGATTTTTTTTAAGCCGGTAAAAAGGTTTTGTTCTCATAATAATTTATTAGCTATCAATCAGATTTTGTCTCATTAATATCATTTTATTAACGGATTGGTGTCTCGTTATAAAAATTATAATAGGAAAGTTATAGCCATAATAAATCATAGTACTTGGATACTTAAGTACATCTGGCAAATACTTTTGTACTCTTACTCAAGTGGAGGTTTATAAAGAGCACTTTTACTTTTGCTGATGTAATATTTTACCTTGTGTATTTCGACTTTTACTTGAGTACTATTGAACAACGAATCAAGGTGCAATGTAGGATGCCAACTTGACTGATTTACTTTTACAGAGAGTGTAATCGCAGCCTCTGCGGTGGAAAAATCTTGTTTTTTTATATCACAATATTATCACAAATTCAAATGAATTGTTCAGTCCTAGCATAAATTCACTCAGAGAAGCAGCCACACGGATTTACAATTCAACCCCAGTTTACCTTTTAACTTGTTTCCGACATGATAAAGGAGACTAGAGTGTAATGACTTACAAGCTGACCATCGATTGCATTCACACCTGAATAGCCCTGTTATATTCTTGAATTCAATCAAATTTTTGTAGTATTCCATTGATTTGCAAAAAAAACCCATATAATTGCTTATGTGTGTGTGTGTGTGTGTGTGTGTGTGTGTGTGTGTGTGTGTGTGTGTGTGTGTGTGTATATAACAGTCACCGTGAAGGGACTATTTGAACGCACTGTATATGAGTAAAAATATAAAAATGTATTTTCTTTTGTTGTCCTGAATCTTCTCCTTGCCTCTCACTGTTTTCTCCCTGTTCCTCCATTACTGAATAACTAAACTCAGAGCACTCCACAGTTTAGTGCATCAGTAATAACAGTCCGTTGGGAAACACAGTGCTCTGTGTGCATCTCTATTTTATTCCATTAAAAATACGCATAAACAGTTAAGGTTTAATTAAATGACAGCACTGTTCTAGGCAATTGCCATGTGATGTTCTCTGTCAAGCTTAAACCTGTGAGGAGAAATAATCAGATCCTTGTTGTGTGGTTCCAAGCCAGAACAAGAAGAATCTGCGTCTGCTCTCTCCATTGTCATTGAGAAGCAGTTTAGGTTTAATTGTGTTCTTTGTTTGTTTCTACTAGTCTTATATTTTGAATGATGCACACGAGCTCATTAATTAAAGCAATACCATAACATTTGACAGACAGGAATGCAGATTTCACAGATGAAACAACACCCTATGAAGGTTTCTTTGTCATACACAGGTCAGATTCTGCATCTGTATGAGAAGTTTAGTTATAAACTGCTATTCTTAATGAGTACGTGTTAATATGGTCTGTGGATAATAAAAGAGAAAATTACATAATAATTATTAATGATGATAATAATAAATAATATTTTTTGTATGCTTATTATCTGTCCTCCGTATTGTTTGTTTCTGCTCTGTAATCTCATCTACTCTACACTTGGTAAATACATTGTAGTGAACTAATATGCTTTATATTTAACAGCTTTTTAGACATATGTTGTTCTCTGAACTGTTATCACGAAGTTTGATGCACATAATTGCTTTACATTTCCCTTTCACTAGAGCTAGGCCCAAACCTGTTCCAGCATGATGATGCCCCTGTGCACAAAGCCAGGTCTGAAGATACATATATTGGGGTGGAAGATCTTGAGTATAGAGCTCTGATTTCAACACTACCTAACAACTTTAAGATTTACAACTTCACAATAATAATTAATTGTACTATTATACAGCAAATGGGGACTAAATGTGAAAGCATGTTCCAAGGTTGTTTTTTTGACACTATTATAAAATTATTACAAAAGGTACCAGTTACCTAGTTCTTATTAAACATATTTCATTAAACCATGTATTTTTGTTGCTTTAATCTTTGGTGCACACATTTTCTGTATCTAATTGTTGGATGTGTTTGTATGAATGTATTTGTTGCTAATGTTGGCTTAAAGACCTCAACAGCAAAGCATCATATCTCAGTGGTCTAACAGTAGAGATGGAAATGCCACTGTAAATGTCACAGTAAGCGTATGAAAGTGGAACTGTATTTAATCTGATCCTTCATGCATTCATTCATTCATTTTTTAGATAACTGTTTTATTCTAGCCTTGGCTTGATGCAGGATATACCCCGGACTCCAGTAAATTACATTTACACATTTGTTCATAAATAAAGGCAGTTTAGTGTAGACAATTCACCAATGGATATGAGGGGGTATGCAATGGTTACAAATAGACTGTAATTCATGCTCAGGATTAAACTGGGGACCCTGGAGAGAGACCATGCCATTGTCTAACATCCACCTTGATTTGTACTGATACGTAAGTTTATTTCATTGTTTGGACCTTCATTTCTCTTTTACTAACTAGTTAAATATAGCAGGCAATCTTATTAAAAAAAACTGTGTAGTGAGTGAACAGTGTATCTGGGCACTCTTTTTCATTTTATCAGCTCCAAATGATTAAGTTTTAGGAGATGCACTACAGAGATCGAGACATTTTTTAGTTGTTAGATCAGCTTACATTCTCAAAAGCTGCACTCATAGAGCTGGACACCTCTAATTATCACCAGCCAAATCATATACTTTGCAAAGATGATGTCAACTGTGTCATCTATTTACCTCAGCAGTCCCCTCTCTCTCTCTCTCTCTCTCTCTCTCTCTCTCTCTCTCTCTCTCTGTCTGTCTGTATATTTGTCTGCCTGTCTGTCTGCTGTGTGTAGGCTGCTGACCTGCTGTTATACAGAACCCTGTTTTTAAGTTGCATAATGTCTTTGGGAAGCTGCCATTAAGATCTGGCCGATGTCCGAAATGCAGAGGCGGAAATTGCAAACTCCAATGTAAAATTATGTGCTCAGACATGTAAAGTTCTAGTAGATAGCATATTGGAAACCTCTTGCCCAAATCTGTTAATAAATAGGACTGATGTAAACAACAGAGCTGAACTTATAGAATGGAGCAGGTGATATACCATAAAACTCACAATATATACAGGTGCTTGAGAAGTTGATTTATTTCAGTAATTCCATTTAAAAAGTGAAACTCATCATATAGATTTATTACACACAAACTAATATATTTCAAGTGTTTATTTATTAGAATTTTTATGAATATGGCTTACAGCTGATGAAATATTCAGTATCTCAAAACATTTGAATATTACTTAAATATTTGAACACAGAAATGTTGGACTGCTGAAAAATGTGAAAATATACAGCACTCAATACTTGGTCTGGGCTCCCTTTGCATGAATTATTGCAGCAAGGTGGCGTGGCATGGAGGCGATCAGTCTGTGGCACTGCTAAGGGTTTATGGAAGCCCAGGTTGCTCTGATAGCAGCCTTCAGCTCTTCTGCATTGTTGGGTCTGGTGTCTCGCATTTTCCTCTTCACAATACCCCACAGATTCTCTATGGGGTTTAGGTCAGGCAAATTTGCTGACCAATCAAACACAGGGATACCATGGTCCATGAACTAGGTATTAGTGCTTTTGGCAGTGTGGGCAGATGCCAAGTCCTGCTGGAAAATCAAATTAGCATCTCCATAAAGCTGGTCAGCAGAGGGAAGCATGAAGTGCTCTAAAACTTCCTCATAGACAGCTGAGCTGACCTTTTACCCGATAAAACTCAGTGGACCAACGCCAAGGTCATAAAAGAATGTCCAGACTGGTTTGATTAGCTCAAATAATCTCTTTTTACAACTATGGTAAACGGAATTTGTGTATTGAACATTATTATATGTAGTTTTGTAATTTTAAAAAAATTTACTCGCTGTTTACTTTTGTATTAACACCTTCAGCCAATCTCATTTCTCACTATTTCATAAACTCATACAGATAAAGGTCAAGAGCTTAATCCTTTCATCAGTCATCAGAAAAAGGAAAACATTATTGTTGATTGGTTGTAAAAAATAATTATTTGAGCAAATTCTAATCAGTCTGGACCTCAACAAGGTGTTTTAGCCTATAGAGCTAACACTTTAATTTTATTTTTTTTTGCCAATTTTCACACTGTTCTGTGTAAACTCTAGAGACTGTTGTTGTAGTTTTGGGTGTAAATCCCAAGAGATCAGCAGTTTCTGGAATACTTAAACAAGCTGTGTCACAACAACAAGCGTTTCTGATGAGAATAGAAATGTAGATAAATGACATGATAACAAATCTAAAATATGGGGTGGGTCTAAGTGAATTTAAATTCCATTTCAAAGACACATTGTGATTATGTAAAACATTAAGAGAAAGTCTTGTTCACACACTCAGCAATAAATAAATGCGTGTTCTGCTAATCCAGCAGTCGGCTGTGTGTTGTGTGGTGTCTGCTAAATGATTCATGTGCAGGGATTTCGTCAGGATTCTCACAGGATCCTGCAAAGTGCTCTCTTGCACACACAAGGCGATTGAAACAGGGTCATAGAGGCAAGAGTGCACTTTGAGACCAAAAAGCTACAGCAGTAGGTTAATCTATGCTGTTTGTGCTGCTGTCTGTGTGTGTGTGTGCTCGGAAGTGTCTACATATTTGAGTGAATAATGTATGTGTGCATTGGATGTGTGAGTGTGAGCATGTATATGTGTGTGAGTGAGTTTGCAAGTGTGTTCAGCTGCTCAGCAGTCAGATAGACTGTAATTTAACTTCACTGCCCAGAACACCTCTGTCTCACACTGAAAGCTTAATAATGGACTGACAGGGTATGATTAAATCTTAAACTGCAGCCCTGTAGCACGTGATTAGTGCTCAATTATCTTTTATATTGTGTGTGCCTACATGGCATGCAAGATGTCATTGTGACATAAAAAAATGAGGATTTTCTTTAATATAAAATAATATATTAACTTTAGCTAGGAAACCCCAAGATCCTGAAGTGGCCTGCTAAAGAGCTCTGACCTAAACCATACTGAACACCTTCGGGATGAGTTAAAACACTGACTGCACACCAGGCCTCCTCACCCTATATCAGTATCTGACTTTACCAAAAACGTTGTGGCCGAAGCACAAATCTCTACAAGTCTGTACAAGTCCTATATAGTGAAACATCTTCCCAGTGGAGTGTAGGTTATTATAACAGCAAATAGTCAGGTGTATTGGTAATCTGACAGTACATTTGCTTGTGCACTGTGTTCGCCAAGGGTAATAGTAGTACAAAAAATGTCAGCATACAAGGATTGCCTTGAGACATAAGGATTTGGTCTCTCCGAACATGAATCATGAAAATAATTTAAAAGAAAATACAGCAATGCTTGTGCTTGCTAGAATGTTTGTCTCTTGTGTAGTGGTGTTAATAGCCCTCAGCCAACAGACATTTTGTCAGATGGTGCATTACTGCTTGCAGCATTACTGGGTGTATCCTTGGGCAATGACTCAGATGTTCAGAGGTCAGACATGGCCAGAGATTTTCAGTTCTCATTTCTGAAAACATAGTGCTGACTCAGAAAGCTTAGCCCTTCATTCATGAGAGTAAAGTACTGCTGTTCTACCCATCAGCCACAGTGACAGTGTACAGATGTCTCCCTCTAGGCAAAGTAACACACTCCATATGGGCTATGACAAAGGCAATTTGAAAGTGTCTTAGAGTTTCAATAAAGTTAACTTTCCATCTCTGCTGGGTATGCTGTGAGGAAGTGTTTGATTCTTTTATAAGGCCTGAATGAAGGTTCTCATTGTTACATAGTGTAACAGTTATGAGCAGAGCCTGAGGAAACTACACAGTGAAGCAAAGCACTTTGTGTCTACATTTACAGTCCAGCTCCAAGTGACTAAGACCTCAGATTTAATATAACTGTATTATGAACAGTAAAGAAAATGTTAAATGTTTGTGTGTGTAATTTGTTCGAAAGGCTGCTATGCACTGGTATCTCAAACAGACTCAATCAAACTAAAACTATAGTCAAAGTTTAATGGTGATTACAAACAGTGAGATGTATAGAAAAAATGTAAATATTGCATGAAAATGTGCAACTACTAAATGTAATGGTAGGTTTGCATACAAAGCAAAAAATATGTATGCCCTATTAATTTTCATCAACAGTAAGCATTTTGTACATTTTGTTAGAAGTAAAAGCCTCCTTGATAAATACATTTATGATATGCTATAGTATATTATTTTCTCTAATATTCGCTCAATGTCAATATACTTTTTTGTTTTATTGCACCTTATTTAATAAGTAAGAGGTAAAAAGTGATTTGTACAAAACCAAAAATAAGTCATTATAGGGCAAAAAATACATATTTTTTTAATAAATAATCAGTATTCAGACTTACTGGAATTCTTTTTTCCCTGTTAAGAAACAGGCTTTCACAATATCCCATTTGGCAGAATTTTTAATAATGGCTGATATTGAAATATTGCTTGGAGTCAAATGAGATCTTGGAATATTTTATATAATATATACACAAGTTAACATCATGACTGAAAAAGAAGTGCTGTACAATCTTGATGTACATACTGGTGCTTATTCTGCTTAAATTAGGTTAAGGTGTGCTGTGTGGTGTACAGTGCATCCGGAAGGTATTCATAGCGCTTCGCTTTTTCTATATTATTATTTTTTTTTATTATTCCAAAATGGATTAAAATCATTATTTTCAAATCTGCTAATTTATTATATATATATATATATATATATATATATATATATATATATATATATATATATATATACACATGTACACCAGTATTCATGGACTTTTCCGTAACACTCAACAAAACATTGAGCAAAGGCTGTGAATACTTACATACATGTAATATTTTAGTTTTTATTAATTTTTTTTTATAAATTTGCGAAGATTTTAAACAAACGTTTTTCATGTTATCATTATATTGTATTGTTTGTAACATTTTGAGGTAAATAATGTAATTTAAAGAATTTTGGAATAAAGCTGGAACATAACAAAATGTGAAAAAACGGGAAGCGCTGTGAATACTTTCAAGATGCACAGTGCAGTGACTGATGTGCGCAATCAGTGCTAAACTGACAAAAGAATGAAACCCTTTTTTAATGTTTTTTTTTTATGCAATGATTTTTACTTAACAAAATATTTGGTAAATTAGTTCCTACGCCTTAAAAGCAACTGAAATGTACGTATATTAAAAAGAAACCAACATATTATTTGGTAATAATGAAAAATGCAGGAGATGACAATGAATTGTAGTATTATTAAACACTGAGTAATACAAAACCATGAGTCAAAAACTGGAGTCGAGAGATGCCTTTCAGAGTGAAGCTTAAGCACAGGAGAAAGTGAAAAGTACCAGGCAAAAATACTTCAGATGTTTAAGATGGCTGTTCTCAAGTTTCTGACTGATCTGGTGTGTTTCTATGTTGGAGCTGTGGACCACAGTGTTATCTGCACTGGTAGACCAGATGCCCCTGCAGCCCTCACCCTAATAAGCATGCCACACTAGGGCTGGAGATGTGGGTAAAAATAGTGTGTGGAGTGAATGGGGTGTGGTGCTTCTACAAGCTTCACACTCAGCTCCTGAGGCTCTGGTAGTTTCTTCACTTCCTCCTGAAAGACATAGTGAGTTATGTCAGCATGTTTCATTGAGAAGTGTTTCTGACCCTGGGGTGGTGGATGAGCAATTCAGTGAAATAAATAACTTCCAAACTAGGTATTTTATCTTAGTGCTGTCTGTTTATGTTTGTGTGTATGACACAGGCTATGTACTCACCACTTGTAACAGCTGTGAGCACTGCTTCTCTCTCTATCTTTATCTCTCTCTCACTCTTCCTTCCCAGTTGGGTGCCTCCGACTGCACACTCACACTTTCATTCACACTTACACAATGTGATAGACCTTGATTCTTCTGTCCATGGCAGCCGGTGGTCACACTACGGATGTTGTGTGTGCCTGTTTGTGTGTCAATTAGTCGAGACAAGGTGACACAGTGTGCAAAGAGATGAGAGGCAGTGCTGGAGTAGGAATTCAGAGCACACACAGGAGGATGGTGTCAGCCTGGGACAGTCTCTGCTGTCCCGCATCCCAATGCCCCGGGTTTAGCCTGTCTGCATTAGGTTGCTATCGTTGGCATTTTTTTTGGCACAGTGTTTCTTTGGTCATTACAGGACTGTGAATGGATGAGCCCAAGGCGAGGCCTCTGTTACAGCCACAGTGAAGCGCTGAGGAATGTGCTTTCAACATTACATACTCTAATGGACTTTTTTTATAGAAGGGAATATTATGAAAATTTTGAGTTGGTATTTAATGAAAAAGGACGAATGAATTTTATACCAGGTAAGCTGGAATTATTACACCAGAGTGCTTTTGTGTAAATATATTTACTCTTTACAGAGAGCAAAAGAGTTTACATTGTTGTTTAGCAAAACCACAAAATTGTTTTTATTTCTGAAATATCAAGTGTCTTTTTATTTTTAAATAGAAGATGAGCTAAATTTAAAATCAATGCTACATTTACTGTGATTCAATTTAGATTGCCGTCCTTGTTCAGTTACCATAGTTTGTTAATAATGGAAAATCCGTACCCTGGAGTTAGAGAGAGCTAGTCTCTAATGATATGATTCAAACTTAACCACACTCAGTTGATTCCAATGAACAGTCTTTTCTAAAATTGACCTTAGGTTTATTAGGCATTCATTTGATTTGGTTTCCTATAGCATTAATAAACCAATGGATGGGGCTGAAAACTTTATAATATTTTATTCATTGGTCAGCAAAGCTTTCCTTTGATTTCCTTTCATTTTCCTACCTTTCCTTTCTTTTTCATGTTCTGTCTGGTTCTGTCTTTTACATCCAGATATCCAATAAAGAAAAATCTCTCTGTCTCAATGCATAGCATGCTTGATTGTTTCGATCTGTATTTGGGTGAAATTTCTGTCCTCCTGCCTGCCTTCTAGAAATTAAATAGAATCAGCTTCAACATTTAGTGTGTTAAAATAACCCAAGGGATTCCCAAAAGGGACTTATTAAAAACTGATTTAATTAAAATAATTCAATGTAACTGTGTTTGCATATAACATGTCCATACGCTCCTTCACACTGTATAGAGGGACACGTCTCACTCTCATTTAGAGTGAACTGTGAGTGAGTGACCATACACATAGTGTTGTAGAAACATGATATATGTTGTTACCATTGCTTTGTAACTCTAATTTAGGGGCCGAATAAGAAATCTACTTCCAAATCAAAGAAGCATACTATGCTGTTCCAATTTTTTCTTTCTACTGTCTTGCTTTACTAACACGAAGAACATCCTGCCTGTACAAGATGCTTGTCATAAGTCAGTTAATTGTGCTATGTATAAAAAATGCCCCTAAGCCCCATGCCGCAGGGGTTCTACAGCCAGTTGGCTTTGCAAAGAGTAACTTAACAGCACATGTGTACAAGGGCCTGAAATAGCGCTTGGTTCTGTTTTGGTAGCAGGGCTTCTGGGGAAAGGCCAGGCCTCGCTCTGCCCCATGTTGCCACTGCACTGCTCCGGGCGGGAAATGCATGCCGTCCCTCAGATGGTGACAGATGGTTCAGGGACAAACAGAGCTTCAGGTCGAGTGCAAGCGTTCTTCTTTCATTGCCATGGCCCCTGATTTCATCAGTCCCTGGGGCTACTGCTGTATGCACTTAATATTTTTTTCCTGATAATGCATATCATAGGTAGAACCATATATATATATATGTACATGTTTAACTGTTTAATTGCATTATCACATGCACATAGACAAACACAAATCACAGATCAGAACTGGCACAAACTAGTGGCCAGTATTGTAAGAGTGCTGGTGTACAGTGCACACGTAAGGTGACATCACAATTTATTCATTTCAGAAGGTCTTTTTTTTTTACATATTTACCTTTTTTTACATATATACCTTTTTTTCATGAATAGTTTACAGTTTTACACTTCATGCAAAAACTTTAAAGAATTTTTCAATTAAACCCATGCTGGATGAATATTCTTTAATTTATATCACATACAAATTGATCATATGTAATTAGATTTTCAGTACGGTTTTAGTAACTTCATGAAAAGGCCACAGCTGCACTCTCTCTGCACCACATTTCCCTTTTTTCCCCCCAGAATGTCTTAAGCCCTAAGCAGTCTAAGTAATCTTATTTGAAAGACATTCCCAATCATCTAGGTTTCAAATAGAGCTCGACTGTTAACAGCCCCTTCACTCACTGCCTGATATCCAGCCCAATTCCTCAGTTTTGAGACGTGAGAAGGCGCACATACAGAACAGTGCAAGGCCCACTGTTAATACCATGATATAAGAATGCAGTATGTAGAGATTTGTCAATGTTGAGATCATGCCTTTGACTTTCCGACATTCCGAATGATTGACAGGGCTGCTATAATGCGCTTTAAAGATTTCAAACGATCATTGGGGGAAGGGTGGCTGGTGGGTAGGATTGCAGGGGAGTGCACAGGGCTTTTTGTCCAGATTGGTTGGATGCTAGTAGATTCAATTCTCAATTTTCTTCTAATTTTTCCACTTAATGGCTAGTTTTACAGATAACATAGCACCATCCATTTGGGAGGTGTGCTTCCTTTGAGACATCTACAGCTCTGCTGTGGATCATTTCAGTCTGCTGCTCATAAACCATTACAGATAAGCTTATTGTACTTGGAGAAAAACGCTAATGTGCACTCTTGTATGCCTAAACTCATAAACACATTGTTCAGTGTTCTCTGCTCAATGAGAGAAAGATAAATACCGATTCTCACACATAGAGCAGAGGGTCACCTAGACTTTATTCTTAAGTCCATGTGTTCTGTTTTTCCTTTTATATGTTATGCAAGCTCTGCTCTGTAATAATAAATCAAAAAATTGCTTGTTTGTGTCCTGATAAATCAGGTAATAGACCACTCATGCACTCATTCAGTCCTTCATCTGTCCATTAACTAAATTACAGTGGGAGGAGGATAGTCTGGTCTGATAATTTACTCTGTAGCCTTGGATTAAAGAGGATCCAAAGCCTCTGAAGAGTGCAACCTGCACAGAATGACCTTCTTTCAAAATCACTTACACTCAAATAGGCATTTTATTCACATTCACTGGTGTGCTTTGCTTTTGTGTTTGACAGTAACTTCAAATAGCAACAGCGATACACACAGACATATTCCGCCAATAAACATTAGTGGGCATGAGACCTAAAGTGAAAAGGAATGTTGGCATGCCTATATTGCATAGGGGATATTGTGAGCTCATTGACAAGTCAGCAGAAAAGCAATCAATATGTTGATTTAGATGTAGGAATGCAATGTTGTGCACAGGATAATTATTTTCAGCAGATGAAGCATGTACAAAGATCGAGACAAAAGTAGGCATACTTTAAATGATCTCTCTATAAACAATGAAGAGTCAACAGCTCATCAGGAAAAAATGCAGCTATGACCACATCTCATCCCTGTTCACATAATCACACTACCTGTATACAAACACTACATGTCTTCAAACAGAAAAATCCAATTTTTGAAACTTACTACGCAGGATAGTGGCCTTTCTGTGAGTGCATTGAAATTGGCTTCATTCATCTTGAGCTCCTAACAATCAAGGGTGTGCCTCAGGAAGGCTGTGGATGGCGGGTGAAACATTTATCTAGATTAACATTAAATTCTTGAGGAGAGTAGAGACAAACTTGATAAACGTTTTATATGATATTGGTCTGTTGGTACAATAATAAATACATATAAAAAATAAAACGATTCAGAAATGTCAGTGTGTCACTGATATTGGTTTGGGCAATAAAAGAATTATTGATCAATCCATACCTAATGACTAGATATTCATGGATATTATGAGAGAGGGAACTAGTGGCAAGGGACACCTATACTTGCATTAAATTCAATATAGTCAATATAAAGGTGAAGGCCTAACTGACACTTCATTTTTCTTTTCTCTGAAAGAAGGCTCTGCCTCAGTGGTGAAAGGCATCAGGATAGAAAGCACAGACTCTTGGCTGGTGGTAATTTGACTTGGCTTTGCTATAGACCACTGAGAGGTGTAAATATGCTAGGGGATTTGGACTTTTCTCTCTGTGTTGGCACTTACTTAGTTAGCATGGTAGAGCAGGGCGTTTTATGACAGCGAGGCCTCTGTAAAAGCCCCATAGTGCAGACACAAGTGGTCTCTCAATCTGCACAATTTCAAATTGTCTGATAGGATGGCACTTCCTTAATAGTGGAATAGACCCATGGGTCAAGTGTCAATCCAAGTGCTGGAGTTCCTTGTTACAAAGTCTAAGTTGACAGTGCCTGAAATATTTGATTATTATCAATTAGAACACTGGGTTGTAGGGCTGGGTAGTAGAACAGTATTTCTTTTTTGGTTTGTACATAATGTAACAAAAATATTTATTTATAAAAATTTGAAATGTAAAATTTCAAAATGAAATGTAAAATATCCCAATGTTTGTCATTATGTCTGTCCACAATTCTTAGTGGGTCCATATCTCTGGAACGCTGAAATAATATTTTAAGGATTGATATGGAAATATACATAGCATTGGAATCAGCATATTAATTGATTTTTTATTTATTTTTATTTTTTTATCCGAAAATAATCAAGGTCACTACAAAGTCAAATATGTGAAAAGATTAGACTTGCTGGTGAAGGCATCCCACTGCTGCTGTTAGTGTCCTATTTTACTAGACTATATTGATTTTATTGTAATAAAAGTTGACAATAATTCTAACATTTAACTGTATATCTAAACTTGAACATTGATTGATCATTCTGTCATCTTGTCTCTGGATTGTAACTTGTTCCTGTTTAGAATGCCCATCTTTCTCAGTAGTTCTCTCTCTTTCTTCTGGAGCTAAAATAAGGAAATTGAATGAGAATGATCCCATTAATTAGCGCTATGATCATCTATGTTATTTTTCATTCGATGCTCTTGGTTGTTGCCGGGAGACAGAGCTCTTCATTCATGCAAATAACACTGTTGGTTTAAGTACACCATCTGAATCTCAGCTGCTTTTCAGATCAGTCCTGATTTAGAAAAACTGAATTTATTTTTTTACTGTAAAACATGAGTTCTGCCCACGCTGTATTTACATATGATGTAGTAGTGTTTACCTAGCCGGTTTTATTCACAACCTTCTTTCTCAAACACATTCAGACATACACATGCCGCCTGTCCCTTTGTCCATGTGCACATGTTGGCAGCCCAACTGGCAGCGCATAGGTCAGCCAGGCACGGTGTACAGCTCAGTGTCTGGCTAAAAGGATGCTATTGTGTCCCTGAATGACACAGAACAACAAAAGTGAAGCATGGTCGTGATAAACTAAGATTTATTTAGCAGTAGAAACACAAAGGGATTGATAAGTGGCCTGAATGCTCTATTCCATTTTAAAAGTTTCTGATCCACATCTTAATTACAAATTCATTCCCATACTAAAGATACATACTAATACTGTTTATTCAGATGATGCAAATATACTTTTTACTCAATTGTTTTTGTTAATATATTATAAATACAAGCATAGATTTCTGTATTTATATGTCTCCATAACTGGAATGATATGGTTATGTTGTTATTCTGGAAGTTAAAAAGATGTTTAATTGTAGTTTGTGTCTTTTCAGAGATACAAGGTCTTTGGTTTAAATATAGTATATATAATATTTTGGGTAGTTGCATAAGAACTTATGTGGCTAAATTGAGTTAACAGTGTAATTTTGCACCCCATGGTATGAATAAACACAGAAAGAGCAATCAGAACATATTATAACATTTAGTTTTATACTGAATTTAAGTAACTCAATGGAACATTTGAAATGCAAGGGAGTCGGCAATATACATCGTATTTTAACATTCCGCCTTTTGTACTTCTAGGTCTGTCCAGCTTTTCCAACATGTTTGGAAAGAAGAAGAAAAGGCTGGAAATCTCGGCCCCCTCGAACTTTGAGCATCGTGTTCACACAGGGTTTGACCCCCATGAACAGAAGTTTACCGGGCTTCCTCAGCAATGGCAGAGTCTCCTGGCAGACACGGCCAACCGACCCAAACCGATGGTGGACCCGTCCTACATTACACCCATTCAGCTGGCCCCTATGAAGGTATATGATAAATCTAGTGCTTTGTAAATCTTTCTTTTTACTCTGCTTTCTTTCCTGTATGTGTACATTATTTATTATAACCTTTTTTTCTTGTAAAAAGCAACATTTGGAATTTCAGAATAAGCTTGTATGAATGTCCAAAAGGAGAATTTCTCTACCTTATATTTCCTTCCTGCTTCTCTTGTATATTGAATGTCAGTATTTACATGTGTTCTGAATTTCAGCACAGGGGATTGTATAGGCCTTTAGTACATACATATACTGTCATTGTTCTAATGTGTTTTCATAGGCAGTATCAGTTTAGCCATCATCTCTTAACCCCTTTCCGCTGTCTCTAATGTCTGTCTCTGCAGTCTGTCCTGCAGCTTTGCCTTTTGTCCTGTGCCTGTACGCATTTTTTTTGTCTTTCTGTCCAACAATGTTCAAATAGCAATGGTAAAACTCTCTATGAATACTGTGTCAATAATGGATTAGATATACCTGTATTCAATTTTGTACATAATACAGATGTTATTTAGTGTAATAAAGTGACTTCATATGTATTTACTCACCACAAAAAAAAAAGAAAAAGATTTTTATTATTGCATGTCTTGAATATGACCAAATTAGCTCAGGATATGTGTGGCAAGATGGATGGACAGTGTAGTTTCCAGTATTTACTTTTTTTGTTCTGAAACCAAATTAAATTATTTATAGTATAAGCTGTTGATATCCACGGTTTTGAGTTCACCCGTGTGCAATTAACGTGTCACCTGAAGTTAAAATAAATTGACCTGTTCAGGCACAAAATTTTGTTAAAGAACATGCCTCATGAAGACCAAGGACATGGTCCAGGAAAAGAATCAATCAAGTGCTTTTTATAAAAACATCCTGCAAAAAAAAAAAAGCAAGTGAACTTTAATCAAAAATGCATAGCCGATAACTTGCGTTTCATTTTTCAGTACCTAATTGTGTGCTAAATATGGTGCAGGATGTAAGGCAAAGAATGAGGACTGAGGATGGCTACACATGGCTTTGAGCCTGTCAGAAACCTGCGAGAATATAGGCCGGGTAAAAAGAAAAACCACAATGAAAATGAACTGACACTTGTAATCGACTTGAGTACCATAGGAGATATCTCTGAAGAGCAGTCAACAAGATATTAATTCTCTTGATCTCTTCACAGACATCTCCCAAGATTGTCCGGTCATCTGAATCACCGTTGCGAAAAGTATGCCTTTTTTCCTACCCTATTTGATCCTTTTTATTTTATCTCCTTTGGCTACACTATTCCTCCAATTGTTTATTTTTCTGTTGTTTTTTTGACTGCTTGGCCACATGCATTTTGGGTAGATCTAGTTTTTACATGATTGTGCTGAACTGTTAAAATATATGTGACCAGAGAGGCCTGAGGAACCACTTTATACACTAGCGGAAACTAAAATGCATGCTCTTCAATTTATGTAGTCGCATATTTAAGCTCATGAAATGTGTAGCAACATTTTATGTATTGTACCTTATTATGGAATTATAACCCCCTCTCATTGAATGCTTCATAATAATATATGGCTTGCTATAATCATGTCACATGATGAAACTTTGCGATGATAAACATCATGACAAGTTCTTCTTGTGGCATGGACCATTTTGTTTTTTAAGTTTTTAAGCTTGTTTTATTGTGCATGCTTTGCTATAGCAAGCCATATTACAAAAAAGAATGAAAATAAAAATTAAAGATTTAAAATATGTAAATGGTTACCTATAGCAATGGTTCTGAATAAATCTGAATAAATCCTGCTTGTACAGTATATTGTTATATTAGAACAGGTGAAAGCAAGCAAATTTTCAGGACAGGTAAACTCCAGGACCACACTGTTTTCCAATCAAATGATGTGATGTTTTTAAATATATAGAATAAGATTTTGGTTTGAACAGTATTTCTTTCATTACATGAACTCAAAAACACTTACTGTCTCACTTAATGTCTCACTAAAGCACAATTGCATCAACACTTTTTGGTTCCCTTTTCTGTTGAAGCTGGAGCACGCTACCACTAAAAGGTCAAAAGTGTTTTTTTCTTCTCGGTTTTAACACCACAGCATACAAACATGGCTGCAGTGGACTGCAGTCCCCAGCACAACACTCAACTTAGCAGGTTCATCTCCTTAGTTTTAATCATACACACCTGTTACACCCATAGTGTGTATTAACAGACCTTGACATTCAATTCAGTCATCAAAAACTCAGTGTGCCTTACCTGAACTTAGCATTGCTTTTGTTCATTGTCACTTATCCTGGTTTTTGAAAGTTCTTTGCTTCCTGCTCATTATATTCTGCTTCCTGTGCCATTTGTACTGCTTGCCTTTCACATGACTTTGATCTTGTTCCACATTATGGATCTGTCTGCCTTGATTTTTAAGACTCCTTTAACTGCGGTTGCATCTCTAATGTGACACTGGGTTTTATTAGTACACTATGTCTAACTTATTCTCAGTCTGAAACCACTATTAGCATTAGAAGTATGAAAAGAAGAACTGAAGGCCACAGAAAATGTAGCTTATGATCAGGAAGTACTAGCCTAAAGATGTTTGTAATTAAGTAATACCTAAATATTCTCTCAATATAAGTTCAGTGGCAGCTGCTAAATTGTCTACAGCTAGAGGATAATTATAAAGGAGGTCTAAAGTAAAATTTTTATCAATAGGATAACAATTAAACTAGTGTAGTAATAATAGCAATAATCTATAAATTTCTATTGGTGAAATGGGAATGCAGAGTAAATAATTCACTTTGTACCTTGTGTGTTCATAACACTGATGGCTGATAATGCTTAATGGAAACATCACCAAAACAGATAAAGAGATATTCTCCTAAATGGAGCTAATATAGGCGGCATACCACTCTTTGTTTACCAGCTATCACTGATTGGCTGGACTAATTACGTCTAACCGACAGCCTCAATTTATACCATTTTGTGTGCTTTCACAAAATTCCAAAAAGACCCTTTTAAAATATTTGTTAAATAACATTTTAAGTAAAGTTTAAAACAAGCTTACAGCTGTATGGTGTTGAAATAAAAAGTGTTCCCTCTTGGTTATGTAATAGTTCTAATTTGGTAGTGAGTTCTTCTTAAAGCTTTTTCCTGAAAAATAAGCTTTGTAGCTTTTTTCTCATTACATTAATATTTCTCTATGTGACATATTTTTAAATGACAAACCTTTCAAAAAGAAAGAACCATGCATACATCAGTATTAATTCCATGCGTGTGATTGAAGCACTTCTCAGGAGTATGGAATAAGTCTCTGGGTTTAAGCTGTGTATAATATTAGAAAGGCTCAGCTAACCCTCCACCCCCACCCATCTTTTTCCACTCACTGAAGTGACACATAAATGATGTGCTCATTCCTGCAGTTGGCAGACTTGTCTGTCCACCGTTCCTGGGGTAATAAGGAAGTAAAGAGAATGTCAGGGAAAACAGTGTCCATCTCGTGAGTGTTCATCATGTTCTCATGGAAAGATCAATTCTATCGGCAAATCACCCCTGATGTGCTCAGTACCCTTTTTTAATTTACCTTTTTAATAGTTGTGGCCTTTGGGCTTTCCATTTTTGTCTGAACTTCCATTGTTTAGTTGTGTTTTCCTCTATTGTGCTGCAGGTGACATAGCACATAATTCACTTTCCCTGTCATATGATTGCTAAGGTGAGTGTGCTTCAATGTATGCACTTATCAGAGTCTCTAGAGCTCATGGTAAACCAGGTTCCTGGCAGAACTCTAACTTTATGTAGGCGTGATGTCAGTTTGATAGACAGATTTAGCCTAAGAACCTAGTTAATAGAGAAATACTTTAAAATAAAATTGCTGTATCAAGATTTATTTGTTTTACCCTTATCTGATCTTTGATACTACACTATAAGCTTTGAATTACTTTGTTATAAGTTATAAGCTTCTTTGTTTGTTTATTAATATAGCGGCTGGCAAATTGATCTTCAGCGAATTTAGTGAACTGCGTAGCATTTGGTCCATTTTATACTTAAGAGCAATAGAACGGTAATGAATTTTTAGAGGAGAATATTCCAAGTACTGGTCTTTTTATTTAATGAGGGTTTTTGCATGCTAGAGAAAGTGTGATGCTTGATGAACAGATTTCACAACCTGTTTTACCCGCACTGCTGGCCTTTTGCTTTGGAGAGATTTTTACATATTGATTTGTTGCTCATCTTCATCAGCAAGGTAAGAAAAACTGTATACAGTCTCACTTGATAAGTAAATCCTCATTACATGTGCAACTCCACTACGAATACGGCCCATTAAATCGTGCCGTTTTATGTTTGAGATGAAATGAACAGAGCGCTCTGGATTACCACATGCAGCGTGTGACTAACGGATGTACCTTTTCAAGCCACAATCGAGTTATATCTTAGAGTGTTGCTAGAAGTAGTTTATGAATAACCAAATCTATGATTAATAAAAACTGTAACATCTTCATGAACTCTGTATAATCGATCAAATGCAATATTATATTTAAAACCCCAATTTTTCTGTCTTTTCTAAACACTTAAGTCCAAACAGTTTAGTGGGTTTTCTATATACTCTCCCTGTATTCTAATAATAACCTGGCACCAGTGTCAGTAGGGAAAATTATACCAACTTGACTGTCTCAAATTACTAAACCTAAAACTGAAACTATATTATTAATTAATTCATTCTTCAGAAAGCACTTTATCCTATTCAGAGTCATGGTGGAGTGTGTCCCTAGAACACTGTAGATGAGTTAGGAAGACACCGTAACTGGGACACCAGTCCATCACAGTGCATCACAGACATGTGCTCACATGCTCATTCACACCAAGTGGTAATTTAGAGTTTTTCGTCCATGTACCAGCATGATTAGTGCCACAGCAGCACTTTACTCTCTGTAATACAGAGCACTCCTAGCCAGTGATTCAGTAATAGCAGGGCAACCACACCTGTCACGTGATTTGAGGGAAATCTGATAGTAGGCCTCTGTTCCCAACACAGTATGGATGGGATGGCAGCTGCATGAGGTTACAGTACATATGATGTGAGCAGATGGAGCTAATGCAGGCAAATGAAGGAGTGCCAGGGAGAGAGAGCGAAAGAGAGAGAGAGAGAGAGAAGCAGCGAAAAGCAGCAGGTGCAGAGACTCTTGACTTGGGCCAGGCAGACGGAGCAAGGCCAGTTGCTTGAACTGGCGGAGGCTGAATTCAGGGGAAGGGGGAAAAAAGCCAAAGCCACACAGGTGTGTTATTCACAGAGATCAGTGATTCCTCTCATTCTCTCTCTCTTTCTCTCTTTCTCTCTCTCTCTCTCTCTCTCTCTCTCTCTCTCTCACACACACACTATATTAGAGAAGGTTAAATCTGGCCTGCTTTGTTCTGGTTCGTATGTAATTATGCAGTGATATTAATGTAAAGGCTGTAATTGTTAATGCACAACTTTCAGGTTGCAGCAGTGGTGCTTTTTTAGCTTTATCTCCACAGAGGATAGAGTTATTTTAGGCAGCCAGTGTGTGTGTGTGTGTGTATGTGTGTGTGTGTGTGTGTGTGTGTGTGTGTGTGTGTGTGTGTGTGTGTGTGTGTGTGTGTGAGTGCTCAGAATCTGGAAGCTAAGTGTGACATAAATTTTCTGGTCACTGGGTTAGTGTTCCTTGGCTTTGCTGACTGGCATAGTGTATGGGTCTTGCTTTATATAGCAGCACTCACTGTTTTTTTAGGGAAACATCACTTATACATTAATTAATACTTTCATTACCACTCTTGTGCTATTTATACCACAATGCTGCTAAGTTCTCAGTTCAGACCATGTATATTAAACGTCCTTGAAACAGATGATTCAGAGCGATTTGTGTGGTGGATGTTCCACATTATTCTATTAATGATCTAATGAAGCTTTGTTTAAGATGTTTTGTAGATGATCTTTTTCCAATTGTCAGCACTTTGTCTTGGTCAGTAAAGTTCTGGTCAGCTTGAGCAGACATTGTGCATTCATGGTTCTTCATTAACAAGCTGTATTTTATTTTTATTAACTATTAGAGAGAAGGTCAGTAAATGACTGTTTATTGCTAATAGAATGAATTTGATAACAGGAACTAACTTGACCTTCTGCAAGATAAATATAAATGGATATTTAAAGCATAAAAAAAAAAAAAACAGATAACATCTATTTAAAATTCCATTTATGATTGTAGTATAGTAACAGTAACCCACATCACATCCCACTGTTAATCCTTATTTACTGCCACAAAATTACTGTGTTTTATTTGTTAGAAAATAGATAGTTTATTTGATTTTCCATTCACATTTGTGCTATGTCACTATGAATCAGCTTAACGTTACACAAAAAAGACTGTACACAGGCAATTGCTTGACGTATTTCTCTCATGTTTGATTTTAAGGAATATAAATGGTGCTTGCTGTAGTCAAGGTCATCAGAGACAGCAATTGAAGTCAGCTTCCATCTCTGATTGCTTGCCTCTCTCTCTCTCTCTCTCTCTCTCTCTCTCTCTATCTCTCTCTCTCCCTCTCCCTGTCTCTCTCTCTCGCTTCCTCTCTCATCAGCTCTTGTACCTCAGGATGTCATTCCAAAATCTCCAAACTATTCTCCATCTCTCAGCTGTCTCTGATTGGAATAGATCTTTCAAAAACAACCAAAAACGCCTAACATTTTTGTTTAAGTGGAATAGCAAGTATAATCACACACATTCATCATATTGTCTCTTGCATCACATAACCTTTATGAAAGCGTTCAACCTCTGGCTCTTGATTGATGTGCTGCTGTCCTTGAAAGCTGTGCAGCGCAGCTTGTGTGTGTGTACATGTTATTACGGCAGTATGGCTGGGACTGTGAGAGTGTAAAGCATAAACAAAGCAGCCAAACACCATGACTCAGGAGAAAACACAAGCTCACCATCAAACCACTCAGTATGTCAGTAATGGGACTTGAGCAGCCCCATGTGCTGAACAGGAGTACTGTCTGGGGTCTAATATTTATAAAAATATATAAAGTGCCTGTCAAAAGTTTGGAAACACCTTGTCTTTCAATTTTTTAAGAGACACATGCATGTTTCTTTTTATATATTTGATAAAAAACGAGGTATTTTAACCTTAGATGCACTTTGACCAAACAGATATAATATAATCTGTATATAATATATTAGGGATGCACCGAATATTCGGCCGCCGAAAATTTTCGGCCAAAAATGGCCCAAAAGTGCATTTTTGGTTTTCGGGCGAAAGACTTTGATCACCAAAAAAACATGGCCAAAACAGTTTGTTGTGATGACGCAAACAGAAACCGCTGCCTGCACGTGCTTGTCTAAAGCAACATGTCTGCGTTGTGGACGTATTTCAGTATATCTGAGAAAGACCCCCGGATAGCGATTTGCAAACATGTAATGCCGAAATTTCAAGAGGGGGTGCGTCTGCAAACACTTTCTCCACGTCGGGTTTAATTTATCATCTGAAATCCAAACATCCCGATCGCTATGCTGAATATGAGAGGAACACGGCACAGAAAAGTAAAACCCCTCCGAGCACGCGCACTCCGTCTGTGGCGGACGTTTTTGAAAAGGCAGGAAGTTTCCCAGTGATACTGTTGTATTGTTGTATCTTTAAGCAGTTGCACTTGTTCTGAATGCACTTTGTTTTTATGAAAGAACATATTTAATTTTACAACCTTTCAGCAGGCCAGAGGGCCTGTACATTATTATTTAATGTACACATGAGTGCATTTAAGTTAAACATTTAAGTTTGAATTTTAATTTATTTTATCCTGTGCATTGTTGCAATGTGCTATAAATAAATATTTTCATAATTTGTAATTGATTAATTCTTTGAGACTTTAATATTAATGTATGCAATAGAAATGCCTTGATTTTAGTAAGGTTAGTACACAGTCATAGCCATAAATGCAATGGTAATAATAATTGGCATAAGTTCTTTCAGTGTTTCGGTTTTCGGTTTTCGGTTTTCGGCCTTGCTTTCCTCTTTTTCGGTTTCAGCCAAGAATTTTAATTTCGGTGCATCCCTATAATATATACTGTATATAATAATATATATATGTACAGATGTTAAACTTTATTTTAATTGAAAAATCCTCCCTTAGCATGATTCACAACTTTACACACTTTTGGCATCTGGATAGTTTTTCTCTCAAAATATTCAGCTAAAATACTTTGCCATGCCTCTTGCAAAACTTGCCAAAGTTATTCTTTACTAGTTGGAGATTTCTTTCTGAAATTGCGATCCAGTTCATCTAAAAGCAGTTCAATAGGATTCAGGTGCAGTAAATGAGCATGCCATTTTATGATAGACAACACTCCAGTAGAATGTTTGTTCTTTAAATAACATTTACATTACTTGGATGTATGCTTTAGTTCATTATCTTGCTGTATTATGAAGTTGGTTCCAATTAGCCACAGTCCAGATGGAATTGCCTGTTGTAGAAATATCGAATAGTAGCCATGTTTTTTCAGGTTTCCTGAAATGTCTCCAACTTTCCCTGCTCCAAAACAACCCCCAACAATTAGCTTCCATGTTTGACTGTGGGTGAGAGGCAGTCTGGTAATATATATTCTCTCCTGTTTTCTGTCTTACATAAGTTTTTCTGTTAAATCTTTTTACATTTTGACTCTATCTATAGACTCTATCTATCCACAGAACTTTCTTCCAGTCACTCACTGTCCAATTTTCTCAAAAACAATAAATACTTAAGGTACTTAATATAAAATATAAATATAAAATAAATATAAAATATAAATATTAAAAAAATTGCTATAAGATTTTAATCTTTTTTTTTTTTAAACAGCACATGGTAGTTAATAAAATGCAGCAGGATAGATGAGTGCATTACATTAACCAGTCATGGATTCAGCAAACAGCTATGTGTTATGTTACATGAGATGCACAATTAGAAGCACTTATTGGTTAAATAATTCAATCAGTATCTATTTTTAAGGATGAGAGGGGTAAGTATAAATATCCACAAAACTGGTGTAAGATTTAGGACAGGACCTTTAAGCCTTCGAAATAGGCATATAGTGTTTGGACCTTTCAATTTGAACTGAAGGTTGTGTCATTTTGCAAAAATAAAAAAACATACTGTACTTCAATGCAGGCACATTAGTGCAGAATGAATATTTTGTAATATTGCTGCTGTTTGAAAAGTTGCTGTTGAATAGATCACTACAATGTTAAATACATTTCTAGAATATACTGTAGCTGTATTTATACCCAAAAGACAAAAAACATTATTCATAAAATCCCCAATTATCTAAAATTATCATTAAGAAATAGGAAAAACACAAATAAAAGCAAAAACTATCTATATATGTGCAAGCATCACCTTACCTTAAAAGCATATTTGTCTTCATTGGTGTATTTACATTGGTGGTATGTGTGTATAATCAAGAACATATTAGTAGAATGGTGCCATCTGCTGGCCAGTATAAATGTCTCTGAAATAGGTTTGGTTTCTAACATTCTGTAATCCTTCTAATTTACATTCACTTCATCTCTGCATGTTGGTGACATAGTTACCTCACACATATTTGTGGGTTAATTCTGCATGAATGAACAAAGCAGACAGCACAGAGATTAAATTGTCAACAAAGTTTGCCACATATTCTCTAAAGAAACTCTTCAGTCTGTTTTACAAAAAAAAAAAAAAAAAAAAATTCATGACATCACAATAGGAGTACTGTATAGCAGTTTATTTTATGTATTTAATGTATATAATGTATGTATTTGTTTGTTCATTTTTTTTTTTTTTAAAGATACTTAAATTGATTTCTTGGACATTCTTCAAATGAACATAAACCATAGGTGACAAAGTGGCCATCCCAATCACTTTAACTATTAATAGCCTGTCTGCCCATACACTTCTATCAGAAGAAATAATGAGTATGTAAGTAAATAATGTTACAGTTGAAATGGTTGCATTAGTACCAATACTAATCACGTATCATGTATGTATTGTGCTTGAATTTGTACATGTAATAGAGGCTCCATGATCTGATATCAGCTTAGAGTTGCTAATGAGTAAACTGTTCTGTGAATACCAGGAGGTACCAAGAGGATAAACTACAGCATCTTCCTTCTTATGGCTTAAACTTGCAGCTGACCTGACAGTCAGTCATGTGGTAGTCTGTAATCATGCAAATACAGATTCTGTGAACTAAATCACTTTGTTCGTTACATCTAGACTTATCTCCAGTCTTGGTCAGATTTTGTGTGGAAAAAAAACTTGGTGTCCCTGAAAATAACCTCTCAGTTCTGGTAGTATTTCTTATATTTTGTACTCTTATCTTTGACCTATGTTTTTAATTTATTAAGGCCACGGGATCCTACTATTACTGAAGTGTAAAGGTCAATCTGTACTCCCATTGGGTCAGAAACATAATTGTGCTTCTGGTGCCCATTTGCTTTCAGTTTTTTCTGGAGTCATAAACTCCAGAGTGCATATGTGCTGCATGAGTTACTCTCCTCCTGGAGTTCTGCAGTACATGATTCAAGATGAGTTTTTGATGTATTGCTAAGAAGAACTCTATCTTCACTGTCACACTTCAGGGGGCTTTAAAGCCCATTGCAACTGACCTTTAAAGGTTACTTATTTAAGCACATCATTAAGGTTGAATTTAATAATCTTATCGTGCAAATGTCAAAGCTTGAATCCCACAATTCACTTGTGTTGTAAAATATTTTTTTTAAACAGGGTTTTGCTCAGCTAGAAATACTGAGTGAAAAAAAACTCTCTTGATCAGCACAAAAGCTGTTCACCAGGAGGTGGAGCCAGAGTTCTAGTTTAAAGTCAACACTCCTGCGACTTTCTGTTATTGTGCAATCTGCTTGTAAGCTGGGCTTGAATTTTTTAATTTTTTGCTTTTGTTTCTTTTTTTATAGGCAATACTTTAATGAAATGAGTATATGAGGTATTGATATAGTGGCCACAGTCTTGCTATTACATAATGACTAGCACAGTCTTACACCATTTCATGATATAGTCACGAAATATAATATATTAATTCGTGTTCATAGACACAAATTTCTCTCTTTTTTTTCGTGTCACTGAGGATGACTTTCTATGTAATGTGATTTAATAGGAAGTATTTCTGGTGCTTCAGTGATTCCTTACAGTCAAAATACAGTAAATATATTCTCCCATTCATTAAGGAGACTGCGTTAATTTGAGACACACATTTATTACAGTATAACCCCTTATCCTAACACTAACCTTACTGTATATTTTCTGCCTTATTCTATAAAAAAAATTTTGACATTTCTGTCAGCATTACCCATGATCCTTAGCAGTTGTGTTTGGTGACAAGGAAAAAGACGGAAATTCGTGTCCATGAACACGGATCAATAGATTAAAGTTCGTGACTATATCACGAAATGCTGTAAGATTGTGTTGTAATGACATAATAATTAAACACTAGCTGTGTTTCAGTTTTTTTAACCTAATGACAAATTTTACACAATTCAGTTATTGGGACTGGACTCCTCATCAGTAGTTGATTGTTTATTATGAAACAGCACCATGAGGGGAAACCCAACATGAATTTGCTCAATTAGGAATGTGACTTTGTTAGTGTGCACTGCTTTTGACCTACACATTGCCTTCATCTATGGGCCTCAACTGAGTGTTTTGAGAAAAGGTACTAATGCTGAGGTCTGCTAGAGGCAGTGTCATTAATTACACCCCCCTTGGGCACACACACACACACACACACACACACACACACACACACACACACACACACACACACACACTTTATTACATTCAAGGTTAATCCCTTGCTTATCTTCTGGCGAGCCCATTCTTTCTCACACTCCTCCTCCACCTGTTCATTGCTCTCATGTTCCCTCATTTCGTTCCCTCACTTACCTTGAGACGACAGCAGTGTCGGGCCGAGAGTGGATCTATTACACCTTATCACAGCAGGACAGGCCAGAGACAGAGCCCAGGTAAAATATGGCTCCTGTCACAGCAGCCAGCAGAGAGGAAGAGAGTACAGTGCTGAATTTACCACTCTCGCTAAAAAAGGAGGAGAGAGAGAGAGAGAGAGAGAGAGAGAGAGAGAGAGAGTGGTATGTGGAAGTAGTACTTGGCGCTCCACCATTATCAGACACCTAATTTAAATGAATAGGCAGTTTTCAAAAACTAAGTTTGATTGTGGAGCTTGACATTGATTTGGCACACAATTAACCTCACTTTACCTCCTCCCTTTGCCTTCCTCTCTTTCTCACACACTCACCCTTTTCTTTCTCCTCTTTTGTGCTTCTTTGTGCTTATTGATTTTCACTCCAGACCTAGTTTCTTTTCTCTTCAGTATTAAACACTCCATCTTCTCTTGCTTAGTGTCAGGTGAATTAAGCAGATAATGTTACAATTCATGTTCATATTTGTTTGGTACAATTCTTAATGGTTTTTATAGGACCTGCTGCACTTTCTCAGGGGAAACAAACACACATTGTATTTCCATCTTTAAAAGCTGGTTACCAATGATCAATTATTTTATTAAGAAGACTTTAAAGTATTTCATTACCAACACAATGTGCTTTTACACAATTTATGTCAACGTTTTTGCCGCTATTTAATGTGATGTTTGTTTTATAGTAAGTTCAGAATTTACAGTAAGAAAAAAATCCTATTATTATTGGTTAATGAAAATGTATGTAAATTAGCAAGAGTGACAGTGATGGATGGGGAAGGATAGATATGCTAATGAGGTCCTGTTTCAGACAGAAGTGCTGTTGTAGTCGATTGCAGTAGTCGACTGACTCTGTTCTGATAATGTGAGCTTGTTGTTGATCTAAAGCCTAAGGCTTGGGTTGGTGTGTGACCCCATCTTTTAGTGACAACTGCATTATAGAGATGGATAGGACTTGGTTTAATGACACTGTTGTGATGTGACGGGCCTGTCTTAGAGATTTATAAACTCCTGCCTTAAAATCAACACTTGGAGCATATCAGCCATACCAGCTGAGTTACAGCATTCAATAAATATTTAATGGATCCTTTATTTAAATGATTTGGCTGTCTGCTACTGTGCTTTTACATTTTTCTAAAGTACAAATTGTTAGTACAGTGCTTCGTGAACAACAACAGATATGTCATGTTATATACAATTGTATTTTATGTCTAGTGAATTAAAAAGATAAAACAAAAAGGCAAACATTTATTACACTATATGACTGTGTGTTGATATTGTTGGATAAGGATCCCACAGGCAGTTTAACTTTGCTGGTCTCAATGTCTTTCCCCTGAACTTAAATTATGTGTGTTCGGTCGGTTGTTACACCATCAGTTCCACTTGACCAACATCTGACACCAGAGTTTTGATGCCTCGGCTTGCACTATAGAGCTGCTCTGTTCCTTTTTGCAGTATGTTTTAGTTAAATGAAAATTGACCATGGATTATTAAAATATTTTTAATAATAATTGTGCCAAACACTCAGGGTATGTAATTATGAGATTGTGAAATGTACCTCTTGATCTGCAGGACACTACCATTTGCAGTAGTATCCAAAGAGCTGTTTGGTTCACAAAGAATGTATGTTGACTCATGTCATATCAAGTCTGCACTTTTTTCTACTCTTTGTCTTTTGTACAAATTTGGCTCCTGATAAGGTAAAATTGTTTTTTTTCACTGTTTAATTGTCCTACACTGAGAGTAAAAGAGCTTAGTATGAGTCATAGCTGTTAAATGCTCTTCGGTAGGGGTGGAATGGGATGAGCTGAGGCTCCATTTGTTTAGTATGAAAGCTGTTCTGCTCAAAGCCGCAGTGTGCCGAATTCTGAGATATATAACTATAGCATGTTCTTGTCAGACTCCCACTGATATTTATGGTAAATTTTCTGGGTCAAATTGCAGCGAGCACCCTGTAGTGCTGTGTGATGAAATTCTTTTTATTGTTGGATGACAGAAGCATCTTTGTCCTTCTGTTAAGGTTGTGATCATTGCACCATCTAAGTCCAGGGATTACTCCAGTGGGTCACTTACTCTTTTCAACCTTTCCATTTTTAGACCATTGTGAGGGGGAGCAAGCCACCCAAAGATGCTTCCATCAATGGACTACTTGAAGAATTTGACAACATTTCTGTGACACGCTCCAACTCTCTGCGCAAAGAGAGCCCACCAGGAGCCCACCAGGCCAGTTCAGTCAAGCAGCTGTCCATAGCCTCGGCTAACGCCAGCAGCAGTGGCCCGGAAGAGAACGGCTTCAGCCACTACTTTGCCCGATACTCCTGTGATCTGGACAGCAGCAGGGACTTCCCACTGGAGCGGGACAAAGGTGCATATGATGGAGATTGGGCTGTGGGGCGCCATTATCGTTTCTCTTTCAAACAGAACGGCCATGCCATTCGCAGCCCTTTCTATCCAGATGCCATGCCTCAAAAGTCCTCGGAATATGCCAAGATGCCGCCAGACTACCATGCCTACTTGGAGAGCAAAGTGCGCCTGTCCACGGATGAGATGGCTTCAGGTGCTACTAGGAACTATTACAGGGCCTCTCTGGGAGGATCCAGTCAGGATTACCGTGAGCAGCCATTAGGAACGCCATCACGGGTCTCCCTACACAGTGAGCAGATCAACTACCCGGATGGTGACTGGGGGGGAGGAATTTATACTGCAGCATTGAGAGATGAATATGAAAAGAGGCCAAAGTCATCATACATTTGTCAGACAAGCCCCCAACCAGCCATTCGGCAGCGCTCCAGATCAGGCTCTGGCTTACAGGAGCCCAGTCTGCCCTATGGCATCAGTGCCTTCAAGGCTGCACCGCACGGCCCCTACAGCTCCTATACTTACCCTCGCCTTTCTGAAAACACCTCAGCCTCCCAGATCATTGGCAAGGTAATACACTCAAATATAGTCATCTTTATGTTTTTCTTAGATTCTTATATTGTACCTTAAATTGTTAAATATAAGTTTTTGCATTGAAATTCAATCATTTATAGACGAGAAGTATATAATATTGTTATTAATAGTCTTTATTCTTGGTAAAGATGCAGGACTTACTCACTGCAAATGTCCAGTATCAAGAAAGCAAGCTCTCATATTTTAGTTTCATGTGGAGAAAGCATGTGTTTTTCAAAAAGCATTTTTACATATGCTACTAACATGGGAATCAAATCTAATTTTAACTTAAGGACAAAGAGGTTGCTGATTTGATTTGCTGATGTGAACAGTTTTTCTGTTAACTTCAGCATCAGCAATTTAGTTTAATTAAAATGTAGATAAATTCTATATTTTTAAGCTTTTAGGTTACTCTTTTTGATTTTCATAAGTGTGTTGATGAATTTAATGAACTGGTAAGTATAATTTTCCACCATTAGCATAGACATCAAAGCCATAAATATGTATGTGGATTACATGTCCAAGAAGCTAAATATTAATGGAAAATGATAGCTGAATCTTGTGGAATATATATAATTTTTCAACTTATTGTTTCATTGAACAGCTTTGTGGAGGTCTGGGTATTGAATTAAATTTTTCATGAACAAGCCAGAGGTGACATTGGAAGAGAAAAACTCTCTGAAACATCAAGTAGAACGTCTCTAGGTTATGTATGTAACCCTAGTTCCCAGGGGGACCGAGAGGCTGCATCAAACCGCTTTGGGAACGCACCTGAGTGTTCACGCTCTGAAATAATGTGTGTAATCAGTCAAAAATTGGATGCTGGTCATCATTGGCGGGGTGGCATCACGACCAGGAAGTATAAAACGCACAGTAAGTGCGAGCGCCAGCTTCTGTAAGGAAGAAGGAAGCGATCAGAGATGCAGTTAAACTAGGGTTACAAACATAACCTAGAGACGTTCCCTTTCAGGAACTCGAGCTGCGTCAAAACGCTTTGGGAACGAGTGTCCCAGGAGTGGCACTGCGGTCCAGGTTGTAGAACCAGACGAAGGTCAGCGGGGTGGACCAGCCCGCAGCGTTGCAAATGTCTTGGAGGGGTACATCAGAGGACTAAGCCTTTGAGGCAGCCACACTCCGGGTGGAGTAAACTCTGACCCCGAATGGAGCGGGGAGACCAGAGAACTCTGCCAGGAAGTCTCTTAGGGGCATTAGTCCCTCGAGACTGACCTCTGGTGTGCCTAGAGCCGGGGCAGTGCCCTGAAGCGACTCTAGAAGGCGGCGAGTTCTCCTGGACCACTACAAGATTGGGTGGAGAGAGAGGAGGATGCTCGCTGAAGCTGGCCGTGGCCTGAAGCACATACAGTCGCAGGGTTAATGGACCAGGTCCCTGAGGGGGCCGGGACAGGGCAGTGCAGTGCACTCCTTCACGGTCAGATCCCCTGAACGTCCTATGTCAGGACTTTTTCGCCATAGCTGGAAAAATTATTTTTGAAGACAGAAAATTATTGAAGATGACAGTCCTCTTATAGTCCTCTTATTGTAGATGACAGGTTGGGGTTGGGCAGCCAAGCAGCCCCATGAGAAAGGCATGGGAGGTACTGCTGGAATGCCGCCGCCTATTTCTTACTCCTAAAGGAGTAAGTGGGGCATCCAGCAGCACTGCCCTATCTCTTTCGTACATATCCAAGAGAGTAAGCCAGAGGTGCCTCTTTGTCGAGACGAGTACGGCCATGGACTGGCCAATGGCCCTAGCGGTCTCTTTAGTGGTTTTGAGGGCCTTCCGGCGAAGCTCATGAACTGGCTGCCCAGGGCACCTCCACATCCAGTTAATGCAGCAGTTCAGCCTGATATGCCTTACAGGACCGCCATGGTGTGCAGGGACGCAGCGGCTTAACCTGCTGAGGCATAAGCCTTACCAACGAATGCTCACGTATTAAGCAGGGTTTTCGTGGAAAATGTCGGGGTCTTGTGGGAGGAGGCGATCCTGGGCGAGAGATAGCTTGCAAGCGTCTCTTCAACCCGCTGCATCGCTCCATACCCATGTACTTTCCACCCCATGACGTGTGAATACAACGTTGAAGGGCCTGAAGGGGCCCATGACCATGACACCGCAGTATGCAGGTCTGGAAAGAACGGGAGACCTCGACATGGAGGTTGCGACCTGGTGTCAGAGAGCGCTTGTCCAGCTTACTGGATGGAGGGACTTCTGCTCATAAGTCAGCCAAGTTATATAGCTTGGCTACAGTCACAGCACAGGTCACAACCCCCGAAAATGCCATACACAGCACAGGTCACACCCCCCGAAAATAACACTTATTATCATTATCATTTTTGACTAATTACACATTATTTCAGAGCGTGAACACTCAGGGGCGTTCCTAAAAAGCGTTTCGATGCAGCTCCAGTTCCTGAAAGGGAAATCAAGGTTCTGAAAGTTAACCTATGCATTCAGCTTGATCATATAAATAATGGCTAGTACAGGGCAGTTTAAGTTTACACCCCATAATTTTGTAGAAATCATACATTTACACTGTAAAGGTGAGATTTTTATTAGTAGAATAAGGATGAATCGTTAAGGACCAGTGACAGCAGCAGAAAGTTTGGAACATTCCAAGTTGAATAAGAACGTTCCAGATGGTTATTTATAGTGATAGTTTTAGGGAAAAACATGACAAATCAGGGCTTCTATACAAATCCCAAATAAAACAATACATTTGTGTGCATGACTAAAACGTTAGAGCTTTTGAGAAGAGCCCGCAGGGCCGCCATTATCTTGTGATTAAATGTTCGGTCTGTCAGGCAATTAAATCTGTTGGTATTTTAATCTTCAACTCTTATTATTACAGAAAACTAAAATTGGTATTGACACTGTGATGAGTCAGTGTCACTCTTCCCACTCACTGTGATGTTGTTAAAGTGCTGTAGATAGCCAAATCATGCCTATGATGCCTATGTTCTTTAACATACCGTGTGGGTGATGGATTTCATGTCACAGCTTAATCTACTTGGGTACTGGGTTGCCATAGACACACAATTACTTTTAGGAGTGCAGTGCAGAAATCAATTAATGGAACACCAGTAGCCTCACAGATAACAGCGATTCATCTGAGACACTTGAGAAAAGGCTACACATTGCTTGGAAGGCTTTAAACACATATAACTGAGCTTCGTTTTTTGTGGCTCTGTAATTGAATTTGTCGCTTAGAAAAAATTTAAGTGCATATGCTGTACATATTATCATTATAATTATTATTATTATTATTATTACTATTATTGTTGTTGTTGTTGCTGATCATCATCATTTTGCTGATTTCTTGAACCATTACATGCGATCCAGTTTTCTCTGCTGAGGCAGAAAAACAGTTGGCGGTAGAGCTTTTTTTTGTGGTCCCTCTAGAATAGTGTTTAAAAGCAAAAAATAGCAAATTTGTTTTTATTTTAGTTTTAGGTGCTTTTAATATGTTTAGGCTAAATACCAATACATTACCTTTAGGTACCTCTTTTCAAGTGTCCATCAGTAAATAGCTGATAACCTCAACAATGATGGAACTGTAATGAATAGACATTTGAATAGACAATCCAGATGAGGATAAGTTCCCTTTTGAGCCTGGTTCCTTTCAAGGCCTCTTGCTTATACCATCTGTGGGAGTTTTTTCTTGCTGCTGTTGTCACTGGCATGCTCATTAGCAACAAACATATAGAAATTTATATTTTTAAATCTAAATTAAATGTAACAGAATTTATAATCACATTCTATTTAATTCTATAAAGCTGCTTTGGGACAATGTCTATTGTTAAAATCACTATACAAATAAAATTGGATTGAATTCAGTTGGCACTCATTTTGATCTGAATTCACTAATTCAAATTATGTCTAAATCATCTGTTTACTAGTGGTCTTAACCTGTGCCATTAACTGTGCCATCTTTGCTGTAAAGGACTACGGCAGTTTGGGGTGGTACGGTGATACAGCAGACGGCTGTGATACCTCCAATTCAGGCTGTTCATGCATAAAGGAGTTATTAAAGATGAATAAACTCTAACTGCTATAAAGGATTTATGAGTAGCATTGTGAAAAGGATTCACTATTGTACATTTCAAGATTTGCAGTAGAACATTTTTGACCATTTAATCAGATGCTTTAGAAAAAAGCCATTTTAGTCTTCTGACTCAGGCTTAGACATTTCAGCAGGCAATGCAGTGTTTTCCTGCTGTTGTGGACCACTGTTTAATAATGAAGAGCTTGGGGAAATACACTCTTACAGACACACACACACACACACACACACACACACACACACACACACACTGGGGGGCTCATTGTGACAGGCTGACGTTGTGGCACAGTCGTTTTCTGCAGCCTTTGCGTAAAAACGGCCCGTGTGATGTTCCACCACAGAATTCAATTTCACAGTCCAGTTGGGCTGTTGATTATACTGCCAAATTCAGATTAATGTGCGTTTAACGAACATGGGTGAGGAGAGCCCTGGCTGACAGCCAGCCGGGAAATGAATGCAGCACCATATGAGGGGGTCTCGGGGCTCCTTCATCCCGTGAGCATATCAGCAAAATGTGATTGGCTGAATGGCCATAATTACACAGCATAACAGGATTCTTGAAGGAGTCCCCCTCCTGTCCTCCTAAATGTGTGTTCTGGTGTGGGGTTGACACATTTAATATAATTTAATTTCTCGTCCATCCTGACCTCACCGAGGCAGGAAAAAGGGTCTTGTGGGATTTGCCGTGTGTGTGTGTGTGTGTGTGTGTGTGTGTACTGTGATGTGATATGTCAGAATCAGTGTATTCCTGCATAAACTCTCAGGGGGTTTTTATTCCCTCACATTAACATAATTATATAAGATATTTACCATCATATCATACATCATATATCATATTTATCATACAATATATTTTGGTATATCCTCTATTTGAATAATAATTATGATTATAGTAATATAACATTACAGCAGAAAGTAAAATTTCTTCGCTCTGGATTTTACTAAGTTTATGTACTAAACATTTTTTAAGTAATTTTAAATATAAAACATTTGAAAAACAGTCTTTTTCTGTTATATGTGGCCAAATATAGTTGATAGATCTATTAAAAATGTTCTGTGTTTGCTATTCTCTTGAGCAGGGTGACTATGACAGGATGTCACGGGATGGAAGCCCGCAGGTGCCAGGAGCCGAGACGTACCCGCGTGGCCCCTTCAAACTACCTCAGAGTCATGCCAAGATGGGCTATCCACCAAACTTTCAGTACCCACCTCCTTTCCACTATAAGCCATCTCCATACCACCACCCTCCATCTCAGCCTAGTCCTCCATACACCCCTCAGGGGGCTCACTCCCAGCCCTCCTCACCCTACATCCCCGGGATACTGGGGCTCAGCCTGCGAGCCTCCACCACCCTCACGTGTTTCTCACGAGCAGTTCCGTGCTGCGCTGCAGCTTGTAGTAAACCCAGGCGACCCACGGGAGTACCTGGATAACTTCCTAAAGATTGGTGAGGGCTCCACGGGCATTGTGTGCATTGCCACGGAGAAGCACAGTGGCAAGCAGGTGGCCGTCAAAAAGATGGACCTAAGAAAACAGCAGCGGCGTGAGCTGCTCTTCAATGAGGTGAGGAAGAATGAAAAAAAATGGCTGCCATAATTCATTTATAGCTTTTTTTACTTGGGAACAGGACAGTTAAAATCCCATGTAATTCGTTTTTTAGCAAAATAATAAATGGTATAATTTTTTTATGTACAGTATAACAATTAAAATCATCTGGTCCTTAGTAGGCCCCAGAATTAGGAAAATACAAGCTCAGTTGAACAACAACACATTTTATTGTGCTGTTATTTATGTTATGAAAATAAAGTTTAAATGGGGAACCCATGTGTGAAAAACTAAGTATAGTGCATCCAGAAAGTATTCATAGGGCTTCAATATTTCCACATTTGGTTATATTGCAGCCTTATTCCAAAATAGATTAAATTAATTATTTTACTTATAATTTTACAAACAATGACAATAATGACATAATGACAACGTGAAAGAAATCTTTGCAGAAATGTTCAAAATTACATGTACATAAGTATTCACTGCCTTTGCCATGACACTCAAAATTGAGCTCAGTTGTATCCTGTTTCAACTGATCATCCTCGAGATGTTTCTACAACTTGATTGGAGTCCACCTGTGGAAAATCCAGTTGATTAGACATGACAGTGCATATCAGAGCACAGACCAAGCCATGAAGTCCAAGTAATTGTTTGTAGTTCTCTGAAACAGGATTGTATTGAGGCACTGATATGGGGGAGGGTACAGAAACATTTCTGCAGCATTGAAGATCTCAAAGTGCACATTGGCTTCCATCATCCGTAAATGGAAGAAGTTTGGAACCAACAGCACTCTTCCTAGAGCGGGTTACTCGGAGGTGCCGCTATCATGTCTGGATTAAACCAGGCACCGTTCATCACCTGGCCAATACCACCCCTACAGTGAAGCATGGTGGTGGCAGCATCATGCTGTGGGGATGTATTTTAGTGGCATGAACTAGGATACTAGTCAGGATCGAGGGAAAGATGAATGCAGCAAAAACAACCTTGATGAAAACCTGCTTCAGAGCAGGCAACGGTTCATCTTTTAACAGGACAACGACCCTAAGCACACAGCCAAGATAACAAAGAAGTTGCAACTGGACGACTTTGTGAATGTCCTTGAGTGGCCAGAGCCCAGACTTAAACCCGATTAAACATCTCTGGAGAGATCTGAAAATGGTTGTGCACCGGCATTTAAAAAGACTTTAGGCTTAAATTGGTGCCAAAGGTGCTTTAACAAAGTATTGAGTAAAGGCTGTGAATACTTATGTACATGTGATTATTATAATTTTATTTTATAAATTTGCAAAGATTTCAAACAAACTTTTTCACGTTGTCGTTATGGGGTATTGCTTGTAGAATTGTGAGGAAAATAGTTAATTTAATCCATACCTCAGTTTGAACAGTTGCTTTTCTAAGATAATTGCTGATGTCTTTCCTTCTTGTATACTGCTCTTATCAGCAAATAACACTAAAACGTGTGCTTTTCATAAAGGTGGTCACACTTGCTGATGATCAATTAATCAAGACATTTGATTAGCAGCACCTGGCTGCTACTTAACCTCAGATTAATAAAATGTTTCAAATGCATAAACTATAACCACTGTTAACCATTCATGTTTTTTTTTTTTTACAAATTAGGTCTTAATAGAAACAGGGATTACTGAACCTAAAATATGAATTTAATTTTCAAAGAATCTTGACTATGTTTACATTTATATCTTCTGAGCATCTACTCAAAATATATAAATGTTTCTCTTTTTATCCTGGTTTTTTTTCTAATGTAATTACACCGCTTGAAATATTTCATATTGCACTTAAAATGAATAACTTTAGTGTTACTGTCCAAATCCTGCATTATATAGAATACATATGAACATAATTATGTTCATTGCTATGCTTAGTAAATCACATAGTTTTATAATCTATATATATATATATATATATATATATATATATATATATATATAAATTTTAATACAGTCTTAAACAGTCCTGTTTTGCAAATTTATTGATCACTACCGCAGGTGGTGATTATGAGGGACTACCACCATGAAAATGTGGTGGACATGTATAACAGCTACCTGGTTGGAGATGAACTCTGGGTTGTGATGGAGTTTCTGGAAGGCGGGGCTTTAACCGATATTGTCACGCACACCAGGTAATGAATGATTTCTCCTGTTGTTGTTTCGATATGCTAATGTTTAAATCCAAAACATCTCAAAAAGTGTCATCTCAAATGCACATGGTACAGCATACCAGACCTTATCCCAGTTGATTGCGTTCACATTTAACTGTTCCAGTTTAATTTGCATTTGTTTATCATGTAAAATACTCAGGTGTATCCAGTGACCTGTGGTTTGCACATGCTCTTTTCATGTCCATTTGAATATGCTCTGGTTTGCTCCTACCTCTCTATAACATGCTGGTAGGTGGATTGGTTTTGCAGAATTACCCCTAGTTGTGAAGACCCTCAACTGCAACAATTAGTTTGTGAAAGTAAGGTGCACATTTTTACATACAAACTAAATATTTTTTCAAAGTGTGCTTTTGCTGAGTTTGGGTTTTAAACACGCTGTGTGTTTACACCCACTTGGAGTTTATTCATAATTACAGTCATTGGTGTACATCAGTCTCATGTGGCACGGTGTTGAGATCTAATTGCAGGCTTTCAGGAGGGTGGGTGCCCTCGTCGGCGTGAAGTCCTGAGATCACTAGCAGGCTCTTCATTAGTCATAGAGGAGGTGTTAGCTCGGCTGCTTTCAATTTAAAGTCTCTTTGTTTCGATGCATCACGTGCTGTTTGACTTGGTAATGGAAAGCTGTGGAGAAAAAGCCTGTGGTTTCTGTGAGTGTAATGCTAATGTGAACTCTTTCACAATTGAGGCAGGGTTAACAAAAGCGCCTACAAAGAAAGAAATATGAGCATTCGAAGTAGGTGAACAGTACACTTGGATTAATCCTTTATTACAGTGAGTAACATAAAATACATGAAGGTTCTCTGCATTGAAAGTTCTCTCTTACAGAAGCATTGGTCCAGTGCATTTTTACCACGTCAGTTTCATTCAGGGTTCACAGTGCTGCTACATTACATTATGGGTTTATATGAAAAAGTGGCATTGAAATGAAAATTGAAGCACATTTTAGATCTGATGACTATGGCCACAGGGAAACATGCTGAGATTTTTTTTCTGTTTGGAGGTGTGCTGCTCTTTCCAGCTGTTTTCTACACCGTTTGCTAGTGCTGCCAAGACAGAGTGCACATTGCCAAACTGCGTGACTGTGTAGGATGTTCAAACAGCACCCAGATACCAATTAAACCCAGGCTGAAATAAAACTCGTGACAGCAGTAGATTTTGCACAGGTGGGCGATAAATTGTAATGTTTGTATGTGAGTCTGAGCCAGAGAACAAATTGAAGGATTGCGAAAAAAAAGAGTTTTTTTTTAATTCTCTGCAGTGGCTCGTTTTTTGTTTCTTATGCACATTTGCACATTTACCGAACTAATAATTAGGGTTTGTCCTTGACAATAGATTCGCCTACAGATACATCCTCGTGACCACTGTCTATGCAGGAAATGTAATTACATGCACATACATTAAATCTGTAGATCATTGAACCCCTCATCTGTGAGAGGGAGTGGGTTTCTTCAAAGTGTGGGGGCGTCAACAAACAAATGTATGACAAACTGTTCCCCTTCAATGCAGTGGGAACGCTGCTGGCAGGGAGAAGACGTGAACAAGGGAGCCGCCCTGACAGCTGGCCCTCATGTTCATGCTCTTACAGCCAATGTGCTGCTCAATCAGACGTGCTGCATCTGAACAACTGCAGCCTGAACAGGACTGCTATTGTCTTTGTGTTATTGTGCTGTAAATGTTTTGTTAATGATAAGGTTTGAAAAATACATTGCTTCCTGCAGGTGTGTGTGTGTGTGTGTGTGTGTGGTGTGTGTGTGGGTGTGTGTATTTCTGATGCAAATTAAATGCATCTTCTGAAATACAAATTACAAAATACATTGTGTTTTTTTTCTTGTAATAATTGGTAGGTAATTTGTATAAGATGCTTGTGTTATTTACTCTAAAATGAACAAATTTGAATTAAATAATTGAGAACAGCTCTAAATTTGGCATCCTTTGTTGTTCTTTGTAAAAAAAAAAAAAAAAAAAGCTCCAGTTTGCCAACAGTCCATAAAAAGAATAGAGGCTTTTTAAGAAAGCTGGATGCTAATTACTATGGTCAATGTTAGGGAGTAAACTGGATGCTAGTAAGTGAGGTTGACTCTAGTGAGTAAGGTGGAGGAGTTTATGATTTAGTACAGCCCACCAATGGATTTTCTATCTCTGCACAGAAAATAGTATTAGCACTGGCTCTCAGCCACCTTGAACATTACCAAAATTACCATACATGAAATAGCCACATGTGCTTTGTCCAAATACCAAATGTATTTCTATATTTTCAAAATACGATATTCTATATTTTTACACATATTGCCAGACATTTATATTTATGAGTATTTTTTTATGAGTATGTTTTTAGATGTGTGTACACTGTAATGTTGAACTTTTAGTGGGTTATTTTTGTTTGCTGTGAAGATGGAAACTCATGGGGTTTACTGTGTTTTCCTGGCAGGATGAATGAGGAGCAGATTGCTACAGTGTGTCTGTCAGTGTTGAAAGCCCTCTCATATCTGCACACGCAGGGTGTCATCCACAGAGACATAAAAAGTGACTCTATCCTACTTACAAGTGATGGCAGGGTGAGTTTATGTTTTCAGCAGCATTTCTCAGATATCACTTTGTTCTCAGCCCTGGCTGCACAGTGCCATTCTACTATAACTACTACTTCTGCTGCTACTACCACTATTATTACTACAACTACTATTACTAACACTATTATTACTACTACTACTACTACTACCTCTAGTATTATTATTATTATTAAAATTACTACTACTATTAATAACACCACTACTACCACTATTACTAGTACTATTGCTACTATTACTACCACTATTACTGCTACTATTACTATTATTATTACCATAGTAATAGTACAACTGCTAATAATAATAATAATAATAATAATAATAATAATAATAGTTATTTTTAATAGTAATGAAAGAAAAACATGTATAGAAATTGATGAATTTTAGACTTGAAAATGAATCTTGCCATAAATACTAAATTTTCTCTTTTATTAATTATAACTAACAACAACTAAAGCTTTTGTGGGAAGATGATTACTTTAGGAGTGTTTGGGAGAAGCCCCATTCTCAGACAAGTGAAGAAACCAGCAGATGTTGATCATTGAGATAGTGTATAACTTGTTAAAGAGAGCTACAGTAGAACCGATTATTTTGTCTATTCAGTGTCTTCCTTTTAGTGACAGAGGAAACATAATCAAGACTAATTCTTACTAGAGTAATTAAATATTGTCACTTTGCACCTAATTAGTGGAAAGGATATAAAACCATGAGTGATTATGTGCTAATAATTTGGTGAATTGTGCCTTGTATGTGACCTCAATTATCAAACATGCTCTGTAATTGTACTTTCATAAATTGGAACCTTATAATTTTGCATTTAATTATCCAATATCTCTATGAGTTTGGTGCTAAAAATGTCTATATATGTATTTGATTTAAATACATTTGTTAAAAACGTGTGTGGTGATTTCTGGTTTAATATGAATACAGTGGTATGTGAACCCTATCACTGTGCTTCCTCCTAGCAATTTGCAGAACATTATTTGATTCAATTTTTAATCCTGTACAGTTTCTCAGCTACTTCACTGTGATCTTTCTTAATAACAGAGTCTTCTGCAAATCAAGGAAGTGCTTAAGTATCTTTAGTTTATGGATTTGTTGCATTGCTGAAATATCAGAAAACTGCATTTATTTATATCAATCTTGCATGATATTTCTATTAACACCATTTTTTTATTATTTAATATCAGTGGAGCATTTATAAAAACTATGTAACATATATTAAACATATTGTTACAAGGTAATATTTTGTAATGAATTATATAATTAGTTTGTTGAGACTACAGCAGAAATATGTGGACTGTGTGGGTTATGTGGAGCAAAAGATGTATCTTAAATGAATGTGTCATTCTCCAGAGCCTTAAAATTAAAAATCGTTCAATCGTGACATGTTGCATGTTGTGTGACTCTGTGCCCAATGAGTTTTCCCAATGAAAGTTTCTATCAAGCTATCTAAAAAAGATAGTAACACTGCACAATAGCGCACTTATTAGTGCACAATATTTACATTCAGTAAATATAGCTATTATTCTCTTTCCCACTTTTTAGATAAAGCTCTCTGACTTTGGATTCTGTGCTCAAGTCTCAAAAGATGTGCCTAGGCGGAAGTCCTTGGTTGGCACGCCATACTGGATGGCACCCGAGGTCATCTCCAGGCTACCATATGGCACTGAGGTAATTAGTGATGGAAAATCTGTTTCTCATAATTCTGTGCTATATTTATACTAAACATTAATGAACCTACTGTACATACTGCTAAAAGCCAAAATAGCTTCATGTAGTTGATGGGTTTTTCATTTTTCTGTGACTAATGTTTAATTCTGTGTTCTAGGTTGATATTTGGTCGCTAGGGATCATGGTGATTGAGATGGTGGATGGGGAGCCACCCTACTTCAATGAGCCTCCACTGCAGGCCATGAGGAGAATCCGAGACAACCTTCCTCCTCGGCTAAAAGAATCACATAAGGTGAACCCATAGCAGACTTAATGCTAAATAGAATACAGTGGTGCCTTGACCTACGAGTTTAAATCGTATCTAGTCGAGCTCGTATCTTAATTTGCTCGCACATCAAATCAATTTTCCCCATTAAAAATATTTAAAATGGCATTAATCCGTTCCAACCCTCAAAATAAGGTTTCATGCATTGTATTTACCTTGAGACGACTTGAGCTAACGAAAACGCGGGTGGAGGGGGGGGTCGGGGGTATGGTAGAGGCGATAAGTGGAGGAGGAGGGAAAACTCATTTTTTACTATCACTCCTGTACACTACGTATCCCTAAACTTTACATTTTTTACTTTTTCTTCTTTGCTTATCTTAATTTTCGTCACAATCTTCGCTTTCTGGCTTCACTTCGCCATCTAGCAGCGGCGTCTCGAGCTCGTATCTCAATTTTTTGCTCGAGTAACAAAGCAAAAAATCGACCGAGTGACCGCATGTACCTCGGAATACTCGTACATTAATGCACTTGTAGGTCAAGGTACCACTGTAGTTGGGAAATATACTACAGGTTCGCTTAAAGCGAATTCCTTCTGAATTCCACGTGTTTTGGGTTTGTATTTGTAGATTCTGTCAAATTTTGGAGTATGTAATGTAATGCTCTCTTTATAAATGATCAAAATGTAAGTGAAAACTGAATAGTGTAGAAGTTCTTATATTTCAAGAGGATACTATTTAGATGATCTAGAGCCCTTTCTATTTTAAACTGAATTCCACCAGCTAATGTGATATTTCTCTTCCAGTTTAATTTGCATAGCACTTTATAAATATAATATAACAATTACAAATATAAATTTCAGATGATTTCTTTTACATTTAGAAGAGCATTATTATGTTTAACAGATTATTTACTTGGTATAAAATAATTGTATTTAATTATATGTATTTTAAAATGCACAGTGCGTCTTTATTTATATGTTTGGAGATTTTGGGTGTTCACATTATACTGTGTGTAAATAAATGATTAGGGGAAATGTGACGGATGATACAGCACATTTCACAAATCATAGATGCAACCTGACCACAATCTGTATAACATACTTTATGCATGTTTGATTAAAATGCATTATATAAACAGCTTTTTACTAAAACATAAACTTTATCTTTTACTAAAACAGCCTAACTATAAACTGTAATTTTTTGTATATATTGTACATAAAAGAAGTAACACATATTATATCGAACAAAGTAGAACATAAATATTCAATTCAATTCATTTTTATTTGTACAGTGCTTTTAACAATAAACATTGTCTCAAAGCAGATAATGTGGTGATAGTCAGTGCGTAACATTTGTCATTGCTTTTTCAGGTATCATCAGTGCTCAGAGCCTTTTTGGACCTGATGCTGGTGAGAGAACCTTCACAGCGGGCCACAGCACAGGAGCTCCTCCAGCACCCATTCCTTAAGCTCTCAGGCCCTCCCTCTTGCATTGTACCTCTGATGAGGCACTACCGCCATCGCTGACCAACACATGCAGTACAATACTATTTACCCAGTCATATGTAACCTGTGGAAAAACCACACTGACACTTGTAACCGTTTGTAGATTAGAAAACACGAACAAGAACGCTATCTATTAATACAAAATAAATAAATGAACACCACATGAAAGTGAATATCATGGCCATTAGTAGTGCCACTGGCTTTAGTGGTGGGTGTCTGGACCTTTATTAGAGAGCTAGTGAACAGTCTGTGAGAGTGATGTGTGTGCTGTGTGTCCTGACTCCCTGTTGAGAGTTGTACTGTAGTAGCTGCAGACTTAAGTTCATGCAGTGGGAAGAAACAGCGAAGCTGTTAAGCTGAGTGACTGTTTAGCGACCAACGGCCGATCACCGGCTTCTGGCCCTGAATGCAAAAGCACTAAAGATGTAGAGGAAATAGGGCTGTTACACTATTGAGGGACAAGCATCTTCTTTTTCATGTCTCTTAGAGGACTTGTAAGATTTCTCTGTACAGTTTTGATAATCTTCAGTATTTTATGGTGATGTAACCGTTGTGATATGGGCAGTATTGAATAGAATTAAAGAGTTTCTGCAAAAGATCTTTCCTACTGTTTATAATCCATTTTTGACTAAGAACTGTAGATATCCACACTAAACTCACCCTTATCTGTCAAAGAAACCTAAATATATTTATTTACCCTACATTTATAGACAGAACTTCCAGAGTGTGTGGGGAGAGGTCTTGCCAGAATTTTGTATGCGGTTTTAAAGTATTATTTATTTTTGAACTGAAGCTTTATTTTTCAGTAGTGTGGCCTTTTTGCTTTGTTTTTTCTTCACATTTTTGAATACTTATAAAAAGCGATGTTGGCTATATCATGAAAGCAGGCTGTATCAGACAAGCAATAATCACCAGTTATTTTTTCACTGATCATGCAACTGTTTCTTACTTGAGAAACAAAAACATTACTATTAAACTCTTCCTCCTTAAAGCTCTGACACAATGCTACTACCTTTAAGAACTGATGCTCATCCAAGAAGCAGTCATTTAAACTCCTAGCAATACTTCAATTCTTGACACGTTTTCATCTCAGCAATGATCTTTCCTGTAAGTGGCTCATGGTATCTTTGACTCAGCCTGCAATCCTGTTTCTATTCCCATTACTCACTGTGATCTGTAAATATGAACGGTGTGTCTGCTTCTGGCAAAGCCTGATGAATGGTCGGACTTGAATGAGTACATCTAACTGTCGTGCCGCTTTGTACAGTGATCTTGCATGTGTGTCATCAGTAAAGCTGGTTTCAATAAAAAAAAGGAAAACAGAAATATCCGCAGCATTCTTTAGAGCACTATTGAAAACGACGTGTTTATTTTAAATCAGCTCTAGCATGTCAAATTATTATGCACAGCAGTGAGTCACAAAAAAAGGCACAATCAGTTTATGCTTTAAACAGCCAGAAATTAATTCAAGCGAGCTTTAGAGAGTGTAGATTCAATTCAATTTTATTAGCTTGGTTCTTTCGATGATAGTCAAAAAGCAGCTTTTATAGAAATACAGATGTAGATTTAGGTCTTTAATGTGCAAACTAGAGGCAGCAGTGGCACAACTCCCTGAAACAATATTAGAGGGGCACAATCATAATTCACGTGTTAAAATATTGTTCAGTATGGGGATATTGTAAATAGGAGTCTTGGGATGAGCACAACATTGTCTTTATATAAATGAAATAATACACTACTCTTACATAAACAACTCTTATATTTAGTTTCCTGTTTTCTTATTGCTACAAAGCTATATATTATATACCGTAATTATTTTATTTACAGTAAACACTGAAATTCAGTTATGTTTTTTTTAAACAGTGGATAGAGACGGTTTGTAATGCATATGGTGTAGTTAAGATGAGTGATGGTGCTATAGCTCATGCAGCAAAAACACGTCATCATCTATCTATTTTCATTAACTTTCTTTACATGAGAGCCAAAGAGTCAGATCAATACTCCATTTCCTCTAACCTCAAAATCCTGCACTGGTCACTCCTTTCATTCCACACGACGTTTGAAACACTATTTAATGTTGTCACTTTAGTTATTTTGTTTAATAGATTTAGTCATTCATTAGAACATATATTTAAATAAATAGTTTCTGTTCCTTTTAAATTCTGAAGAAATATGAATGGTAGTAAAAGAGGTTGTGTAAACGCATGTAACTGCAACATCACAAAATCAAAACCAGAAAACTGGACACACAAAATAGTTTATTTTTCAATTGAATTTTGCACCCAGTAGTTTTGCATGATTCAACTTTTTTTTTTTTACCAATATTAACATATATCATATAATCCATATAATCTTACAATATCTTTATGTATTTGCTGTGACTTCACCAGAACAGAAATACCTTCAGTTTAGCCCACTATACACACACCAAATGATACAACATGGCATGACATGAGATCTTTGAACAATGTGCCAAATATATCTTTTTTAGATAACATTATCATCAACATCATCATAATAATCAAAAAATGAACGAATCTCAAATGCGAGGGATCAGACTATTAGGCAGCGGACATTAATGATGGAAAAACTCATCAAGTTTTTCCACAAGCATTGAGCAAAATGTTTGCAGATATTGCTCTGTTCCCCCCAGTGGCAGGCTTTGGTCACAGTGCATAAAGAGTCTCTACATGTGCTTGTAGAGGGAGCGGTCACAGGGGAGCTGGGGTTGTTGAGCTGTCATTTTGAGGTGGAAATGGTAAATAGTGATGGTGATGACGATGATAAAGCCCAGGATGAGCCCCAGCACCAGCGGCAGAGTCTCCTCAAGCCGCTCACGCTGGTCTGTGAGGCACTTATACGCTGCAGTAGAAGAAAATGTTACCACTCGTTAGTGCACAGTTATGAATGAATAAGTACGTTAGTAAAGCAGAAAGATTATTCTCTGAAGCGTATCTAGAACAATGATACTCTTCAATTATAATGTGTTTTCAAGCTATAATATTTTTGTATTTGCTTAGAATGCATATAAATGCATAATGCATCACTTTAAAAAAATATATTATAGGCTGAGACAAGCCTGCTATTAATTCCTAAGATCTCTTGAAACCCACCCTTTCTGAAAACAAAAAAAAAATTAATAATAATAATAATACAAAAATCTGTACCTGTTTAGCTTGATCATCTCAGTTTTTTTTGTTTTTCATGTCTATCAGTATTTTAAAGATGAACAAACATTTAATTAAATTAAAAGTTAATGCATTTATTTATTATATTATCAAGATTGTAGACTTATTGTTTCCATTTATCTCTTGTTTTTGTATATTTAAAAAAAATCTCTTTATAATCACTTTTAATGAATAACTGTAGACTTTTGACACTGCATAAAAATACCACAGAAGTCTATTGTGTAAAATTGTGTGTTTCTCTTTAAGTTCTTGCTCCTGCTGGTTAATTCTAAACTCCAACGTTTACACCTATCCCATTATTCACATCTTCACCCTTCAGTGGAGCTTCGGAAACCATCTTTAAATAGCGCCCCTTGCCTTTTGAGGTGAAGTCCAGAAAATTCCTCCCGTTTAGACCCCTCTGTGATCTCTGTGGTAAGAGGATTACCTTTACAACAGCTCTGCTTGTGCATACAGAGGATTACTGCACTGCACAAGTCATCCTGTAAGCAATTAAGGGCCTAATCTGAAACGGCTCATTGACCTCTGAATGAATAATGCGTCTGTGTAAGATGTGTTACTCTCTCCCTCCCTCTCTCTCTTACACACAAACACACACACAGAAATACCAAAAGAGAAAACATCAGCAGCTAGTTCTGCCACGCTCACATCCGCATTGTGCATGATCAGCACAAGGTGGCTTGGTTCACCAGGTTTTTTTACTAGGCTTGTAAATCATGCGAGCGGAAAGGGGACAAAGCTGACGGTCTCATTAACTGAAGAAGATGGAAATGACGATACATTTCCAATGACCTCATGCTACAGTCCTGCTCTTCACACTCGGCTAATCTCCTCTTGCTATTACACTGCAAGGTGAAGAGGGAGCTTTTCTTCCACAACTCCCTAGTTTCCCATGAGATGATGAAATGCTGACGTTTAAAAAAAATATATTCAACTGCTGGTTTAAAAAGCACTTTGGAGAAATAGAATGTTTTATTTGACAACTTTTTCTATACAGTAAGTGCTCCCTGCAAATCTACAGATTAGATTTAGTTTGCTTGTAAAGTTGATTTATCAAGCAAGTGAGGGAAAAGAGGTTTATTAGGAATTCATGACTACCTGCAGAGAGAAATATGTCACATTTGCATGTATTGTTTATAAATTACATATAAATCTATAAAATATGATATTTTATGATATTATATATATATTTTATAAATAATTTGTCTGTTGTCAAAAAAGTTTCTTCATGTTCATGCTTAAAAAAACCTCTGTTTGCATGTGTGTGTGTGTGTGTGTGTGTGTGTGTGTGTGTGTGTGTGTGTGTGTGGGTGTGTGTGGGGTTCTTACATTCGCTGAACACAAAATCGCTTTTGATGTCGAAAGGTTGGATCTGGATTTCAGACATGGAGACTGTGATGCCTTTCTGGTGGTCACTGGAGATGAGGGTGAGGGTCTGCTGAGCTGTGCACATGTATGAGTGGCCTGCTGGCGTCACCAGGGCAGAGAGATGATGGGTGCTGGCAGTGTGTTTCCCAGCTGCAGGTAGACACACATCTCCGTGGTATTTATATCTAATAAGCTGCATCCTTTGTAAAACAATGTATACAAATCTGCATAGGAAGCAGACAAATGTCACACAATATCAAAATGTTCATGTAATCCTGCCATCATGGGAACATCTGGTCCCACAAGGAGATAAATAGATAATATATATATATATTTTTATATTGTGTGGGTGAGTCTCCAACTGAATTTCTAATTTACATTTATACACCAGTCATTTCAATACGATGTCTATTAAATGTAGCAGTGTTGCAGTACTCATTACTACATACGACTACGTTCATCTATTCTGCATAAGACTATATACAAGTTTTATACAGGGTTAAATAGCATGCACACTTAGGTGCTGTGATTACAGTCCTATATATATATATATATATATATATATATATATATATATATATATATATATATATATATATGTGTGTGTGTGTGTGTGTGTGTGTGTGTGTGTGTGTGTATTTTTTTTTCCTGATTCATCTTAAATTTGGACTGTATTTGTAGCACCTATGTGTGCATGCTCTTTAACCCTGTATAAAACTTGTATATAGTCTTATAGAGATTATAAGATTTCAGCATGGCACTCAAAATAACCCTGCATACAAATAAAAACCAAAAGTAAGCATAAAAAACCAAAACAAATAAATGTTCAAATATATATCGTTTTATATGAAGGGTGTGGACTCATTATGTGAGAAAAAGAGTCGACAATTAATGACACATCACACACAGATGCACAGGAATGGCGCAGTGCACTGCAGTAAGAACACTGAGCAGAACTCGTTGGATCACTTAAAAAAATACAAATAATTAAAATATATATATATATAATAATAATAATAATAATAATAATAATAATAATAATAATAATAACTCTAAAATGTAAATCTAAAATGCTGAAGGTTACAGAATTTTAAAATAGAGAGTCCACAGACCATAAATGCATTTACTGTCCAAAAGGGATTTGGAAAAAGTGCTCACAGCAAAGTTGCGCATCATGTCGCATGATACGCATAAAAGATTTGTGGATGAAGAAGAGGTAGAAAGATAATAATAACAATAATAATAACAATAATAATTAGTATTGTTATTTTTTACTTATATTCTTATAATATTCATAGTTTTTTTTCCATAAACAATTAAAAACAGAGACTGATGACACATTGGGGAAAAAAGGTTGTCTCACGGTTGTACGCGTTGATGAAGTGTGTTGTCTCAGAGGTGTCATAAATCAGCTGAACCTTGCTTATCTTCCACACTTCACTCTCCTTCGTTTTCCCATCTCTTCTCACGGTGCGTTTCTCCTAAACACACACACACACACACACACACACACACACACACACACACTGTACTATCGTTGTACCTTCCCCTTTAACCCTATTTAACCCCAACCTGTTTTTCATGTTTGTTTTCTTTTTTTCTTTTTGCGAGAACCGGCCAATTATTATCACAGTTTCCATGATGGACATGTATCATTAGCTCATTATGATCCAAATCCAAAAACATGCCCGTGAACGCGCACAAACGCGCGCGCACACTATGGGCGCAACTCCCATGGCGCATATCTAAATGACTTTGTAATCTACACCCCCGAGTGAGAGAGTGGTGATAATGTAAATGAAACGTCCTTTATTTACGACACACAAACACGCAGGTCGGATTTGCACACCTTGCTGAAGTACAGGCGGAATGTGTAGGCGTTATTGCTCCAGGACACGTGCAGCTCTGCCTCACTGCTTCCGCACGTGCCTGCGATCTGCGCACCGCGAGGGAGAGAGAGAGACGCCTGCTCCGTGATCAGCTGCGGATCAACCACACGGTCATTGAAGAAGCTGCTCACAATGGCACGTGCTTTTATAAACTCTTATTATTGCCAAACCAGCTTGTAAAAATGAGAGAGAAAAAAAAATCACATGGCGTGTTTAATAAATGAGGAAACTTACGTCTATTCCGTTCAGCGCGATGACGTCGTAGGGAATCACGAATTTCACGGCGAACTCTGCCATCAAACAAGTCGTCCCGTTTTCCCGCACAACAAAAATGTCTTTGTCTGGGTTTGGAGACAGACCGGACAGATTCTCCACTTCCTGCTCTGCCACAACCGAAACCCACGACAGAGCGCCTGCAGTTCAGCATGTTCACGTTACTGATCTCTAAACAGCACCAAAACTATCACTCTTTTTCTTTTCTTTTCTTTTCTTTTCTTTTCTTTTCTTTTCTAAAAAAATCACACTATGCATGCAAATAGGTAACGAAAGTGGGACTTTTGGATCTACAAACGCTCAGGAGTAGGGTATAGACATCAGGGGTGACTTTAGTTGAAGGCACATAATTGTAAAGGGACATCATTAAGACACATTTGACTATGAGGAGCTGTATCTCTAAGAGGACATTTTACCTGTACTTTATCTGAGTGTGAACGAAGCACTCTAAAGAAACGCAGACTAGGTATTAAAAACGATCCATGAAAAAAAAATCTCCAAGCACAATAAAAAATTTAGTGCGCTGTTGAACCGTTCATAGCATATTTATTATATATTTTGCACACACACACACACACACACACACACACACACACACACACACACACACACACACACACAATTCTATGGAAATGTGAGTTTGGGGACGCAACTGCAGTTTAGGCGCTACTTACCTATGAGACAGAGAAAAAACCCGGCGCTGACCAGGGTGCTGAACCTCAGCGACTCCATGCTGACACACGCACACAGTGTTTGACAGATAAAACTGAAGATTTGGGTGGAAACACGAACCGCGGACACGCTGCACGACTTTCTGGAGTAACACTCAGATCATTGCGGATGCAGCAAAATCCGGGTGTCTCCTGAGTGAGGTAGCATCCGGTCACTGCGCGCACCAACTCGCTTAATAGGGGTATTCTAAACGCAGCGCATTAAGGAAAGAGATCTTAAAACCATTAAAAAGAAAAAAAAATCTAAATATATATAAAGTGCTACAAATGTAGTCTACACTACATATATTACCAAAAAAAGAGAGAATGAATCAGTTCCGGTAAGTTGGCCAGGTGAGGACGCACTACTACTCCCGCAATGCTGCTATTTTCATATCTGGCTTCCAGTTGGGGAGCTGGAGGAAATCGCTGCACCTCTTCCTTTACTCTCCCCTCCCTCCTCACTACATCTATGAAGCAAGATTGCAGCTGCTATCCTGCGTCTCTGTGTGTGTGTGTGTGTGTGTGTGTGTGTGTGTGTGTGTGTGTGTGTCGGGGTTGTAAATATGGGAACTCAGTTGTGCGAGGACAAAGCTGACAAAGTGTGTATAGGTCCATGCACACACACACATCCCTAGTGGAACTGCATCACAGAAAAACGAGCAAATTAAAGGATACGCAAAAGTGTTAAACTGCTCAGCCGTGCGCAACGAAGCGTTATAAACATGACACTCGTAAACGGTTTTTTTTATTATTTAATTTACTAATCATTGACAAGTCATACACTATAGTGTAAAATAAAACAGCCAGGTTATAGAAGGATTTTTATCTATTGAGTCTAACTGAGTCTATATTTGGCCTATAGACAATACAACGACACAAAGGGCGTTGATGAGAGCAGTTTCTAACACGCCTTCTCAGACGCGAAGCTTGCACACGTCCACCACGCGGATCCCCGGCGTTAGCAAATGATGTCCTCTGGCGCATCACGTGATTCCTTGCAAACGCAGCAGCGCGGTCAAAAGTTGTCTTGAAGCTGAAAGTCAAATTCGCACTTCACTGCGCTGATGCTGTCTATACTCGGCTTGCTTCCTACTTGCGGGTGGTTGGTGCTCAGAGGGAAGGTCTCGGACCTCGGTATGCCCCGTGCTTCCGTTTCACATCCATGTGCGCCGCCGTTTTCTCTCGTTTCCTTTCCAGCCTTTTTTAACTCGGGCAAAGTGAAGCGCCTCAGCAACCTGTTGCCCAGCACGGAAAATGCAGTGGATGAAAAGTCCGCAGTCTCGACATGCGGTGGCGAAGTCACGATAGCTTTAGAAGCAGGTTTGCTCTTACGCGCAGGTTTCAGCAGTGATCGCTCAGGTGGTGTTGGTCCGAGGGCGCTGGTGGGCAAACTGCACCGCTTCCGGTAATAACTGTCATTAAAGCTCATCGCGGTTACAGCCTCTTTATCTAAATCCGATCTGTTTCCTTTTCTAATAGGTGTGAGTAAGATGTCGAGAGCGCTGGAAAGACCGCCGGATGTGTGCAGGAGGATTTGGGGGGTCCTGGGTGGAACCGGACTGGGGGGCTCTGCCCCTCGGGGTAATGGTGATAGGCTGTTCAGGCAGCTTTCCTCTGCTTGCTTTAAAGTTTGCGAAACGCGGCATCGCTGAAGCGGTTTTGGAGTAAGCACAGTGGAGAAAGCGCAGCCGTGTGGAGATGATGGCCGTCTATCCTTCTCGCATTCACTTTCTCTCTCCAGCTCCTCGATTGAGTCCATGGACATCATTCTGCTCCATAAATTAGGATATTTCCGCCTGCTCGAGCTTTTGCTCTGGTGCATGTCTGAAAGTACCTTTTCGGTGTGTGTGTCCTCGCCATCACTGGCGCGCAAAAGCGCAAATCTTTCATCTAAAGCGTCTTGCTCCTGCGTTTTTCTGGAGTTGCACATTAACGCGGATAAACACTCGGTGTGGCCCAGGTGCTTTGCCACCTCTAATGCTGAGTTTCCCACTTTGTTTTGGCGGTCGATTTGGAGCCCCAGACGTTTGAAGGCCCTCACTAGGAACTCCACGACCAACGAATGGCCAGCGACGGCAGCGTACATGAGCGCGGTGTTACCCCATGTGTCCACCATCTCCGGATCGGCGTTGTTCTTCACCAGCATCTTCACGGCATCCAGGTAGCCTTTCTCGCACGCGTAACTAAGCGCTGTGCGCCCACACTCGTCCTGCTGGTTCACGTTAGCGCCTCTCTGCAGCAGCAGGTTCATGAACTTGGCCCTGGCGCGCGAATCCGGCAAAAACACGGACGAGATGAGTGGCGTGAGCTCGCCGTCGCTCTTTGAGTCCACGATCTTACCGTCCAGAGCGTCCAGGATAAATCTTGCCAGGTGCATTTTGTCCTTTGAGATGGCGTCTAGGAGGATTTTGGTGTCGGTTTTTGTGTCCGACTTCTCAGACAACTTCAGCATGGCGCGTTTGTTTTGAAAGAAGGAGGCGAAACCAAGCAGCGGGTCGAAGGAAAGAAAGTTCTTACCTCCAGATCAGGGCATCTTCACGCTCCTTTTTATAACCGCGGCGTGGTGCCGTTGCCACGGAGACGACGACACCATCTGCGGACTTTGTAGTTTGGAAACGCGGGCATTAATGCGGTAATTAGCAAAAGGGCTTCAGAGAGAACCTGAATACATTTGGCATGTAAACGTGCTTATGAGCTGCAAGACATTTGGAAGCCATGGAAACGTGGGAAAAAATATCAAATGAGAAACAGATGGCCAGGGATTTAACATATTCAGCTCATGCATTACTCAGATATGCACCATTTCAATTCCTAATTAAGCAACGCTGTACATTCACTTTCATACAATAAGAGAATAACATGAGAACTTTTCACTCTAACCTTCTGATTGCCTTCACAGAATAAGTTCAGCCACAAACTGGGTTTCATTTAACACCTGTATGGTTTATTGGTACACATACTATAAAACAGTATTAAAGTAGCAGGATAACAGTATTTTTTTTTAGTAGTTCCCATTTCTAAAAGTTTGACAAATACAATATAAATACAAAAACACCCACATGGTCCATTGACTAGCTGCAGATAGCTAAAAAAACAAACAAACAAACAAAAAAAACAATATAACAAATATAACAATATAACAAAAAACAAAACAACAAAAAATAGTACAAACAGATGAATTTCAAAGCAACGTTAATCTGCAAAATATATTCTTTTCTCTGCAAAATGTATAGCAAAAAAAAAAAAAAAGAATAAATTTAAAATCACGGAACAGCCAACTAGTGCAAATAGCCTCTAACATGAAATATATTCTTAAACTACACACTATGTTTTTAATATGTATATTTATATATTTATATCTGTATATAAATAACCCCTTATTTTGGCATTTTTCCATTTGTAAAATAATTTAAACATCCTAACAGACATCGAGTGGCACATTTGTAAGCAATGGATTTAAGATTAAAAGCACTTTGCTCATTATTCCATAATAGATATGTAGTGAAAGCACAATATAGGTAGCATTCTGGATTTTAAAGATTGGAAAAACTGCACAGAAAATAACTTTTTTAGGTCACATTCCAATAACTAACATGTACACACTATCCCAGAGCCCTTGTTTAATAAGCGTACTTTTAAACCCTCTGTTAATTGAACTACATTCATATTTTCCACTACGTACAGTCTTTACTATCTGATTTTTAACAGGAAATTGTTTATTAAGAGCAACAAATAGTGCCATTATATTTCACTGCAGAGGCCTATTCTATTGCTGAAGGCAAACATTTTTATGTTTCAGTAAGTGACTGTTGTGTCACCTGCTTCTAAACCCAAAGCAGGAGCTGCCTTTTTTCATCCATGAGGAACCAAGTTACATGACTGGACTATAAAATTACAGCCCAAGTACTAAAAGTAAAAGCTTTTGCCATCTAGTACCTCTTCCTAAAAAACACTGAATTGTTATTGCACTCAGCCAATTTCAATAATTGTTGCCCAATAAAATTGTGATTGTTGAATGCTGGGAGCAAATGGATGATTTCCAAGCAAATTTCCTGTAGTGCATGGAATCCTTTTTTGTCCCTTATTACTCGGATCACATGGGTATTCAGGTCCATCATGGAATGTCAACACCATAACGATCATTAGATATAAACATGTGAACAAACAGTGTAACAAGTACAGTACAGTGTTAAAATATATATCGGCAAATAAAAAAACATAGTGGTATTTCAGACCAAACACTGCAAAAACAAATCTTTACCTGAAAAATAGCTTTACCTGATGAATTTAATCAAACAGAATTAAGTCGTAAAAACAAAAGCAATGCATTTCATAAGAAAAAAATGTGTAAGAACTACTTTGTTTCCTGCTTTGTTTGGTTTCATTCACTTCAGACCTTTTCGTCCTCAATACAGTGTTTGGACATATAACTGTTTATTCTTAGCACAGGTATAACAGCTACACTGCTACAATTTTTTTTGACAGCCTAACACATATAAAGTGCTCAGGATATTATTTTCAACTTGTTTTCACAAATTTGTGCTGACAAAAAAACAACTAAAATCTTTTCAGTTATGCCTTCATATGTCTGCTGCTACTATAATCTAGTACCACAGAGACATAATTTAAAAGGCTTTTAAAAAAAACCTTTGAATTATGTCCACCTTGAGGCCCCAGGTCAGAACTGCACTCAGGTTGATACTGTGAGCACTTGCAATGGCCAAAAAACACTGTTCTGTGTGTGGGTGTGGGTGTCCAGCATTGGCCTAGATCCTGCAAAGAGTTAGCAGAAGGAGCACCTCAGCAGCAAGGACGGACTACAAACAGAGGTCGATGTTAGAGGGGTGGCTGTATATTGGCAGCAGGGAGGAGCTGAGCAAAAGGGAGGAAATTTTATTATCGGTGGAGCCATATTTCTTGTTCCATGCCTGATGGAGTCCCTACAAATCCACAAAATGTAGCAGGAGGCTCAGAGCAATCGAGGACTATGAGGAGTAGAAGAAAAAGTGTTCAGAGTTTATAGAATTTACAGAACCAGGAATTTCAGGACAGTTGTGTAGAGAAGGAGTCTCTCTCTTTTACTCAGTTGATGGATGGAGCAGCTAAACTACTGTGGCTGGTCTGCGGTCCATCTCCGCCTCCAGCTTCACCATCTGCTGCATGTCCTTGGCCTGGAAGGGTCACATGGACACACAATATCTCTTTAAAAAAAGGTCACTGCATGGTGTACTCTACAGCAAAATACATGTGTGTAACACATATTATAGGTGTAATATACTTAATTTCTAATCTCCAACTTGAATATGCTGTTCTATTAATTGGCCCAAATTCCACCGCATCCGAAGGCATAATATACAACAGGTAAGCAAATAAACACATACGGCTGGAACAGTCAGTTGCCCAAATACTTTTGTTCATATAGTGTATGTATTCATATGCATAAATAAAGAAATGTTTAGCAAAACTGCACCTGGTGAATAATAATATATCCTGCCACTGGTTGTAAAAGATTTCACAAAACAAGGGGCAATCATGGTGAAAGTAGAGGAAATATCCTGGTTCGCAGCGACAACATTTTTATCCATTCCAATGGAGAGACATAGAGCAAAAGCAGCAAAGATCATAAACAGCCCTGTCAGTACAGTTGATTTGATAATATGCAGGTGGAAAATTGATGGAACAACAATGAATCCTCCCTGGCAGGTGTAGCATACACCTGTAACAATGTGCTCTCAGACTAATGATAAGACAGGTAAGAGAGGGTCACTCTAAAAGAACTGCAGAAAAACGTACAAAAAAAAAAGAAAAAAAAAAAGGATTCACAGTTACACAGAAAACAATAAGCACTGAACTGCACAACAATCATACTTGTTCCATGCCATGCAAAACTCATCCTCAAAAAAGCACAAAGAGTATAAAAGCTTTTAGACAAACCATATGAAATAAATGAAGTTCAGACAGCTGCTTGATGTGCCTTACATTTTATTAAAGGAGAGATGGGAGCTGGGTGGAAGTGAAAAGTGCAAAATTTGGTCACTAGGAGTGAAATGAGTAAATGGATATATATTCAAAACTAATCTATGGGGTTTTCTGAGTCCTCTATTTATCAATTATATAACTTCCTCCTCATCACTGAAAAATAATCACAGCACAGATTTCACTAAATAGGACCCTCTTGTTTTTCTCAAAAGACGAAAGAAAGTCCTTCTATCTTTGTATTATTTGCAAACACGATTACAAATGTATGTGGACTGAGGTGGGTGAGGACTAATTGAGCAAGGGATTTTCAATGTCTAACTGCTGATATCAGGTTTGTTTTTAGGGTAGTACCGTGTCCTTCAGCGCTAGGATGAAAAATATCTGATCTATTAAACTATTTTCACACAGAAACAGCCTCAGTTAAGGACTTAAAAAAGATTCAGACAAGTAACAAATCAGAAAGTAAAAGTGTGAAATTGGAGTAACAGTGGCGTAACAGATGTTACAGCTCATGTTTTAAGAGAATGGAGTAATGTGTGAGCCTACCTTGACTCTGAGAGTTTGCATGGTGTGATTTCAAAAGCTGTGTAAAAAAAAGTAAATTGTATGTAAACGGATGGGAGCAGAACATGTGTGCAATGGAACACAAACAGAAAGCAAAACAAATGAAATGATGAGGGTGTTTTATTTGAAAGAGACTTAAGCATATACATCTGTCTAGGTGGTCTTACTGTACTATTAAAAAACCTCCATACCTGCTCGTTGAATTTCTCAAGTTTGTCCAGCTGCTCACGCTGTGATTTCTTCAACTGTTCCATTTCTTTGGAGTGCTTCATAGCCAACTGCAGGGTTAAAGACACAACTCGTTTCAAAATGAGGGACATTAGAGGTCCCCAAAATGTATAGTATTTAGTTTCTCATTCTCAAATTGAATTATTGTTATATCTGCCGGTATCAGTTTGTACAGCACAAGTGATTATATATCATTGATAATATATAAAATAATATATTTTTTGTAAATATCAGAGAGACAACCAACCCGTTTTCGCTCCTCAAGGAACTTTTTCGTGTTACTGCTGTTCAATTCCCGCACCCTCCTATAAAAAAATAAATAGAAACGGATATCAGAAAACCCATGACCACATTTCTGACTTGTATTTGTGTACTTAATCACACACACACTGTATTTAGCATGTACCTTTCCCTCTCAGCCTTGTTTTTAATACTCTTGTCCTGGCTGATGGCTTTACTGTTTTCCATGGATGTCTTAGCCTGATTACCCTTCATTTCTTTGCTTTGTCTGTGTAAGGAAAAAGAGAAGACCAAAATCAATCATTTGCTAAAGGATATCTCCCTCAATAATATATTTATCATCTCTTTGGATTTATAAATTATGCTAATAAATGAAGGTATCACAGAATGTTTAAAAACAGTTGTAGTGTATGAATAATCAATGTGAAAACCTGAAGAAAGAATGGAGTAATATACAAATTACCATCATATCGTGCACTGTGACACATATAGAAATGCTGAGCAGGCGCAGTTGGCCTCAATTCTGGATCAATGGCAGTGTTACAGATTTAACTGACTTTAAGTGGGTTCATTGCTGTAAATGTAACTTATGGTCTTCACAGTCACCAGACATCAATCCTCTTGAACAACTTTGAGGAATTTAAATGATTTGTTGAACAGCGCTCAGCACCACCACATCATCAAAACAACCGTAAAGGGAATAAGTTGTGGATGTGTAGAATCTGTGCCAAATATGTCACTGTCGGTTTATATTGCCTATTTAGCATTGCTGGACGTTTGCCAGAAACCACAATATGTCTAAAGCTCATTGTAAATCAGGGGCACAATGTATTTAGTTAAAGTAATAAAGGCAGTGCTAATGATTAAATAATTGTTGCTTTAGAAACTGTAAAGGAACACAATAAAAATAAGCCCCTAAACACATTGGACACAAGTGCATGCTCGTAGTTACATACATTTCAGTGTTGTTTTGTTTTCCAATAAAAAAGTTGTAAAGAGATATAGCTTTCCAGTAAACCAATAATTCACCACTTCAAATCAAAAACGGCAAGTTGTATTGAGTTGGCACATGCGCCAACATACACAAACTGTCACACACTAACCTTTCATGGATTAGTTTGAGATGCATGGTTTGCTGCTCCTGGACGGTAGACAGTAGTTTCTTCAGATGCTCACATTGCTGTGTCACATGTGCATCCTTCATCTCCTGCTCCTCTGTGCTGTGAGAGTCGATCATCTCTGACCACTCCTTCGTCTGCTGGGCTACGATATCCTTGACCTGTAGGACAACACACTGGTTGCACTCTTTTTTACACTGGAACCATACTTAAAATCATTTCCAATAATTCTCCTATAACTCCTTTAAAGTATGTGTATATATATATATATATATATATATATATATATATATATATATATATATATATATATATAAATTCTCTCTTTTAGATTTTATTGAAATCTAACCCAATCGTTCCTAGAATTTAGAAATAGTCAGTACTTCAACTTTTACCAGAGTCTTTTAAACCATGAGTATCTGTACTTCTACTTAAATGAATGTGTGGTGTGTACTTTTGCCACCTCTGCCCTGCACTTCACTATTACAAACTATTGTGTGTAATATTGTGTGACAAATAATTCTGACAATATGTATAACTTTGCTTAGATACCTTTGCTTTGTGGTCTGATGTTAGGGTCTCCACTTTTACTGCAATCTCTTTCTTTAACTCAGAGCAATTGTTTTCTCTGTGGTGATAAAAACAGGAAAATAAATAAGTGTATCTGTATGAATAAGGCATTTCCCATATTTCCCAGTATTTTTCATTAAGTAAGTTTAATTACCCTCTTTTCTTGATTGCTTTCTCTAAAAGCTTCTCCAGCGTAAATTTCTCTTTGTCATGCTGAGCGACCATCTTGTCCACTTGGGTGCAATGTGATTTCTGCATGGCATTGTGGTCCTAAAAAAAAAAAAAGAAAAAAAAAAAGAGTATATATGTATATATAGTTGTATACATTTTATTAAGAGGACTTATTATTTAAAACAACAAGCTCCAACAATTCAAAGTCTCACAAGAAGCCTGAAAAAGAGCGGGGCAGAGTATAACTGGAATATATAAGCTGCTGCATTAACAGCAATATATTCTCTATCCACAGACTCCCATTCACCCTGCTCCCCCACCCCCACACACTGACAGAGCTAGCAACTTACCAATTCTAATGAATGTCAACTGCAAAACATGGGATCAAAGATGGACTTTTATATGTTTCTGGTCAACTAACAAAGGTGTATTTTTTTCATTGAAAAAACTAAAAGTAGGTGTTATGAAGAAGCGTGTTAGTAGAAGAGAACTGACCAATGCACTTTTGTTGCATCATCATTGCAGGCTTGTTTTTACACTGACATGCTATACAAGGTCATTTAGGTCAAATAATAAAAACAATAGGTCTAATATAGGTCATCTATATATAGACACAAGGTTTAATTAAAAGCGTTTCAGTATTTGATAAACATTTATCATCCCTTTATAACAGCCTTCTGAAAAACACTACAAACAGCACTAGAACAACAAAAAAAACCAAACAAAAAAAAAAAAAAACAAGTGACCAAGCACCTTTTGGATATGTGTATATCCTATTACATTTATACACATGGACATGCTTCAAGCTTTTGTTTGATTGGCAATGCATGGATGCAAGCTCTTTGCTGAAATTAATGGGATGCTGTCTTGTGAAGTCTGTCTATAATCATAGAGTGAAAAAAACAAAATACTAACCTTTGCATGTCTTTTCTTCAAAGTGTTTAGTTCTTTCTGCTGCTTCTTTATCAGTTTTACATAGGTCTGAGAAGAGAAGCACATATTACAAATTAAGCTATATAAAAAGCTTAAAATTCATTTGCAACTTGGGAAAGCTACTAAAAGCAAGAGGTCATGAAAAAGCTCAACAATAACTTAATGTTTTGCTTTAAAATTTAGTATAATCACTTAGTCTTCCTCTGTGGCTTGTCTGTGGACAAGAAAGTGCTTATCCCCCTTAATTACTGCTTCTAGCTACTTTTACATATTATGATTATTATCGTCATTTATTATTATTATTATTATTATTATTATTATTATTATTAGTGGTGGTAGTAGTAATAGTAGTAAAATCCACATATTTACAACAATGTGCTGAAGCAGTAAGTTTTACTGTACCTTCATCTGTTTCAGGTCCTCAATTGTCACCTGGTTCACCAGAGCAGGATCTATGAGAATATGTCAAAATGTACTTTATTACCAACATAACAGACCTTAACATCGTACATGCAATACAATGTACAGTTTCTTTTCTGGATTATGTGGGATTATTTTTTTTTATTGTCTGGACAGCATTAACACCGGATGACATCAGACACGTGTGTTAGCATTTGATGACATTATATGAAATTTTGGCATGTTATTGGCACACAGTCTCACCTTTCTTGTTTTCAGAGCTGTTATTTTGCGTGTTGCTGAAGGTCTGTCCCATGTCTGAACTGGTCTGAGGTGTCACGTTTGCCTTCACCTGATTCACTTTGCCCTTCTTATCATTCTTGGACATTTCATTTGGCACATCTGCAATGTCACTCTACATCAAGACAACATTAATTAGAACTACATACAGTTTTCTGTAACTCATACAGTACAGACAGCAGCACCATTAAAAGTAGTCAGCCAAAGTGTATATATAATGAGCATACCGTTTCAATGCCAAGAGCTCTCATTTGATCTGCGCGTTTCTCTGCTATGGAAAGGAACTTCTTTGGGTCTGAGAGAGCATCCACAATAGCTAGAAACAGGACAGTCACAGAAAGTACAGTGGGGTGAGCAAAAAAACATCTCATGGGTCTTATTTCTGACAGTATGTCCTAAATACCCAAAAATAATTCAATCTGAAAATGAACAAATATGGAGCTTTGCTCTAATGTCACTGATGTTTATTGTTATTATTGCAGTTTATTGCCTTCTCTTGTCTTCAGCCAGCACCTCCATGAATAAATTGTGCTGTTCATTAGAGACCAGCAGCACAAAGGCTCCAGGTGAAAGAAAAATAACCATAAGCACACACACACACACACACACACACACACACACACACACACACACACACACACACACAAAATACACACAAAAATACACACGCAATAAGCCTCTTCCAACAAACAGAAGAGAAAGAGGACTCACTTGCCTTTCAGCACATGCTAATCAAACACACATATTCATGCATCTTATTAAAACATCTCAAAGGAGAGGCGAGATCATGAACCTCCAACACCCAATCTGCTGTTGGCTGGAAGAACAAAGAGGAAAATCCAAGAATGGGACAGTAGTTACATATTCTCTTTGGCCTTTTAAAAGGCAAATGATGAACGATTCGCTTTATTTTACAAGTGAAATAGTGTAAAGCATACACTTTAAAGCTCAACATACAACAGCTAATTTTGTAATTAATTTAATAATCAAATAAATATGAAGCAAAAGCATGTCAAATATCAAGTTTAAGAGTGATAAGTGACAAGAAATACAAGAATTTAATCCCCCCCCCCAATAAAATAAATAATTTCCCTATTATTTGACAAACTGAACTTTACTTAAAATCACATTCAAAGTTCTTTTTATAATATGTGCAAGTGCATGTAGTTGAAACATGCAATAAATGACCTGCAATAAAATATGTCACAGTTTTGCCAATAAATTTCTTACACATTCCCTGACAAAATACTATGTCACTAATACGTACAAGTTCCCCCGTGTAAATGTATCTCCCTCCTGAAGTTTTCTACATGTATTAAACATTAAAAAAAAACTCCCAAACCATTTATTCTGGTAAAAGATCACACACTGAGCAGGTGCTCAGAAGGACGGAAGGGCACTAGGGGGTGAGAGGAAGTCTACAGAGATGCCTGGCTCTCAAACACAGAAGATCTAGGTCACTGCTACACGGCAAAGATGTGCTCTGAGTGCAGACTGGACATGTAGTGTATCAACCAAATGCCAGAGGGGGCTCCTGGTTATAGAGTATAATTATTTTTATTTCCTCAGAGTAAACAAATTAAAAGGTGTAATCAGCAATTCTCTTATTTAAAATAATAATAATAATTTGAAGCTAGCTTTTTTGAATACACAAAACACAAACACACACTCTCATGAGTTTGCTCTCTAATGTTATGTTCTCAAGTCAAATAATTTTTTTTAATTCTAATGGATTCCCTTTCAATTCCTTATTGGTTGGAAGTTTGTAATCTATGTACACTTTTTTGGTTATTTTTGGTTATTATTGGCCTTTTCGAGTACCCAGTACAGAATTTGAATAGATTACTCAAGGACACTAATGATGTAATTTATGAGATGGGGTGCTGGAAAAAATGTGCATTGTCAAATATGAATTAGATACAATTAATGCAGAAAGAAGCAAAAGTGTTAAATTATCTTTATAGTAAATGAAGAATTTATATATAATGATTAGGTAACATTGGTGCAAAAGATTTCCAGTTTTCCTTTATTTAATCCTTTTTATTGTTTGACTCAGGCAGAAAAGATATTTCTAAATTGTGCTTTAAAGTAGAATTTGATTTTATCTATCGATATAGCAGTTGAGTTTTCCATGAGTTTGAAACACTGTTTTGAACGCATTTGTCAATACTAAGCAAAAATCTCAGTTAAAATTAAGACCTGAATAAATGCACCACATTTTTGGTTGAGCTGATAATCTAAGAAAAAATTTACATTTGGGCTTGCAGATGTGTGTGCATAAATGTGATTATACTGCATACAATATTTGCTTTTGTATTTGACAATGGTACATTGTACTATTGTACAACTATTTGATATATACAGTAGAAGAGGGTTTTTAAATCGGGAAACAAGGAAGAAAACCCTCCAGAGAGAACTTAGAAAGAAGATCAGGGAAGGAAAAGCATGCTACAGGAGGAAGATGGAGGATCAGCTGCAGCAGAACAACGTCAGCGGTGTGTGGAAGGGGCTCAAAACCATCACTGGTCATAAGGAGTCCAGCTCTCAGGCTGAGGGTGACCAGCAGTGGGTGAATGATCTTAATCTATACTTTAACAGATTTGATCAGCTACCCTCCCCTGCCCCCATCCAGTCCCCCCTGCTGCAATCCCCCTTCTCTGCTTTCACAGCAAGCAGCTCCAGCCCCACCTCTCTCTGCACAGCTATCAGCTCACAGTCATTTCACAACACACCTAACTTCCCCCAGCTGATTCCCTCCAGCCAACACTCCATCCAATACACACTGCCCCTTACAGAAGCCCAGGTGAGAATGGAGCTCAGGAAGATCAAAGCGAGGAAGGCTATGGGCCCAGACGGCATCAGTTCCAGGCTACTAAAGACCTGTGCAGACCAGCTGTGCGGCATACTGCTGTACATGTTTGACCTGAGCCTGAAGCTGGGGAAGGTGCCACAGCTATGGAAAACATCCTGCATGGTGCCTGTTCCAAAGACGTCGCGCCCAAAAGACTTTGGGGACTACCGACCAGTAGCACTGACCTCCCATCTGATGAAGACATTGGAGAGGCTGGTGCTCACTCATCTCCGACCTCTGGTGAGCCCATCAATGGATCCACTTCAGTTTGCCTACCAACCTGGCATTGGAGTGGAAGACGCAGTCATCTTCCTCCTAAATCGGGCTACTTCACACCTGGAAAAGGCTGGGAGCACTGTGAGAGTCATGTTTTTTGACTTCTCTAGTGCTTTTAACACCATCCAACCTGTGCTCCTGAGGGATAAGATGGTGTACATGGGAGTGGACCATCATCTGTCAGCCTGGATACTGGACTACCTCACAGACCGACCACAGTATGTGAGGACTCGTGACTGTGAGTCTGACATGATTGTCTGCAACACTGGAGCCCCGCAGGGAACGGTTCTTGCCCCGTTTCTCTTCACCATCTACACTGCAGACTTCATGTTTAGCTCAGCAACCTGTCACCTACAGAAGTTCTCTGATGACTCTGCCATCGTCGGTCTGATCACGAATGATGATGACAGAGAGTACAGAGGACTTATACAGAACTTTGTGGACTGGTGCCAACGGAGCTGCCTCCAGATAAACGCGGGGAAAACCAAAGAACTGGTGGCACAAACACACTTCATCACTTCCATTGGTAAACATTCAGGGAAAGGACATTGTGAGAGTGAACTCTTACAGATACCTGGGTGTTCACCTAAACAACAAACTGGACTGGACAGACAACACTGAGGCAATCTATAAGAAAGGGCAGAGCAGACTCTTTCTGCTGAGGAGACTAAGGTCTTTTGGAGTGCAGGGAGAGCTACTGAAGACCTTTTTTGACTCTGTTGTGGCATCAGCCATATTCTATGGAGTGGTCTGCTGGGGTAGCAGCATCTCTACTGCAGACAGGAAGAGACTAGACAAGCTGATCAGGAAGGCCATCTCAGTCCTGGGGATTCCCCTGGACACTGTACAGGAGGTGGGAGAAAGAAGGATGGTAGCAAAACTATCATCATTACTGCAGAACGCCTCCCACCCCCTGTATGAAACTGTTACCTCGTTGAGCAGCTCCTTCAGTGACAGACTGTTACATCCTAAGTGTCTGAAGGAGCGATACAGAAGGTCTTTTCTCCCTGCTGCTATTAGACTGTACAATAAAAGCTGCTCCCAGTGAAACCATTAACCAAAATACACACTGCTATTACTGTTCAATGGTGTAATAGTTACTGTTCTTACTGTTTTACTATTTAATAATACTACTGTGTGCAATATTACCCGCAATATGTGCAATATCACCTGAAATACCTGCAATATTACCTGCAATACGTGCAATACCACCTGTGTGCAATACAACCTGCAATACGTACTTTCCCTCATCTGTATTTATATATTGTGTTGTGTACATAATTGTAATATTATAGTATGTCTTATTCGTCTATTCTTTTATATATTTGCATTTATTTATTTATTTTTTTTCCTGCTGCTGTAACAAAGAAATTTCCCCACTGTGGGATGAATAAAGGTTTATCTTATCTTATCTTATCTTATCTTATCTTATCTTATCTTATCTTATCTTATCTTATAACTGCATTAAAGACACTAATACAGCTTTTCTACAGCTTCAGTGTCTGCCAGTGATCCATGTTGACTTACAAAACTCTATGTAAGATCAGGCTCCATTTTTGGAAGAATATTGTTTTTATTGTTTTTATTTTTTTTTTCATATTTTTTATCAAATGTAAACAAAAACCTCTATATGGACAAAAGTATTGGGACACTGACTTTCCAGCAATACATTGTTCATTCCCAAACAACTGTAAACGATGTCATTCCTGAAGATACGGTTTACATGGTTTGGAATGTAAGATCTTGAGTGGCCTGCTATAGACCTTTGACCACAACCCAACTGAACACTTTTGAGATTTACTGGAATGCTAACTGCATCCCAGGCCTCAACAAACTACATCAGTACCTGACATATTATCTCCAAAATATTGTGGAGCATCTTCACAGTGAATGTTATTATAACAGCAAACAGGGACTAATTGTGAATTGTGATGTTCGAAAAGCACATACAAATCTGAAGGTCAAAAAACTTTTGTCCATGTACTATAGTGTAACTTTTAAACAAAATGTAGAAGGCAGTGTTTGAGCCATCTATCTCTACTATGATGTGTGTGTGTGTGTGTGTGTGTGTGTGTGTGTGTGTGTGTGTGTGCGTGCGTGTGTGCATGTGTGTTTGTGTGTGCATTATGTGCCTCCTCACCTCCAAAGCCATCAGGCACGTAGGTTTTAAGGACAATATTGCAGAAGATTGTGGGTAGGGAGAGCGGCTTGTTACCCTCGTTTCTCAAAGAGATGTGTCTATAGCCAGCCTGCAGGCCATCCAGTGGCAGGATCCTCTGACCAATCAGCTTATTGTTATCATCATACACTGCCATTCTCAGCACAGCCAGTTCAGGCAGAATGACCTGGGCCAGACCAAAGAAAAAAACATAAATGACATTCATTATTACAAAAACAGCATGTTAACATTATTTGTGATGTGAAAATGAAAGACACCAGCCTTAGTATAGGAGCTAGTAATATAGGACTATGTTGTGTGAGGTGCCCAAGTCATGTTGCCCATGGCTCATGGATGCAAGATATCTTACAGGAAAATCCCAGTGTAAGACAGCTTGTTTACATTTGACTGCTTCCTTCAGCCTGAGTATCATGATTATGTATGAATTGGAATAATCTGCATAATGCAGGTGTAAATGCACCACTGAAGCATTTTAAATGGATTATAAATTGAAGAACACTGTAACCACTAGGTCTGAGACAAATAAACATAAATGCATGCCGTAAACCCTCATGCTGTAAGGATGTTAATACTGGTGGATAATTTGTCTTGCATTAAAAATGCAACAAGAAAACCTGATGCATGCAATGTAGTTTTAATTCTAGGGTTTTAATTAACTGACAATGAGAGTAAGTGCCTGTACTTAAAATCTAGAGTAAACACTGGCCCTTATACTCTAACAAAATAGTTATACTTGAATATTATCTGCAGCTAAACAGTAATTCTTCTCAGGATCACAGCCCCCTTATCCAAACATCCACTGTTCCACTCAACACATCCACTCAACAATGCGTTCTCCTCTTCCTAACTAGTAACTCGCAGGCCAAGGACAAGTGCAATAAAATTACACTGTTGCAGATATGTACACAGTACAAACTGTTGACAGATAAGAGGACATTGTTAGTAATAGATGGCAGAGGAAAAAGGTATAGATAATAAAATAAGAGGTAAGGAAAGGATATGGATATAGCTGAGATTGTGAATGGTGTTGATCGGTCATTTATCAGAGTCACACTGAAACAGAGACAAAGGAATTGGTCTAAATGTTTATGGCTTTAGTTGTACTGAGAAACAGGATGGCAACAGTGACTGATGGGCCAAAGCCAATTAAAGATTTTCAGATAAAAAATGTGCTATGAATGGAATATAACACAGCACTAATGATTTTTTTAACTATTCTGAATGGTCAGAAGGTATTGACTAATTGTGTGTAACAGTATCTCTGGCATGACTTTTGGCTGTAATTCAAATTGTAGATGTATACAAATGCTCTTGCATTTAGCATAATCCAATATTTAATTAATGTTTGAATAGCAGCTTAACAACCTGTAAAATACGATCACCACATGAACTAAATAAAACCGTCAATAAAAGCATGTGCATGTTTTACCACATAATAGGTTTGTGTAAAATTTCTAAAAGGCCACCTTGTGCAAGCACTTTGTAACAGTCAGCGAAAACGCTATTCTCTGTTCTCCAAGAAGACTACTGTATAAACCAAAAACTGATATTGTAGCTTAAATATCCATCCTGACACCATTTCGATTTCGTTTTTGCATGGTGTTCTAATATACAGATGTTTAGTGGGGTCCAGAAAGCTTAAATCCAGTGTTTTATGTGCCAACAAATATTGAAAAAAATCTGTATAACAGATAGAATTTCAGATTCAATTTGTCTATCCTCAAAAGAGGAATTATCCTAAATCTATTTTAATAATATAAGAAAAGAAAAAAAAAGATTTGTGCTACACTCTGAGCTTTATTATTAAATTCTTGAGACGGAGCTAAAATATCAGGTAGACTGTTCAGTTACATTACACAGCTGATCTGGCTGGTTTTTGACTGTGATCAGTTTCTAAATAAAATTAATTAATGTCCAGTTAAGCAACAAACAAGATTGTAAAAAGACAATCCCTTGTTCATGCTAAACAATTAATAATGATTTCTATAAATAAGACAATACTACTCACTAGTGCTATGAATTATGAGCACAATAATTTTGTATTTTAACCTGAAAGAATAAATATATATTTCTCTATCCAACCATCTTTAAACAGACCAGCGCAGGGTAAATGAACAATATACACGATTTCCATGTCATTTATGGCTAATGGCTTCAACAATCTTCAAAGACTGAAGAACAGAGATCACATGCTACTAATCAAGGCAAAGGGCTTTGGTAGTGGGTAATTTATAAGATCCCTTAGTTAGATTACAAATATTTAATCCACTGCTACACCTCAATATGCATTACTTTTATACATGTATATCCCGAATGACCTCCTTTAATCTAGGTGCAAGTCATAGTGTTGATTACAAGAGTATTAATAGGAAAGTGCATGTGGAAGGGAGATGTTTGAATGTGTGTGTGTGTGTGTGTGTGTGTGTGTGTGTGTTTATAGGTTCAAGTAAATATTACTGAGTGTGCTATTAAAGCATATCTGAGGTGTTTGATCTGTGTATCTGTGTTCAACCTTTTAGCTGTTTTGTGGCAATGTTGGTTGAACACGTGTATGGTGGGATAATGGAAATAATGTGTGTGTGTGTGTGTGTGTGTGTGTGTGTGTGTGTGTGTGTGTGTGTATGTGTATGTGTGTGTGTTAAATCCAGTAGTGTATTCTGAAAATATTAGCAGTGCTGATGGTTTGTATAGGTGTGCGTGGGTGTGCATGTGTGGCTATGTGTGCAGAGCAATCACAGCAGTCTCTGTGTGTGTGTGTGTGTGTGTGTGTGTGTGTGTGTGTGTGTGTGTGTGTGTGTGTGTGTGTGTGTGTGAGTAAGAGAGAGAGAGAGAGAGAGAGAGAGAGAGAGAGAGAGAGAGGGGGCAGCACTGCGGCAGCAGTGATTTATGGCCTGTGCTGGAGTCTCAGTGTCATGGTTGAGGAGATTCTGCCTTTTTGCTGCTCTCAGCATAATAGCCTTGCTTTCTCTCTATCCCTTGTTCATTCGCAGCCTATTTCCTACAAGCAATAAAAATGCTTATAAAACAATTACTGACCGAAACATCATGCTACAATGGTAATGTTTACAACAACTTGCGGTTCTGAATCATCACCAAATTATATTTATTGGTTAAAACAGCATATATTTAATTTTACCAGCTTCCTGCTCTTACACTCCTGTGTTTTACTGCTTTGTTTCTTCTCCAATCTTCACATTCTCTATTCTGTCACTTCATACTGCTCTGGCTATGCTCCTCATATGACAAAAAAAAAGAAGCATTACACAAAAGGATCCATTTTCATTTGCTTGCTTGTAAGTCAATGAACAACAGTTGCTTTTTTTTTTATACGATCCTCAAAAATTGAAGCCCGTGTAGTTCTATTCGCATTCCTGCATTCTCGGCTACCAAGACAAAAGGAAAACTTGCCCAAAGAAACTACAAGAAGAAAACCCAAATGAATAAGCACATAAGCTGATTTTATTAGTAAGACTAGTCTGCAAAATTATGCAGCACATAGCAAGAGAACAATTAAGAAAAACCTTGAGAAGTCACCACCGCTGAATTCTTATCAAATGAATAACATATATACATTTCTAAATAAGTCTAAAAATCTAAATGAGTTTTTCTGCTAATGGTATATACTATGACAGCTCTAACATAAATTTTTACAAACATTTTAACAGAAATGTTTTCATTTATTTTCCAACATTACTTGATGTCTGAAAATCACAGTGGGTAAGGAGAAAGTCTGCCTAAAGATGACAAAACCCTTTCTCTATGTTTATTTTTCTCATTATTTGATCATGTTTTTTAATAGCTGCATGCCATAGTGAAACAAACAAGTCTAATCAATGCATTTTGAACAGCATGTAACTCTGACACACAACTGGCTATAATCCCAAGAAAGCGTTGTTCCCCCAGGCAGCTACTGATGGTGAGATGGAGGATCTTCATACAGTGGACGGTCTTGTGTGTTTGAGGGCTGACAGTTAGCAAGAGTTCATGCAAATGCTTGGGCTAATGTGCATATGGTCTGCCCTTGGCTACAGCTAATGGGATGTGATGCACTTTAAAACTTTAAAGATATCTAAAAGCGTAACTACTTATTGGTGATCTCTTTTTCTTTTTCTTTTGTATTTATACACTGTAATGTATATACTTGAATAATGTCTCAACTTTTTTTAGATTTTCTTTGCTGTAACACAGAAATTTCACCACAGTGGGATGAATAAAGGTAATAATATGTGGGAAAAATGTGGGATAGAAACAAACTTTTAGAATATATAATCAGAATCATTATCCTAGCAAAGGTTGGTCACATACACTGCCAAAAATGCTGTAGTGTGATTTTTCTTTTCTTTTGTATTTATACACTGTAATGTATATACTTGAATAATGTCTCAACTTTTTTAGATTTTCTTTGCTGTAACACAGAAATTTCACCACAGTGGGATGAATAAAGGTAATAATATATTATCTTAAAACCTTATTGACAAAATGTGGGATAGAAACAAACTTTTAGAATATATAATCAGAATCATTATCCTACCAAAAATGCTGTAGTGTGATTTTTCTTTTCTTTTGTATTTATACACTGTAATGTATATACTTGAATAATGTCTCAACTTTTTTAGATTTTCTTTGCTGTAACACAGAAATTTCACCACAGTGGGATGAATAAAGGTAATAATATATTATCTTAAAACCTTATTGACAAAATGTGGGATAGAAACAAACTTTTAGAATATATAATCAGAATCATTATCCTACCAAAAATGCTGTAGTGTGATTTTTCTTTTCTTTTGTATTTATACACTGTAATGTATATACTTGAATAATGTCTCAACTTTTTTTAGATTTTCTTTGCTGTAACACAGAAATTTCACCACAGTGGGATGAATAAAGGTAATAATATATTATCTTAAAACCTTATTGACAAAATGTGGGATAGAAACAAACTTTTAGAATATATAATCAGAATCATTATCCTACCAAAAATGCTGTAGTGTGATTTTTCTTTTCTTTTGTATTTATACACTGTAATGTATATACTTGAATAATGTCTCAACTTTTTTAAATTTTCATTGCTGTAACACAGAAATTTCACCACAGTGGGATGAATAAAGGTAATAATATATTATCTTAAAACCTTATTGACAAAATGTGGGATAGAAACAAACTTTTAGAATATATAATCAGAATCATTATCCTACCAAAAATGCTGTAGTGTGATTTTTCTTTTCTTTTTTACATCTGAGTTGTAAATACAGCTATTAAGAGGCCCTGTGAGTAAACACTCTCCAACCCCTCGACAAAAGAGATGCTTAATTAGATTATGTAACACTAATTGAATTTTGGGAAAATTACATATTGCTGAGTCTGTCTCCCTGTAACAGTGGGTGTGCGGTCAGCCTACCTTTCTGAAAACAAAAGGCTCTTCGTTGTAAGCCGGGTTTAGGCCGTTGTTCATCACCATACGCGTACGAAACTCTTTGCGGATGGTGTCAGTGGGAAGGCCGTACATATCCACTTCTACGTAAGTGCCAATCTTCTTATCAGATAAAAACTGACCTGAGAATACCTGAGAGAGGCAGATATGCAAAATATACAACAGTTAGCAGAATTTGGAATGCATACAAGATCTAACGTCTGATCCAAGAACTGAAACATGAACATATTTGTAGACATTTAAGGAGCTCAAAAAAGGAGTGATCTATTGCCTCTAAGTTTACTGTAAGTGTATAGCACCCTCTATAGGCCATAAGGTTTCACCTGAACACTGCAGGTGGCAGCAATGACACCATCCACTGGTGTCTCAGAGAACGGGTCAAACATCCTGTCAGAGCGGCGCATGAAATCTGGCTTCAATAGGTACCTGTGTTAAATATGAACACATAGCAAAAACATCCTTTACTGCTACTGTTCCCACAAACAAACACATATAAACACTAGCTCTAGCTAAAAAGTATTCTTACCACACTTTTAGCCATTTCACCTACATTTCACACTAACTCATTAATAGTTTAAATTGGAATATGTTTATTATGTCATGTTATGTTATTTATTTGGTAGCTTCAAGTATTTAATTAATGTAATTTCATATATAACTTCATTATTAAATAAAACTAGTTTCATATAGGACAACACTCACAGAGCACTTAAATACTTTAAACAAGTCTCCCAAATACTCATTCATGCAATTATCAGACAAATTTGTGGCAGTAGTGTAATGCATAAAATGATGTAGGTCTTTCATCCAGTACTAATCAATCATTGCATGCAGTTGCTCAAATATAGGCTGTGGCATTCAGCCATGTAAACCTCTTCATACCCACAATTTACACATCTTCTAATAGATACTTCAAGCTTGATAATGTCACAAAGTAAAAGTCACAAACTGGTTTCATTAACATGACAGTAAGTGTTATTAAATAGTTTTTCAGGAATCAGATCTGAATTTAATAGAACATTTTTGAGATGTGGTAGAACGGGCGATTAACAGACTTTCAAAAAGAATTTTGCCAACATCTTGTGGAATTCATGGAATCTGGTTTAAGAGCAAAGGGAGGCTTTACATAATATTAGTATAATGTTTCTAATGAAAGTGCCCTTATATTAGGTTCTGCATGATTTGGGGGAAATGTCATGTTGCGATTACGGTGGTCAATATTGCGATATGCGATTGCGATACAATAAACGGTTTTATGAGTCCATTTCATTAGTTATCAAGGAAATGCTGATAATAATAATGATGAGAATGCTGAAATGTGTATTTGTGAAACTATAAAGGTTTTGATCATAATTTTTTCCAAAATAAAGAATTTTTTGCAATTATTTAACATTTTTTACATAAAAGTACAGCTAAATTAAATAAAACAACAAATAAACACTTTCACAAAAGTAAGATATTTGAAACATTTGTCCAAATATACAGGGAAAGCCCTGCCACTGCCCTGCGCCCATTTAAATTATTTACCTGTTTATCTGCTAAAGTTTAAAATACAGTGTATGTTTACATTCTTGAATTCAGGCAATTTTGCAATCATTATTATTAAATGTGTTTTTTATGGTGTTGGAGTGGAGCATTGTGGTGGGAGTTCGGAGCCATGAGGGGGTGACAATAAGAATTCTGCCCAGAGTTCCAAAAGGCTAGAAATTATGTGTGTGTGTGTGTGTGTGTGTGTGTGTGTGTGTGTGTGTGTGTACACAGCATTGTCGTGTGTGTCTCTGTGTGAGTTTGAGGAAAAGGAAAGCGGTGAGGCAAAAGTGAGTAAAAAAAGTAAAAAAGTAAAAAATTGTCTGTGGTCTTAAAGATTAGAAAAATCCTGATGTAGACCATTACTTTGTTTAAGAAAATCTAACAAATATATATATTGTACAAAAGAATTTCGAGCATAGAATAAACATATATACAATTAAATCCACATAAATGTAAAGCACAAATCAAAGCTACACTGTTTACAGGAATGACAAGCTGAACAACCATTAAGGCTGGTGGTAATTATTTGGCAGATGAATTATTTGGATGGAGAAGATTAATGATTACAGATTTTCCAATTATAAACCCCGTGAATCAAACACAAGAACAAACACACACACAAAATAATCATGTTGACAGTATCCTTGTTCCCAATGCTGGGTGCTTTTCTCAACATTTCTGCAGTGCAGAGGAAAATGGGGCCCACGAGAACAGCATGTAACTCTGCCACAGAGTGGGCTGTAATACCGTGAGAGTATTGTTCCCCCAGGCAGCTACTGTAAATGGAGGATCTCAGCGCAGTGAATGGCCAGATGTGTGTGAGGCCCAACATTTAGAAAGTGCTCATTTGTGCTAATGCGGATTGTGGATATGGTCTGCCCTTGGCTACAGCTAATGGTATGTGACACACTTTAATTGATGAGTTTTGCCAGGCCGAGGGCGCTACACTCACCCACACGCACCGTTGTACTCGAACTTCCCCTGGTTCAGCTGCATAGCCAAATCTGCAGATATAGAAATTAAAAATAGCAAAATAAGCATTCTCTACATACTTCTCTACATACAAATTTTCTAGTTCTGGTATTCAACAGCAGTGTAGAGATAAGACCGTCATTTAATACTCTGTTGTTTAATGTGTCAAAATTATTATTTAATTAGCAATTGTACAACAAGCCATCAATGGGACTTCATTTGAAAGGTTTTTTTGTGAATATATTTTAATAAGCATCCAAAACAGAAAAGCTGTATTTACCAAATTTCTATCTGTGCACCTAACTGTAGCATAAATTTAGTAATGTCGAATTACCACGCCTGCATGAATAACAAAACCATGTGATAACCTCCTGTAATAAAAAAGTCTTCTTAGATCCAAGAAATACTATTGGACGTATGCAAAATGTTAGTTCCCACAGGCACTGCCTGCTCTCTGTGACTTAAATGGAGATTAGTGTTTTTCCTAGTATTTTTCTCTTGGTGGCCCTTTCATAATTTCTTTCTTTGTCAGTACAGCAGCTTTACAGGAGCTGTATGTCCTTCCACAGGGCAGCATCTGCTGAAAAAACATGCTTCCTCATTTGTGATGTTTTTTGGCATGCTATGGCCAGCTGTGTGTTTATTCTTGTATCAATTATACCACTATATTGATAGCTGCATTTTCTTATAGCTGTCATTGTCCTCCTTCCTGGCTGCTCCATCCTTAGCATTCTTTTATCAATTTACCCCATGTTCCTCCTCGTCACATGTCTAAGCCATCTCAATCGATCCTCCCTCACCTTGTCCCTAAAATCATTTCTAATCCTGTCTATCATCGTCACTTCCAATAAAAATCTCAGCATCTTCAGCTCTGCTACCTCCAGCTTCACCTCTTGTCTTTTAGTCAATGCCACTGTTTTTAAACCATACAACATCTCAGGTCTCACCACAGCCCTATAAACTTTCCCTTTCACTCTTGCAGATACCCTTCTATCACAAATCACTCCTGCCACTCTTCTCCACCCACTCCATTCTGCCTGCACTCTTTTCTTCACTTCTCTAACACACACTCCATTACTTTGCACTGTTGACCCCAGGTACTTAAACTCATCCAACTTTATCACCTCCTCTCCCTGCAACCGCACCACTCCACTGCCCTCCTCTCATTCACACACATGTACTCTGTCTCATCCTACTGACTTTTATTCCTCTTCTCTCCAGCGTGTACCTCCACCTCTCTAGGCTCTTCTCAACCTGCTCCATACTCTCACCACAAATCACAATATCATCTGCAGACATAGTCTATGGGGACTGCTGTCTGACCTCGTCTGTCAACCTGTATATCAGCACTGCAAACAGAAATTGGCTCAGAGCCGATCCTTGATGCAGTTCCTCTCACCTTTCAAAATCTTGTTAACCAATCTTGTTAAAAATCCACTGTCATCTCTTCTAGATATCTCCATGCTTCCACTGGCATGTCATCTGGTCAAACCGACTCATCATCGTCTTAATAGCTGCTCTCACTTCCTCCTTAATAATCCTATCCACCTCCACTTTTCCATCTTCACATCATCCACCCTTCTCTCTATCCTTTTCTTCATTTATCAGCTGCTCAAAATACTTCCTCCATCTTCTCAACACACTCTCCTCACTAGTCACATTTCCATCTGCATCCTTTATTGCTCTAACTTGTAGCACATCCTTCCCAGCTCGGTCCCTCTGCCAGGCCAATCAGTATAAATAATTTTCTCCTTCCTTAGTGTCCAACTTCCCATATAGCTCCTCACATGCCTTTTCATTAGCTTTTGCTACATCCCTCTTTACCTGCTGTCACATCTCCTTGTACTCCTGTCTACTTTTCCCATCACTCTGTCAATCCCAATTCTGTTTCTCTTTATGCTTTCCTCATTCCACCACCATGTCTCTTTGTCTTCCTTTCTCTTTCTAGATGTCACACCAAGTAACTTCCTAGCAGTCTCCCTTATCACTTCTGCAGTAGTTGCCCAATCATCCAGCACCTTTTCACCACCACAGAGCCCCTGTCTGACCTCTTCCCTGAATCTCACACTACAGTCTTCCTCCTTCAGTTTCTACCATCTTATTTTTTTTTCAGTCGTCACTCTCCTCCTCTTCTTCTTTACCGCCAAAACCATCTTACAGACCAACATCCAACACTGTCTATCTACACTGTTCCCTGCCACCACCTTACAGTCTGCAATCTCTTTCAGGTTGTATCTCCTTCATAGTATATAGTCCACCTGTATGCACCTTTCTCCACTCTTATATGTCACCCTATGCTCATTCTTCTTTTTAACAAATGTATTCACCACTGCCATTTCCATCCTTTTGGCAAAATCTACCACCATCTGCCCTTTCACATTCCTCTCCTTAAAACCATACCTACCCATCACCTCCTCATCACCTCTGTTCCCTTCACCTACAAGCCCATTAAAGTCTGTCCCAATCACCAATCTTTCATTCCTAGGTACACCTTCTACCACTTCATCTAACTCACTCATGTCATCTAACTCCTTTGCCTCCATCTCACAACCCACTTGTGGAGCATTAGCACTGTTGATATTTATCATCACCCCTTCAACTTAAAGGCTTCATGTTTATCACCCTATCAGAAACTTTCTTCACCTCCACTACACTCTTACTTTACTCTTCCTTTAGAATCATCCTACACCATTTCTCTTTCCATCCACACCATTAGAGAAGAGTTTGAACCCACCTTAAATATTCCTGGCCTTACTCCCTTACACAACATATCTACCTTTCTCCTTTCCATCATATCAGCTAACTCTTTTGCTTTACCAGTCATAGTGTCAACATTTTAAGTGCCCACCCTAACCTCCACTCTCCTCCGCTTCTCCTTTCCCTGCTGTCCCTGTAGACATCTTCCTCCTCCCCTTCTCCTCCTTCGGCTAACAGTAGCCCAATTTCCGGTACCCTGTTGGCTAACAATAACTGTGGTGATCGTTGGTAACCCGGGCCTCGACCGATCCGGTATGAAATTCAGGTCTGTGATCCGCATATTTGATTTGGCACATGTTTTATGCTGGATGCCCTTCCTAATGCAACCCTCCCCATTTATCCGGGCTTGGGACCGGCACTAAGAGTGCACTGGCTTGTGCAACCCTAATGGCTGGGTTATAAATTTCCTTTATATATATATATATATATATATATATATATATATATATATATATATATATATATATATATAGGAAATAGATTTATATAGATATATGGAAACATTCCTTTAGTCTGATTAGTCCATATTTTATATTTTTGGTTTTATACATTGTGTCTTTGTTAGACGTAGAAAGGGTGAATGTACAGTTCCTGTATGTTTGGTTCCCTCTGTGAAGTAAAGGGAGGAGGAAGTGTACTGTAAGTACACTTCAAAATTGAATCAGCATGGCTACCACAGCATTTTGCAGTGAAATGTTATCCCATCAGGTTTGCACTTAGTAGCTTATGCAGGAGCTATTTGGGAAAAGAAGCTATAAGAAAAAGCAGCAAACATGCACTCAAAACCTCTGCGAACTCCTCAAGATTGTTGGAAAACCATTCCAAGTGACTACCTCATGAGGCTGACAGAATGCCAATCACATGCAAAGCAAAAGGTAAGGATTTGAGTGAGTTTTACAAGGGCCAAATTGTGATGGCTAGATGAGTGGGTCAGAGCATCTCCAAAACTGCAGCACATTTTGGGTGTTTGCGGTCTGTAGTTGTCAATATCTATCAAAAGTTGTCCAAGGAAGAAACAGTGAGCTTGTTAAAAACTATAGATTTGATTTTTTTTATTTACTTCACATTAGATGTTTTGTATTTTCAAAAGGAGATAAAACTAGTAAACAACTGCCATTTTTCCCCCACAACACATTTTACTTAAGATGCTAATAATTCTAAAGTTTCCTGCAATCCTCCAGATGGACAAAATGCACTGATAAAAATGTAAACAATGCAAGCTGCCTTCTGTGTTATGCATCAAGTGTAATGCCTTAGGCTAGACTGCCAACAGATTTGTTTACTTTCTTTATGCATGTCCAAGTAATACAAATGAACCACTGAACCTATTATATTTTAAAATGTACTGTATGAATATATTAAAAGTGTGTGCATACTGCATTTGATCTCTTATATTTCACAAATATCTGAGATAGTGTATTTGTATATTTAGTTAAAGCATACAAATTCACTGTCTGTGTTACATAATGTATGTGTTATGTTCATGCTGCATCTTCAGTAGTGGGGGTGCGGTGGAAAAGCCCCAGGACAGAGCCGTACCTGGAGTCTGAAAGTTCAGAGACACCATCTGGCACCCAGCGTTCCAAAAGATCTGAGGCATGTAATTACTGGAGTCCACACGGCCTCCTTTGGGGTAGATCCGGCTCATCTGCCGCTTGTTGTAGCTGTACATTGGCCGATGAGAAAAAGACACATAGGGAGGTGCATGCAAATGGGCAGAAGAGTTATTTATAATCCAGAACAACAGGGGCCTGAGCAGTATTCCCAATGGAGAGATTGGCGGCTAGAGAACAAGCTTGTTTAAAAAAAAAAAAAAAGCTTTAAAGAGAGGCCTTATGGATATAAATATGGGTAAAAACAAAACCCAAAAAAAAACAGCCTATTTGACTTGCTTGGCTGGAGAAAGAACTAAAATGGCCTTAGAAGACAAAAACAGGGATGTAAATTGATGCAAATAATTTAATTATTTTGCTGTCTCGTTTCTATCGAAAATAAATAATTGTGTAGTAATCAAATGTGAAAACATAAGTTTGTATTGGAAAAAAGCTTAAGAAAAATGAGGTACAGTTGATCCTTGTAGAAACAAAAAGGATACTTCACAAACTCTATGGCATTGGTTTTCAAGTAGCCAAGACCAACAGACTCATTAAAGGAAGACATGTTGTGATGGATATTTTTCTCTGAAAAAAACATAAGAGATTTAAAAATGAGAAGAGCGATTTTTTATGACAAAAGTTTTTTTTTTAGCTTTGTGTTAATTTTTACCCTCTGCGATCTCGAAGCTCTGGAACTTGACCGGCTGGGCGTAGTTTACCATGGCAGACAGATAAGGGTGGATGTTGGTTGTGGCTCCTTCATACTTATATGAGGCAATTAGTTGCTGCTCAGCATCCGCATCCTCTGCTGTATCCACACCCTGAGGCAAAAGTCATTTACATTTATTTATTCAGCGGATGTTTTTCTGACAAAGTGACTTTGAAGCAGAATGCAATCTGAGAACAGAAGTTTACCCAAAACCACAGTAGTAGGATGAAGTAACACAGCACAATGTAAGAGCAGGAATAAGTGCTAGTACTAGGAATGCTAGTTCACACACACACACACACACACACACACACACACACACACACACACACACACACAGTCAGTGTTTTTTAACATCCAAGACAAGTCCCTGCAGCCCTATAAACATTGCCTCTAAGCAAAATGGTATCATGTCAGTATATATTTTAATCCATAAACAGCCAGGAAAATGGAAAAAGTTCAACCTTCTTCTTGTTATCGAGCTCTAAAGCCTCTGACACATCAGTAACATCTGCTTCTGTTGCCTCCGAAACCTCTGTGGTCTCGTCATCAGAAATCTGCGGAAAGACCATTAAGTATAAAGTCAGAATTCATAAAATAAGGTTCACCTGCACAATACTTAGGTGAGGATGGCCAGAAAGAAGCTCACCTTATACTTCTTGACACTGTTTTCTTGTGTGTCTTTTTCACTAGGCTCTTCTGAGGAGATGTTGTTGCGGGTTTTTGTATCTGAGTCTGTTTTACTGTCTGGTTTTGAGAAAGTGTAAGATCTCATTTAACTGAGTATACAGTTTATTAAGATTTCCACAGTAAATGGCATTAAACCACAGCACCGCTTCATTGTCAAGTCTTATTTGCCAGAAGATAACAGTAGTTTAGATAGGAGTTCTGTCTGTAGTTTCAAACTGAGCTTTATCATTATGCTCGTTCTGATGTTACTGTTTAGCAACTTGCACTAGATGCTTCATATAATTGGATTAAAAATCTGTGTGTAATCACTGACTATAGCTAAATTTTGTGGGAGGAGATTATTATTTTTTTATCATTTCTGAAAGAAGTTTTCAATGTCAATGGTTTGTAATGTCACGAGTAAACCTGTAACATTGTTTTCCCCACACACAAAAAAAAACAGTCTGTTTATTGCTTCTCTAACATGCACTCATATTTAATACAATTAAATATACAATCAGATACAAAGTAATATATGGTTCAAGCAGAATAAAACGTTTGGTCATAGTATTCTTGTTATGTAATCAACATGCAATTAACATCAAAACACATGTATTACTTGCATAATGCATTACTATAAAGCCAAAAATTATAGAATATAAAATGTTGGCATTCTGAGGTGTGTGTAAATATAAATTCCAGTTCAAAATAACAGAGTGTTGAATAGTGCAGAAGCTGACCGTTCTCTAAGTCTTCTTCATTGTCATCCTCTCCTGCCTGTACACTTATCTCCCCTGCCTCCATGTGTCTCTTAAATGATTCCAGTTGCTCTGTTACCATTAACACAAACATGTGGAAAGATATAAAGTGGGAAAGTTGTTTTTACTACAGACATGTAAATTATTTTGGATGGTAGGATTCTAAGATAAGAAGCTTTTACAGAAAAATCACTAAACATGTCATAATACAAGCATTAAAAGCACACTGGTACATACTCTGTTCCACTTCTGGCTTTAAGCGTTTGTTTTTAATGAGGATTTTTCTTTTAAGGTCGTTTGGTGAAGGTAGGGCGCGCCCAGCCTCAATCTAAAAATGCAAGAACAGAAAATTAATTTATTTTGTAGACATGGTCATCTTAATTTTGCACATTCAGACAAACATGACAAATTCAAAATATTAAAATGTCCATAGAGGAAAGATTCCAGTAAGAGACCTAATATCCATTATACTCAATTTGATAGAAAGGCCCCTGCAGAAAACTCGAAGTCTTCAGCCATTTTGGCTAAATTAAAATGATTAAAATAAAAAAACAAAAAAAACTCAAAATTGTATATATAAAAAAAAAAATCTACAATGATTTTCATTTTAGAAAGCAAAATAAACGTTACTTTAAAAAGAAATGCGAATTCTAAATACAATTTTGTTTCACGATTATACCTCCATTGTAGAGCCCTAATAAATGTTCTATAAATGTACCATTGCACACACTCTAGTTCTTTGATAGATCGTGTGTGAATTCTGATTCAGAAGATCACGTACTGGGAAGCCCTCCAGTGGCTGCTTGAGTAACAGGTCTCCAAAGATATCCTCACAGTATTTTGCCATCTTATACTGCTGGGTTTTACTGAAACATCACAACAGGTCATGTGACAGACAGAAAATTTCGGTTTAACATATCATTCCCTGCTCAGTTCATTAAAAAGCTATACTTTTCCACTCAAAGTTATACTTAGCTTACATAATTAACCTGAAAATAATTATTTTGGCTGAAGTCACTGGGCATAACTTACCTGCAGTGGTTTTCAAATGAAAGAATAACAGGAAAGTCCGATGTCACAAAAGCTGTATCTTTAATAGCCTGAATTACATCCTGTAAATAATACAAAAGGCAAGGTGAAGTACCCAAAGCATTTATTATCCTTTATTTATTCACACGGAATATGATCAGGCCACACCTGGATGCCCCTTTATTTGTAGTAAGCAATAAATCTGATGTAGTACCACCTCATACGTCACCAAACACAACTATACAGTATTTGTCTTGTATATTACCCCTGTTCTTGCTCATCACTAAATTATGATAAATAAGTATGCCATTTGGTTTCTATATTAATAACTACTGCTAAGTAGTTACATCATGCATTGTTTAAAGGTTGCGATGTGTGTGGTGCGTATGTTCTCACTTTAAACAGAATGTCAGTACACATGGCCTTCCCATGGGTAATAATGGGTTCTTGATCCTCTCCTTTACCATCCCAGCAGTCTAGCTCCACACACCTGAGCACACACAAATATTAAAGAGATTACATAAAACATTACACAATACTGCACCCTTTGCTTATGATTTATTATAAAAACATCTCAAACATCTTTAAGCCAGATGTTACTGTTACTATGGACACTGCATGAGAGTCACTACCACTGATTAGCCTGAGAATGAACTGGTGCTCTGTCTGTCTTGAAGCTTTGCAGTGAGAAGGTAGCCATGAGGAGTGAAATTAGAAGTGTGCAGCAATTTCTATTTGCACTTTTTAATTGGTTTGTTTTGTGAGTTTTATGAGGATGTTATCAGCTGTACATGGTACACTGGTATTAATTGGTTCAGTTAATAATGTGCAGTTCAAACCAAACCAAACTAAAGCACAAATAACTCAGAAGTACTTTGACTCCACAAGTTGGATGAAAGCACCTTTATGAAATCAAATGGAGCCTTTAAAAAAAAAAATTGTCGTCCCATGATACTGTCCCCTATACTGTGACACACTATGCCATAAGGTGATCAGAACAAACCAGACTGCCTAATACATGATTAAAGATCTGAGAGGATTGGACAAACTGGTTTGTTAATATGCTTATTTGCATATGTTCTGTATTTTGATTTTAACAAAACCTAAATAACTAACTAATTAATTTTTTTAAGCTAAATTTAAGGAAAAAAATCTGCTTTTATTTTAACTAAGAAAAAATGTATCGATTAATCCTAGAAGTTATAAATTGTGTAATGAAATTTGAAGTCCTCTTCTAAAAATAAATGTCTGAATAATGCAACTCTGACACTGATGTCTACCTGCATCCTGAGAGCAGCACCTGTCTGTACATTTCCACAGATGATTTGCCCCCAAACTGTCTGCCAGTCAGGTATGTGTTGTGTGAGGAGCTGATGAAGTAGTGTGCTAGAGACTGATCCATGTCCTGACACAGGTCTAGGCGGTCCAGAAACACAGGTGCATTCTCATCTGACATCAGGTACCGGCAGAAACCATCGCTGGACATCCGACCTGTAGGAGGCGAGGCATTCAAAAACGAAAAAAGGCTTAATTGTTTAACTGATCTACATTTATTAGATTTCATTACTTTGCCTCTTCACCACTGCACACACTTGCATGTGGTCTGTTTCTAATACTTTAGTTTACCACAAGGTGGCAGCATATTATCAATTTCATATTAAGTTCATTAGACGCACAGTTAATGTATGTATCATTTTTTTTTCATTTTTTTTTTCTTCAAGAGGTTCTCTCAGCCTTTCTCTGTTTAAAACAGTCACCTTTCTTCTTTAGGTCCTCGTCTCTCTCGTACTTCTCGATGATCTGCATGACTCGTTTGGGGTCGTAGAAGGGGAATAAGATCTCGTTCAGCCGAGGGTCCCGCTGGTTCTACATACAGAATAGTGCAGTCTTATTACGATTGCCTCCTCAAGCGTGAGGACGTCTCATAGCCTGCTTTATGAGCCATTAAACTGATTTACAACCTTCAAGCTACTTATATACACACTACTAGAATGGCATAAATATTCTACCTAATTGGAAAGCTAGATTTATCAGATGGATACTGGTACAGGAACTTTGGGTGGTGTTTGGTTTGGAAAAGTAGTGCCAACACTTAACACAGGTACAGTATTGGAAAAGCACATCAGGTTATACAGTACTACTTAGAGCGAATTGAGCATTGCCAGTGACCCATGATCTAAGGTAACCCATTTCAAGGACATTTAGGGGTAGAAGGGCTAATGCGTTTGCAGAAACATGGATAGAAAAAAATGCATGCATGCACAGCCAGGGAGTAAGCAAACACTGAGACAGAAAGCAAAGGCAGCATCTGGAACAATGGAGCAGTCCAGCCCTGACGGTAGCCATGGCTACATAAGACAAGTTGACGGATTGGCGGGGAGGAAATGAGGAAGCAAGGAAAGCTGCAAAAGCGAGCACACAGAGAAGTTAATGAATGATAAAGAGCTTACTTCATTCAGAAAGCTGACTAACTGGTCTACTGTTAAATAATCACTTTTGTCCCCATTGCTGCAAAGAAATTAATTAAAAGACAATTGTTTACAATAAAATGAACAATGAATGAAGAAAGGATTAGTCATCACAATGCACTATATATTCATAGATTTTAGAGCACTGATACTTGATTTTGAATGTGTGTTTTTTTTTTTTTTCACGTTACATAAGTTAAAACATTAAAGATTAATGTCAAACTGTTGAAGCAGGTTAGGTTCCTTTAAGAAAGTTAGCACAGCAAAGACATTCAACCCTTAATGCCTAATGTTTAATGCTAAATACAGAGAAGTGTAATTAGAACATGTTCACATGAACATCACAAGCATTAATACAAACTGACACTTTAATGTAAATAAGGGGGAACATATTTGACTTGGCAATGAGAATCTACACAAACCGCCACAAGGTTCTATTTAATTTTTTTTGACCTACATCTTTTTGAAGAGCTCCTCGATATCTGTGCGCGGGCATATTTTCTGAGTGAGCGCATAGAAGACGTCAAAGGTGAACACAGAATGGTCAATTTCGTCATTCTGTTTAGGGGGGAGAAAAAGACAATCCTGTATTGATCACCATCTTAAGAGAAATAATAAAGCTCCATTAAGTTTGGGTCTATAACACAATAGAGAAACTGTACATTGATAAACAGTCTGTAGATGTGGAACAGTCAGCAGTCATTTGTTAAAAGGCGATAAAGAAGAAAAACTACCTTCCCACTGGGGAGGCCGAGCTCTTTCAAGGCCTGGAATATTCCTTTCTCGGTTTTGCCTGAGCCAAAAGTCCTTGTGATGCTGCAGGAGGGAAAAACATGGACAAGGTCCACAGACTTTTTCATTTGCTTTATCTTTTTAGTGACTAAAACTGCTGTTATATAAACACAATCAGTGGAGTTGAACGAGCCGGTCTGTAGCACACAGATGTATGTCTATAAGGACTTACCCTCGAACTGGGATTTTCCCATTGATGTTGGTCAGAAAGCTCAGTTTCATCCAACTAAAAAAGGAATTTAAAAAAAATGTCATGACTCAGTGGGTACATCTTGTCTAATTTATGTAGTTAGGTGTTCATTTAAAGCTTAAAAGCTTTTATCCAATTTTGCTCCGCTGTCTGAATGGAAAGACATTAATGGTCTTCACATTTGTCTCATCTCGAGATGATCTGATGAAATTAGTGACTGTCTGCAGTCTGGGGAAAGCTCATTGTTATTCCTAAAGCGGCTAAAATTAGATCTTTATCCAACTGCACAATAGTAGGTACATACCATAAACTTCTCAGAACAAGGTTTAGAGTACCCTTTATCCCTTAGTAATGTTTTATTTAATAAAGATCCACCCTAAAACACATTATATATATATATATATATATATATATATATATACCAATTGTTATGTACATAGAGTTTGAGCGAATGTTTATTGGCTGGTGTCATACTTTCATTATGCCTGTAAAAGTTTAGCAGTTGTCTGTCACTTTGTCAGCACAAGAGGACATTTTTACCAAAGTTAAAAAAAATTAAATAAAACAATGTCAATTATGCCAGTCAAGGTCAGGTCTCTCTGTTAGCTTCTAAAACAAAAAACCAAGGCCAAAAGAATGAACACAGATGAAAGGCTAACTCTATTTCATTAGAAAAATAAATCTTGAATGCCATTGAAGGCTATGTACAGTGGATTTTCCCATTAATAACTGTTTATATGTCATAGATAGGTGCTGATCTTAAATGTTAAGAAAAGTAAAACAATTTTAATAACAGTTCAATCTTAAATAACAGAATAGCTATTGCACGAGGAATTTTTTATTTTCGTTCCCTATAAAATAAATAAACTAAAGCGTTACACATGAGAATATTATGTGTGAAGAGCTGAAGTAACAAACATACTGTCAGAGTCACTGCCTGTTGATAATAGAACTCAATTGTTTCTGCGTTGTGTTATTGTGTAGCGTAATGCATTATTTATTGTGTACAACATACAGCGTACGTCTATGCTGTGAATTTGTGGCATACTCCTTGTACATGTTTACTTTGCAGAATAAAATTTTGATTATATTGAAAATGATCTGCTCTTGGCCAGGTTATAGAAATTTGTGTGTGTGTGTGTGTGTGTGTGTGTGTGTGTGTGTGTGTTTTGCTAAACATCTACTTACTGCTTCTTAAGGCAAGTCATTGGACACACATTGTTTGCCTTGAAGTTATGAATGACTGATTTCAGCCCGTCCATCCATTTCTGTGAGAAAAAGCAAGCAAACAGAAGCAGGTATTACACAGGACGCTAACCACGAGTGATGTAAGCGCTGATTAGTGGCCGCCAATAACAAAAACAAACGCAAACAGTACAGAACAGACATTCTGTTAGCAAGGGGAGAAATGAACTAAGACCATGTGGCTAGCATTAGTGTTTACCGAAGGCTTGGGTAGTCTGAGCCTTTGGCTGTGTGAAGGACGACTGAATGCCCTTGAACAAATGTTTGTGCATCTGAGGGAGCACAATAACTAACACGCTCTTCTATAAGCCACTTAAATTCAAACATTTCTGCAGTTAAAATGTGTTCACATTTTCTAAATAATAGTGCTTCAAATGGTAATATAGTGAATGAACAGCACTTATTCTTTTGATATAATAACGGCACCAAAATAAATGACACAAATAAAACTTTTGTGTTATGTATGCAGCCGGCTGAAGGATAATATGTTGTTTAGGACCTTAGGGTTGTTTTGCAGTTCATCTCTATGAAAAACGCTTTATAATGTAACAAAACACAATCATGTTTCCATCCATTAAGCAAGGTGTGCAAAAATACAAAAACCACTCTGCCTTGATCAGTAGCCACAAGATGGCACTGTGCCCCAGATTCGCCATAACAGGCATCAATCGGATCAGAATTGGAGCAGGATTGCAGAGAAAGCTTTTCCTTGTGTGTGCCACACTGACTCCAGGCTACACTGGTGAAAGCCCTTTCTCTGTTCTCTGAGGATGCCTGTGGCCCTGCAACAGGCCTGTCAGTGCTAAAGCAGGATTGCTTCTACACACACTGCAAACAGCATAAAGAAAGGCTTGGATTTCCTGTGTGTGTGTTTGTGTGTGTGTGTGTGTGTGTGTGTGTGTGTGTGCGTGTGTGTGGAAAGGGCTCCTCCAGAGACTAACCGTATACAGAAATTAATTATCAGTCCATCAGCTCTTTTTGTTTAAAGTACCTTAAACTGCTGTTTGTTTTTGTGTGAATCCTTTTTTAAATATTTTTTTTATTTACTAAACATGGTATAACATGGTACCAAATATAACATTTTTATTTTGCAAAACTTGTTAATGAATTATTTTCTTACAATAATTTTTATACAACACACTATGCTCAGTTTTTTTTTTTTACTTTTTGTAAAACATCTTGTCTCGAATAATTTAAAAAGTTTTTTTCAATTTGGAACACAGTTTGAAACTATGGCCGCTGCTGAAAAACAGTTTTAATTCCTGTCACATGACCTTCATCTCCTGGTTGAAGGTTACCATCAGGAGAATCCCTAAGCATACAAAAGGATTTAGTATTTTTATTTATATTATTTTTGCTGACAAAATATAACCTTTTTGCAAAGTATGGAAATAAAAAGTGAAAAGCTGTATTTTAAAACAACAATCCAGACAAAAGATGAAATCATGAGAAAATTAGACACTAGACATGTAAAACATAAGATCTCAAAGTTCTGATGTAATCAAACAAATTACACACATCAGGAACTTATATAAAGCAAAATCTGGTTATGAAAACTTTTGCACTTGACTATATAAAGGTTATTATTAATGTTATAATTGACCAAGCCTTTTAGTGCTTAATAGTAAATCATAGCAACGTTTCTGTTGCTTTATTGCTTTGTCTAGCACACTGGTATTAAATCAGCCTGTGTTTACACACTGGGCAAGTTACAGCTCAGATTTCCATAGCGATATCCAGTGATAAGGGTTACCTTGGCGGTGTCGGCGCTGTCAGCCACCATGTACATGCAACTGAGGTTGACCAGGTCGGGGCCACTGCACACACAGATGACACAGCCTTCCAGATCAGCCTCACTCCTCCCCGCTGCCTCCAAAGATGCAGTGATCTTTGGGTCCTGACCATCAAAAAAGCGAACACACACACACACACACACACACACACACACACACACACACACACACACACACACATCAACATTCTCTAGCCACAGACAGGGACACTCTCTCACCACTGTCCTTTTAGTTTATTGCTCACCTCTCCTAAAATAAAAGTGTGAAATAGACTTGTTATGACCACAATAAAACGCACCCTACTGGAGTTCTTCATCTTTATTGTGCCTGATAAAATTACCTTTTTCTAGCGTTTATCTCTCTAATAATTTGCTACCGGTTATTACTTAAGCATAGATTTAGGGATGTTTTTAATTGAAGCTCATGGGTGCTGGTAGGGTAAGAGGGATTTAGATATAATGATTAACAATAGAGCACCAGTAGTATGTTATTAAATGTTTTCACTGTGTTTTGTCAGTGAATTGCACATGCTGTGTTATATATATATATAAACACTTTTGTTTTTGCCCCTATTTTTCATGAGCTGAATTTAAAGATCTAAGACTTTTTCTATGTACACAAAAGGCCTATTTCTCTCAAATATTGTTCACAAATCTGTCTAAATCTGTGTTAATGATCACTTCTCCTTAATCATAACATAATCCTTCCACCTCACAGGTGTGGCATATCAGGATGCTGATTAGACAGCATAATTATTGCACAGGTGTGCCTTAGGCTGGCCACAATAAAAGGCCACACTAAAATGTGCAGTTTTATCAGACAGCACAATGCCACAGATGCCACAAGTGCAATTGGCATGCTGACTGCAGGATTGTCACCAGAGCTGTTGCCCGTTAATTGAATGTTCATTACTTTACCATAAGCCATCTCCATAGACATTTCAGAGAATTTGGCAGTACATCCAACAGGCCTCACAACTGCAGACCACATGTATCCACACCAGCCCAGGACCACCATATCCAGCATCTTCACCTCTGAGATTGCCTGAAACCAGCTACCCAGAGAATCGGTTTTGCATAACCAAAGAATTTCTGCTCAAACTGTCAGAAACCGTCTCAGGGAAGCTCATCTGCATGCTCGTCATCCTCATCAGGGTCTCGACCTGACTGCAGTTCGTCGTCGTAACCGACTTGAGTTGGCAAATGCTTACATTTGATGGCATCTGGCACTTTGGAGAGGTGTTCTCTGGTTTTTACTGTAAAGGGCAGATGGCAGACAGCGTGTATGGGTGAGCGGTTTGCTGATGTCAACGTTGTGGGTCCAGTGGCCCATGATGGCGGTGGGGTTCTGGTATAGACAGGCATATGTTATGGACAACGAACACGTACATTTTATTGATTCCATTTTCAATGCACAGAGATTCTGTGATGAGATCCTGAGGCCCATTGTTGTGCCATTCATCCACGACTATCACTTTATGTTGCGGCATGATAATGCACGGCCCATGTTGCAAGGATCCGTACACAATTCCTGGAAGCTGAAAACATCCCAGTTCTTGCATGGCCAGCATACTCACCGGACATGTCACCATTTGAGCATGTTTGGTATGCTCTAGATCGGCGTATATGACAGCGTGGTGCAGTTCCTCCCAATATCCAGCAACTTCGCACAGCCATTAAAGAGGAGTGGATTAACATTCACTTGATCAACAACCTGTGCAATATTTCATGCTGTCTAATCAGCATCTTGATATGCCACACCTGTGAGGTGGAAGGATTATCTTGGCAAAGGAGAAGTGATCACTAACACAGATTTAGACAGATTTGTGAACAACATTTGAGAGAAATAGGCCTTTTGTGTACATAGAAAAAGTCTTAGATCATAAAAATGGGGGCAAAAACAAAAGTGTTGCATTTCTAATTTTGTTTAATATATATATATATATATATATATATATATATATATATATATATATATATATATATATATATATATACACACACACACACACATACACACACACACACACTAAAAAGTTTGGGATCACTTGCAAATTTCTTTGTTTTTTCAAAGACAAACACATATACATGCAATTCACAAACAATTTGATCTATTTCACAAACAAAGTTAGTCAGATGATTTTTAAAGAATGATTTACATTTTTGCATAGAGGCCGATTATTAACAATTGTCAGTCATCTGTATCAATCTCCTGGTATGGCTGCTAATTCAAGTTAATCACAAAGACAAATATCTGAGAGTGTGCAGTTTAAGACAAAGATGCTTTACAGGTCCTTAACTGGCATCTGCACTAAATAGTACCCATCAAACACCAGTGTCAGCATCAACAGTGAAGAGGAGACTTCAGGATGCTGGACTTTGCCAAGAAAAACAGAAGACTGAGATGGGCAAAAGAACACAGACATTGGTCCACTGGAAGACTGGAAGAAGGTGTTGTGGACAGCTTGAGGTCTTCAGATCAAACAGAAGAACATTTGTGAGACAAAGAACAAATAAGATGATGCTAGAATAGTGCTTAATACCTTCAGTCAAGCATGGTGGAGGCAGCGTGATGGTCTGGGGGTGCTTAGGAGATTTGTACTAAGTGGAAAGTACCTTGTTGAAGGAAAGCTATCACAAGATTTTGCAACGCCATGCCATACCCTGGGGACGGCACTTGATTGGGTCCAATTTCATCCTACAACAGGATAATTCCCCAAAACACACCTCCAAAATGTGTCAGCAATATTTAAAGAATAAGCAGTCAGCTGGAATTCTGACTGTAATGAAATGACCAGCACAGTCTCCGGAGCTGAACCCTATTGAGCTGTTGTGGGAGCAGTTATAGTATAGTAGAGAGGAAGACTCCATCAAGCCAATTCATCTTATGGGAGATGCTCCAGGAAGCATGGGGTGAAATCTCATCAGATTATTTAGAAAAATTGACAAAAACAAAATAAAAACAATAAAATTTATAAGTAATCCCAAACTTTTGAGCGGTAGTACACACACACACACGCGCGCACACACACACACACACACACATACAGTATATATATATATATATATATATATATATATATATATATATATATATATATATATATATATATACATATATATATATACACACACACATATTTTATACACATATAAATTAGTGGCTTAAAAATGTCTTTGTTGCTACACTGGCACATACTTTAAAATAACATTTATTGTTTGTTCAAATTAATAGTGTTGTGCATATTGAGCCATCGTGTTACCACAATTACTTTGGCTAAAATAATGAAAACTTATTTGTATCAAATTCATTTAATAGCATGTTCAAAAACTCAGCACACAAAACTGTTCAAGTAACAATGGCTAAGCGCCTACGACTGTGAGTCAAAAACTTAAGCGTTCAACTCTAATTCTGTACTGCTGGTTGATGAACAATAGAACAATAGAGCTTCATAAAAGTTTAATCTACTTAGGACTACAATAGAGACCTGCTGAGCAGTGCAGTCATGTCCAATGACAGACAATCGCTTCTGATCTGCCTTTGCTCTGCTGTTTATGAGCTGTTACAGCCAGACACACAACATGTATCCAAATGATTGACAGATGATAGTAAAACAGAACACTTCCCTCTCTGCAAGCATGACATATGCCACGTCCTGGTCTATATTTGCAAGTCAACACACGCCCATATGCACGCACACTTGCACTGACACCCAAACACTGTTTAATGGCTTCTAGGGTACACATCTGATTTTAGTTCTCTTTCTTTTAGGTACTTTCCATTAATCAGACCTTAAAAAAAAAGGGTCAAATGCTAGAGAGAAGTAGGAAGGGCCAATGCCTGGGATAGGTCAATATTTGCAGCTCAGAGGAGATCACAGGATCATTGATGGATGATAACATTAGCTGGGAGTGCCAGAACAAACAGAACTGGACCTAATTCCCTTTTCCTTTGAACAGGGACGTGTTTACTGTCTGCAGAACAAAATAATCCAACGTATTATTTTTACGGTTCTTGAATAAAAGGATTAAAATGAATGCACGTAATTCTGGGTGATAGCCAGAATATAATAAAGATACAGCTCCCGTTGACAGCAGCAACACTGATGTATTAAAGCAACCGGTGAAAAGCTGTTCCAGCTACCTTTAGGGTTCTCATCAGTTTAAAAGACAACTCTTGTGATTGTTCTTCCAGAGAAACATTTTCTATCATCTATAAGTAATAAAGACATTTTTTTATGGCTAAGATGAGCTCTTCAGGACAAGTTCATAATGAAATCACTTCTTTTAAGACTCACCTTTGGCACTGAACCAGTGCGGACACTGTTTATGAGAGAACATTCTAGGACTTGGCCCTCCTGAAGGAAGAAAAAAGAGAGAAGACAAATAAAAAGAAGGGACATTTTAACGCAGAATGAAAAACATCTAGATTTGTGAGAAGATTCATCCTGTTATACATTAGCATAGATTACAGCTCAGGCTGTAATATTAGTGCCAGCTGTGCAGTAACAGTTCATATATTGTGCTCATAGCATTGTCATATGTTATTTTGAAAACAATATGTGCTGTTAAGCAGATCTGAATGACAAATGGTTCATACCCATTATCAATTAATGATAGTAAGAGGGCCTGAGGTTTGCATGCGGCAAGTCACGTCTCTTAAAAACAAATGCAAGCATTCATACAAAAGAAAAAAACCCTTGTACCTTGCCATCACTTTTCCATGTGAGAAAGAATCCAAATTCATCAACTTTGATAAGGCAGCTGGATTCAAAGACAAATGGATCCTGCAGAACAGAAAGGGTAATTAAATACTTGATGGTCTATAGAACAAAAACACCAACACTGATGTGTATCACAGGGCTTTGTAGGTGAAAATTGGAACAGCTCAGTCTTTATATTCAGACACATAAGCTCATCCTATTTTTTTAGCTTGTGATAAACAGAAGTCAAACGCAAAGCAAACACATATTGGTATAAATGTTAAAGGTTCCTAGATGCATATTTCTTTATTACCAATATAATACAAGAATATGTAATGTGATGAAGTTCTTTTTTATGTCCCTGTAGTAATGAGGGAAAAAAACAAGAGCTGATGAAGTTGTTATACAGATTTTTAGTTACAACCAAATGTAGTGCCTTTTTGGTGTATGGCTTTTATTTCCAACCATACTATTTAAACCAGAAATGTCCGAGCAAGAGCCCACTGTCCAAAGTAGGCCCGTGGTGACCCTTCATTTGGCCCACCATGCCATATATGAGAAGAGGAGAAAAAAAATCCCATTTTTCCCATTTGCAGAGATCTCTAATTTAACATAACATTTTTTGTTTTTGCTTGTTTTTAAGCTGCAAAAAAATGTAAGATTTAACATAGACGGCATAAGTGAATATGGCTATTTAATGTACATGCATACATACTTCAGTTTTCTCAAAGTGCAGAGACAATGATATTTACTGCAGTGAAGCATTTATTTTTAGCCCATGTTCTTGGTGCCTTTGGTTTAGACTGTTGCAAAGTATTTGTAACAACCAAAACTAATCCTATGATTTAAGTGCAAAAAATGTAATACACTTTAAATGGACAAAAGTTTTCCAATTTCCAATTCATCCCAATAGGGTTCAGCAGGGTCAGTGGCAGAGGTAAGAGCTCTATAGCAGGCCACTCTAGATCTTCCACTCCGACCCATATAAACTATATTTTCATGGAGCAACAGGTTTGGGCCTCCTAGTTTAAGTGAATGGAAAATTTAATGCTACCACATCCAAAGGCATGTTAAGAATTGTGTGCTATCAACTTTATGGTAACAGTTTGAGAAAGAACCACATATGGGTTTTTAGGAAAAAGTGTAAGAATTAAAGAATTCGTTTTGGCTCCAATGGGAAAACAACATGTATTTGTCTAGCTTAGTGTTGTTTTATTTTCACAAATAAATAAAACTAAAAGAAAAATGTGGTTAAGGGGATTTTTTTTTTACACTAAAATAAATCTTTGCTAAAATATACATACTGTAACCCTGCTTTATATCTGAAAAGCACCTGAAACAACAATTTGCCTTTAAAATCAGCACAAATGAATCAGTTGCAGTTCTAAAGTCAAACTGCTCTTCATTTTATTTGCTCATTTTTGGAAGAATACCAGGGTCACCTTGAACTCCTAATGCTATTTGCAGCAGGACAGAAGATCAGGATTATATTACGTGGCATGGCAACAGAGCACTGATGTGTGATAAGAGATCCAAAAATATGAGGAGCAGAATGATTTGGAGGGTTAAGTGCCACTGGAGAGAGGGCATCTCTTCACTCATTGCCTGTAAAATGGCCCTAAATACATGCCTCTTTGGACCTCTATTATGGCTATGGATTGATTTCCACAGATAAAGGCAAATTTTGGCAGAGCACTCTGGCTATATGGCGATCTGAATGATCAAGGTTGTGTTATCTGCAGCATTGTACAGAACCTAAGGTGAGGTCAAGCCAGCAGAAGTACACCTAACACCAATTTGGCTTTATAAATATACTGTAATTCTATTAGTCAACAATCGATTTGCCTTGACATATTTATACTATCCACATTATCCACATGCTCAGCCACTGAGGTGGCAATGTTTAGTGTTTGGTCTATTTACAGGCAGTATAGGTAGCTGATTATCCCAGTGGCATGAAAGCAGTTGGCTGTGGAGCTGCAGAAGTGGGTCGCATTTGATTTCACTTTGGCCAAGGTTGATAAATGTATTCCTATTTAAAAGCTGGGTTACACATGCAGATTTTCCAGAGTTTTACGTTTAAACACGTTTCCCTCTCAGCCTTTTTAGGCTTCCCTTTAAAATAGGACTAAGGCAAACTAGCCATGTATAGTCATCTCCAAAATTAATAGAACCATTATGATTATGATTAAGATAAAGATTTTGAAACCCATGTGGCACACCTTTAACTCCTGTTTTCAAGGGGAAATATAGAGCAAGGAAACTGAGGCAATTCCTTAATACACAGATCTTACTCTTAGATCCTTCATGTCCTGAGATTCTTTCTTTAGCTCAGCCCTGCAGGGTTTGGTCAACTTGAATAGCCATGTCAAAAGCCTGATTCAGTGTTTATTTAACCATTTTACAATTACAGTGGATTTGATTTGATGATCATTAGACCATACAAGCCAGTTCCATTCAAATTTTCATTAGAGCCAAACAAAAGCAAAAAGAAGAAATTAGCAAATAAAAGTTTAGGTCTGTTTGTTGATAAAAGAAGACTTACGACTGGCGTTTTTAAAGATTTTATGTGATTCATTGATTTTGGAGAAATGGCACTTCAAATAGCTAATAGCTATAGCAAATAGCTATAACATGTTTTACTAAGTAAAAAAAAAAAATCTTGTTAATACTTCACATAAAGGATAATGTTTTCTTGTCAATAATTGTTGAACTGACTGTACTGCTCAAGATGCACATTTTAGCTTTACGGCGAAACCAAAAGTTGTTTTAATGCACAGCATGTAGAGTCCGAGTGAAAAGTTAAGGGAAAAGAGAGAGAAAAAGAAAGAGAGAAACAGATAGAGGTCATATTTTAGCAGCTGCAATTTAAATAAGAAGTTTGTCTAATTATTTTACCAGCTTTTAGTTTAGTTTAGTTTTTCACAGCCTTGAGTAGGGAGGAGTGATAAAGCTGTACAAAGAAGATTGCTTGGGGGGTGCACAGACAGACAGAGTCTAAATGAGCTGAGTGAGATTACAAAGAACACCTCATGCTGTCACTTCTTCATAGGATTCCCCAGAGGGAAAAGAGAGGGTGATGGATCTGAGCGGGAGAACTATTCTAGTGATACTGCACAACTTGCGCATATTATGAATGTGTGTCTAATTCTCTCAGTAACAGACCAAGAACAGGAACAGGAAGAAGAGTCTATAATTCTTCATCCAGAAAGACACTAAACTAGTGGATAGTCCCTCTCTCCTGCGCTCTGGAATACTCCTCCTGATGAAAGCAAATTAGATGAGCCAGTGCCAGGAGAGGTATGTGGAGAAAAAGAATCCAGGCCTGCTCTTCCTTCACCTTTGAGGCACTTTACACACTCTGTGCCACTGCAATGCTGCTTCTGCTAATGCTCACTGCTCTAGGACACCAGGCCGCCTCACTCTTTAGTGTGTCATTTGTCCAGGTGAACTTCTTTGCTGATAAAAATGACACACAATGATCACTTGAAATTATTATTTACCTATGTGCTAATAAACTCAAGTATCATTAAAGTGACGTGACACCCATGAGCAAGGATAATAACCACGCTGTGAATGCCCTTTAAGGCAACAGCCAGAGCCAAAATGGTGGCCGGTTCCATAGCTTCACCGTCTGCTGCCCTGTGGGAACAGGATGAACAGTAACTGCTTTTCACGAGATCCTGGTCTTATTTACATCCTCATTCCTGGGCTAGGCATCTGTGTGTTAATCAAGAGACTCATACCCTGCAGGGCATTTCTGGTAATGAGACACGGCTTTTATTATTCTTCCACATTTCAGAGATTTCATTTATTTTGAGATACAGAAATGAGCTCTGTTCAGCTAACAGAGCAGACTCCAGTTTGTGTCAGCCTGCTTGCGGTGCTATTTAACTCAGCATGTAATTAATCACCTGGAAATGACTGGTGTCTGATATGTGTGCAGAACAGGGTGCAAGGATATTCTACTGGCCTCAAGAGTGCAAGACCTGCTGGCGTGTGTGAGAGTTTTCTGAAGTACCCCAGATAAATATAGATTTAATGCTGGATATGTTTTCCAAGTGGAACATTATTTCTGCTTGATTCCTCACTGACACAGATAGAACTAAGTAAATCTTTACTTCAAGAAATAAAAAGATGTAATCCTCCTGTTGCATCTAAAAATGTTTGTATTTTGTGCCTGGCTGCTGAGCTGGAATCCCCTACTCGGATGATGAGTATCTGTCTTTGGATGTTTATGTTACTCTTGTCCTTGGGATAGCGCAGAGCAACGCCCAATCCCATTTCAGCCTTTTTATGTGGCCTGATTGAGTTAGCTGGGGAAATGAGGAAAGGCCGTGGGAGGGGGACACGGGAGGCACTTATCCCTGGAGATGTGTGCCTCATGTCTGTAAGCCAATGAAGCTTTTAATGCCCCAGAGTGCAAATAAGCAATGCAGTAACTAGGAAATGCTATTAAATAACAAGATTTGACAAAGTCTGGTGTGATTTTCTAATACGCACAAACTCAAGGCAGTAATCAGGCATCTAACCTAAATTATCTCTGATGCATGCAGACAGGATGAACCATCTGCTTTTGGACCTGGTGGGTAAAAACTGAGAATTTATTTTGTCTGCATTGGCAAAAAAGTAAGGAACACTGCTGGTGCTCTGACAACAGAGAGGGGCATGCTGGTTTACCTCATCAATTCGGTCAAATACGGCGCCTTCCTGCAGGAAACCGGGGACATGCTTCTGCCAGTTGAATTCATATGACTTCGTCATGGCTGCTCACAAATCTAGAATAAAAGAAAGAAGTTGACATATGGAAGAGATGTAACAAAGTATTAGGGTAGACAACAATTACAATGAGAATGACAGTTTGAAAAATTGATACATTTGGCAAACGTGAATTGCAAGACAACATAAGGTCTATCTACTCAGTCTCAGCAATTTCTTCTCAGTCACAACAACATTTTACCCTAGTTTTTGTGTTGCAAGTTTTCTTGGGCATGTTAACTGGCTATTACATTTGCACAACCAATGCTCTACTGCTAAGCTGTTTATTCCTTGTCTTCTGAAATCTGATCAAAGAACACTTCTCATATTGCACGCTTTTCTACAATAGACACTGAACGCAGATTTAAAAACTTATAATAATGTCGATGTAATAGCTGGTTGGTAAAATGCACAAACTGAAACATAAATGTGGGCAAAATGTAACAATGTCAATCCAACCCAGTTACCAGCAACAAAATCTGTTTCCTAAACACACTGCAGCCTACAACCATGGCCACTCTGACTTCACTTCCCAAAGCACACATTTATTATCACGTTCTCAGTCACCAGATTTTGATCGTGCACACCTGTCATTAATCACAGCCGGCATTGTATACTGGACTCACACACCTACACTGATTATAAAGTAAACGCTCAATGTAAACATGCATGGTTTTACCAAGCCTTTATTCTGTGTTGCTACATTATATTTTTTTAATCCGGTTCTAATCTCTGTTGTTTTGTATTAGGATAGTCAGTACTACAGTTGTTTGCTGATTGGCTGACCTCTGCCTGGTCGCTGTTTATGTATCCTAAGTTATGTTTTGTTTTGCCTGTCAGTGCCTTAAAAAAAAGCTAACCACTTCAGCCTCTACTTTCATATAAAACATTATATAATACAAAAATATAACCAATGTAATGGTGTGATTCATTACCACACAACTATTAATTTTCAATAACATTTGCCATTGTTTATTATTATAATTGATTATTGATGGATTATGTTTTGCTTTTACATTTAAAAATGATGTTTTATTTATCTTGTTATTAATAGCCTTAAATTAAATAGCAAGATTCTAAACTAAAAAGCAACTATCACAATACCAGTCAAGCAAAGCGGAATCTCCTTTCTTCAATACACTGGGGTGAAAAAGTCCAGCAACCTGGTAGAGGAAATTGATTTCCATTTACATAAAATAAGAATCCTATCCATCCTGTTTTGCATGACAGCAGCACTCATATTTAATAGATAACTTCCTCTAATTGCTTTAAAATAAATCAAAGCACAAATGTGTCAGAATGAGTCGTTTTTCTTTCTTGTTCTCTTCCTCTTCAATGTTAAGGTTGACATAAGAAGAAGTCACACATTCAAAATGGATTCATTAACTGCCCTTTTGTCTATAATTTTTCACATACTTCTGTGTCTTTTGTGAACTGATAAAAACCTTTTAGGACAAAACAGAAAGCCTTAGTCTTTTCACTAAGTCGTTGGTATAAACAACTTCAGTTCTCCATTCCATCAATCTGACTATTGTACTGAGACACCTTGCATATTTAAACTGTGAAGCTTTTAGTTCTAAACACATACTTATAAGCTGAAAATTTCACATTTCCTATTGGGATGAATAAAGTATTTACCAATCTATCTATACGTACTTTGTGAAAAGCACCATGAGGAAAAAAGACAATACATATATATGTTTTAATCAACTCCATCTAGCTACTCCTATATGTAAAACTCTTTTGTTCTTTGAGTGCCCATTGCATAATTTCAACAAATAGTGTAATATAGACACTCAGCTGCTTGAATAATTTAACTTGGTGCATAATACGGCCTTGATTTTAATGGATAGTGACACTGTGTTCTTTGATGCATCCTGTTTTTATATCCGAGCTCAGTTGTAAGGGGGTATCCAGGATCAGACACTACCGATCATCTGTAATTGAAAATAAAATCCTTCCAGATTTCACATGCCACCAGCACCTGGCTAGTCTCTGATGTGCCTCTATTTAGAGACAGACTGATACAACCAGACATAGCACAACATAGAATGTGAGACAGCAAGAGACACAACATGATATTTACCCCGACACAAACAGTGCCATCAAAGAACACTGAGAGGAAATTACTGTTGCTCTCAGAAGAACACATAGGCAGTAAGGAACAAAATCTCAATATTCAGTCATACACATGTAATAAGAGTTGGATTCTAAATATGTATTATAAGATGGCCGATGCATTCTGCTTAACATGCAGCAGGAGAAGGCTTTTTTTAATGAAGAGAAATGTAATGTCTGGACCTATCAATAGTTATATTAAGTAGCTCAAAGAAGTTAAGAAAAGAAGAAGTGAAGGAAAAAGGAGTTCATTAAAATTATCCTGTTTTGTTCAAACACATGCAATGCAACAACACAGCATAGTTGAGGCTGCACATCATAGTCCCCTGGTGTGTGCTATTTAAAACTGTCTCTAGGGTAATATCCAGCCCTCCTGGCTTCATCATATCTTGCAATTGAATGACAGAAAGGCTCAATTGGAAGCTCTAAGCAAAAACACAGCTCTAGTCCATAACTGGCATATCTGAAATGCTCAAGGATCACAGCATCATATCCTGAAGGAAATGATCTGGGTTTCTGTTTAATGTACCACAAATGGCCCAACATTAATGAATAAAAGATTAATTCTTTTTTTTTTCAAATGTTGAAAAAAAATATTTAATAACAGCATGCTTTTTTGTTTTAATCCTTATATAAATGACAAAAACACTTTACATTAGTAAATATTAATTCATTTTTAATTATTTATTATTATTTATTCTAAAATATTAATTAACAGAACAAAAAATAAACCTAAAATGCACTTATAGACTCTTTGACCATCTCTAATAGCCATGCCATCTCTAAGACCCAGCTCACATTAGCTCTCCTGAAGATTCATATCATGGCTTTAATTATATTTTTATTTCATTATGCTGAGAATCGCCATCCCTAAAAAAACACATATTTCAAGACTATCATCATTCAAATGCAAGGCACTTGCCATTTAACTCAATTACCTAAAACAAACAAATTTTTGATTTAATATAATTATGTTTAGACTGTGTTCATTTCGTTCATTTCCTCAGTCAGTCAGACTCTATCAATTACAGTTATCAAAACATCAGTAACCACAATGTACACACAGCATAAAAGCAAAAAAAAAACTCCCTTTATGAAAAATATAAAAATCACATATTAGGCCTGATTATAATTTCTGTATGCAGTGCACTTGCACTGTGAAACTGAGTGCCTGACATTCATTCCATTCATTTCATGCCTGACTTTCATTTGAACTCAATGCTTGCCCGAAAGGTCTAATTCTAATTTAATGGTAGAACATATCCACACTGATCGACTGCTTCAGGTCAGGCTCTTTGGGCTCCGAACTCACCTATTTCAAGCAGATGAAGTTCATGTCCAGGGCAATAGTATTGTTATTTTCAAATATTGCTACTTCTTGACAGTTAAAATTTCCCATTGCATTAAATATGATGTGCTATTTACCCATTACCAGTGAAACAAGGAAACTATTTCCTACACTTTTATTCATTTTAGAAGGTTGAACTACCAAACTAAACAGTAGCTTCAAAATCAGAGATTATGTCAAATGGAATGCCTTTTTTAATAGCAAGCGTTTGAAAAAAATTGAATAAATCACTGAGGGGAATATCTTGTAATAAAGCTGTATAGAACTCAAGTCAAGAGGCTTTTATTGTCATTTTTTACTATACACAGTGGTACACAGTACACAGTAAAAACAAAACAACGTTCCTCCGGAACCCTGGTGCTATACTAAACAACAAAACAACAACAGCATAGAGCTACAACACAAACATAAAGTGCATCGAGTGCAACCTGGTGCAAACAGAGCAAACAAAAATCAGTACAGACAGACAGTGCAGACAGACAACACAAGACAACACAAGACTAGACAAAAGACAAAAAACCAAGTAAAAACCAAGTAGTTAATATTAACTAGCAGGTGATCGCAAAAGTAAACTATCTAGCAAACACTTTGCAAGCTGTATGGATTATTCTAATTAATCTTACACATTATACTGTCGCAATATATACTATAGGTTATTCGCAACCCTGCCATTTACAAGTAAAATGTTGATTGAGGCATAAAAATCTGCAATACTATTTTCATGTTTTTACCACCTGGAAAACCCCCTCCCTTCACCATCGCACATGCTCTCAATTTACCGCATACAACACTTTCTGTTAAGATAAGGCATAAGGTATAATTTATGAGTGTATGGTCGCTTTGCTAACACTGGACAAGAACATAGTTAACATTAGTTGTAAGATTTTTACTGAGCAGTTCGGTGAAAAAAAAAAAAAAAAGAAAGAAAAAAAACCAGTTTCTGACCTTAAAAATTCAAACAATACACATATAAATCATACATATAAATATCATGCCCTCCCATCCTCACTTTATCTGATATTGTTTGCTACAATCAATCATCAAAACAATCATTATCAGCCAAGCCTAGTTCAGATATTTGTGTGCAAACTGTATATAAATTACCATTTAGGCTTTTAACAATGTTGCTTTCAAGTACACTCACCCATGCAATTAAGACTTTTCCACGTGGCATTTTCATGAAAGGGACAATAGAAATGCAAAGCATTCAATCCAGAGTTTTGTGGCAATTTATAGTGCTTGTTGGAAATTATATCTATGTACAGTATACACAATAAACTTGCCAAATTCTTCAATACATGCCTCGTGACAGCCCATCGAGTCTTAAACAGCAGCCAACAGCAAAAATGATTTTCTATAAACTCTGTAATCTACTATATAATTATGCTGACTCACTGTAAACAGACATCAAGACCAAGTGGATGTCACTAAAACGATCTCAATCATTGCTAACCTTCCTTATATGGTCTTTACATAATAAGAAATGATCAAACTAACTATGACATAGTTATACACTTTGCACGAGTAAACAGTGCTAGTTTACCCTGCAGATCTGGATTAACACAGATGCAGTTTGTGTGTGTGTGTGTGTGTGTGTGTGTGTGTGTGTGTGTGTGTGTGTGTGTGTGTGTGTGTATGTGTGTGTGTGTGTGTGTGTGTGTGTGTATATATACCTTAAAACTGCAAACATGACACACCTTAAGTATCCTTGTCAATAAGATTACACATCCTTGTTTTTATTGCTGTAACCTCTTGTAAAACACACAAACACTCAAATACACACCACACACACAGAACTATGCACAGTCAAAGTAAATTTTTGTGAGAAGTAGTGCATTGAAAGAATCACTTTTTATGTTACAAGATAATATAATTTTATTAATGACTAACACTTGTTTTAAGGCAAAACCTTAATATTTCACTAATATTTCAACAAATATAAACCAGATGGTAGGGTTGTTAAATGTACAGTATAACGTGTTAATAATTTTTATAATGTTTGCAGTGCAATTAGCATGCATTTTGAAAATCTAACCTGCAACCCAAAAACACTATTGGTTTATTTATTCATGGCATTTATTGCATGCAATCCATGTTATAAATATTCTGGTGAGAATAATCACAGGCCAGTCCTACAGCTCAAACGCTACATTTGTACATGTACATTTGTGTTTGGGTCAAAACTAAATGCAATGCAATACATTTTATATTTAAACTAAACAAGTATTCATGAACCTCTATAAAATATTAACTTCAGGAAATGAATTTAGTGGCTTGAACCTCCAATATCTAATTCATCACAATGTGACAACATCAAGATCTGCAGTACCTTCAATCTTAGCTAGCTAGCTAACCTGAAAAATTTAAAAGGTAACAAACTGACAAACAAATATATATAAATACAAATACATATATATATATATATACATACACACACACACACACACACACACACACACACACACACACACACACACACACAAACTACACCCTACTAAAGTGCACATAGTATTATTTTTTTCTGTGTGACATTGTAATGTAAATATATACATGTGCATACAAGCCCAAGCAAACACAAGTGTGTGAGTGAGACAAATAAGAACCATACAGCTCAATGCATAGTATAATGATGACATTCGGGGTCACGAAAACTCAATTAGATGAGAACACACTAACGCCACAAAAAAGCAGCACACCTATTTCCTGACAACAATGACCAGTAGCACAGGTACATAATCTCTGTGTTCAAACTTGCTAAAATCACATTCAGGAGTCTCTAATAAATGACCCAAGATACTAATTTCTGTTTGATCAAAGTGAGTGTCCATGGTTGAGAGAGGCCGACAAACAGATAAGCAGACAAACTGACAAGATTGAAAGGCTGCTCTCACTGTGAATGAACAAGCTCCAGAGTACATAGTTTTTTGCATGCATCAAGATGCTGTATTAGGTTTAGAGCTTCCACAAACCATGTGTGTCATAGCCATCAGCACTGGCATCCTTGCTACTCGTGAGATGAGCCAGTTTGGCATGTGAGAAAAAAACAGAAGCTGGCAAGTAAACAAAATATTTCTACTGAACGAAACTGTCCACTGTTTGACTTTGTCATATGAGGCTTCAGCTGTCGCTCAGGCAAACATACTCCCTCGATACATATGGGATGTCTTCAGACTGAAAAAACCACACACGTATTAAGATGCTGGAGAGACAAATGAAGCCCAAGGAATTATAAACTCACTAAAGTGCTATGTAAACACTGCTAATGTATACTGATAGCACAGCACTTTTAGTAAGTTTTAGTATATATATGTATTTATACTATTTTTAGTCATTTGAAATTGATTGTTATATTTTATTTTTATTTATATACAGTTCGGTCAAAAAGCGGTGTAGAGCAGAGTAGCGGAGCATGTTTTTAGCTGCCAATAAATACATGGATCAAGTTCATAAAAAATATTGCAGATTTTCTGGAAACAAAAAAAACAAAAACCACATCACGATACTGTGCGAGATTTAATAAATAAACACAAGTGAGAATAATTATTAGTTTCATTAAACGATTATTTTTCCATAACCTACAGTACTTACGCAATCACTGCAGAGGTACACACATATATATATATATATATATATATATATATATATATATATATATATATATATATATATATATATATATATTTTTTTTTTTTTTTTTTTTGCTGTTTACTGATGTCATGTCCCTGGACTAAGTAAAACATATTGCTCATTTGCATAGTATCAATGAGGGAAGACATTAAATTTGAATAGACTAACAGCTCCAAATTTACACGTCCACCCTTTTTGGTTTTGAATAGAAAGTAGGGGTGGGTAATATGATATCACAGATATGAACAACTGGCACAGTGAGCTAACACTGGCATAGAATTAGACTGGCATCATAGGCCAAGACTGGCATTAAATCAAATTGGCATAACGGGCTAGCACTGGCATAAAATCAAACTATTGGCATAATGGGTTAACATCTGATGAGCTACTTGTTTCTATGCAATCAGTGAGATACAAGTCATTTGCTGGCAACAGGCTTTCCTTTTTTAATTAAACATCTGATTCCTGTAATAGAAACAACACCAGTAACCAGTTCAGAACATGGTGGTACTATTTATTGTGCCATTAACAATACATTGGCATATTGTCCAACTCAAATGCAGGTCTATTTATTATGGATGAAAACAGCTGTCTCTGTGAATCCACAAGTTCATTTATAATTAGGCTGGTCTAGAAAGAGGAACTACAGTATAACTGTGTAATAGCCAATAGTGTTTAGGTTTCACCATATTCACCATGCTAAAAGAGAGTATTATATTGTGGGTTGGGTGCGACTGGCCTCTTAATGGCCTTGTACTTAGTATTATAGTAAAATCACATGTTCAATGGTGCTTTGCTGTTCTGTAACACTAACACAGTTGTCACAGTTTGAAGGACACTGACTTTATCAGTAGTGCATTGATAATTCCAGAAACTTCTCGATTACTAAACAACGAAAAATTCTAAAGAATGACGCTTAAGACACTGACCTAAGAACAAACATCTTATTGACATAATGCAAGCCTTGCAGCTAGTCAGGTCAATCCCTGTTGCCTAGTCAACATGTCTACTGTATATCATTTATGCTGTGTACAGAATATAATTAAAGTTTGTGTAAGGTTTATTTGCTGAACCACTTCCCAGAATTGATTTGTACTGAAGGTTTGCAGGACAAAAGGATAAATTTAGTCTTTTTCAAATGGCCTCGAGTTCTACCAGCCCAGGTTTAACCAAACATGGTCAAAAACTCAAGAGATGGAGCAGCTGGCATGGCTCACTGTACTGCTAGCCTAAAACTATCTAGAAACAACCCAGCAAAGTACAAATGTAATCAGGAGATCAATTATGGAGAGACAGTTGGAGAATCGTGTGCCCTTCAGCAAAAACATTAAGGGAATGCAATATTAGGAGAGAATATTATTGTGGCAGCTAATAATAGCCTGGAATGTTTTGACCAATCGCAGGTTCATCCAATTTCTTTCCCTCATTTCCGAGTTGATTGTGAGCTTTTATGAAGAGGAGGGCAATGAGACAGACAGAGGCATAGCCAGACAAAGCAAGGCACAAGCATGACCAGAAACAGGGGAAATCTCCACAAGTCCTGAAATAAGTACCTACCTGTATAAGGAAAGCTTCAGCAATTTATAGCTTCTGTCTCTCTAATCCTGACAGATAAGGCAGCAGGAAAATTAGTGAGCATATTTTCCAGATTCACTGAAATAGAACACTGCCTTATAGAGCGGCAGGGAAACAGAGGGCAGCAGGGGTTGCACAAATCCCCAGACTTCCCATGAAGCGAGCAATAATATGAGGCACAGTCACATATCTGGACAAAACACGATTTAAATAAAAACTACATATGCTCTTTAACAGGTAGCATGCATAGGTAGCAGATGCTGTAGACATCTCCATTATTCAGATTATATTGGAGAGGTATTTATTTATTTAATCCTTCCATTTCCAAATCAGTCAGATAGTCTAAACGGTAACTTAATGTTAATGTGATTCATTTAATACCCATTCTATAAAAGCTGTTTGCAGGGAAAAAAGAACAAGCTGTAATTTTCAGAAAGTACTTCTAAGAAGGCCTAATGCAAAGAAAAGGTGGATGCTGCAACAGGGGTGAGCTGTGATCTCTTTCATTTGATTGGCTTGCTCCTCCTTTCTCTCTTTTATCTTATTAGAGAGAGAAAACCTTTCTTGACAAACAAACACAACACAGATGTTGCTCGGCTCTGACATCGTCCATCTCCATGGCAACCCTATTCCAGGGGACTGCTTGGCCGTAATAGCCAGCGCTCTGTTGCATCAACGCACCGTGACTTGCTGCACTCGTCTCCTGGTAGCACTTTACTGTCCAAATGGGATCCCAGTGTGTGCCCGTGTTTAGCCACCTGAGGGTTTTACTTCCATGAAGCATAACTATAATCAAATCTCCCAATGTCTTATTGTTCTGTTTAAAATACTGTAACTTTCAAGGATGATCAGCAGCAGTAGGAAAGTGTGGAGTAGTGAGAGCAAATGCATTTACACCATGAAAATGGCGCTCAATAACGTCAATATAAACCCCAGCATGTACATCCGTCAATTACACGATTAGGACAACAAATTGCACTAACTACGCATATCTGTGTAAACGAATGCATGACATATTGTTTATAATGTGCCTTGTGATTTTAATCAACATGCTTACAGCTATAAACTGTAGAAAAATAAGGCATATAAATAATTATGCTGGATATAAATAATTACTTGTAACCTACATAATAATAACTGTTGAATGTTCAAATCTGATTAAAAAACTGTGTTGATTTATTTTTTGTATAAGACCACTGCTGAACATAGTATAGGCTGTAAGGATACATTTTAGAAAGAATAATATATATACATTTTAGATTCATATTAAAGCCCTCCAAATATGTTGTCGATTTCATTAGAATTCAATAACATGGGTTTATATAAGGGATGATCCATATAAAATAAATCTGACAAAAAAGGTGTATTGTTAAAAGTGACAAAAATCTAATTTGTTTTACAGACCTTCCACAAAACACAAACTTTAGTAACTTTTAATTTTTTTGGATATTTTTCATGGATAGCTATGAATATTTTTTTATTCACTGAACAATTTTGTCTCAGTTCTGCAAGCACAGCTTACTCTATCCCAAAATGGCAAACTGATTAGTGGCCTACAGCAGTATGTGGTGAAGATTGATGTGAATTGATGCTGGAATGGCATTACACACTGCAGTCAGCTAATTATATGTTGCTCAAGGGGAGTTTCATTAAATATGCCCGGGTATAAAATGCAGTAAAATTACAAATGAAAAACACGACTTATGTACAATAATCATTGTACTTATACAGTATTGGGTTTAATTTACTTTTATTTGCTTTATTAATCTGGTATAATTACTGTACAAATGAACAAATTTTGTGTATATACCCATAGAAAAAAAAGTCTAGACATGAGACAAAAGGAAATGCAGGAGGCATGCATCAGCACATATTCAAGAATGTCAGACGATTAGGAATTCCACTCATGGTAAGTGTATCCTTCCACATTTTTAATAGATTGTGTGAGTGGTTTGGCCTCCCCAAATTAATTCTGAAAATGAATTCAAAGACATAATAATTTCAGTCTTACCAGAAAGATGTTAGAGTTGTGTCAGGGAAAGATGGACGACTGAGGACAACGGGTGAGGATGTTCTGTAAACAAAGACAAAAAGTTTGATCATCAATGAAATAAAAAGTAAGTAAATAAGAATATCGCATGACCATGTTATGCATATGCTTGGATTTAAGAATATCTGATAAAAATGTCTCAAGTGTTAAATGCCATTCTAGCAGAATTTTTGGTGGATTCTAATGAGACACAGAAAGAACATTAAACTCCTTGATAATTTTATAGTCCACAGACTATCAAAGCAAGCACGGATTTAAGCAAGGATTTATAGTCTAAATGATCTGAATGAGTCTTCAGTTGTAAATGTTTTTATCCACCTGACAGCATGCAAATAACATTAATGAGTTGTGTTTATTTTTAGCCAGAAATGATTGTGTTAGGAAACACTGTATGTGGCCACAAATATTCCCCTAATTTGATTAGTTGATGCAATATGCTGCAATCCTTAACCACTGGAGTTGAAACTTATACATTCACAAAACACAGTCAACATGAAAAATACACCACCATCAACTTCTCAAATTGATATTAGCATGGCAGTGTATCCCTGACCAGGTTTAGGTATTACCAAAGTTAAAACCATCTGCTGTTTCCAGGCATAATAAATACAAATATCAAACAGAGTTCTTAAAATAGCATGGGGGCAGAAAAGCTGCTGCACTTATAGAAGTAGTAGTGGGAGTAATTGTATAGTGAATGATGTTTCCTGAAAGATGTGTTGCCAAAGCCACCTTCATATTCATCACGCTACTGAGACCAGAAAGACGACTTAAGACGATTCCATTCGAAGTTTATTAGCACTGTGCAGCTGATAGGTAGGTAAAACTTTAAAACTGTGGACGTATTCATAAAAGTAACTTGGGCTTTGCTTACATCATTTTTGATCAGATAAGATTAGATTTAACTTTATTGTCATTGTGCAAGGTACATGTACATAGCCAATGAAATGCAGTTAGCATCTAACCAGATGTGCACAAGTGGCCTATTTACAATAAATAAATAGCATGTGATAAATAAGGGTATGGGGTCCATATTCACAGGGGTGAGCGTGATAACGTACAGAAGGTGCAGTAGGCAATAATATATGTACTGTATATATAGTAATATACCATATTCTGTGCAAAGATTGTGCATAGATGTTGGGAGATAACATGCTCAAATGACATGACATAGTTATGTACAAGTATGAATGCTGTATGATACAGTGATTAAACCCAGGAAACCAAATAATACAAATAATAATAAAAAATTCAACACAGGACTCCAAAAATTATTTGGGTCTAACCCCCCATTTAGTAATCATGAGGTGAATTCTAACCTCGGTACACAGCTTGATGTTTTGAGGGAACACCAGAGCTCATGAGGAACAGAAACAACAGGATGGACTTTGGATGCAAGAGAGAATGTCTGAACACAACTGAGTGTATGAAACAGAAAGGTTCAAGCTCTCCGGGTGCTTGCGTCACTATGTACGTCCCTTGTGCAGCAGAAATGAGGTCTGTTGCTCGCTGTCTAAATCTGCATTGGTGCCTTTTTCAATCTTACCACACCACACACCTCCGTTCCCCCACCGCCTAATTAGCAAATTTCATTAGACAGGTGGAAGCGTGCCGTTAAGGGCCAGCTTCAGTGGCAATTATTTCTGCTCACACACGCCAGCACACGTGACTAAGCCCAGGCATAACCACTATCAATCTGTGTGTCCTTCTGTGTTTGTTGAGGGATGCTGTGTAGACACGAATGAGGAATTAAAATGTATTAGTATCTTCCTTTTTTTTTAAAGAAAAAGCAAAATATTCAAGCTATCCAAATGTTATTATCAATTTGCTATAGTGATACAGGGCTCATTCTAAAACTACTCATGTTTGCCTAAAATAATAATCTTATTCTGTGGGGATTCCTTCATGCTTTCCTATTAACTAATCAAACTAAACTAACTAAAACAATAGCAGTTAGACCATAATGCTGTAATATGTCTCTCGAATCTTTTTGGTCAATAGGTGTTCTAGCCACTTTATACACAGATATATTGGCCCAGATGAAAAATGCCTAAACAACCACAGGATTCTGAAACAATTATTTATTGTTTTACATTTAAACAAAACATTTTACATTTTAACAAAAGAAAAAAATTATAATGCTTGAATGTCAATGTGGTGTTTCAAAAAGCTCTTGAACATCTGTTTCAGGTAATGAACAAGCAGCAGTGTGTACACAAGTCAACACAACACAATACAACATCCAAACCAGCCACAAGTCTGTTAGCCTGTTGTATTCTCCTGACGCTTTTTTCTCTTAATCCTCTCTGTTCTGCCACTGTCCCTATCTGGGGCCAAATATAGCCATCTTTTACTGGTGTAATTGATTTCTTTTTCTGTGGCCGCAAATGTCAGGTGGTTACGCCTTACAGCCACTGAAGCATACATGTAACATTTACTTTCCAACGTTGTTAACATATACTGTACTAACTCTATACCCCAAAAAACAAATGTCAAACTAATATATATATATATATATATATATATATATATATATATATATATATATATATATATATATATATATATATATACATACAGTATATATAAAATTTCAATGATCATTTACCAAACTTTGCACGCTCTGCTCCAGAGTTAAGAAGGCCACAACCGTTAGTGAAGTGCAGCCTCAAGAGTGCATTAATGTCCACCCTCTTCTTTAACAGTTCCGAAAGTAGTTTTCTCATTTTCTTTTTTGATCTTGGTTAAAGCGTCCTAAACCATTAACCAAACCAACCAGCTAAATCGCAAGATTATACACTTTCAACTAAAGAAAAAACACTTGAAAATAGAACAAAAAGACAAATTTACAAGTGTGTGACACTACAATCAGGTGAAAACCTGATTGCAAAACCATTGTGCTTTTCTAGATGCGACTTAATTGTTCGATTTTTTTATTTTATTTTATTTTTTTGCCATAATAGGACATTTTGGGAGAGAAAAAATATGTGTGAACATTGGCCTTGCCTTGTACATGAAAGGGTTTAGAGAAAATATGAAATAAGTTTAATGTTATTATAGATTATAAAGAGTTTTATAATTAAATTACCATACATTTTTCTATCTAAACTTACCAAAATTATTTGTTTGATGAAACCTTGTTGATAGAGAGCAATAAACCCACATTGCAAACAGGAATAGAGGAAACAGCTGTGTGTATGAAAATATTATAACCTTACTATCTGAAATATCTAAAATTACATTTTAACTATGGGCTGAGACTGGTCACACATATCAGGCCCACAGTTCTAGATTTTACCTCTTGGCTAAATAAGACACTTAACAACTGGCCCATATCTTGTTTGCCACCTTAAAAATGGTTCCATTTCCACCAATGTTTGGTTCACATGCCATATGCCAGTGCCGACTGAATGCCATTATAGAGCCAGAAGTCTTTGCTACCTGGGTACTAACACAAAGGACAGACATTCCACAATAATTGAAAGCTTCTAATAGAGAGATTTAAAAAAAGTATATTTCTTTACCAAAAAAAAAGCCGTTTTAAAAGGAGAGAGAGGGCATCAATATTTGCAATCTCTTTATCATTACAAATGCACAATTTCTATTTGTCTTGTGCAAGGAATAAAGGAACAACACTATAACAGGTAATAAAGAATGAGAAGATATTATAAACGTAAGTCTCGTGAAAGTTCTACAACAAAGTGTAGTTCATTAATAAATCCAATATTGCAATTATTGGCAAATTTCCGTGGTATAGGAGGCATAAACATACTGGTTGCACTAGTTATTGAAATAATCTATAAATAGGTGGTATGTGTCTGAGGTTTTAAATTTACCAATTACACGATGTACCTATTACATAAAGAATAATATGTACATCGTGTTATTGGAAAATTAAAAACTTCAGACAGACTTTTTTGTTGATTTTAAGAAGTTTGCAGAAATACAGTATTGACACTTTATCTAAAATCATGTTCCATTTGCTGTTGCATCTGAAAACACAGTGGAAAATACCTAGTGCAATCAATGTACTGCTATAGGTAGCATATACATTATTTATTGGTAATAGAAAACCCATAACATCCTGCACTGTCTGGTTTAAATCTTTCTCACCTTGACTAAAACACAAAGAGCTAAGATAGCAGTACTTTTGTCCTCATACAGTAGTAAATCGATTTGTCATTTCTTTTTCATGATGTTTGTGTGTGTTTGCAGTTTATACTTGGTTACTTTTTCTCCTTGGACTTGATATTGGTGTATAATGTGATAAATGTGAATAGTGAGTTTTTATGTGATGGAATGTGACTGCTGTTGCAGAGTGATGAGCAAACCCATGTAATGTAGTCTCCCTTTCCTCAATTCAGTTTCCTAAAATAGTTTTGCATGTAGAATGATTGAAAATGACAAACCATGTGAAAGAATGTGAAATCTGTTCCTAAGTCTTCAGTTCAGAGACAAAAAAACTACACCGACCTTTAAATAGTGTTCAAATGCACGAATCAAGATACACTCGAAAAACTCAATGCAACTGGTTCATGGCTTTAATTAACATGTAAGGACGTTGAGTGCAGTGCATGACAAGAAGCATTTTAAATAGTTTACTGTGAGCTTAAATTGAGCCCTGACAGCTAATCAGTAGTTTAATATAGGTTCAATACCAGTTTTATATATACTGTATATACGCAACTAACAGAAAAGGATGTTCCAAACTGCACACTATTACCTTTAAGATTCAAAACAATACAGATAGTTTTCTAATTAATAAATAATAATAACAACAACAATAATAAAAATAATACAAATGTGCAGGTAATTGCAATAATCAAAATTTGCATTTTGTTTCAGACACACAAATATCACATGAAAACAATAAAACTACATTTAATAAGACACTTTATTAAAAAGTTAAAGGGTGTGTTTTTTCTTTTATTTTACTTTTTCTGATGCTTTTCTGCAGTGAATACTAGATGCAGGGACAAGAAGTGGCACTTTCTTTAAATTCCACAGCATACATGTCTGCAGAACGTTCTACTCTAAATTTACATAATGTAATGTTAAAGTGTGGATAGGTTAAAAACAACCCACAATATGCACAAAGCAAATGGACTTAAGAAATCACTTTCAAGTGCAAAACAGAATAAATTGTTATGGAGAGGGAAGTACTTTTCAGTATGAATATAAACACTACCTAGCTAAATGTTAACCCAAATGATATTTATGCTGTACAACTCCATGCACACAGGGTACATCAGTTTTTGAGCAGTAGTGATGATGGAAAAAAACCTTCTCTTCTGTGCTTAGACAATCATACGTTTATGAATGGTTTCACACATCACTGTGTGGCAGGTAGGTGCCTTTCACTTGATTCTGCAGCACAGCCATGCATACTTTGCTCTATAATAAATGGTGTGATAGCAGACTACTGAAATAGCCCAGTCTGTGAAATGCGTCATGAAGTTTCCATCAGCACAGCAAAATTTAACAAGCAATGTGATTTGCCTACAAGTAATGTCATGTGGTCCTCATGTCATGTGGTTTTCTTATCTATGAATTTCACATTCATAGAATGCACACCCCCTATTGACTGCAGCTTTTCTGCCACGTACAGCCAAGCCACAGTAGTGTTAATATGATGTCAGCCTAAAGTCACCATTTTAAAATCCAATTGCACAATGGTACAGCACTAATGATGGCTCTATGGATTTATTATAAATACATATATACAATTATTCTTATGATATATTTCTATGATACAACAGCATCATTAAGACAGCCAGTATTTATATGTAGTTCACAAAATATCTTTATACCAAGAGTCAGGTATTCCTTATTTTTATTCCTCTATACCACAACAATTTCCCAATGATCACAAGATTGGAAGAAGGAAGTCCAAATGTCTGTGTATTAGCGTGGACATGAACTCAGGAAATGAAGCAGAAATAGAGATGGTGATTTTCTTGTGGAGTTCCTGAGGTCATTGTTTTCACTCTGTTTCATGCTATTTAATGCAGTAACCAATAAGACTGCAGATTGGGGCTGAAAAGAGTCCTCAAGTTACTCAAGTAATTCAAATACAAAAAGAAAATCATCAAGACTAATTACTTCTACTTAACCACAGACAAAGCATTATGTTTCCCCACAGACCAATATTACTGACACACCACCCACTAAACTCCAGAGCGCTCTGGACAGGTAACTCAGAAGACGCTGCAGAATTAAAAAAAATTGAGAAACGGAAGAAAACAGCGAGGGGCGAGGAGAGGATTCATATGGAAGCCTGTTTACGCCACAAATATTTTTGCCTAATTCCGTCTTTTTTCTCGCAATTCAAACTTTTTTTTAGCCATGTGTAAAGCTTTACACATTGAAAATTAGAAAGGCTACAATCAATAGAATCGCATGGTTTCAAGCTAAGTCTTCGATTGCTGTAGAGAACTCTAACAATTAGCTCTGGAGGAGAAGACAGATGAAGCAGAGGAGGCCTCGTTTATACACCAACAGCTTCAAACTGCAAACAGGCCGACAACATGGTTAACAGTGGATTCACCAGAAATGTTGGATGTTTACGAGAAATAAAGTCGCAATTGTGAGAAAAAAAAGTCAGAATTAGGCAAACTTTTTGTTTATGTGGAAATAGGCTTCCATAGATTCAGGCCAAAGAAAACGACAAAAATTTCCAAAGTTTGGGATCATTTCAAACCAAAACATAAAGAAAACACTGTACGTGCGATTACTTTTTTTTTTTTAGAGTATAATCTGAAATGTATTTTTATTTATGTTTTTTATTTACATATTTGTATTTGCATTTTGATGTAAAATGGCAATGAAATGCACTTAATGAGTTTAGTTTTCTCAGATATTCTTGTATGCAAAATAAAATGTAAAATTTTCTAAAAAGGAAACAAATTACTTGTTCATGTCTTATTCTGTCTTGTATAATTAGTATTGCTATTTAATAAACAAAAAGTACTTCTTATCCGATTACTCGATTAATCAATTGACTAATAGCTAGAATACCCGATTACTAAAATATTCGATAGCTACAGCTCTAATGCAGATACAACCATTTGAGTAATTTAGGTAAATTAAATCAGCACTTATATTTGTGCATGAACCTCTACCCTAATGCTGTTTTAGGTGAAATGTTACTAAAAAATTCAGTTATCTACACTAAGTGCTTTATGTTGATCACAGTCATGCAGCCATTTCCCGGACTATTAGGCATGAATCAAAAAATACACCCATGCCAGGGGACCAACACACTCATACATTCATATGCAGGGGAAATTTAGTGTAGCCAATCCACCTACAAGCCTGTTAATGGGAATTGGGAGGAAACTTGGAAGAAACCCAAAAAAATCTATAAACAACAGTAACACAGACATTAACCCAAGATCAGGATCAAACTGGGGACCTAGGAGGTTTCTGCAGCACACCTGGGGTACGTGTTGTTTTCTATTAATTTCACCCCAGGGAATGTTCAACCCATGATTGCCTAAATAATGCAGTAAATTGAGGGAGAGTTTTTGAGTATGGCTATGAGTCTTGTTAAACTATGTGTGAGAAACTCTGAGAGTTCTAAAGTCCATAAATGTTATTAATGTATACATTTGTGTGTATGGATTCAGAAAAAAGCAGATAATTGGTTATATAATCTGTCTTTTATGCACCTGTGAACAGCCTTGGATGTTCAAACCCTGCTATTGAACAGAAAAGATTCTCATATATTTCATTTCCTGTCTAAACAAGCTCAGCCTACTCTCAAATTTTTACAAAATTACGAAAATAACACCAAGAGCTCACTGTGTTAGTCTCAAAAATGAGTGGATACAGAAGTAAAGATCTAAGGTAGTCACGTTTTGTGTTATGAAACAAAGGTCAACAGTTTAATTGAAAGTGCAAATTACGTTCACATGCAGCCTTGCCACCAGTGATTTGAGGCCCAGGTTGAGTGAATGTGAACAGAGGGATGTGTTTCCAGTGGGGGATGGAATTAGAAAGAGCAGATAATAGCTTTTGGTTTGCACTGTTCCTAAGTATTTTTAGACTCACATATGCAGTCCAGGAACGGAATTCGTTTGGTAGATTTTAATGTTCCCTAATAGGGATGAGTCCTGAACACTATGTACTGGTACGATGGAGGGTATTCCAGGTCAGAGATCATTGGGGAAATTAAAGTACCATAAAATAAACAAAAGCACTTTCAGACCTGTTGACCGTTCTCTTCTTTCAAAATTTATTAAACATTTTAATTTTATACAAAACAAGTCAAATGTCGACTTGATGAGCAATTTGATGAAATCAACACTTAATTAAGTAAGGGATGACATAATGGCGTTGCTGCCTCACATCTCCACACTCTACGGTTCAATCTTGAGATAGACTATTGTCTGTGTGGAGTTTCACAGGTTCTCCTTGTGTTTTATAAGGATTTCTTCTGGGTTCTCTGTTTTTCTGGACTGGCTACAGAAAACTGGCCCTATGTGTGAATAAGTGTGTAAATGCCCACAATGCTCTGTGGTGGACTGGCATCCCAACAAAGGTAAATTCATCCATTTTGTAAAAGTGATAGCCTCCAGATCACTTAGACCCTGATCAGACAGAATAAAATGGTTACTAGAGATACAATGAATGAATGAACTGTTAATTTAATTCCTGCTGTTAAATCAGTGGATAAGTGAAGCGCAGCTCTGCTCCCGATATTTTTTATTTAGAGTAGTAAAAATCAATCCACCAATGTCAGCAAGATATTATATTAATTGTACCCTTTTGTATTGTTGTATAATTTGCTAATTTTTCTGGACATTTAAAAAGACTGGGTTTTAACCCACTCCCCAATACTGGAAAAACAAGAAGGTCTATAAAAATATATGTATGTATATTTATATTTATGTATATGTATCAATATATATAAACTGCATTTGAATAAATATCCAATTTGTCTGACCATACTACAACACTTTTACTACTAACAGAAAGCGAACAGAAATGGCCTTTAACTTAGCCTTGCAAAGCTATAAATTTAACACAAGCAGTTTAATGTAAGCCAGTTTGTCATTTCGACTAACAAGGTCTCATACAACATGCAAAACCCGCACATTACATTCAGCAACCCTGCAGCTGACACATTTTACAGCAGCATCTTAAACGCACTGAGCCCACGACAGCCCAGGCCTTGCGATTGGTATGCAACACCAAGCCTTTAACAAGCATTAGAGCAAGGCTTGCGTTTAGTCATAAAGTAAGACAGGAGAACAGGAGACACCTGCACACAATCTATCAGCAGCGTTTTAGTGCTTTTGCATTAACCAATCCCCCAAAAAAAGGATAGGAAACCAACAAAGAGCTGCTGCAGAAGTAGTAAATATATTAAAGAACTGTTGGACAGATTAAAAGCCATGTCACCTTGCATAACCCATTCAATTAAAACCTTCATGTTGTGTTGAAAATCACCTATGCGAGGTCTATTTTTAGTTTGTCTGGATGTAAGCACATACAAAAAAGGAAAAAGCACGTTTTTTAAGTTTATATAAATGCTGTATGCTCACTGAGATAAATGCAGGATTGTATAGCATAGAATTCTTACTCATAGATGATGATTTTTATTTTATTTTTTATTTTTTTTTATTTTTACTGACTGGTTCTTACTCTACTTATAAAATTAATATTACTTTGCAGACCCTTCGGACAATAAGTGTCACATTTGGCATCCTAAAGCGTTCTTTGGTTTGCTTCTACAGAGTTCTTCCAGTTTCTTCGTAGGAACCAACATCAGTGAAAGTTTTACTTGACACACATGGATACCTGTTGGACCTCTATATTACAAAACAAAGATAAGCACTTGGAAATATATTTCATTTTCTCTCCCGTTTTCACACATTCTATGGGGCAAAGGCTACATTTATGAAAACTAAAGAAAGAAAATAACAAACTCACCAGTGCTGCATCTAGTGTTTCACCAGGACAACAGCATATCTTGTCCTGTGGAAAATAAATAAATAATAGATTCATTTATTAAAGGTTATACATTTTTTAATCTTAAAAACATAATCTAAATAAAGCAAGAAAAAAATTCAAATAAACCAAAAAACAATTTCAAACTAAAAAAAGGTGAAGATTTCATTTTTATAATCAATAAGCTTTAAATGAAATTATATTTGGATTGCTTTTCATCCAAGAACAATAGGCAGAAAATGACTGTATCGAGAGTCATTTACATAAACATCTGTCTGTGACAACGACACCAAGAAACACTGAGAGCCACCCTGTTTTCATCTATCACATAAAAAAATACCCTTACAGTGTTTATCAAGGCCTTGTCTAAAGCATTCTGTTCCCATTTTATTTTGGTAAACAGATAAATGTGTTAGGACTTGCAGCCACTTCACAAAGATCTAAGATGCAAATAGAAACCTGAATGTTGTAGAACTGGTAAAGCTGTGCTCAGTAACCTAGAAAACAGAGTGCAGTTATCACTTTTGTCACTGTTTGCATGACTGTGTAGACGCTCGTTTTCGCACTTTTCATAATATCTGCTTCACCTTCATTATTTTGTTAATAATACGTTTGCTTATATATAGCAGGGGTCCCCAAACTTTGTTCTATGAGGGTCACATCATTTTTCTTTTCTTTATTAGGGGGCCGGGTCCGTCTTTAACAGACAATGACATGGGCTGGACTTCAACTACCAGTATTATTGTGGAGATTTTATGATTTTAAATGTATTCATTATGCCTCCTAATGCTAGATTAGTTTATTATTTTCTTATGCACCAAAAGAGCATTATTACTTTCATAAAGACATTTTTCAAATTCATTGCTATTGAAATCAAAACATTTACTTATGCATATGCATAAAGTTAATGGGTGAATCTAACAAATAATTAGGCTATGTTAATAACTAGAGGTCAACCGATACCCGGTAGCTGAGCTGAATCACACTGGCTAATAACCGATTAAGCAACCGGAAGTTTTTAATATGGATACTTGATCAAAACAAACATAACACTCCATGTAAAATAGTACAGAAGTTTAAAAAAAAAAACATTTACAAAAAAAGTACTAAATCATGAAAATATGCTAAAGAGAAAAAATATGAATATATTAATTCATTAATATATTTATATAATGAATACATTATAAATAATAAATATAATATAGCGCTCTCTGTGCAGCGCACAGTCTCTTGTGTAAAACCAAACAGCACAAGCCAATTTTTATTATCAAATACAGATGTGATATAAAACATAGATTTAAAATGAAATTTTAAAAATATGTCTCGGGCATTGTTCAGATGGGGTTACTTATGTGGGGGCGAGCAGTATTTGGCCCGCAAGCTGTAATTTAGGGACCCCTGAAATAAGGTGTCCATAAACCATAGGTCAACTTGCTGAGCAAAGACCTCAGGCTGTAAGATCACCTAAGATCATTCTAATCTGACAATAGAAACAAGAGTATGTGTCACATTTTTTTACACATCTTTTATGCAGATTAATGACATCATCTTCAGTTCGGAAATATGAGAGTATATTTATCCAATAGAACGCAAAGGCTGTGCTGTCAATACTGCAATCCATGTTTCAATGACAGTCAGACATGCATTCTTTACTCTAATGAGACACTTTTCCTATTAGTGTCACTGTCTTTACTTAATAATTTACAATAATAACTGAAAGGGTTGACCACGAATCACTAAACAATAGGACGAGTGTTATCACTCATCTGATCACAAAAAAAAAAGAGATCAAGTTCCCTGGAAAAAATGTGCCACCTGTTATTTTTTCACTAATTCATAATTGCAAAGAGAATTCTAAAATATATGTTATGAATAACATCAATCTTACTATACAGTAAATATACCAGTCCAGGTGCAACCTAAAGAGTTTGATACTAGTCCCTATGATTCATGTTGGCCATCTGATCTAATAAAAAAGGCTTCAAAACCAGTGAATGCAATGCACTTGTATTTTCAACTGAGTTTGTAATTCTTATGAAACGATACCATGACTATAGGACACACAGAAATGCACGATAATTTGGCACAACACACAGTTGAATCCACTGTAACTTTTAAACTGAATTCTTGTATGTTTAAAACCTGAAGTGACAAGTGAACACTGCATACAGTAGGTCTAATTATTATTGTGAAAACATGCACTAATGTTACAGTATGTTGCACTAATAAACAAACAAACAAACATTGTGTAACATTTCCTTTATTATGTTACATTTACTTCTATTATGCAGCTCTATAAGACATAAATGGCGTAGATATATACTGTATAAAGATGAATTACTTTAATAAATATTCAGACAACTAATGCATTTATTTTGCTTCCTGGTTTTCGTGTGTAGTTTATCTTTAATAGGTTGTTATCAACTTCGAACTGGTTAAACCAAAACACAAGCAGAACAAATAATAGTGGGGAAGCACATTATTATGGAGGATAAGTGTGACATTGGCAGGATGAGGCTGAGTCTGTAATGTATGTGCCCGGCTTTGCTTTCGGGTGCTCCTGTAAGTGCTAGCTGACAGCCAGAAAGCTAGGCGAGAAGCTAGCAGCAAACACCATCCACAGCATTTATTTGAATGCAATAACCGATGCAAATTAGACCTAAATAGCACGTGAGCACGCGCGCGTTGTGTTGTGTCGCGTTGTGCAACGGGATCAAAACGAGGCGCTGCAGCTGCGCCCTGCACTATTTCCCCCTTCTCCTGCCCTCATCCCTACAAATCCAGTGCCAAACGACTCCAGCTAGTACCCTTGGCTACTGGAAGCCACTTCAAACATACAAACAAAGAAACACACGTCTGATGAAGACAGTGTGTTTCTAATTATCCAGGGCTCTCCTTTCCGCCGTCGTCTCCTAAACGCACGCACGCATGCACACACACACACACCACCGATTTTCCCTTCACTCGATCTCGGACCTCCCGAGTCAACCAGCAACATCTAGGACACACCACCAAAAAATGAAGAGGAAAAAAATCTGCTCAGGCACCAGCACATAAATGACACACACACACACACACACACACACACACACACACACATCACTGTTTCTTACGTGAACTGCTGATTTCAGGAGCTGCTGTAAATCCGGAGCTGGTCAGATCCCCGGGCCGGATTTTGTCCAGCTGCTGTACTGTCTGTGTGTCCCTGCCTCCTGATAATGCTGCCCACTCCTGCGTTACCTCTCGCCCTCCAGTGGAGAGCCGCTACAGAAACCCCCCCCTCTCTCTCACACACACTCTCACTCTGTCTGTCTCTCTCTCTCTCTCTCTCTCTCTCTCTCTCTCTCTCCTTCTCTGCTGAATGAATGAAAGGTTAGCAGGGGGAGTGAGTCATGCACAAATGCCCTTCCTCCAGCAACTACAGCAATTAAAGAGGAGGAGGATGAGGAGGAAGAGGAGAAGGAGGAGGGAAAAAAAATCAACAGTATGCTGAAGTATATATCCTCTATGCCCTCCAATGCAGCTATTCCAGCAACTCAAAAACACAAGTAAAAAGCAAGGATTCACCGAAACCTATCAAACAGACGAACTTAAAGATTGAATGCTGTCGACTAATCAGCTGCAAGCCTGCTTTTTCCAAGAACTCAGTTAAAGCCATGTGACAGAAACTGGGTTATGTCACATTTATGTCATGTTACTGCAACGGCTCTTTCTGAGCTTGAACATCGCCTTCTCCCCTTATAGACCAAATCCAGACCCTCTACTTTTTACAATGGCTGGCCAGGGATACCCGCTTTGTCAATTTAAAGTGGGGTAGAATACACTTATGGTTCACTTTATTAGGAAATTATATTTATTATACATTATATTCAGAATATTTATGCAGTTACCTAATCATTAGATCATGTAACAGCAGTACAATGCGTAAGTCCATTCTGTGTAAACTGTGGCATGTGAAATTCCCAGGAGATTTTCTAAAATACTCAAACCAGCCCATCTGGCACCAACTTTCATGCCTAAGTTGTGGAGATCACATTTTCTTCTTGCACGGATGTTTGATGTGATTTGATTAACTGAAGCTCTTGAACTGTTTCTGCATACATTTTTGCATTCCTAATTTAACAACTGCATGGAGGCACAGGTGTACCTTATAAACACTGTATTAATCTTCATCTAAAATCATATACTGTAGCTACAGTCATCTATACATGTATATGGGCTAACATAAAATGCATGCATACAATATAAGTACCATTAGAAAGGTAGCTATACATGCTTGTTCAATTTACAAACTGCACTGCTGCAGTTACTGTAACTGCTACTGTTACAAAACAACAACAACAATAATAATAATAATAATAATAATCAAATGCAGGCAGGGGTGGCACTGTTTATCTCTGAAATACTCTTCCTGGGCTTATGGAATACTGTATAAGTAATAAATGGGAAGTGCTAGCTCAGTTCTTTGGCATAGGGTTACTGAGAGGTAAGTCAGGGTTTAAACCCCCAGCATAGCCAAGCTGCCACTCTTGGTCTCTTGAGCATGGCCCTTAACTCTTTGTGCTCCATGGATGTTGTATCATGGCTGACCCTACCTTCCTGATATCACTGAAGTATGAGAAAATTATTTTTTACTGTGCTGTAATGTATATGTGACATTAAAAAACTTTTCACCAAGTGATGGATCTTTGTAAGCTTTTATTAAATCTTCAGTTAGCTGCTAGATTTCCCCCAGTACGTGAATAACCAAAATTAATTTATAAGTCACATAAAGGTATTATTTCCTGGAGATGAGTTAAAGAAATCTAGGGTTAGATTAGGGTTAGGGTTAGGGTTAAAAAACAATGGGGATAAAAGTAGCATTTTGTTAATTTTGAGCAGTACTTGTATTACAATTTTCTCTTTTTCCTTTCCATTCATAAGTAGCTCAAGATTAAGGTAAAGTAGTTACTAAATTATATGCTTTTATTTAACAACCTAGTCCAATAAGTTGAAGAAAATATTGTACAACAAACATAATATAACAAGAAGATTTATGCTTTGATTGTTAGAATGCATGTCATTTAACTTGATGCTACATGTAATAATGTTACATTATTATTTTTTTTCTCTCTTCTTTTTTCATGTTCTCTAGAGTGAGAGACTGCAGCCAACACAGCAGATGTGATTACAACAGTGTGGGTGTAAAAGTGGCAGTGTAATTAGCTGTAGGCAAACTGTCAAATCTACCAAATAAAAACAAACACATTTTTAACATATGTATTTATGTATATATATATTTCCACTGCTCAATACAGTAATCATCATTGCAGTGAAATCTTTAGCCTAGTTAAGAAGTGATTCCAAATATGGACCTGTTGGGACCTCCACTGCCTAAAATATGCTTTCTAATTAATGGCCCTTCAAAACCTTGTTGAGAGTTTAGTCGGCTACTACCCGGATGTCTATTGCCTGTAAAAATGGAAAAAGAGACCAGCTGTATATTGTCTTTGCAAATATTAACATAACACTATCTCACCATCACCTTACGAAGATAGGATTCATTAGAGCAGTTATCTAACACCTCCTGTCTCTGCTAAACTAATGCAAGCAAAATATTCCCAGGAAAGAGAAGGAGGCATGGCCACGGCTTGTGTAACTTCCAGGGTGATAGATATTAAAAGAATATCTTCTCTGAGTACAGCTCAGAGTTAATTAGCCCACTTCCTGATTGCTGGAATGCATGAAGCCTTGGACATTGTCTGCTTCTCCTCAGTTTAAAGCCTTATCTAATGACAGAAAGTTGCCAAAAAAAAGAAGATACACACCTGTGCATACACATAACCCTCAACAAAGATTACACACAACACAAAACCTGTAGTATTCAGTGCTCCAGTTTATTTTCTTCATTTAGACCCAACGCCAAAATGCCTTAAGGCTCAACACCATACAGTATCACAGTGACTACACAGTTTATCTTCACATTCCAAGAAATCATGAAAGACCATCTGACGGAAACTAGGGTAATCATGCTATTTTCTGTCCAAGCTTGATTATCCTTGCATTGCAGAAAAAAAAAACAAATACAAGGAAAACTATTGCAACATAAAAAAAAACAGTACTGTATGTAAGCAACAGAGAATTCACCTCTAGTGGATAGACGCATGCGGTTTGAGCTTTGATACATATCAGAGCAAAAGGCCAAAGCCGAACAGTGATCACAGCCGGCTTTCGCTTTGAATTATTCTCTTTCATGTGTGCTGTGTCTCTATGTCTCCCTACATCCCTTCTTTTTCTAGCTATCATTTTTCAGGTCTTTGCTTTCACCGTACATCCACAGCCTCTTAAATCACTAATGTCAGGTGCTTGGATTAACAGTTCAGGATGTGATTATAATTACACATTACATAAATTCTGTATGACAGCCAATTATAACTTCCTAATGACTGGATGAAAGTTTCTGGTCTCATATATATATATATATATATATATATATATATATATATATATATATATATATATATATATAGACAGTATATCACAAATGTCAGTACATCCCTCACATTTCAGCAACCATTTTAGTATATTTTCTTAAGGACAATGCTACAGAAATTAAACCTGGATATATTTTAGAGCAGTCAATGTGAGGCTTGTATATCAGTACAGATTTACAGTCCTGTAAAAAATAATTTAACATACAGACATTCATGTCAAAATAGCTTGCAACAAAAGTGAGTACACTCTAAGTGATAATAGCTCTATGTAGTTTAACCATGCAAAGCCACATGTCCTATTCATCATGTTCATATTTTTGTCTGCTTGATGGGACCATACAAATTTGTGTATCTTGTATTAGAGCAGTTAAAATTTGGTGCTTTGAGTACATGCTTTGATGCCTAGGCAATAAGAAGATCGGTAGCACCCTGAAACTGAGTTACTGTACAGTGGCCAGGGTCATATAGAGGTTTTCCAAGATCAGGCCTCGCAAGGGTCCATCAAAGAACATGAGTCTTTGTGATGTGCGTCAGGTGCAGAAGCTGCTCAAAAAAAACCAGATGCTTCAGTGCTGACAGCATTGCTGTAGAGGTTGCAGAAGCAGAAGGTCTGCTTGTCATTGCTCAGACCATATGGCGCACACTGCAACATGTCGGTTTGCATGGCTGTGGTCCCAGACAAAAAGCCTCTTCTGAAGCTGGTTCACAAGAAAGCCCAAAAATAGTTTGCTGAAATCAACCTGTCTAAGAGCATGAATTACTGGAACCATGTCAATAGGTCTGATGAGACTAAGATAAACTTGTTTGGCTCAGATTGTGTCCAGCATGGTGGTGGTAGCATCATGGTCTGGGGCTGCATGAGTGCTGCTAGTACTGGGTAGCTGTGGTTCATTGAGGGAAACATGGAACATGTACTGTGACATTCTGCACACATCAACCACACATGATGCCCTTCCTTCAGAACTGTCATTATCAAACACAATAACGACCCCAAACACATTGCCAAGATGACAACTGAGAAAGCTGAAGGTGATGGGTGACCAAGTGTGTCTCCAGATCTGAACCCTTTTGTGGGGCATCCTCAAGCGGCAGGTGGAAAAGCTCCATTATGGAGGAGTGGAAGATAATCCCAGCAACAAACTGTGCAGCTCTGGTGAATTCGATGCCCAGTGGGATTAAGGCAAAGCTGGATAACAGTGGTGCTCACACAAAATATTTATACTTTGGACACAGTTTTGACATGTTCACTTAGGGTGTACTTACTCATAATTTCTGAGTTATTGCTGACAGTAAATCTGTACTGCTATACAAGCTGCACATTGACTACTCTAAAATATATTTGAGTTTAATTTCTATAGTATTGTCTGTTGAGAAGATATACTAAAATAATTGCTGAAATGTGAGAGGTGCACTCACTTTTGTGAGATACGGTATATAAAATTAGACAAAATAGGTCATGCAGTCAAAATAACCCATTCCTCATAAGAAAAGTAGACAACACTTGAGATTAAAAGCAATGATCCATAGAGGATATTTACAGGCCACACATAGACAATTAACTTTTCTCACCTTAACGTTGACAAGGCAATCTGAAATATGACTGTATGATTTATTGGTAAGAGAATGTCCCATTTCAGCTTCACTAACATATCAAGGTCAGCTGCAACAGCGCCAGCACTTTCTTAATAAAAACCTGGTGTATATGTCTGATTGCCAAACAAAGGGATTAGTTCTGGCTCACCTCATTTACAGATTTATGGCTGATAGGACAGAGCAGCTAAACTGAACTCCCTGATCATAGTCCTCCATATATATTCTCACTAATGCAGTGACAAGAAGTCTAAATCAATTTCATACTAGTTTAATTTAAAAAGTTTGACTTTTTAGGAATGTGTAAATTTTCAATTTTCAATGAAAAACAAGTACAAAACTATATATTTACATATTGAACCAACATTTATTTTATTTACAAGCATTTCCCCTCTACTTTTGTCATTTGAACATTTTGTAACATGTATTTTTCTGCTCACATTTTCCAAATGTATACAGTATGTCCAGTACCTTAATGTCTAATACAAGAAATGGGTAGCATAGACAAAACAAAAGTCCACCACATTAAGTATAGAACATTCCTCTGGAATACTGCTAGTCACAAACTTTACTCAGTAGTGTTTATGGTACTACAAAGTGCACATAATCTATTTAGCAGTTGATATACAGACACACAACAACACAGTCCTTATAAAGACATTACACGATGCATTTCACTCATTCAACTAGGTCAACATATATAGAAAAGCACAGGACTCACATCATGGCAATAATCTCTCAAAAGTAATTTATAATATTAATAAAAAATAAAATCATTATTGTACACTCGTTAAGTAATTTCAAGTATATTAAATGTTTCAAACTTTATAAAATGTGTTTTGTCACAACAGGCTATTACTCTATATTAGGAAGACAAAAGACTTCCTGGGGGATAGTATAACAATTATTAATCATACAGATTAATAACTACAGAGCATCTGAAATGTTGTTTTGGGAATCCAACTAATGATACACATGTTGATTTATTTTTGTGTGTATTCTTGTGTACCTCTCAAGAAACTGAATATGTATTTTTTTATAAATGAACTAAGATAAAGTGATTATATATATTTTGCCTAATAATCCTGAAAGATTCAATTTAAATTGCAAATGAAAGGACAATTATAGCATTGACATCAGTACCGACAGTATCTGACATCAGATAGACCTTTCACTTGCAGAGCCTAAACAATATGTGTGACTCAAGTCATATAACAAGATATGAAGATCAATTTTAAGGATAAGGTTAGCTTTAAAAAAAAAAAAAAAAATCAAGCAGTTCAGCCTTGTCAATTAGTCATGATCAACCTTGTCATGATTCAGACTGAATACATGAGTCATGTCAAATTATAATCATAACATTTTTTATTACTAGTAATGCTTTCGGTTTAAATTTACTAATAAATATAAATTATAAATTAGTATTAAATATACTAATATACATGGTCATGCTGAACTTACTCCAAGTTATCTGTATTTGACAGATCGACATGTCATAACAACTGTTATGTGTATATATAAAAGAATTGTGCATTGTATATTGTACAGGAGAAAGTTTAAATGATATCACATATTTCCTTCTTTTTCAAGATTTCCTGAAGATTTTCAGGGGCATGGGCATGCAATTTGCCTCTCAGAGCATGTGTTTTGCAGTGGTAATAACATTATATATAAACAGTGATTATAGACCAGAGTACAGTTTAAGTCATAACAACATTCAATGCAAAGTTACATTTAACAAATATGTTTGTAAGACTTCTAGTCTCACACACAAACACACACACACACACACACACACACACACACACACACACACACACACACACACACACACACACACAGAGGGAATATAGCGGGGTTATCTTTGTTTGGCACAAACATGTTACCACAAAAAGGAAGCATTTCAACCTCTATTTTGTCCATGCTTGTGAAGGTGACCTGGGCTGAGTTTCCAAAAAGCACTGTAAGTAAAGATCATCACAACCTGTTTACTCTACCATTTGCCAGTTTTTTTTGTGCTTTCTGATGACTAACAGAGGATCAACACTATATGCTTATCTGATGCAGACCAGAGAACATCATGTTTAAAGCAAATCTCTTGTAAAAATTATAAACTGAAGCAAAATGATCTTTTACAGTACACTCTATCCAAGCGCAAGGTGCAAACAAATGATCTTCTTATCACTGTGGTCACATTAACATAACTGTCTTTCTGTTCTTTTATAGCTAATAAAATGCAGGAATATTTACATTATGAGTATGCATTTTTTTCAGTCTCTGTGCTACATAAGTAACATTTACAAGTGTACAAAATCATGCAACTGACCAGGATTACAATAACAGGTGTTTGTGGTTCTATTTATAAGTAGAAAAAGAGAAAAGAAAAAAATAACTAATAAAATATTAAACTTCATTTTGGAAAACACATTGGTGACTATTGTTACTAATTTAAAAGAAACAGTAGCAGATATTGTAGTGCTGTAGTGAATATGAAACAAAGCTCTCAAAGCCTCTACAGTTTAAAGCAATTTATATACAGACATACTCTGAAATGATTTTCATAGTTCACTTTGCAAATAATTGCCCAGATTGGGGCTCACTATTAATGAAACTTTCGACATAAGCCCTAATATTTAACTAAACCCAAACAGCAGCGTAATCCAATTTGTCAGTTTACAGTAAACCATTTCATTAAAAAGCCAGAAGTGCTCTTGCTGTTGTTCAAGTAAGTTATCTCAACATTCTGTCCAATGTATAGCGTAGTATTATAAAGCACTATCTGCATAAAGAATAAATGACAAAGAGAACTTTGTTAATAAAGTCAGAAAACTTTACAGACCGGTGCAAAGATAAGAAATAAGAACCAACACCAGAAAACACAGATTTTAGGAATAAAATCTTTGCACATGCTGATGTGAAACCCAGCGTGTAGTTCAGAGAGAAGTGTCAAACACCTTCTCTGCAAAATCCTCTTCTGTTTCCTCCTCCGACTGGCCTGCTTTGCGGTTGAGGTTCTCGGCGGTGGATGACGTGCTAAGGCAGCTCGAGTCCCATTCGTTACTTAGTTTACCTTTAGCACTTTCCTGGACAAACTCTTGGATCTCCAATGGGAGTCGTCTGAACTTGTCCTGGTATTCCTTGTCCAGCTCGTTTTGAAGCTGTGGAAATAACCAGAACACGATTTGAGACTATAGGACGCTATTCATTTCCTGCAGACGATTACACTCACTCTCTGTAACCTAATCCATACAGTGTGAAATACATCTTTAACTCAGATTAACTCACCCTGAGTGGGTTTTTAAGCATCCCCAGAGAGCATGAAGCAAAACGTTAAAAGCTTTATAAATGGTGTCTAACAGCATCGTTGGGCTGATTTAGCAGTTTAATAGTTACACAGCACAAAAGGTGCCTGGGTTCTGTAGGCATCCTCCTGGAGAGCACTGAGAGAGCTGCAGAAATCAAACTGAATTGAATTAATGATGTTGTGTCACTATATCTCTCTATCCTGTGCCAAATTCACTTCTGCAAAATCTTTTTTTTTTCTCCCAGTCATAAACTCCCCTAATGATTAAACATGACGAAATTGTATTCATTCTGACCCAATAATTGTGTTAATGCTTATTCAACTAGTTAACTACCCTGTTCAGTCTTCTGGGAGCATTGTAATTAAAGAACAGCACCAAAAACGAATTGTGTCAGCGGCAGTCACTGTGAAGCACACTCACTGTTCTTTTAGCTTTTTCAGAATGTCGTCAGCATCAGCAAATCTTAAATGATGTTTCAGTTGAAATTTCAGGCGAATGTGGAGCTACTACTGTGCTTATTGCTCTTTAAAACTTCATCAAAGAAAAAAAAAAGGTTTTCTAAGGTTTTCACATGTTCTCATTTTTATGTATGTGTCTGTATAAAAAAGCACTTTCAGTAATCAACTGTGTAATTATGTAGAAATAATGTAGAAATTGTGTAGCTGATAATTATCAATAGTACATTTTATAACTTTATCAATTATGATAAATGCAATTTTCAGGAGACATCATGTCATTCTACATGAAAGAAACCTGGTTTGTCCAATACATTGTGTTTAACTGTAGACATACTAAGTGCAGACCTGTCTGTTTCAAACCACTTAATAACGATTGATGTACATTTTTGCAAGCATCATCCAACAATATTTATTGAAATCATCTAAAAGTGTAGATTGCTGAGGAATTAACTGTAATAACTTCTAACATGAGTTTCTGTGTTCTATTTAAGTGATGCTTTAAACCATTACGCTTTATTTTTACCACAGTATTTCCAAAGATATCATTTAAAATACATTTATCAAGTCACAAACTAGACAGTTGTTAGTAGTTGCAATAATTACAGTTATTATATAGTTAATGTAGCTTAGTTGTTCAATAATTCTTTACCCAATGAACCTAAGAAATTTACATTTTTCACCAACTAAGAGTGAGGAGCTGCAGCTGAGCTTCTCTATGAACACTACTTATGTTAAGAATAAACAGTGCATGATGTAATAGCAAAAATGATCAACAATGGGGTGGTCTTATACAGCCTGAGACAAACCATAATGATAATTTATTAAAAACATTAAGTTCCAAAGTCCATAATTAATATTAAACCACAGCAATTTGCTTACAATTAGGTTTTTTTAATTAAAGGTTAAGATAAAAAATTATCTAGTTACATTTCATGTTGTGGAATCTAAGCCTAGTAATAAACACGTTTAGACAATTTGTTCCTTACAAGTAAAATAAGTGAAGAGACTTTTATCTAAATAATGACATCACTTTTCACAGTCAGTAGGTTTTCCACCACATGTGAATGTTCAAGACAGAGGACTTTCCATTTGTGGACATTTAATTAAAATGCAATAACTATAAGTAGTTAAAAAGCATTGTGTAGACAATAACAAAATATTTTTGTTTCAAATGGATGCGATAAAAAAAGAATAAAACATTTTGGAACAAGATATAACAGGAACAAAGCCTCACTTCAAGGAGGTAACATACCGTTAATGTTAGGCTACATCACAAACCCATCATTGTTGATTATTTGTCTATAACAGCATGGTCTGTTGTGTTTTACCCCCTATATAATGTATTATATACTGTACAAAGCTATAAAATGTTATGCTTTTAGAAATGATTACAATATTGACCACCGAATGTGCATCAATTGGTCTCTCATCCTCAAAGGCCCCTTTATGGCTCAAGCTGCATTGTAGGAAATCATATTTTCACACAGCTGACAATGACAGGAGCATCCAGATGGCTGTAGATAGCTTCCACATAGACATCCCGCACAAAGAGTGACCTACTTAGGTGAGGGACATCTGCTGTCCCCCTGCCGGCCTGGGCACAAGGACTCTCAGATTAAAAATGCCACCTCATTGCTTTTATCCACTCCTTAGTGTGTGTGCATATGTGTGTGCATGCATGAGATGTGCCTGTGTGAAGAAAGGGAACAGAGTGAAACAACTGACTGCCAGGATGCCAACTGTGTTTGACGGTAAGCTGAGTCACCTGCAGGCTTGGCTGTCCATGGCAGACTTTGCGTTTGCATGTACCTGTGTGTGTGTGTGTGTGTGTGTGTGTGTGTGTGTGTGTTTGTGTGTATGTGTGTACATGCCACCTCTTTATCGCCTGGGAAGGTTGTGTGACAGCAGAGGTACTTAAAACTCCAGAGTAAGGTGAAAGGTTCACAACCATGTTGGAAGCGTGCATGGGAAAGAAGTGATCTATGTTATAAATGCCATGGTACAAACTCTTCGTCACAACAACATTTTTATACTTAAATTGCTTATTTTTTTTGCTAATCTACTTCTACTTTGCACACTTCTATACTTAAAAAAATACAATGCACAATATGTCAATACTGGTGAGGTAAGTCGAATCAAGTCAAGAAGCTTTTATTGTCATTTCAACCATACAAAGCTGACGCAGAACACAATGAAAAACATTAAGTTCCAAAGTCCATAATTAATAATAAACCACAGCAATTTGCTTACAATTAGTTTTTTTTTTTTAATTAAAGGTTAAGATAAAAAATTATCTAGTTACATTTCATGTTGTGGAATCTAAGCCTAGTAATAAACACGTTTAGACAATTTGTTCCTTACAAGTAAAATAAGTGAAGAGACTTTTATCTAAATAATGACATCACTTTTCACAGTCAGTAGGTTTTCCACCACATGTGAATGTTCAAGACAGAGGACTTTCCATTTGTGGACATTTAATTAAAATGCAGTAACTATAAGTAGTTAAAAAGCATTGTGTATTCACTTTTTATACTTAAAAAAATACAATGCACAATATGTCAATACTGGTGAGGTAAGTCGAATCAAGTCAAGAAGCTTTTATTGTCATTTCAACCATACAAAGCTGACGCAGAACACAATGAAATGAGACAACATTTCTCCAGAACCCTGTTGCTACATAAAACAACATAGAACTACATCACACAACAGGTAGCAATCAGCTTCAAAACCATCAATAATTCAAACAGAATTACACAAGTGTAAAGTGACCTCACATAAGAGTATAACTGTGTTGGGGATTTATGAGTCACAAGAACCACAAATGCCCTGTTTAAATTTAATGTGAAAATTCTTGATATGAATAATAACTACAATAAAAACATTTCATATAAGCCAGGGTGCTTGAAGGAAAATGTTTTAACAACGATTCAGTTTAAATATGCATTAAGTTGAAAGTTAGCCTATGTATCCATGTAGTCATTAGATAAACACAGAACAGATCGTCCACCTGTTTCATATTTACAGAAAGCTCAAAGTGGGTTTGGACTTTACTTCCCTGAAAAAGTCTTAAGCCAAAGCATTTAGATTTGGACAGGTTTCTATAATTGATATGTTTGCATGCTCTTATTGTATTCCTACAGTGTAATGAACATTTCATGGTCACATGAATGAATAAAAAGTTCTATCCTGAAACAGCAGCTGTTAAATAGCAGCCAATGGGTAAAAAGCCCAGCGCTGAGACAGCAGTCTGCAGGGTGCTGTGTTCTGGACAGGGTGCACCAAATTAACTGGCTCACCTAAAGTGATCTCGAGCGATGAAAGCGTGACACAGTCTAGTTTCCACTCCCTCTTGAGTAGGGGATGTTAAATATGTCTTCCCTCAAAAGACTTGTCATCTGTCAACTAACCAGCCTCAGATCCAATTCTTCATATCGCTTAAAATACTTTGAGAGGAAAATGACCTTCTTCAACATCTGTCCTAATTCTAAGATACCAGTAAGTGAAAAACGGCTACTACACTAAACTGCAGCTGAATTCACTGACTTTTGTCATGGGACTATTCTAGCAAAGACATTAAAACTCTCAAAAATGCGGGTGTGATCTAAAATAACCAGTCCACCTGATGAAAGGTCCTCGTATTCTTTCTAAGAAATCCCTAGCACAGCACCAAATAATAAGAAAAACCCTAACCCTAACCCAAGAAAAAGCTTTTTTTTCCCTTTGATTCACAACAAGTAAATGGACTAATAGATTTGCAAATACCATAAAATGTACCTCAAAACACATTTTATGGTTAAAAATCATTCGTCACTAATAGCATTGCTTATTTTTTTGTTTTTATTATGAATCAGTTATCCTAAAAAAAAATTTGGCAACAACTGAAAGCTGTTTGTATATGGCTGAATTTAAAATCATATTATTGTACTACATCACATACACTACTCTATATGGACAAGTTTGTGGACACTTGACCAAGGTTTGTATGTGTTTTTTGAACATCTCATTCCACATTTAGTCCCAACTGGATATTATAATACCTGTGACTCTGCTAACAAGAAGTTCCACTGGATTTAAGTGTGTGTTTGTGGAGATTTGCACTCATTCAGCTACGAGGGTACTAGTAAAGTCAGGTACTGATATAGGGTAATTAGGCCTGGGGTGCAGTCAGAGTTCCAATTTATCCCATAGATTTTAATAAGGGTTAAGGTCCGAGTTCTAGAGCAGGCCACTTGAGATCTTCCACTGCAACCCTTATCTTAAATGAGCATGCTTTGTGCTGTGCATGTGCAGGTGCATCATGCACTGTGCAAAATTCAGTCAGAAGTCATGTATGGAACATACTAGAAGATTTCAGTAAATGACAGACAAAGATATTGATACACATCTGCTGCCTATGTGGTTAAACACCTTGGCTAAGCGGAGAAAACAGAGAGACCGCATGAACTCTTGACTCATCTTGCATCATAGGGTGCATAAAGTTCTTAGCTTAGGCCAGCTTCAGCTATCAGTAGTAGAATCTAGTATTATATTATATAATTTAGCAATATGCTTCAGAAAACATATAACATTGCTTATATTAGTTTAAATATTATTCCAAGCTTAATGCATATAAACTTTACTCAGCAATATTATAGTATAGTACTCAGCTTTGCAGAGAACTCGTGTATAAAGAGAATTCACAAAACTAAATAATCATGCTTTAGAGTAACGTTGATCATATATAAAGTTTAGCATACAGCATATAATCAAAATGGTAATACATGTTATAAAGGTGAGTGAGCAGATAAGAATGATGGACTAGGTTAGGGATTAGAAAAAAACAGCACTTTTAATAAAATAGTAAAATAAGCAAGCAGGCAAAATGCCTTAATTATACTCAAACAGCACACACACACACACATATATATATATATATATATATATATATATATATATATATATATATATATATATATATATATATATATATATATTCAAAGCACACGAAGAAACTTAAGTGAAAAAATCATATACAAATAAAAACTGAGAATAGGGTAATAGGCACAACACATCGTCAGATAATAAAGTAAAACACGGGAGCTATGAAAAATAGGAAAAGCATTTGGAGAACAGAGCTGGTGTGTTAAAACTAAAGCCCTGATTTATAAAACTAGAAAAGTGTACACAAAACAAAACAAAGGATGATTTGCAGACACAGGAAAAAAACCCAGATGAGATTTTTAGAAAAGGGGGGAATATTGTGGTGGATGATCTGTTGCATTGTTATGTGCAAAAGTGCAAGATTTAAAAAAAAAAAAGGTCATTATCAAGATATTTTTGTACATGTAAATTCTCTCCCGAGAGCTTCATGGGACAGGTCTGAATTGACTGCAATAAAGCTGATTTGCTCCTTCTCATTCGTGACTGGAAGATGTCTTCATTTGGTTTGTTCATGCATTATTTAAAGTTTTGAAACTTATTGGTAATTGATTAGTGAATAGCTAAAACTAATTTGAGTATTTAGCCACTTAATTGTTATGTCTACTTGGACATGGGGTCTGAGTTATGACAGTGCACAGGAGCAGGCCTTAAATAAGGCCTTCAAAGAAAAAGACTGATGGTTTATTTCTTTATTAATTACTGGTAGCCTAAAGATATATAAAAAAATGCTGACAACAGCACTAATTTGTTGCCACAAAAAATAGATGCCTGTAAGAGTCTGGAATGTCTTTGGATGCACTACATGACAATGACTGTGTGCAAAGCAAAATCAATAAAAAAAACATGGTACACCAAGTTTAATTTGGAAAAACCTGAATGGCTTGCACAGAGTCATGACCTCAATCCCACTGTACACCTTTTCATTAACTGAAATACTGACTGCACCCCAGACCTATTCAGTTGACATCAGTTCCTGAACCTATTAAAATTGTGGTTGAATAGGAAAATCCCTACAACCAGACAGCTAAATCTAGTAGAAATCCTTCTACCAAAAAAAATGGAGGTTGTTGTAATAGTAAAGGAGAATTAAGTCTGGATGTTATAAAAGCGCATATTTTGTGTGAACGTCATACTTTTTCTGTCAAATATAGTGTATGAAAATGATTGACAAACATTTCTTATTTTACATCAGACTAGATGATTTTTTTGAATTATCCTCTTCAAAGTTTCAAGGCACTCATTAAGCTCTGTCAACTAAACCTCAAGTGCAACCACATTTACAGCTATTGCTATGCAAATAAGCTGCATGTGCAAGCAATCTGGATTGATTTGATGATATGTATGCAAATTGTGTATTATTCCCTTCTAAATCAACAGCCTTCATGCCTTTATACGTTCTCTCACTTCGTGCTGATCCCAACACAGCAGAGGGAGATGTTCATATAAATCCATGGACTGTATATTGGAATGACCACATGTGAGAACATCCAACATAAGACTAGGTTAAAACTTAAAAGTCTTTGATATGAAAATAAATGGGGGAAAAAAATTCAGTCTAGATCCTTATGTCAATTCCTATCTTTCTTTCAAATAAATATCCACTTGAGTCTTGGCAGAAAATCCTCTCTACAAAAGGAAGGGATTGAGTGCTCGCCTCACAAGCAATGGAATGAAAGCAAATTATTTCCAGAGCTCTCTCTCTCTCTCTCTCTCTCTCTCTCTCTCTGTGGGAATGCCAATCATGGTTGGCACAAGGGTTTGGTTCTGCTGGTATCTATCGAATGACAGCGGTTCCCCCGGTGTGAGGAGGATGGTAGGCCATGTGCATTATTAATGCTAACCAGCTCACATGAAACAAGCCTGGTGAGCACCACTGAGGAAAAGCATGGTCGAGGCAGTACAGAAGACTTTAGCTGCTAGCCAGAAAATCTGTGTGGCCTATGGAAATCATATGAAGTGTGTGCCAGTCTTTATTTTTGTTTTTCTGGATGTACAATGAAATGCAAGGGGTCACAAGCTGTTCTGTGTCCATGTCTGTGCAGTGAGAGTACACTCCATCTGTCTATCTTGCTACTGTCATGCCATAAAAATTCCACACATGATTTCCCTATATTAGGGAGATCTGATTATCTCGATATCCATATAAGCCATATCTGTGTATTAATCCAATGTCTCTTGATGCAGAACAAATATCAAATTCAAGTGTATTTCTTTATCGCTTTTCACAATGGACATTGTTTTAAAGCAGCTTTACAGAACTTAAGAAATTAAAGTGAATTTATCCGTGCTTTAGATGGGATTTAACATGTCCTGACATGTTCTTCTCTTAGGTTAAAACAAACATGGTAAAATCTATTTTGATACTGATCATCCTCCTGAAAAAAATCTAAATCAATAAAAACCTTTAAAGAAATTGTAATGGTTTCTAATTTAAATACCAGTAGCTTTTATTAATTTAAACTATAACCGAATGGTTGTCATTATGTATTTTATATATTATGTATATTGTTTTCAGCCTGGTTATTTTTGTACTGTTTTGTACTTGTAAACACCTATGCCACTCCTGTACAAACTTGTTTTGTTTTTTTTAGGTTATAAAGCACTGAAAGTTCACTGGAATGCAGATCCTTACACTATTTGTTTAATCTGATAAAGAGTGACTAATAGATAACCAGCAAGAAAAATAGCAAGAAAAACAGGGAAAATGAAATAAAGAGTTCTTCATTAGCCTGTATGAATATGGATAAACAGGTAAAATACTGACCATTGAAAAATTAAATAAAACTACAGCTTCACTTAATTTGCATGTTTACAAAAAAACCGTTTTTTTTTTTTTTTTATTATTACTGCTAATGTGCTTTTGGTCTGTGATTTTTAGTTTTTTATTCATATTGAAACACACTCCTTTTCTACTCTGTATATGGATTTGAAGTTCAGCAGTTCTAAACACTGTAATGGGTTACTTATATATGGGTGCATTAATTTTATTTGTTTGGGCTGGAATGATGTGATTTTCTGTATTTGTGTGTTGAGCTCAGTATGTGTACTAGTCTATATCTGTCTGCACTGTATCCTGCTGTGTTTGTGCTCAGCTGATCTATCTTTGTTAGGCTGTATGTCTTCATGGTTATCTATGTGTTATCCTGTGTATTATTCGGTATTCGTCTACTACGACTTAATCTGTGTATAGTTCTATCTGTCCATGTACGGGCTGTCTCTACCCTCTATCTCCAACTTAGGTCATGGTGTGTGGTAACTTGTCCTAGAAGCCAAGCTGCTGAGTGAAGAGGGGTTCGGGGCCAGGATGAGTGTTGCCATGGAGATGGCACAGAGCTGCTGTGTGTGAAGACGCACAACCATTTTGTATCAGGTTTTGTATTTGTGTCTTGCCTCTGATTTACAGAATAGGGCTGAGAGGACCATGGCATTAAAAAAGAAACAAGTCTTGGTGGTGTGACATATCACACTCAGGAGAACTTTAATTGCCCATTAAACAAACCAACAAACCAGAACAGAGAACATACTTTATGTATTTCGTGAGAAAGACATCCCAAGGAAAAATTCAGTCAAATGTATGAAATTTTATTTCATATTTAGAAGTAAATCTGGGGCTAATTTATTAGTCAAATATTCCAATAATGCTCATTTGGGAAGTCATGTTTTGTAAAATAATAGAAAATGACAAGTCAGCGCTCTAGCTCACCAATAAAGAGATGACATCTGCTTAATAATCCCTGGGATCCGATTAATTTGTTTGTAAGTTGAACTGTCTTATTTTAATGAGGATCAAAATGCTCAGCTTGTCGCAACCTGCCCTTGTCACTTTCAAATTTTCAAAGTGGCGCTGAAGGTCGTTGCTCATTAGTTTATGCTGCATGCTGTGCAGCTGGGAGCCCTGGTGGCCATTTTGATTGGAACGTTAGCAGGACACTGTCACCTGTGTGCACACACACCGAGGTGTGACAACATTCATCTGCGGTCCCCATTCCTCCTCTTCGTTTACTCTGTCAGAGCACTGAGCAATACCCGCAACCACATGGTTAAAGGTGTGATAACGGGTGTAGAGATTCAAACGCGAACATATAATTGATCTGTAAGATGCTTTTGAAGAATTTGCAGTGTGCAGTTTCTCTAAAGCCCAATTAAAACCCGCATTTCCAACCTCTTCTACTCCTTCATATATGCTTTCCTTGGTGAGCTCAAGGCAAGCAGAGTCCAGAGACCGTTCTCCAGCATGTCTCCAAAGACCCCGGGATGCTTATAGCTGTCCATTAGTGGCTTCTCTGAGGCATGAAAATGGGTCGGGACTACTTCTATCTCTCTCGCTCTCCCCTTACACACACACACACACACACACACACACACACACACACAGAACGTATATCTCTCTTTAGGATATTAGCTTTGCCCTGATTAATTTTTTACCCCATCTATCTCTGCCTGCTGATGTGGGGTTCAACTACAAATAAATATTTTCCCCCCTATTCGCTAAAGATATACTGCCCCAAGTTTTCAAACTGTACATAGATGAATTGCCATAAAGCAAAACCACTAGATAACAGAATATATGGAAATGGAAATACACGAGCACTTATTGAGGCTCAATGTAGAAGGAATCATCTCTCCCATGCTCACTCTATGAGTAGGAGCAGCAGACAAGACAGGTAATGATAGTCATTATGAAGGTCAAGTTTTACAGCAAATAATTGGACTGAAAACTAATGCATTTCTGCAGACAAAGGCAAAATCTAAGTGTCGGTGACTGTGTATCTGTAAAGTACAGAACCATTTCTATTGTAACATACTGTGTATTGCAAAGACTGAGAGAGTGCAAAGGAATTATCGAATGTAATATAACCGTACATCTCTGTTGATAAATCTTTAGTAGTTTCCAGTCTTTTAATCACTGTGACATAGCAATGAGAAACACACCTGCTATACTTTATTAAACAAATGTAGGATGCTAGATGATTATACTATATTTTGTCTGCTCCCAAATGACTGTTATGAGGTTGCTCTTAAATGTCTACGTAATCTGTTATGTCATTCAGTCATGCAAAACCTGTGGTGACAAGCTTCTGCTGTAAAAACAAAAAAGGAGCTACTTTAAACCTGAGTGAATGTGAATAATATTTTATTAATATTTAATAATATTTCCACATTTAATCAGAAGATGGGGAATCACAGTTGCATGTAAAATCAGAGGATACTAGTCTAAAAGCCTGCTCTTGTGCAGTATTTCAGTTGCTAAAACACTGCTGGAAGGTGTTGATGCCTTGTGGAAAGGAGGAAGAGAAGCTTTAGCACCAACGCTGTATTGTGGTGCCCTCTTGAGCTTGCTGACATTATTACTGGCCCTCATCTTTTCCTTTAGAATGCAGTGTAAAAGCACTAGATGCTGAAATACTGCAGCTTAAGATGAGCCAAAGAAAACCTAATTGGCAATGAACAGCCCTATTTTAATGACATTTCAAGCAAATAATGATGGTATTAGCGCATGTAAACTTTGCCAGACATATTAGTATTTTCATGAACTCCTGAACATGTGGTAACCATTGTGAAGTTGCAGAAAATGTGTGGTTGGACATGTAGCTGCAATGTGCAATCAACAACTTCTCTTAAAAACTGTGCCATCAACTTAGTGACTGACATTTGTTCAATGTCATAATGAATCCAGATTTTTTTTTTTTTTTATGGTTGCTGTCCCAACACAACAAATACATTCTGTCCTCTTGTGTGCACTAGTTGTTCAGTCATAAGTCACAGTGTTTATATATTCAGTGTTCAGATATTTTTTGTCCTTATTATGATAGATTTGGCAAGCCTAATATGAATTCATTTTGCTAGACATTTTGTTCAGTCTGTTAATTGCATGTTCTGTACAAAATGACACATCATCTGCGTCACATAACCGAGCCATAATCGAGTAAAATAGCCTATTTATACTTTAGGCAGAGATTACGCGGAAGCTCAATTTTAGACCAGAGTGGACTGGAAAATGCAACTGTGGTCACAGATGTCAAATGCCAAAAGCTCTTACTGTGATGCTCCACCTAGGTTAACACAAGGTACTTTTTTATTTGTGTCCACAAAAATAACAAGAGGATGAAAAGAAGGAAGAAATAATAAATTATTAAAATTTATATGAAGCCAATATTCATTAGCTATAATTTTACAAATATAGACTATGTAAATCTTATAAGTAATTATTTAATTTATGGCTAAAAATAATTCCTTGATAACTTATAATGCTATTGTAATGCAAGTGTTGACATGAACCCGGTTATATTCAGGTACTCATGTAAAGTCACTCTGTAACTTCTGTAGATTCAGTGCATTAGGATGTACCTGTCCTAATTTCACATATCAACAAATTATTTATATATGGTGTTAACTTACTGTTACATATTTGACATTGCTTGTATTTGGCATTATAATGAATGCTCACATTCTTTTTTTTTTTTATTATTTATAGCACATTATTACAGCTTTATGAGCCTTTGATAGGGTTTGTCAGAATGCTTGGAAGAAAAAGTATAAGCACTGTTATAAAGATTTATGAATATGGGCTTCATAGCAAAAGTGTTACCGAAATTCACATATGTGCAGCCAAATTATCAAGTTATACCATAAATCATGGCTGCATGAAAATAGAGTTCTAACATAATATGCACCAAGTATTAAACTAAACATGGTGACTTAACTATAAATACTCCATAAAAAATACACTAAAATGACTTTAGACAATCCATACGAGACAAGCGATGGAGAATTTAGCCAGCAGGAGCACATGATATCATGAAACTCACCTTGCTTTGGTTAGTCAATAATGTTACAGTCAGGGAACCAATAGATAAAAAAAGAAGACAAATTAAAGGTTAAACTCATCAGTGGACAAATACTGGTCTTGCAGAAAGTTTCAAAACAAGCACTCTAGATTATCTATAATCTAAATATGCCTGTACGTTAGTATGTTACAGGATATTTATATAACCCAGATTAACCCAACACACATACATACCAGCACCACACAGACACAGCCCAGCTAATGGCAGCACCCAGATGTCACAGATGTGCTATAGCCAAGCATTTTAGAGAATGGCTTCCTAACAGAGCAGAGTTTTCATCACTGGGTTAATGTGAAACTACTGCTAGATGTTAGCTAGTGGAATTGGCATTTTGTTTACTTCAAACAAACTGAAAACCTCCACTCATTTTGAGCCTAGGAAGCAGTGCAGGCTTTGGTAGGATTGCATTTAGTATTAAAGTTTTTATTTATTCTATGCTTGGATGCAAAGCGTCTTACCTTCTCCATCCTGCGAACAGTCATCCTAAAATAACAGTGACAATGAAGTGATACACACACTGTCTGTGTGTGTGCTTTGGGTGACATGCAGAGCGATTTCATGGCGCGTTTATTGTTATGGTTAAGAAAAACAGAATCTCTCCTACCTTCGGCTTCTCCTCCAGGATTTGCTGTCGAATAAGTTTGTGTGCCTCGATCAGCTTCTCGTGCCTTTTGCTTTGAGCGTCTTCCAGCTTAAAGAAAATAAAAACAATAGGGAGAAGATGAAGCTAATCGCACACCATGTGTTTAAAATTCCTGTTCTGTTTGAAGCCTGTGCATTGTGTCATAATGTTCTTTAACTTACCCTTTTAATATACTGAACAACCTCATTCACATGTGATCTGTTGATTTCTAACTTCTCTCTGTAACAGACACAATACTATTTAAAACACAACATGTATTAAAGCACCATGCAACAACTTTATGAGTAACTATGAAACTAATCCTATTTTAAATACTGGGAAATGTTAATATAATTGTAGATGCAGCTTTAAAAATGGAATATAAAAAGGGAATATTTTAATGTTTTTTAAGTCATTTAGTTTTTGGATTTTCTGATGACTGCTACTCTTTTTACCATTTAAATCTGTTTACTGACTTAGTGGACTTTCTCTGGGCAAGTGTTGGTTATGTCATATTGTTTAAATTTTTTAAAATAATGTATTTATTGGTACTCAAGTGGATGTGAGTGAGTGACTGCTATTTTTCCATATCTCTGTCAATGACTAGTTTTGATAGTAAATAAATACTGTAAATCATAAATGAAATTATATACAGTATATATATATATATATATATATATATATATATATATATATATATATATATATATATATATATTAAGTTGAATCTAAACTAATCTAATATACAGTATTTAATAGTGTACGTTCTCTTTTTTAACACCCTAATAGTTTTTGTCATCTTTATAGCTACATGTTACCTTTTTATACAAAAAGTTGAGAAGTTGGGAATAGGGAACAATGAGATTGGATAGAAAACAAATGTATTGCAACGTAAACTGTTGCTGGAGTAGAGAACCAAAACAACAACAAAAAAATAGGTCAGGGCCTTATTACTTTAACTGCACTGTACTGTATGTCTCAAAGGACCATTGTAATACTGTAGTAGAGATCTTTTTCAAACACAGTGCATGACTTACTCCTCTGTTAAATTCTTCTGTTTTGCTTTTGCCTCATGTATCCTCTCCTGCCTCTTCTTGTCCATCCTTTTCTTTAGATCTTTCTTTTCTCTACAGATAAAACACAGAAAAGTGTTGCACAGGGGATATGCAATAATGATACAATATAAACTACTACAACTTTGATGCATCCATTTATTTGTATCTATTAATTGTGCAAAGCTTACTTCTCACACAACTCCTTAATTTTTTTCAGCTGGTTACTCTGACATTCCTCAGCTACAGTGGTCAGCTTCTCCACCAGCTGGAAGAGACATAGTTCAGAAACATAAAACACACACACACACACACATGCGCACACACACAGAAAGAGACAGAGAGAGAGTATGTGTGTGTGTGTGTATGTGTGTGTGTGTGTGAGAGAGAGAGAGAGAAAGAGAGAGAGAGAAAACGCGAGAGAGGGAGAGAGAGATGAGGAAAGTGAGTCATACACAAGCAATACATTTCATGTAATAGTAATCCAAGTTTTAGCTGTCCAGCCTGACTGCTTGTTGCACTTTCCAGGCCTGGTGCTTAAGGACATTCATTAGTTTGGGACTCTCTCAGCTCTTAATAAGGAAATGAAGTGAGACTGCTGCTGTTATTGACAAAATGTATTGATGTTTCTGCTCTTACCAAATAAATACAGTACATAAATAACTGATCATAAGCCTATAGAGGAATAAATGTAAAATCACATATCATACGGAAGACCTGGTTAAAAGGCTGAGTCAGTCCCTGTGTGACTGTGTGAGTCACACACATACGGCAATAGTTGCTCAGCTGTGAAGCAGAATATATTGCACTGCTTAGTTCAACAAGCTTTTATCCAAAAAATATGATAAGCTTGTCTTGCAGTTGGGATTGTTTTTTTTTTTTGTGGAACATTATGTCCATTGTGGTTGGAAAGTGGCCAATGTTAAATACTGGAACTGTATTTAAGCACATGGGAAAAATTACAAAAGTAATAGACACATCACCTTAATCTGTGGTATTTGCATCTTAGATCTTACATCACAACTACATCCCATAAAATATGTATAGTAAAATTCAAATGCTCAGATACATTTATATGGAGAAGTTTCACATTGTCACACATTTTTACCATTGCTATAGATTTTTTGCTATAGATTTTTTTTCAACAATAAAGCTGAAAGTGATAATTAGCTTCACTTCAGCTTTGCCCAGCTTGTAAGCAATCTCTAGCAAGTTACACTAAATGTTATATATTTTCCACAATGGTATATAGCAATGGTAAAAATGTATAATAACAATTGAATAACTGTGGACAAGTGACAGTGTGGAAACTTCTCCATATAAATGTATCTGAGCATTTGAATTTTACTATACATATTTTATGGGATGTAGTTGTGATGTAAGATCTAAGATGCAAATACCACAGATTAAGGTGTTGTGTCTATTACTTGGTAAGCTGTTGTTTAGCTTCTTTTTGCAAGCTAGCTCTATTTTCTAAATGACAATAGCATAAAATATGAGTTTGTCAGTCCTGTGCTATGTGTGGAGGCAGTGATGGGTAAAGGTTATTGTATGTACCTGTTTAATGTGTTTGCCTTTGAGGTACTGTTCACTGTAGTACTGGTCTTGTCTGAGAGTAAGCAACTGATGCTGCTGTTGCTCCTTCAGTTCACTTAGTCTCTGCGTGTTCTCCTCCTCCAGTGACACCAGCTCCTGATCCACAGCAGACAGAGCTTGCTCTGAACCAGATCTACTACACACACAATCTGAGTTACTTCATACTGAATTCTGAAATATTCAAAACTACACATTCTCAAAACTAAAAATACGGAACACATACTGTAATAAAGATATCATAAGGAAATATTATGATAATAATCCTATGCAGAAATTTAAAGAGTAAGTAATACAAGAAAAAAACAAGACTGCAGAGTGAAAGAGAGAAAAAGTGGGAGAGAAAGAGTTAGTAAAGGGGAACCTACCTTTTCTTACCGTCTCGTTTGGCGCTCTTGTGGCGGCGCTGATATTCACTCTGCAGCTCATTTTGTCTGGCTGTGTGATCTTTGATCAGGTCTGTGGTTTTCTTATGGTGTTTCTTCACCAGCTCCTTCAGCTCTTTATATTGTTTCTTCTGCTCACGCACAAAAGCCTTCTGTTGCTTTAGTTCCTCCAGTGTCTGACCTTCCAGCTCTACCACACACACACACACACACACACACACACACACACACACACACACACACACACACAGCATATTTTTATTAATTACAAAATGTTGCAGAAAACTGTTACATTTTCTGAGAGAATTTGTTAGCTATGGTACCTGTCAAAACACTCTGAATCACATCTTCATTCTTAACGGCTGGTTTAACAGATCCTGGAATAAATATCACATAAAAATTTAAATCTCTCTCTCTCTCTCTCTCTCTCTCTCTCTCTCTCTCTCTCTCTCTCACTCACACTTACACTCACACTCACACACAAACTGTATATACACACACATGAAAATGCTGCTAAAATGCACACTGGCATATTAGTAATTGCTAACGCTAACATTTTTATAATGAGCCATGACAATTTTGTGAATAGATGAAACACATCAGTACTGATGTTATACAGTAGTGAGGCAACAAGGTAGTCCAAAACTTCTTGAATTGACTGCCTTTTGCGACCTTATCATATTATACAAGTACTCTTATCTTATTAAATATTATACACATGTCTGACTGAATAATTTTTTTTATTGGTAACAAGAATATACCACTCACTACTGTCTGATAAATGTGAAGGCTGACACTGCATTATGCAAAAAAATCATGAACGGAATCAATAAAATGTCTAACATACAAAATTTATTGCCATCAAGGAATTAGGTGATGCACATACTGTATAGTGAACACTCTGAAGTGCGTTTAAATAATGCACCTCCTACTAAATCCTCTATAAGATCTATAGGTAAAATGTAACCATGTAAAATGTCACTGTCAATGGCACATTTAAATTAAATTAGATTTAATGTTTAACCAAACCACTTAATAATTTCATTCTTCTAATTGTACTTTTGAACAAGTTACAACTTGAACAAAAACATGTCATAAAATAGAGCCTTTTATAAAATACAAGTGAACATTTATTTCTTAATTTAAATAACTGAATAAAGCTTTTAAGACAGAATGTATACCTGTGGAGTGAGCATGATGGCTGACCAGTGAAGGTGGTTTAGGGGAGATGAGAGGAGTATGGCTCGTTCCATTCTCGGCTGGAGGAGGCTGGGCCTCGCAGTTTGACTCTGATACAAGCTCCCCACATGCATCTATCTGCAAAAGACAAAGAAAATCAAAGAAATCAGACATCTTGGCAAGCTTCAGGAAAAAACAACCTGTTTTTTAGTCATCTGGCCAATTGAAAGCTTTTTATATTACCAAAAAATACTAAATAGAAGTTGCTCCTTATAACATATTTAGAACATTGAAATGTGCTACATCCCTGAAGATATTATATCAAAACTCAAACTACCTCCATCCCAGAGCAGACTTTGTAGATATAGCGCTGGTACCCCAATCTTATCATTCTTAATTGTAAGCCTGAAAAGCCTGAATAGTTTTCAACTTTTAGTCCTTAATCCTGTCTCATTGGCTTTACTCTGCTGTGGTTGTTGTTTGTTTGAACTGCAACTGGTATGGCTTAAACGACTGAGGGAATACTACAACTTCCTTTAAAACTGTTGCCATAGCAATAGCTCGGGGTAACCATTAATTGGCTCTTCCACTGCTACATCAGCTTGATTAGACGGAAGGGCAGGACGAAGAGATCCCGCAGGTCAAGCAATCAGCTTACACTTCAGTGAGTGAGTGCTGACAACTATTTGGTGACTGGAGAAATAGATGGAATGGCTTATACACACACACACACACACACACACACACACACACACACACACACACACAGTATAACAGAGACACAGCCACATAAACCTAATCACATTTAAACAGTACACACCACTTTGTTGTTCACATCTTGCCCTCCTTCCTCCTCAGTGAGAGCTGCGAGTTGATTGGCTCTCTGCTCCATCAGGTTGATGTAGCGGATAGGATTGGACAGCGCCTCAATAACATCTGTTTGGGCAATATCAGACCGTGATTTAAAGCTTGAGGACAGCTGATGTTTAAAAAAAGCTTTGGATTTTTAGGAAAGCAAACAATGCAGAGTTTCAGCCTGAACTCATACCTGCGAAGGTGTCAGGGACATAGTCTTTAACTTCAGTGTAGACAAAGACAGCAGGTAGTGTTAGTGTCTGGTTCTTCTCATTCCGTAGCCCTATGTAATGGTAACCTGAAACAAGAGTGGGAGAGAGTGAGAGCAAGGAGACAGACTGTTTATCCCTGCTATTTACTATTAATAACAATACTAAAAACTTTTAAAACAGTGATAGCCTAAGATTAATCATGCCTGATAAGCAGAGCAGAATTAAAGCAAAAAACAAAGCTACATGCCAGGCCTGATGGCGTTCACCGGGATGATGCGATGCCCAATAATCTTCCCATTGTCTTCATAGACAGCTATTCTCAAAGACGCAAGTGTGGGAAGAACCACCTTGAAGAAACCAGCAAGCACAAAATAGTGAACAGATTTGAAAAATGTTTATATATCTAGGAACTAAAAATAAAAGTGTGTAAACATCAACAGGCTTTTGATTTACCTTCTTAAAGACTATGGGCTCCTCATCCCACACAGGGTTAACAGCATTGCCAGGAGATGTCTTTGTCCGAAATGCTTTCCTTTTAGTGTCCACTGGGAGGCCAAACATTTCCACCTCCACATAGGTGCCAACTTTTTTATCAGACAGAAACTGTCCTGATATGATCTGTTAGATACATTGTGAGACACTCATGATATAATGTCTGTCTAGTTGCATGTCTTATATTTGCACTTAATACCTCAGGGAATCTACCTTATGGTTTCTTCATCTTTGACTTATTAAGTAAGAACAGTTTTATCACAACAAATATTGTTATTAAATCATGCAGTCATGCAATCATTTTAATAGGAAATGGGTTTTCCAGTTTCTGAAGTCTGTCTTGGAAAAGTCCTTCTTAATGTCCCTTCAAATCAAATTTCCCCCAAAAAAGTTTGTCAAGAGCTCATACTTCTGAGGTGAAATTCTATAATTTCATAGTAATATGGATGCCCATGCAATACAACATAAGAACAAGAGACAGTGGTATGTTCCAGGCCTTTAAGTTCCTATTTGTTTAAGAATTTCTTGAATGGTCACTAAACACATGAAGATATATAGTTCAATTCATTAATTAAAATATTAATTTAGTTCATGTTTAGAAAGATTATTTAATAATCCTGCAAATGTTCTGTTTCTTCCTGTCAGTGCAAGAAGAAATAGTGGGCAATTATAGCACACATGCATCCACTTTTCTACACTACATCCAAACATTTCATTGATATTTTTAAAGTTATGTGCCTGCTGGGAAATCCAAGTTTCCTGTAAGCATCTATCTTACCAACCCAAAACAGATGAGTTGATGTGAACAATATGATATGAAAAGTTTATATCAGAGCAGTTTATCAGAGCAGCATAAACTCCAGGAAAGCTGATATCAGTAGTGAAATCAGAAAAAGTATACAACACAGCATGCTCTGTTCTACAACCATTTAAAGTATTACCTTTACTGAAAGTGTGTGAGCTACAATTCCATCCACTGTGCTCTCAGTGAAGGGGTCAAAGTTTTTATCAGGCCTCCTCATAAACTCGGGTTTTAGCCTGTAGCCACATTTTCCATTGTACTCATACATGCCCAGGTTCAGCTGCATGGCCAGATCTATCAAGTAACAGAAGAGAATAAGGAGCCATGACATATTTCCAACTGGACTCACATTTTCTCACAGATTGTGCCCTATCTGGAATAAGATCATAAAAGTCAGTAAAGTTTATCCCAGGCTTGAGGGGAAATAAATTGGCACAGGGACTGTTATCCAAGATCTAAAACTATGCTCACACATACAGCAAAGTTTGTGACACCCACTAATAAGTTACCACAAAAATATGACCCCTAATAATTGATTATAACATTTTATGTTTGACATAACTGTACATACATAAATACACAAACCCTTTGCATGCTATTTGAATAAAGGAAAGTGGTTAAGGTGTTAGACTTTGGACCAGAAGATCACTGCTGGGTGTCTGGGCCCTTGATCCTCATTTGCTCAGTATATAAACATGAGTTAATTGTAAGTCGTTCTGTATAAAAATGGCATAAATGTAAATGTAAATGCATATACAATTTTCATGTAATAATAATGATGGAGTGTTGCTTGATCAACTATATCGAGGAATTACTGTAAAGCAAAATGTAAACCTTACATAAAAAAATTTAAGGAGCTGGTAACCTGCTTATATTCAGAGAAAATTATGCCAAACAATGTTATTATTAAAAAAAATCCTTATTGCCCCAAGGCACATATTTTATTTTTGCTCACAATTAACATGTTTAAATTACAAGCACATTTAATTTCAAGCGCATTATTTAAGTTGTCACTGTTGGGCTCTTGAGCAAGCCCTTTAACCCTCTCTGCTCCAGTGGCACTCTATCATAGCTGACCCTACGGTCTGACCCCAGCGTCCTAACAAACTAGGTTATGTGAAGAAAGAATTTCGCTGTGTTTTAATATATATGGGGCAAGAAAAAGCCTCTCTACTTATCTGATGTGTAATATTATTTTATAAACATTTACATTTACATTGGCTGACTCTAAAAGAAAAAGAAACTTTAACTGAATTAGGAGCATTCTGTTACTATAACCTTAGTAAAGCCCTGAATGCTATTTGCTTACTTTTACAGTTAATGTACCTATTGTCTGGAAGTTCAGTGCCACAAGTTGACATCCAGCATTCCAGAACACCTGAGGCATGTAGTTGGAGGAGTCCACTCTTGTGCCTTTGGGGTAGATTCGACTAAGCTGTAGTTTGTTATACCTGTGTGATCTAAGTTAAGGAACAGCAAGCATTAAATTCTTAAATGACTCATTTTTATTATGCCATTTTTCTTAAAATCACAAATTTGACTGATAAGTGTTTCAATTTTTTGTGTCCAATGTGCAACATAAAGCCCAGCAGCTACAGATTTTCGTAGACTAATTTAAGCAGAAACAGATTTCTTAAGAAATACAGTAAAACACAAGTGATAACTTTTTCCCTGGACATTCCATAACAAAGAATGTAACTATATACAGCATTAGAGCACTTTGTCAATAATCATTTTCCTGTAACTACACATTCTGTTTAGTTTTTATCGCATGCTTTATGCCATCCATGATGCTAGAAATGTGAAGCAGCAGCTTGACATCCGCAGTCACAAAATATAAATGCATTAATAAATAAATATTAATTCATATTGGTAAATGAATAAAATAAATTGTAATCAAACTGCAAAAAGGATACTCCACAAATTCCACTGGAGACTTCGTCAGCTGCTCTAGTGCCTTTGTCTCCACAAATGATGACATGTGATAACTTTTATTCGACTCTGTAAAATAAGATAGTATATTAGGCTTATGACACAGTTCATTTGCAGCATGAAGCCTGTTGTGTGCCTGATATAGCACATGATGTACAATACTAAGTATATTCGATTATTATCTTAATATCAACTTAATAATCAACTTACTTTTAGAAGCTTCAAATGAGCTGAACTTGACTGGCTGGACATAGTTGACTAAATTGGACATCTCCTCTGTGGCAAATGCTTCACTTCCCGCTGTCCCCTAAAGAAGATGCATATTAGCAGTGCGCTCCTATATTGCCTAATACTGACACAGCTAATCCATGTTTACAAAAGACTGCTGAGTGCATGAATATCCCCTATTAAGTGCGTGAGTTGTCAGATAATTGGGAGTGACAGGAGAGGGTATTGTTTGTAATAGTATACAGTTTGTTTACAACAGTAACATTTTTAGTACATATTGCATCTTAACATGTTAAGATCTTTAGTAAGCTATTTAAATACACAGACAGCGGTGTCTACCTCATCAATGGACTTTTTACAGTCATCATCTTCGTCATCTTCATCATCACTTTCTGCATCAACCTCACCTGATGACAAATGAATTTAAACGTTAACATTTATTTGTGATCTGAATGTCATGCATATCATAACGCTAAATTACAGCTTAAAAAAAACAAATATTTTCACACATCAATCCTAAACTTTAAACTTTAAACTAAATACATTCACCCATAGGTTGATTTGCATTGTACCAACACAGCGTCCTAATAAATTATTTCTAAGCTTTTAGAAGTGCAGCATGAAAAAAGAGAAAGAATGTAAATGATCATTACTGGTATGTTGCTTGAGAATGCTAATATATATAATTATAGTATTATTTTCATTTCTTATTTATTCAGATGACATATAGAGTCCTGACATAATTCACAGCAGGTGTGCAGTTTTTTTCAAAAAATACGATTTAACTTTGTGTTAAAGTTGTATAAGTTGCATATTATAATAATATCCTGATGCAAACAGACCACCACCATAAATTGTATACATGGTGACTGAAACCTTTGCAAACCTTCATAAATTTTAATAACAAATGGCTTTTTGATTTCTAGTGCTTACTGTATGTATCACAGTGTCCGACCCTTCTAATAAACCTTATATCTGTATAAATTATATAAGTATATGAAGCTTGTGTTTTTTAATGAACTCCAAAGGCAAAATGTTCAATAATGCAATTTCTAGAGAACTCTTCTTAGTATAGCTATTTTCATGTGTGTTGGTCCTCTTTGTAGACTAATGTTTACTCACCAATATATTTTCTCCCCTGTAGTCTGCTGTCACTGCCTGTCTCAGAGTTTGGCTGACTGGAGTCCGGCATGTCATGATTTGTAGAGCCTATAAAAAAAATTCCAGGTCATTCCCAATGCAAAGACCAAAACCTTTCCAAAAAGCCAAACCCTTTCCCTTAGAATACTGCTAATGTTTCCTGTAGGATAGATTTTATAAACTTTATTCCTTTATTTTTTTTATCTCTAAATCATCATATGTTGTTACATAAAATTAACTGGTCATATCACTGGTAAAATTAGGAAAGAATTGCTTTTTTGGGGATATAACTTCTGCAGGCAGTTGTACATGCTCATGGTGTACATTTTTTAATTTTTTTTTTAAATTTTACTATTTTATTAATTTCAATCCAAAGAGAGAGTGAAAAAGAAAAGGAAGAAACCAAAAAAGGATAAATGAATAAATTACAAAACAAGTAAACAAACAAATACATAAGTAGACATTGCACTATTAAAGACTTAAAGAGACTCAAGAGAGACTCAGAAGAGTCTTTTATATGCTGCTTTATATGCATTATACTTTTATATGTTAGAGACTCAAGTCATTTTTGTACGTCGCTCTGGACAAGGGCGTCTGCTAAATGCCGCAAATGTAAATGTAAAATAAAGCAACTAAAAGAGAGAGAAAAGAGTATGGAAAACATTAAAAAACCCACAATGTAAATCAGTCTACAAACTAGACTGATCTTCTTCTAACTAAAGTCAGTGGAAGGCTTTAATTAGTGCATACTGAAATACTTAAGAGACTCTTATTCCATCTGAGTGGATGCTTCTTGGTTATGTGTTAAAGCTGTCTGTCCAGCAGAGGGCAGTATCACTTTAGTGTAGCAGATGATGAGTTTCATCGATGCTGCTGATAGATCTTTGTGATTGTGGCTGAAAGCTAACGGTGAAAATATCGACCAACATGCCTGCTATTACTCACCCTTTGAGGATAAGAAGCAAAATGCATTGCTAAAAAGTAATTACAGGCTTTTTCTATTGAGGAAGCCAAAATACAGATAACCTAACTACAAGAGTGTGGAGCAACTCACCTAGGTTCTGTTTAGATCTATGGTATTCAGAATAAGATTTCTGTCCTGTTTTACAGAACAGTTTCACAAAGCAGCCATTATATTTTCACATGTAAAACCTATATAGCTGTTCCAGTATTAAAGATGCCATTATGTCATCAGCCCATTAGCTAAAGGTAGGTCTTAAGGTGAACTGGAATAAAAAGTATAAATACCTGCGCTTGGAGATGACGGCTCACACACACTAGATGAATCGCTGTAGGTATTAGAGGTCTGCTCACAGAGCTTCTTCTTTGCGCTGCCCTCATCTTTGTGGGAGTTCTTTTTGTTCTTGATGAGAATTTTCCCTAAGAGGTCCATTGGACTCGGCAAAGGATTTCCTGGTTCCAGCTGAAAACAGAGGTGTGTAAGACTTACTGAATGTTATTGACTATTCTAACTAACTATTCTATAATTAACAAGCAATAGATGTACAATCTAACAATTATAGTCTAGCAGTTTATACATCATATTACATCAATGTATGAACTCATTTGAATCTTTGACAGGCTCGTTAGTTCTTTTTATTACCACATAACAGCGAAAATCTGTTCAATTCATTGACCAAGAACCTTTTTTTCCATTTAGCCTAATTATTCATTAATATGTTTGCTTTTTCAATATACATAAAATAAATCATTCATTTTTAGCATTTTGAAAGGGTTCAAAGCCCAAGACTTTGGGCTGCAAGTCTTAACAAGGTTAATATATATATATAACAAGGTATAGGACACAGGGCACTGTATAGTTGAGTTTAGATATGTTACTATGAAAAAGGTCTGTATTTTGGACACAGTAGTAAATAAATTCACATTTAAATGACATTTTTGTTTAACTTCATTTATAGTATAATAAAACAGACACAGAGAGAGAGAGAGAGAGAGAGAGAGAGAGAGAGGATTTTAAGAGGTGTGTGTAAGGGGAGACTCAAAGCAATTAACTTTATCCTATTCCCAGATCATTCTGTGTTGTTTTCTAAGGGAATAATCAGGTACAAATGTCTGTCTCTTCAGTTCAGTTCAGATTTTACAAAATGCTGTTTGTGCCTTTCCATTTGCTCTTGGCAAAAGGAAAATAACTTAGATCTAAAGCCCAATACGCTTTTCACAGTTGGACAGTTGGCTTGGCTCTGGCAGACCAAGCGAACTTCACATGTTCTCTTACACAAAGGCCACAGTGACAGTGCAGCCAAGATACAGGCCGTTCCTACTGCTATAAATCTACCAGCACAATGAGTGTATTACCGCAAGTCATTCACAACCTTCTCTAACGAGAGAAAGAATGGGGATGAAAAGAGGAAAGCAGTTACGTAAGGACAAGTGACGGGGGCTTAGAGTTCCTCTACAGGAGCACAAAGCAAGCTTTTGACTGGTCACTATGACAACTGTGGGAGGGGTGGGATGGGTATAGATAAAGGTTCGCCAAGCACTAGCATTTAGATCAGCTAGTGGCATATTTCCATTTAATCTGCACCAAGCAAACAGTCCACTGCACTGTGATAACCGTGTGGCTGATTGAGTACACTGATTCCAGGGAGTGTATGATTGGTTGGAAAAGAAAACAGATCTAAAATAAATGTCATGATTTCTGTTTCGTGATTTTGAAGATTTAAACATTCATTTATGCATTTAGATACATAGTATGAACTGAGAGAAAAGCTATTAAGGCATTTTATGCAAGTATGGTGGCCAATTTGGTAATAGATGAAATAAGTGTGCATCAAGACAACTTCTAGAATGAATACAAATTCCAAATTCATCCGTTAAGTAAATTTAAAGTTGTGAACTCACTGCATATTTCTCCAGTGGCTCTGTAAGCAGAGCATCTCCAAATATTGATCTGCAGTACTCAGCCATCTTACCTTGCTGCTTGGGGCTGTGAAAACAAGACAACACAGCCATGACCTCACATACATTTACATTAACTTCCCGCTTTCTGACAAAAGACAATTCAATTTGTTTACCTTGACAAGACAAAACTTACGTCTGCTATACATCTGCTCTCAAAATTGCATCCCATGACCAGTGCACCTGTCTTCTATAACAATTTAATCTTTTATATATTTTCTATGTAACTCTGACCTGGAAAACTATGTGCACCATAGTCGCATCAATGAAATCATTACTAATTGCTTACTTGTGCCTTATCAAATGATTTCAGAGGAACATCATGGTCTGAGAAAATGAGAATTGTGTAGCCTTAGTGGTGGGAGTGCCTTATACTTACGAGTCTACATGGTTCTCAAATGAAAGAATGACAGGAAAAGGAGATGTCTTGAAAGCAGTCTCAGCAATGGCCTCAATCACTTCCTGAAAAAGACGTGGCATTGCACAATCATCATCAAGCCGCAAAACCCTTTCCAGACCAACCATGGACCCAGTACTGCAATGATGAATGCTGATAACAAGATATTTCTAATGCCACTCCAGATGGAAATGCATTCTTATTACAAGTCAATCTTTAATGCTTTAGCTGTCTAATCAGAAGAAGGAGTTTAGCTATGATGACCTAATAAGAGAATGCAAATGATCTCAAAGCCCCCCCCAAACCTTTGCTTTTGCCGGGTTTGAATGTGCTCAAACAATTTTTTCCCCATCATTCTCAATACTCTCCTCTTTGCCACTGTATTGCTTGATTTTTTTAACTCATATATTGTATTCAATATGGCTATACTATATATATATATATATATATACACACATATATATATATATATATATATATATATATATATATATATATATATATATATATATATATATATATATAGTCATCCCGAGCAACAAGGTGGGTTTCGTACAGATATGGTAAAACATCAATTAATATCTGGTTGAATATAAATTGTGTATGTATTAAACTAGCATTTCTAAACAAAATAATGCAAGAACATACACTCTATGGTCAACAAATTCATTTGTGATGTTTTGCTGACTGATATCCATTAAATTTGTTTAAACCTTAAAACCCACATTACTGGTAGTTGAAAAATTGGACTGAAAAGGCAATATATAAAAAAAAGAGGTGCTCAGAGTAAACAAAAGACATTGAAGTCAGCTATAATGTTAGTCTATAAGCTATTATAGAATTGTTATTTAAAACATTGAAGATCTGGTTGGTGTAAAACAGATTAAGTGTAGGAAAATGTTTGCGCTCAACTGAATATATTGGGGGTTATTTCTCGCATGTCAGACCTATTTTTGATTACATATCCTCTAGTCCAATAAGTGCCATAGTGGCATACTCTCTGCCGTTTGTCCCAATATCCCAGCACAAAAATGCACCTTCCTTTTACCTCACTTACTGTCTCACAAGCTTTAACCATATGGTTTGTGTCCCCACCTTCACTGCTAATGTTAATTCACCTTAAAGGAGATCTCGGTGGTCATGGTGAAGCCGTGGGTGATAATGGGTTCCTCCTCGGCCGTGCGTCCTTTCCAGCAGTCCAGCTCCACACAGCGGCAGCCTGACAGCAGCACCTGCCTGTACATCTCCACTGAGGAGTTTCCTGCCAACTGCCCCGCTGCATAAATCACACTGACACTCAGAACCCAGCAAAGCCACCGGAGCACATATTAAGTGTAACATTATAGCACCTGTATGCAAGACTGATTCAATTTATTACAAGAAAAATCATTTCTGAGGGAAATATGCAATTTGTTAAAAGAAATACCATTAAGTTTAATATGCAGGGCTATACATTGCAGATAACATTGTAAGAATTTTGAAATGGCTTGGTTAAGTTAGCTGAGTTTGTAAATTCAAATTCAATTTTATTTGCTATGAAGAAGTAGAATGTCTATAATTTTCAATCAAATAGACTATATGCTACAATTCGTAAAAAGAATGGAAGTAATGGAGCCACATTATCATCGTAAGCAAAGCAATTATTTCCCGATTAGAAGCAAAACACTTCAGCAGAGAAGATGAAGCCTAAGAGAGATATTAGGTCATTTTTCAGGCAAAAGCCTATTAGTATTTTTTCCTTTTCCTCGGAAAACACATTCCATCGTTTCAAGTAATGTTTGATCTACATTATCCCCTAATAACTGCTTGCAAGTGCACATTCTTTTAATGTCTTTATCTGGAAAAAAAATCAGTCCATTAGGGCAATCAGATGAAGTATTTAACGACTCAGTCCATTAGAAAAATCATTTGTTGAATATTATCTGTTAGCTCATTTTTTTTTTTTTTCATTTCTAGTTATATTATTCCCTCTATAGCTATATTTCCTATAAAGATCTAAAACACATATTCTGTATATTATTATCTTGTAGATATCTATATTACATATACAAAATCTAAAACACATAAAAATCTTTGCAAATATAAAATAATGTATTATAAAATGTTTAATGTTTAGCTGTCCATTTCCATGCATGAAATGTGATTTGCTTTTGTAATGATTTATTTGTGTCAGTTTTAGGGATGTGGCCTAGACACAGTTAAAAACTTATCTTAGCTCTGGTCAAGTCATTTTAATGTCATGGAAAATCAAATTTAACGCCCACAACTCGACGTTCCGCTACAAATATTTCTGGCAAAACATAAAGTCAAAAGAGGGCATTTATGTTTTCTATTATTACTCTATTAAATGTAAGAGAAGGAAAATTATCATTTTTAAAATTAGCTTCAGGAACATTTTTCACCTATTTATGTACTTAAGTAATTTTTGGATTATTTTACCTGTAAATACAATAAACGTTTTGATCTTTTAAAATTGTTACAATTTTAAGATATTATGACCATTATTTAATCACACACTAGGCCAATATGTCCAGCTTTTAATTTAATCATACTTCTGTGTAATTACTGTCTAATTATTGTTTACTAATGTTTACTACTATTATTATAACTACTTTCATTACAAAACGGGACAAATTCAATTTGTATGATTTTAATGACTCTGCAAATAAGCTGTTACAATGAAACAATAAAGTTGTTGCAATTAGAAAGAAACCTAAAATGAAAATGAAATAAGATTCAATACAGTATAAACCATTTGTGAATGTTCACTGATCTATAATACCCATAGTATTATTTAAATGCAATTTAGTTGTATGTTGTTTAGCATGTATCCTGTACTGCTTACTGGGCTTAAAAGGTTTATGATTCAGTCCTGTAATAGAAATAAGAGAATGAGAGACAAGCTAGAGATTCACATAGTCTGCTTCACTGACCTGTGAGGTAAGTGTTGTGTGAGGAGTTGATGAAATAGTGAGACAAAGGAAGTGTCATGTCCTCACTTTGGTCCAATTTTTCAAGAGGGATGATGCTGTTCTCTTCTCCATTTAGATACCTGGCAAAACCCTCCACAGAGATCTGCCCTGAGAAACAAAGCAACAATTTTACTTACTCTATTACAACACTATCTGCAACAAAATAACTATTAAAATCAGTGTAGCTCATGTGCAGAACTTTAATTTAGTAGTATTTAGTAGTATTTCATATTAATATCTGGATTAATTTTAGTAGCCATTTTTTTTTGCTTTCAGCTCACAAAGAACATTCCAAATTTGATAATATTGTAAGATGCTTAACAAATACTTTAAAAGTAAGTTCTCAGTTCTTGATTAGTTTCCAAAAAGAAGATCAACATAAGGAATTATAAACCATCTCAGAATGCATCCAGCTATCGTAGCTAATATCAAATTATCAAGACAAGAGAGTCAAGTCCAATGACAATCTTACATGCAACATGTTTCTGATATAAAGGCAGCATTATCTTTGGTCTAATCATTTTGACAAGAATACCTGACTGGACTGGTGAGAAATGATGGGACGTTATATAAAATAGTTGTGATTTCTAGATCCTTCACTTTGTATGAACACAAATGGAAGCTGGCATCATGTACTTTATAATAACCTAACAATGACAAAACGTCTTGTACTTTCAAATAATTAAGGAAAGAAAAAGTTTAGTTTCCACTCGATACTTAAATCACAACCTGATAACACTTCAAAAGCAACTTAGCAGAAATCTAACACAAGTAATAGACCAATTAGTGTGATGGTCAGTGACAGCCAGTGACAGCTCCCGGGAAGAAAAAAGCAGCTGGTTCTCAACATCTCTCACCTTCAAGTTTCTCCAGGTAGAGTTCCAGTGTATGGGAGATCTCCTTAGTCCCTTTGGCCACTTCACACTAATTAATGGTGCCATGCACTCAGGAAGACTTCCACAGCCTAATTAACAAAGTTTTTCCTCTGACATATGAACACAGTCTCAATAATGAGACAATAGGGGATGACTTTCATCTCAGAAGAACATCACCTTTTTAGCCTTGTGAGAGTAAAAGGCGAGGATGTAGATCACACAGAGAGAGTCACTTTTTGTTGTGTGTGATTTTTATCCAGATGGATCTAAAGGTTAAAGGCCTGGCTTGAGAGGCCAATAGTGAATTTGAATTCATTGTAATTAGTTTAGTAGTTTTGTAAACCATTAAATATGAATGTAAATAAAAAATAATTTATAATTTATTTCTGCTGGTAAGCAAAAATTAACAGGATATATGTCTATTTTGTGTCCAAAATTGTGTCTTTTACTCATTTTTACTTAATAAATCTTTTTTTTTTTTTTTTTTTTACAAAATTAGGAACATTCAAGGAACAAATTCATTTGATTTGCTTAGTTAAATTTAACAACAATGCAGTTAAGGTTGCACAAGCCAGAGTGCTGATCCTAAGCCCGGATAAATAGGAAGGGTTGCGTTAGGAAGGACATCCAGCGTAAAACATGTAACAAATTAAATATGCGGATCACAATCCTAAATTGTAAAATAATACCATACCGGATTGGTTGTGGCCCGGTTTACCAACAACCGCCACAGGTATTGTTAGCCAACAGGGTACCAGTGGAAATTGGGCTACTGTTAGCCAAAGGTGGAGAAAGAGAGGAGGAAGACATCTACAGGGTACATATGTTGATGTGTAGTATATATAACCTGAAAGAGATTGGGGACTGTAAGGTGTTGGCAGGTAACAGTGTAGCTAAACAGCATCGGATGGTGGTCTGTAGGATGGCTTTGGAGGTGAAGAAGAAAAGGAGAAGAGTAAGAACAGAAAAAGAATAAGATGGTGGAAACTGAAGGAGGAAGACTAGTCTGAGATTCACGGAAGAGGTCAGACGGGTTTGGTGGTGGTAAAGAGGTGCTTTGTGATTGGACAACTACTGCAGAAGTGATAAGGGAGACTGCTAGAAAGATACTTGGTGTGACATTTGGGAAGAGAAAGGAAGACAGAGAGATGTGGTGTTTCAATGAGGAAATGCAGGAAAGCATAAGGAGAAAGAGGTTGGCGAAAGAAATGAGAATATGTATAAGTAGAGTATGAGAAGATGTATCAACCAGTAAAGAGGGATGTGCCAAAAGCAAAGGAAACAGCATATGAGGAGCTGTATGAGAAGTTGGACACTAAGGTAGGAGAAGACTGACTGGCCAGGCAGAGGGACCGAGCTGGGAAGGATGTGCTGCAAGTAAGAGTAATAAAGGATGGAGATGGAAATGTGTTGACTAGTGAGGAGAGTGTGTTGAGAAGATGGAGGGAGTATTTTGAGCAGCTGATGAATGAGGAAAATGAGAGAGAGAAGGTTGGATGATGTGGAGATGGTGAAGCAGGAAGTGGACAGGATTAGGAGAGCAGCGATTAAGAGGATGAAGAGTGGAAAGTTGGTAGGACCAGATGACATACTGGTAGAAGCATGGAGATGTTTAGAAGGAGATGGCAGTGGAATTTTATAACTAGATTGTTCAACAATATTTTAGAAGGTAAGATAATTTTTTTGAAGGGTGAGAGGAAAAGAGAAAGTTGTGCTGGTAACGATTCGCCTTTAGGGAAATAAAGTTGATCAGTCACACCATGAAGTTATGGGAAAAAGCAGTGAAGGCTAGGCTGAGAGAAGAGGTTTCTATCAGCAACAGAATGGTTTCATGCCAAGGAAGAGCACTAAGGACGCAATATTTGCAAGAGTGAAAGGTAAAGTTTATAAGATTGTGGTGAGATCTGCTATGTTGTATGGTTTAGATGGGAGCAGCCATTAGAAGAAGAAGAGGAGGTTAATAAAATGTTACTTCCAACTGTCGTCCGCTCATGTTATCATAAGCTTTATGGTTGACCAATCTTCAGGTCTGGTCAAAAACTAATAAAGAATACTCGTGCATATTTCCTTTTCTTCCTTACATCTTTCCTTTTTCCTTACTTGCACTCTTTCATCTATGTGCTATGTGAACACAAGTTTTACAAACGCTTCTTCCAAAGGTATGGATAAAAGTACCAGCTCATTAAAGAGTTAACAGGAATTTAAGACAAGCATGTAGAACAATGTTACAGAGATGGCAGCTGCAGTGCCTCTAGGAGCAAAACATGCAAACAGGCTTCAGACAGTTCTGTGCATCGTGAGTGATGTAGTTCTGGCCAAAAACTGATTGTGTTAACCAGAAAGTTTTGTTTACAATATTCTTCATTATTATATTCAATATTTTACAATATTTTCCATGGGTTTGCATTTATGTAAAATAAACTTTGGATTTGGCAGCTACTTAGAATAAAATCAGATGCATGCTCTAAATAGTTTTGGCCCTTGTACATGTTAAAAAAGTTCACAAATGTTTATACAAATTTAATCCATGCATCATTTTACATAACATTAGAGAACATAAAGATACTAGTCATTACACCAACCAAAACCAAAAAGAACATGGTTGAAAATGGTGGATTATCTGAAAAGATCTAAAAGGCAAGTCATTTCAGGTGGTGTTGCCTAGACAGTCATCTGATGGCTGATGAGTAGGTTCTCAGCTACTCAGACTCAGTATTTTCTCAGACCTACCTTTCACTGTTTACTACATAAAAAATACAACACAATAAAAAAAATAATAAAAAATAAAATGTTTTATATATATATATATATATATATATATATATATATATATATATATATATATATATATATATATATATATATATATATATATATATATATATATATATATATATATATATATATATATATATATATATATATGGAAAGAGCAATGTGGAAAAACCCAGTTTATTTAAAAAGATTCTTCTTATTTACTGTATGTGGTGTTAGTGTGTGCTAAATTAATTTTCTTTACTAGGATATGATTTCTCAACAGGTGATCATTTATGTTTGTGTCTGAGTTTTAGTGTGTTACAAAATATTATTAATAAATGTTGCCTTATACCTAGTGGCAGATATTTATTATATCATGAAAGTATTTCTGGGGTATACTATTATTTCAGGTGGCAACTCTAACCTCTTTGATAGAGCATGGTGTCCGGTTCATACTTCTCCACCAGAGCCTGCACTTGCTCGGGCTTCAGGGGAGGGTACAGGATCTCGTTCAACCGAGGGTCCCGCTGCTTGTTGTTGATGAAGTCAGTCATCTGATCTACTGTGAGGTATGGCCTACTCTTAGCACCACTACAGAGATAGAATAAGTGGTAGAGTGATACTGTAAGTAATACAAAGTGCCTGAAGTACAGCAGAGTACCAACAGAGAGCTGTCAATAGAGATGATGAAACACAGTCAGACAAAATGCTGCTCAAGAAGAAAAAAAAGGGATTTAAAATTTAGATTTTATGTCACATTAGTCTGAAATGTACCATTCAGTTTACTAAGAATATGTTGACTAGTTTGTCATAGATGCAGTTTAAATAATAGTTTCATAGGATATTCTATTAATTTTGATATGCTATCATTTTAACAACAGCCTATTAAGATGAACTTGTATGGCAATTTCCCCACATAACTATTAATAAATGGTTTATATATGTGTTATTTCTGATATGGTGAGGTTTTCTGTATTATCCGTTCCCCAGTGTATGACTTTATAAAGTAATGTAGAGTATTTCAGGACAAATGACTCTACTCTGCTTTCTGGTTTTGCTGTAACTTTTCATTTTTCTATCTCAAAAAGAGTGAATTTTTAGTGAATGACTTATATTTGTTGTAACAAGTGATATCAGGAAGTTACTCCTTTGAGAGATCCACAATACACAATGTAACAATAAATGGTAAATTTTGTGCATTAGTAAATTCAATTTTTTAATTGTAGTTGTAAAGTGCTAATGTATAAGATGAAGACACTATGGAACATGAGGACATTGCAAAGTAAACTTTGTGGTGGTAAACAGTGACTTATCAGCGATTGTTCTCCTGTCAGAGTCATGGTGGGCCTTGACTAGAAACATTGTTCACTTCCTTGCACAGTAATTCATACCAAGGGAAATTGTAGAATAGCTAATTCACCATTCAGCATGTTCCCTTGTAGCTGCTTATAAGCAATAACTGATTCCAAGCAGGATATCAGATAGACGGGATGGTCTTTGCCACCTCTAATTAGTCATGCAATCTTACGCATTACTTTCATTCATATCATATCTTTCATCCAATGCTCAATTTGATATATGAGTTTAATTTGCAAGCTTGCTCTGTTCAGACTGATGGGAGTTTCTGCATTTCTTTCTTGGGCTACTGCAGCCTCCCAGCTGACTATACATCCCAATTTCGAGGGACATATCAATAAAACTGGACTCAGCATGAAACATGAAAATAGGCTTACATTTCAGAGAAGATGGTATCGATGTCCTTCCGGGGACAAATGTTATTGAGGAAAACTCTGAAAATATCTGAAGTGAACTGTTCCTGGGACATTAAATCATTCTGAAGAAGAAAAGAGATCATAAATGCACGTACATGCAATTTCTAGAGCAGCATGAGTGGAATTAATAAAAAAAAGATTTATATTCCCAATATGATAGAATTTAACCATTGTGAAGAACAGAAAATTTAAATAAATGTTATATTTGCATTTAAATTCTCAAAGCCACTGTACTGTCACACAGACAGACGGACGGACGGACGGACGGACAGACAGGCAGACAGACAGACAGACAGACAGACAGACAGACAGACAGACAGACAGACAGATAGATAGATAGATAGATAGATAGATTATATTAGCATTGCCATTGCTTACATTGCCACATGAACGGTATATAAAATTGTTTTGTAGTTTTTATTTAGTAGCATTTTTTGTCACGTCAGGTCCAGATCATGTAACCCAGGGATGCCTACAAATTATGGGTGCTGAGAAAAATAACACCAACCCCAATGCCACTAGTATTCTGTGAAGTAACGCTCAGTGTCATGTACCTGGCTATACCAAGCCCATTTTTGCACTGTTGTGTTTATGGTGACTAGGTTCCTAGTTTCTGGTTTATGTCTTTGTCTCTTGCTCAAGCGACTCTGTTTGCACAATGTCTGACCTTTGCATTGTTTCTCTATTTGGATTTCTTTTGCAGTGTTATAATAAAGGAACTTAACTTGCAACTCTCACCATCTCCTCTGTCTGACTCATTAAGAGTCTAAAAGAACACTACATTTTTAGCACTGCAGTTAAACTAAATAAAGCTGGTTCACACTAGACTAAAACTATAACTTAATGGAATCTACAGAATTAGGTTGTAACCATCAATTGCTTTACTCATTGTAAAATAGTACCTTCTTTTATTTTGGAGAATGTACTGAAGGACTTATAAACTGTTTATATGATGATGCAGCCATGCAAGGTTTTATCAGAGCAAAAGCAGATGCACGGATACAAACACATACAGACGGCAGGGTTAAAGACAGTGCAGAGGGATTAGCACTGCTGACATTTAGCGCTAATTAACTCAAAATTACAATAACAACAACCACAGCAAACACAAACAAATAATAACAATCCTAGTCAGCCTCTAACACAATGCACTACTCTATTTGAGAGAGATATTAGATTATTAGATAGATTGTGTGTTTATGTATACACCCAGGCTTTATATTAATTTAGAGTTGTTGCATATGGGATACATGCGTATCGTATCGTATAGTTCTGAAGGAACCACACACACACACACACACACACACACACACACACACACACACACACACACACACACACACACACACACACACACACACATATATATATATATATATATATATATATATATATATATACATATATATATATATCTCCTTGGCATGAATTCTTGTTAAGCAACCCATTATAGTTTAACCATAAAAGTGTTTACAGGGTTTTTTGTTTGTTTGTTTGTTTTACTTATTTTACATATTTTAAATGTATGATTTTGGCTCTCCTACAAAATTTATGACAACATCACAAATAAACCATTTTAAAAGGCTTTATGAGGAAATCTAATTTCAAACAAAATGATTTAAATCTTTAGACATATTTGATGAATTAATTAAGTTTTATTGCGCTATTAGTTTTTTTGTGTCATTTGCAACTTTAACTACAAACTGAACATAATCTGATAATGTGTCTGCATAATAAAAGCTGAACATTCTAATTATATAATTACACATTTAAACATTACATTATCTCAATGCCAGTAAACAAACTTAGGATCATTGACAGACATAAATAAGGGCTTACTCTCCCAGACGGAAGACCACAGATCTCCAGTGCATTCTCAACTCGCTTCCTGTCTGCCGAAAACACACGGAAGATGCTAGAACAGAACACACAGGGAACTCTTAGGGAAGTGTAAAACATGGCAACATATTCCATCAATCTACATCTATCTGAATAAAGCAGTGTATATGTATATATATATATATATATATATATATATATATATATATATATATATATATATATATATATGTATACTATACTTATGCTATTCTTATTTCAGGCAATATTATATATGATGTAGTCTGAGGAAACATGTTGGATGATGATGTTCTGGCAAAGAGCCAAAAGTAACATTAAAAAAAATCTGATTTTTACCAAATTATCTTATCTTTTTTTTAATGCTAATAGCATACAGTGTATTGACCCTTATACATTTCTATTTATTGTGCCTAGGCTTTCAGCAAAGACCATGTCTGAACTTTCTACTTGGTTATTTTTTAACTGTTAAAATGTGACATTATTTCCAAGTTTGTACACAGATGGATATCTAAATAAAAGATTATCAACTGCATTTAAATTAGTTAAAGATTCAGTAAGTGAGCATCAACCGTAAACAGACACCCAAGCAGGTTGTGTTAGTTATTGTATATTAGCTACCTAGTTTGGGTTGTGTTACTTACTTCTTCACAGGAATAGATCCTTCAGGAGTGACCTGCAGCACTAGTCTAGTATACCTGTAAAAGGAAATGAATTCCTTTCAGAATCTCTCACTTTATGCAAATCCCAAACTGTCCTATCCATTGAACAAAAGCAAAAAGTTGCAGAGGCATGTGTTGCTTCACTATATAAATATTACTGACATTTTGTATATCCATGTGCATGAATATCAGCCAGCCTCATTTGCCTAACCTCAACAAGCCTTCTGTCAGAGTTTGTTTTTGTGTGTGCAGCAGTGCATAAACATCCCCACGTGTTTCTAATTATAGCCAGTGTGAAAGTGTGTGTGTGTGTGTGTGTGTGTGTGTGTGTGTGTGTGTGTGTGTGTGTGTGTGTATGTGTGTCCACACTGCAGGTATTTACATTTTTATGCACTTAGAGCAGGATGCTCTGCATCAGCATTGGACCACAAGGGCACACTAAAAATAGCCTACATGCATCTTGAGCTATTGTTATGGACAATAGGTTTTATAAACTTTTTTCTTTGCAAATTATTAATGACCATTATGCAGCTGCCTATGATAGTGTTAAATACTGCAAAAGTCTTGCTGGTATTAGTTAACCAAGAAGGTTCTGAACTCAAAGTTTTGTCAAACCCCAACCCTGGTCACACACTACATGATGAATCTAGCCAACAGCACAAGAACATCACAAACTGCTTCTGCATGGACTTCAACAGATGATCTTGACAACAGATGAGCTTTTGCTGTGGCTCTGTGAATATTTCAGTGATGAGAATTGTAAAGGGAAGAAAAAGTGTCTTAGGTAAATAGATAAGTAGCATTTATAAGCATTACATATGTACAGTATAAATACACACACACACAGACACACACACACACACACACACACACACACACACAGAGACACACACACACATATGTGTGCAAAAATACAATGCGATGTTTCTGTTTCGCATTGTTATTAAGTAAAAACAATAAAAAATGCTTATAAGATTAGTTTTCATAGCCATTTTTTGTCTCAGCACATTTTACATATTTTCATTTTATGATAGTAAAAAGTACTTTGATAAACAGTCACGTACGTTTGTACTGTACATGTGTGGTATTCCACATCAGTGTTACAGCTTTTGCTCTTCAATCCTTTCTATTTATTCAGACTTTCTTTTTCATCAGAGTGCAAAATGCACACACAATTGAATTTATATGAGGTGTTCACTTGACATTAAGGAATCTTCCTCTTTTAACTTAGAAAATAGTATTTTATTGCTAGAGTTGTCTGTTTGCTGTTACTAACAGAAATAATTAATAAGTTTTAAGGCTTTTGGTTTAGGGGCACTTTAAATTTACTCAAACATATAGTTGATTATACAAACTAAATGCACAAAAGGTGAGGTTGGCCTAGAGTCTGTCATGTATACAAAAACTTTTACCCTTCCCACATGTTTCACAGATGTGTTACACTTTGGAATGAAGGTAAAGACTAAAAAGATTTCAGAACTGGACAGGTTCCTTCAATTATCCATTTTGGAAAATGGCAGTGGTAGCTGATCTGTTCTTGGAATCTATTGTTGTTAAATCTCATCATACATTGTTTATTACATATATGGTCCATCCGTTATGTACACATGTTAGTCATTAAAAACTTTGCTAGACATCTGGCATTGTTATGTTTATTCACATTTTCTCCAAGACACCCACTGGAATTTCCTGCACTGGTTATTCTAGAATGCAAATATTTTTGGCTTGGTTCTACAGATGAATACGTTGGAAAAAAGCATGGACAGTTTAAAACACAAGCTAATAACTTAAAGTCTATTCAGGCCCCAGTGACTTTCTTTTTCACTACTATACTTACTGGACATCAGTGTAATTGTGATTTATGTAAACAGACTTAAATGTAGCAAGGTACTGAGCAGAGGGTTACAAGCACTACCTAGCCATTAGGAATATCAGGCTACAGTGGGCAAAGGCATATCGAAACTAATCAATTAAAGAACAGAATACATTTTGACTGGGGCAGAACCTGATTTGTAGCCCCACTGTCTCAAAATTCAGTGTATTTTTCATTCTGAGATCCGTTTCTGTTCAACACAGTTGCGGTTATTTAAGTTAACCCTATTCTTCTTATCAGCTGGAGCCCGTCAGCATTTCTGCTTAAATGTTCCCCACAAGTCTGAGCATTTAACACAGGCATGAATCCCCTTATATTTCTGTCCTAATAATAGATTTCCAGAAAAGCAACCACAATTTTTTGCACATCATTTTAGACAGATGCAAAGGGGGCAATAAAGCTTATTTTAACTGCCAACATTTAATTTTTACAGGTGCTTCTCTATAATATTGGTTAAAAATAATTATTATAATTATTATAGAGAGATAGGAAAATTAGTTAATGAAACTGGTACACTTACACTTTTTCTAGACAGGACTCCCGGGATGAGTTTTGTATCAGGAGATTAGAGGACAAGCTGAAGAGTTTGTCTGACCACTCCTACATATAAGACATAAAACTTATGTTGGTGTACAACAGTATGTTTAGCATTGAACAGTTCTGTATCTGTAACAATTACTTTCACACGTTAAACAAAACACTGTTAGCAATCAGTTTATTCCCTGTTACTACAGAAGTCTTGAATAGTATAAATTTTGTTATTCTATTAATTATTATACATGTAAAACACTCTTTTATATTAACACAACAATCAGTAAACAAGACCCCTCAGACAAGCAGATTTCATGACTGGGTTATGATTTTTTCATTGTTGTTTTAATTTTTACCTCTTTCATATAACAACTAAAGAAAGAGAAAATTTAATTCACTACTGACTTTAACAAAAACAAAGTTTTCTTTTACTTTTGTTATATATGCATATGCAAATGCATATATTTGTGGTGTGATGATCATGGTGAAATACTATAACTATGAACTAAGATGCTGTAAATCCAGCCTGCTGCTTTACACACATCAAGATTTACTATGTTGTTTGGGTTGCATGGATGACATTAAGTTGTGCAGTGAGGTTGCACAGATTACACGCAACCTTTTCAGAATCAGGAGCACACAGATATGAGGAAATGCAGACCACAGTGAGCAAAATAATATCTAAGGAAAAGCCTAGAGATAAATCTCCCACTATAGAACAACATTTACTACTACTTATATTGAGGAAAAAAAGATGTCTCTCAGAAAAATGTATAACTTTTTTACTGAATTCAAAAAGAAAACACTACAGCAGATAAACAAAACACTTCCCAGAGACTTTATGTTTTGAGGCACAAACATGAATTGCTAACTTAGAAGTTTTTCACATGATCTGATTCAGTACCCTTGCAAAAGTTTCATGAATGTCAATAAAACATAGAGATATCATAAAAACATATAAATAATAAAAACCATTTGTGCGCATTTACATGTAACTTGGTTATGCAATGCTTACCTTAGCCACCTCATCCTGAAATGCCATGAAGTTCAGGTAGGTGATGTTGACCATATCTGGACCAGTTACCACTGTGAGAATTCTGTTCTCAAACTTTCCCGCCACCCCGGACACCCCTAGCTGCTCCCGCACTTTAGCATCCTGTAAAACAGAACAAACTGAATCATACACGTAGTTCAGTGTAAAGGTTTTGCACACAATAATGAAACCAACAATTTTATAGTTTCATTCATTATCTTAATGAACAAGAATTGTTCAAAGAGTGTATGTTATGATGTTAATAAAAAAACAGCAAAAGAAAATGTATTATAAAAATTAATTTTGACCTTCTGTAATGGCAGTTGCCTCTAATGGCTTCTTTAGGTCATATGCTCTTTGTTTTGCTGATGGTTCTTGCAGTTTCATCAGTTCTGCAGTGGTTGTCTTTTGTAGGTGTGCTTCTGCCACATTCCAATTATGTTTGTCACTGATAATCTTACTGTATGCTTCTTTAGTCCTACGAAGGGGAAATACTTTCAGTTTTAGGTGTTGTGTCACTGAGAATTCCTTGAGAGTTTGAACCAGGCTGCACTTTACAATGTTAATGTGCTCTGACATCTTAATGAGGGACTCAAATATATTAAGTAGAGCATGTCAAAGCTGGTGAAAACTTACAGAGCTTGCTTAGTGATTGGTACATTTCCCCCCTTAATTGAAGTGTGTGTTGGAGAGTGAAAATTTTCTAATCAAAACAGCAGAAACATAATGTTTAGGAAATAATAATAAAAAATACTACTACTACTAATAATAATAACAGAATTATAGACATGATGAATAATGATTGAATTAAAAGTTCTTTAAATAAATAGATATCAAGGTAAGAAACATAAAGTCTTGAAAATATTTATTATTTATGCGTGCATATGCCACTATAAGAGAATTTACAAGTGAGTTAAACAAAACTGCCTATTGTCATATAATCACTATATATTTTTCTCTCTTGTAATAAACATTCTTTCCTCCATAGACTTATATGATACTTCTCATTGGGAAAGGTAATGAATACAGACAGCGACTTTTTTTTTCTATGACCAAGTGATGAGCCATTTAATACCATTAGACACATCTAATGCGTGGTCCATCTTTCAGACACCAGGCCTACTTTTAAATCCGAGGATACGAAATGAATGTGAATGTCTTAATAAGCGTAATGATGAGTTTGGAATTTAGTTGTGCCTGACTTGTTACTTGTGAAATGAAATCCAATATGACAGAGTAATAAAAGAAATAAAAACAAAGTCATACTGAACTGCCAGAAAAAAATTAATATGTATAGTTTTTGTTTTCTTTTGTTTTCTATAACATTGCCTCTCCTTTTTGTCCTCTGTCTTGAACTGTGTCCATGGAGCATACTCAATAATTCTTGTGTTAATCAACACACGCAAAAAAAAAAAAAAAAAAAACGGAGAAGGATTCAGGAGTAGAAGCAAATTAGCTCTGACTAATTTTCTTAATCAAACAAAGAGCGTTGATGTGCTGTGCCATAGTGATAAATGTCCTCTGTGTGCCCCCAATCACGTCAGCCTTTAGCTTCAAGGCACACTGTTATATTAGCATGAACTTTATGCAGGTGGAGATTATTTAGTTTTCTTTTTCTCACTTTCAAGGTCTCAGGTGTGATTCCAAACTTCTAAACTAGAATCCAAACTTTTTTAGCATTGTAGTTTGTGAACATTTGATTTGTTTTTTGCTTTTTGAACATCCCATTCAACATCCACACCTTTATGCTGGTTTATTAACCTCCTTTTTTATCTGTTCTAATAGTACCTTAAATTAATACTTTTCACATTCTTAATACTCTAATCAACATGGCCATGGATAAAAATGGACACTTTATGCAAATCTATGTTTATTATTAGTAAAAACCAAACTCAACATAGAGCATAAAGACAAAAAATTCTTGTAAATGTTTTAAAGTGATTATGGTGTGTTAAATTACGTAAATCATCAGGAGACCAAACGGAACATTTTGCTATGTTTCCACACGACGCTTTAATTTGTCGGATGTGCGCATCACAGCGAATTTTGGTGATTGAGTTGAGACTTGACGCATCAGTAAAACAAATGTTTTGTGAATTCTTTTATTTTTTATTCAGAGTTTCTATTTTTATATATCTGAGTAAAGAAAGAAAGTTGTGAATAAATGTGTTTTGCGTTGGAAGTTTTAATTTGACCTCATATTTATTTATTTATTTATTTATATTTTTTATATAAATGATCAAACAGAAATATGCATGCCATTTTTTGTTGTTGTTGTTGTTGCATGCAAGAATATCTGTAGAAAACTAACAACTTTTAATTGCCATATTACATCAAAATGCAAATACAAATACAGTGGAACCCACTTATCTCGACCTCGGTTAACTCGACAACCCTATTAAGTTGACGTTTTTGAAGTGGAACCGCCAAATTCTCGCTTTGTCTAAGCATTTTTTATCGGTTATGTCGATTCTTTTATGTCGCCGAACCCTGATATCTCGAGCACAAGGGGGGAAAAATTTGCCATTTAGCGTCGGTTATCTCGGTGCAGCCGCAGAAGAACGTGGGGAATCCGCAATGCGCTTTGGGAAGAAAAGAGCAGCCATTGAGAGAGTGCCGGTGGAAGACACGTACCGGGATACGCATGCGCAATAACAACGACCGCCGTGAACCAACATATACCAACAATAACGGACAGTGATAGTGTGGAAGTTTAAATAGGAGCTGGTGATGATGCTAAACGAGCACCATATGTGCGCGATTGAAGCGGAGCTTCAGAGACAGCGGCCGAGAAAGCACCTGCCACACCGAAGGGGGCGCCGAAGGGGGCGTGGCAGGTGGATTCCTGACAGTTAACAAACATGTACTGTATGTATTTTTATAGCATGCCTTCATCAAACAAATCGCGGCAACGCTGTTGTGTAAAAAAAACCTCCAAAAACACGTGCATGCACATTCTCATTTATTAACGCACATCATGTACATAAAGAAATTTCAAGCACGTTAATATATTGCCGCCATTTTGATTTTCTTTTATCCGATCATCGGTTATCTCGATGCTTTTTGGCAACCCCCTAGGACATCGCATAACCGGGTTCCACTGTATATAACTTAATTACAATTACAATTATCTTTTTTAAAATACATTTCAGATTATAAAAAAAAAAAATTAAACGTACTGTACGTTTTTTTTTTTTTTTTCACCTTTAGTTTGAAATGATCCCAAACTTTTTTTTCTATTTTTTTTGGCCTGAATCTGAATCTCTGCTTCTGATTCCAAGGCTCATCTGCTTCATCTGTCTTGTTATGCTTCCTCAAGAGCTGATTGTTAGACAGAATTCTCTCCAGGGTTCTGAGGCTTAGTTTGATACCATACGATACTATTGATTATAGCCTTTTAATTTTCAATGTGTAAATCTTTCTGGCACAACAGAGGGGGTGACGCTGCCCGATTGGCTAAAAAAGAGGAATTACGGGGGAAAAGTCGGAAATGCGAGAAATAAAACCAGAATTCAAAAAAAAAAAAAAACATTTCACTGCTTGTCGTACTCTGTATGTATGTGTATGTGACAAATAAATTTGATTTGATTTGATTTATTATGAAAAAGTTGGATTTAGGCAAACATTTTTTTTATGTGGGTTCCATATGAATCTTCTCCTCACCCCTCCCTGTTTTCTCCCCTTTCCTCTATTTTTTATTCTGCAGAGTCTTCTGTGTTTACCAATATAGATTGCACCAAAGTTTAGTGGGTGGTGTGTCAGTATTAATGGTCCATAATAAATTGTTAATTATTAATGAAACACTACAGAACACACTGAATGCACATTTCAACAATTCCTCAAACAATGACTTTAATCTGAACATGAGGTTTTGAACACTTGGGTGGCAGTGGCTTCTCAACCCTTGTAATTATATGTAAATCAAACTTAGAAGACGAATATAGCTTAGCTTTAATAGATTTGATGGTACATCTCAGAGCAGGGCACTGCAGAGGTTTTGATGCAGAACCAAGCTTCATTTGCATACTAGAAACATTGCTAGCAGAGCTGTGCTGCAAAGCCTCAGCTTATAACCTGACAGAATGTAAAAATTAGCAGGTATTAGATGCCTAATCAATAAAGAACAAGCTAATGATTTATATGCCAATAAATCACATAATTTTGTACTAAAAAAATTGGATTCACATCAATTTCTGCCTTGAAAAGAAGATCAAAACAAATTCATTAAAGAGAGAGAGAAAAAGAATGGGAGTGGCTGCCAGAAATGATATTTCCAGTAGATAATAATCAAAACCCACAAAGAGCAAAAAACATGAAAAAAATTACCACTTATTTATTGCTAATGGAAGGATTCTGAGCAGTGCTGCTCAAAACCACCATGAGCATACTGCTTCTTCCTCTGCATTAGCATTTCACAAAAATTTTTTTTTATTGATTTGTCTATGACTGTGAGGCAAGGAAGGAAATATGTGAGTAAACCCGCGGCATCATGCCTGACTGCTCATGTCTATAAATTTTTGTCACTGCCCTAATAGCAGATCTCATTAGAAAATACTCTGGTTATAGCAGTACAGGCACTCTCTGGCTCTGTGGTTTTGTAGCAAAAAAAAAACATTTGGTAAAAAATTCTGTTTATGCTTCAAAGACTGACCATGCTTTCGAGGTTAACATTAGGGTTAAATCTATGTATATGATATGATTATATGATGTTACTGATTATACTGTATGATGTTAATGATTTTTTTATATATACAATTCCAAAGTCCTGAAGTGTTAGAAAATAGTGCTGGCTTTAATTCAACTTTTGTCTTTTGGTAGTAAACGTATTACTCTACTATTTAAAAAGTCATTTTAATTTTTATTCATTTTTTAATTGTGAAAGATACATTTTATTGGAATATTTTAGTACTTTAGTGTAACCCCCACACACACACAATACAACCCGCCCCCCTTTGACAGAGTCACTCAGTTCATCAAATGTGTATAGATTTAATTATTACCCCAAATGAGTCAAGTGTGTAATCTTTAGAGTGGACAAGGGACACTGGTGCTTACTTGTGCTCCAAACAGCTGATTTGCTGCTTTGCTTAAGCAAATTGCTTACTCAGTTACTACAGCAGGTCACACAAACACAAAACATCACATGTAATAGCATTCAAAGAGTAACCCTCTACACTGTGTATGAAACATGGTAAAGAAAATACTATTTTATATACTGTCTTCAAGTAATAATTTGGGTCCTAGAATCGTGACTTTATATTAGAACTAACAGTGGAGTATCCGCCATTTCACCAGACTCCACCACAACATCATCATTACTTTCTGCATCACATATTTACATAATTTATATCATGTTATTACATCTACAAGGGAGTTACAGAAAGTTATTAGAGCCCTGCAGAGAAAGTGAGCGCAAAGATTTTGGTGAAAGCTCACGATCCATTCCCTCATTTTGGATCAGTCCCTCCAGCAGATTGCACTTCTAAATCAGGCATGTTTTTATAGATTAGCATTTACTATGACATCATTAAACATTACATTAAATGCCAATTAAGGATGACTCCACAACCCAAATTCTTGCTCTAATAACTTGCATACTTTATATGACACAGTATAAAACAAAGGACATGGTGTCATGAAAGAATCACATCTTTCCATTTTAGATGATTTAAATTCAGTTTTAGCATTTAAGTTGAATCTACTCTATTATTCTATTCCATTATAGCCATGTAATAGCATGACTGTCAATTATTTATTTTTATTTTTTTTACAGTACTTTCAATAAAAGCCTAAAATATTCTTCTGTTTCCAAATATGTTTTAACTAAACCAATAATAGTGCACAGATGGAGACAATTTTCCACCATCTGAATCACAGACACCAAAAAAAGATCACAAAATATCAGCCGATCTTTTTCCAGCTGTAATTCCTTTATCCATTATATTAACATTTACAACCCACAATCAGAAGGTATTTTATACAAATGTGATTATAAATGTATCCACCTAAATCCTTTTTTTGTGCAGACAAAATGCATCAAATCTAAAGTATATTGTTTGGACCCTTGTTTTAAAAACCAACACATGTAACAAAATTAGTTTCAAGCCAAGGTAGCTAATTTTTTTTATTGCATGGAAATAATTAGCAGTTTTTCAAACTGCTCTAAGGTACAAGCTTTAAAGGTGAGCACACATGAAAGCATTTTTTTTTCCGCCTCTGTTGAATGCCATTTGCTGACCATATGACCTGCTCTTTATGCATTAATCAGTTTGGCAGTGTGGCGAAAAAGCATCACAGTGCACACGGCCAGTTTCTGCAGCACTGCGGAAAAGGTCAAATCTTTATTGGTTATCTGTCAGCTGAAGCTTTACTGACCAAGGAGCAAGTTGGGAGGCAATGATAGCTTAAGGATTTCTCAGTCGTGTTCTTCATTTAAAATGTTTAATTAAACTGAGGGTTGTGGCTAGAAGCCTAAGAAATTATGCACATGAATAGTTGCTTCATGCAACCCATTAAACATTTGTTTTGATAGTAAAAGCAAAGATTCATATATAAGATTATAAATTAGTAATCAATTGCATTTAGTAACTCAAAGTATCTTATAATCCAAATTTTACAAAATATAATCCAAACATTTGCGTTGAGCAAGATGTCTGACACAAAGTCATTAGCATTTGCCTGGAAAACCATGCACTACACTTCTATGCACCTGAGGTTATAGCCAGAGTTGAGTTAAATATGCACAGTGGAGATTTAATATACATTTTCTGTGCATTCTGCATATCGGGTTTCCAGTCCAACATCACTGTCTGATTGTATGATGACACCACAATATACCCCACAAAAATGTATAGTATGGGCACTATAAAGAATTTATTAAAAAATAGATTGCCTTTTGAAGCCAATATTAAATACACAAATATGACTCCTATTTAACATTATCTTTATGACAGACACTGCTCTCTTAATTACACTTAATGTCTTCTGGGTGAAGTTACAGTATGAATGAACTTTTATCCATGTTAGTTGTCTATTTTAAAGCTTAGAGTTCTCAGTCAGCTTATCCTTCCAACCATCAGTAAATTTTATTTACAAGAGAGGAAAAAAGTTATAAAATCATGAACAAGTGATGACTTAAAAAGCCAATTAAAAGCATAAATAAAAAGATATACCCCATACACATATTACAGTTTCATGAGTTTGATTTAGTAACTCCTGGCTTCATTAAGTTTCATGCACAAGTAAATAAATTGCAGTGATAATTCTGGCACTATTCTTTCAGCAATATGCTATTAGATATATTTCCCTGCCTTTTTTTTTGCTGTTTGTAAGTGACAGTATATAGGTGAGTACATGTGTTTAAAGGTGGTGATCTATTGCTTTTGAAAAACTTATTAACATTGCTTCAATTTAACCTCAACCTCAAATTAGTAATTTTCATGATACATTTCTAATTTTGACAAACTGCAGATCCATTACCAGTATATTTCCAGTCTCTGGGTGAAAGTCTCTAGTGAAATAATTAAAAGAACACTAAAAAACTAACCCTTCTTTTTGGCATAGGCATCACTGAGATAGTTAGAGAGTGTTAAAAAAAATCTATATGCTACACACCTGAAGTATACTGAAGCAACAGTTTTTCACCAAAATCATAGCTATCTATAAATCATTCCAATTACCACTGCTGTAACCATTCTTTAAAAATTACAGACAAAAGTATCTTTCTATCTAAAGCTGTAATTTTGTAAGTGCCAATAAAACATGCCTCTTTCTGAATGATGAATGACGGTTTTGAAAGCTCCAAAAAAATTTATTGTCTAATTTTAATACTAATTTTATTGTCATTAAAATAAGGATATAATGCACCATTATGGAAATGCAGGTTTGCCAGGAGAAGATGAGGGTGTGTATTGAGAAAAATCTGTATGCATGGAAACTTCTTGTTATGCATGTCTGTGCAATTAACTGCAGTCTAATACAATTTTGGTAGAACTGTCACATCAATTTCTATTTAGAATGTTTAAGTGTTTAATACTACGGGTCTTTAATAAGTCACTTGCTTGAAAGAGGATTTCATCCTGGAAGTAGTACTTAGACTAACTTCACTAAACATAATAAACTTTAAGCTAGAGGCAGAAGACCAGGCCAAATTAAATTCAGTACATAAAATCTGTATACTTAGTGGACATAGTGGGTATACTTAGTGTGATTATGCTAGGAAGAATGCACACTGCGGCAGTACCCTATATGTCCAAATGAGCACTGCAGATAACCTATGCGCTAGTAATGAATCTTGTCACCAGTGCTTGCTAGCCTGTGAGTAAAAAGTGTATTATATGGTGCCATACAGTGACTAAACAATATTAGGGTGATGGGAAAGGTAGAAGATAAAATGTGTTAAAAAAGGTAGAGGTGAGAAAACTCATCCCAACAGAGAAAACTATGGAAAAATGCCAGACCCATGAGAGGGCAATGTGCTGACTGATCATTAACCATGCAGCATCAGCAGTGGCTAATGCTGAACTCAGTCCTCAGGACACCATGCTAGAACATCTCCTACAGTGAGCAGCCTGGTCCTATGCCAAGTCATAACCCTGTTTGCTCTGGACCTACAAAATAAATTATCCATCTGACTATGTAAGAATTACAACACAACAGGAAATGCTGTTACAAGGGGGAAAAAAAAAGGATTTCAGTATCAGCATACCCTAAAAAAATTGTTGTTCCTCTTGTACCACAGCAATGGCCAACAGAGCCAGTTTTAAATTTGTACATTGCCCAATCGATTTTAATTTGGATTTTTAATGTTGTGGAATGTCTGCAAAACAAGTTATTGTTATGACTTACATTATAACCACTATAAACACAATCAATGTAATCAATATACAGAAAAAAAGTTGTTGTCACAATAGAAATGATTTACCTGTGATTTGCTTTGAAGGCAGACATAAAATGAAAGCTGCAGTTATAGAAAATGTTATAGAAAAAGTGGACACTTGAAATCAAATCATTCTTTCTATGTTTGTATGTAGTAACCAGACGAATAAATATAACCATTAACTAAATTGTCTTTCATAATCAATGAATGCAAATCCTTTGTGTTTGATAGTTATAGACATCACCAGATGGTGTACTTCTTTATTGGTTAGGCTACACTTGGCCTTTGTTATAGCTGTCCTCTGTTACTGTTTGTTTTTGGTCTCTTTTGTCTTTAGTTTCACCTTCAGCATTTGAAATGCATGGCTAATTTAATACATATCAGGTATTTGTCTTTAACAATGCAGAAAATTCCACTGTTCAAAAAACCTTGAACATGAACATATTCCATAATTCCTCTAAAAATAGAAAAAAGCTCGGTTTAACTAGCAGTCATAAATGCCCATTCCAAAGATAACATGTTCAGTTCCTACCCTTCTCCATATTCTTCTCTTCCCGTCATTCTTCAACAAGTTGATATATTTATCTGTTCATCGGATGCTGTTCAAGAACTGTACAAACTTTTCTTTTGTTTTAAATATTGTAAGCAACTCAAATCTGCACTTTGTGGCTTTAATGCTTGCATCTTGTGCGTAAACCTCTGTATTTACTCTGGTGAAGACTACTTTATTTTGTTGTCATCTATTATGTCTTTTTCCATGGTCTTCTTATCTTTTTGCTGTCCCTGAACTTGTCACATCTGCTATTTCTTTTGTAGAATGCATCAAATAATTGGTAGTAGTTAATATATATCTCTTTCTCTATAATGAGTTTGTTCATTTTTTTGACTAATGATGGCTTTCTTTACTGGCAGAGACAGCTCTTAAGACGTCATATTGAGAGTTAACAGCAACAGATTCCAACTGCAAATGCCACACTTAGACCTTTACAAAAAATCAGACTCATCTCAGAAATATTGCTAAAATAAGAAATATGATGTTACATGATGCAGAGAAACTAGATCAGGCTTTTGTTACATTTAGGTTGGACTACTGCAATGCCTTGCTGTCTGGATGTTCCAGTAAGTGCATAAATAAAATTCAGTCCAGAATGCAGCAGCAAGAGTCCTTACCAGAACCAGAAAATATGACTACATCACCCTAATCCACTCTATATTGGCTTCCATTCAGTTCTCACATTGATTAAAACATTTGAAAATACTACTTACGACTACTACATACAGTATACAGCATTAAATAATCTCATGCCTCAGTACCTGAGCAAACTTTTGGTCAATTACGATCTACCATGATTACTTCTTGTAAAAGGTGCAGGCTATTTGTTGGTACCTTAGATTGCTAGTGAAGCCTGCAGCAAGGGCAGAGCTTTTTCTTACAAAGTCACACATTTCAGCCCCACAGTACTTACTTGCTAATCATACTGCACAGTGTCCTTAACTATTCTGTAACTATAAGGCCAATAACCAATTAATAAATAACAATAACAATAAACTTATAATGTTATGGTTATGAAAACATGTTTCTCTCTCTTTCTATTAAGCCCTGTTTGAAAAAGTTATGTTCAGTGAACAAGACTCACTAAAATGTTATTATTATTATTATTATTATTATTTACTTAGCAAATTTTTTACTCTCATACAATGTTTATTGTCCAGCTAACTGTCTGCATATTTTACAGTTTGCTCTCAGGTCAAAATACAACACCGACTCCACAAACTAACCAGCAGACACTGCAGCTGTCAAACATGGACACCATACACTACAGTCCCCAGACCTCACACACACTCAGCGCCTGCAATCATCTAACTTCATTCCACAATAACATAAACAGACACTCATTATAAATAGACTCTCATTCATACATTCTTTAAAAAGTATACGCTGTTTAGTACTTGTGCACCTGAGAACACCAAGCCTGTTATCAGCATATTTGTTCGGTTTGGACCTGTTTTGCTTTACGTTATTTGCCTGCAGTCTTGTCAATACTGATCTTCTGAATAATGCTAATGTCGTGAGTTTGAATCTGCTTAACGTGTAGGATTTGTCTACCTGAATCTTTACAAACTGCCTTAACCTGTGACTGCTAGTCTAACAGTATTTTGTTTGCAAAACAACTAGGATGTAACCCCAAAACTTGCGTAGGATAATAATACCTAAATTTGTGGCAGGAAAGTACATTAGCTACAGAGTATTAATTAGTTGCTTTGTTGAAAACTAAACCACTGCCAATATCCAAGAGAGTAAGGTTGTAATGTGTCCTCTAATGTGATACCTGGTGGCTATTTCAAATCTGTAGAAGAAACTGAAGGAGAAATCATTTATGTACAGTAGTTTCACTGTGAACAGCTGACACCAACCCCCCCAACACACTATTTTTGCTCAGCAAAAGATAAAACAGATCCAAATACTTACTGAGATTTGTTACAGACTCCAGCCTCAGGAGATAGTTTAAATGATTTTGGAAATGACTGTGGTTTATTTGAGAAATTCTTTCAGGAAGAAATGGATAAAAACAGGAAACAGATACAGAATAACATGCAAGAACTGGATAATATCACAATAAAGAGGACGACTGCTGCTGCTCAAAATCTTTTTACTACTAAGGATAGCTATTAAACCCACCTCCTGTATAAACAGAAATTTTTAAAGGAGAAGCTGGAAATGAATTTAAAAACAAACAAAAACCTTCGTGTGCTTTTTGGACTGTGATAAATTTGCTGTCATTCGGAGAGAAAAACCTTAAAGCTGAATGCCGGAATTTGGAAGTCATGACCTTTGCTAAAATGCAAGCAAGAAGTGAGACTAAAAACTGACACAAAAAGCAGACATGCATTATCATAAACATTTCCTACTTATATTTAATATATATACACTTTAAGAATAGCAATGTTTCTCATGGGTTCGGTGGACAGTTAAGGGCACTTTGTTTGAAACCCTTCCAAATGCGGAACAATCTGTACTGCATTGACCAAAGGGTTACAGAACCATTATTAGTTCCCCCAAAGTGTAATAAAAATTCAGCCACTTTTTCATTATGCTTTTCATTAAACCATGATTAATTGATATATGGTACAATTAAATCCAAACCCAAAATGTAAATTTTCAAGGTTATTTTTTGATGACTTTTATCATTTTGTCATATTTATTAGCTCTAATAATCTAGCAACCCGTCTGTTCTGAGAGAGAACATCCATCTGTGAGTATGACATGCCAGCTTCACACATATGAACGTTGAATATGACTTGATGGGACATCTGTGTGTGTGTGTGTGTGTGTGTGTGTGTGTGTGTGTGTGTGTGAACTTGTGCCTGATGACAGTCTCTCTTTGAGCCTTTGTGATCATAGTCATTCAGTGAACTAATTATCTGTGAAAAAAAAGACCAAAAGAAACTGATCTTGCAAATAAAACTGAGGTGCAGATGCAACATATGGGATGATATATCTCATCAGCAAATTTGTCAATAAATAACTATTGGTAGCAAACTGTCCTAGTGTGATCATGAGAAATAAATCGAGCTGGAAATTGAGCTGGATAAATATTAATAGGTAGAGAAGTACATTTTATTTTATAATTCATTATGGTCATACTACAACCCTAACTTTCATTTTTAACAAAACCAGCTCAATGTTGTTTTTGGAATCAGTTTGTAACATATTGCAAAATGTGTACTGTATCCATCAGAAACCAAAGGAATAATAATTTCTATTGTAACACTTATCATTATTAATGAATGTAAAAGCTAAACACATTAATTGGCACACATTTGCTGTAACACGCAAAGAGGAATATAACTTATTTTTATATTACAAAAGGCACTGATTTTATGTAGACACATTAGGATGGGTATAGCACTTCTATATAATAATAATAATAATAATAATAATAATAATAATAATAATAATAATAATAGAAGAAGAAGATGAAAAAGAAGAAGAATATATTATATAAAATGTAAAAACAAAAATGTATATAATGTCATTTTGTATTATAGTTTGTTTGTACAGATAATTAATGCTATCCGCTTCTTTCTACCAAAGATTTTAGAAAAAGAAAAGCAAAATTCAGTCTATAGGTTTCCATAGATTCTCTGCACAAATGACAGCAATTTTGTTTCGCCTCAGTTTGTCAAAAAAACAGTGTGGTTGGGTGTTTTGATAGATTCTTGTGCAGCCTAATAATTTAGTGAAAATGTAGTTTGGCTCTAGCTTTGCTTACAAGTTGCTTGTAGCTTGACAAGTATTGCAAAGTAGTTTTTTAAACCCTGGTCTGCACATTCATTGAACTCTATTACTGGCCCATAAACAACTGCCTAGCTTTCAGATTTGCAAATGCGTTGGATGTACATAGAGTACTGAAGGATTTAGAGAGCAAGATAAATTGAATGTAGAGAGGTGACGGATGTTATTCCCCCATCTTATATTCAAATCTATGTAAAGCTCAGCTCTGCTGAGCTTGTTGCCTTCCCTCAATTTAGCAGCAATGTACGTTCCAAGAATTTTAAGTTTGTTTAGAGATATGACTACACACAATTTGTACTGTGAGGCTCAATCTATCTTTTTTTTTTTCATATGGCAGCAGAAAGGTCAGAAACATGTGCTCTGGTCCATAGTGTGACGTGTGTTCACATTCTAAAACAGCTTATTTCCTATGAAACCAACAATGGGTCTTATATGGGAAAAAAATCCTGAACACAGATGACATTGCAAAATGCTGAAAAAATGCTCCAGCTCTCACAGGGAGTCATACTTCTTTATAACTACACAGATGTAAGACCATATCCAAGTGTTAAACAATGGTGGATTGTCCCTGGTCCCCACAGAACATCATTTATATTCGCAGCTATTGTTTTTCTACCTATATTCTACTTTGTTACATCCACATTAAAAAAACAAATATTTATCCATAATATATGGACATTATGTAGTTTTTATTAACAATATTTTTTTATTAAACTTAATAAAAGTTTTAAGCTTTCTACAAATATCATGAATAAGAATATTCACTAATCACTATAATTTGTCAGTGTTCATTTAGAATTGGTTCTAGTAACATTGGTCACAAGGTATGAGTATGTTCATACCTAGGGGCAATTCATAATCTGCATACCTGCATATTTTGGAAAGCAAGGGGAAAGTGAAGAACCCAGATGAAAGACAAATGAATACTAGGAGAACACGTAAAAGCACCACTAATGATTAACTGATTTATGCATTGAACCCAGGATGTTTCAAACTGCACTATTGTGCTGTTTTTTATTTCTCGGCTGAGAATTCCCACCTGTTAACAAAAAATACTAGTTTATCAAAATGGTGAGTGCAGCCCAGTAGAAAGAGGTCCAGGCTGATGTTTGATTCAGTCAGAATTGTGGCCATTTCTCTGAGTGCCTATTCTTCCTTTTTGCCCTGTGAGATTTATGACTGGAATTGAATTAAGGCAATGGCTAGCTGCTCTGCTTCAGTGAGCTTGATAGAAGAATGGAAAAAGGTGAAAGGTCATGCTTCTGCCTTCATTACACCAATACAGCAGTTCGACCATCTCACAGTTAACTCTCTCCCTGTGAAATATGGTGTGCTGAAAATAAATGAATTAATAGTCGAGGTGGACTGGCTCTAATAAGCCGTAAGCTACAGGCAATTTCAGGAGAAAGTGCTTTGGGTGGGTTGAGTGTAAAGCACCATCATTTGATGTGTCATGCTGGATTCAGAAAAAAATCATCATTTTCAGCAGGGGCAAATCAGTTATTCTTACTTGTTGCTTGAAGTTTATGATATCTGATGCTAAATATGATCATATGAATTAAATAAATGAAATTAATGCATGAAGAAAATAAAATGCTTTGCAAGGACACAAAAAAAAAAATCACTTAATCAAATAATTTAGAGCACTTAGCATATAAATACCCAGTAGCAACTGTTAACATGTGTTAAGACACTTTTAACATGTATCAGGAGTTGATCATCAATTATAAAAAAACACAACTCAGTGAAGAATCCAGCACTTAGTACCATGTTTTGGTTACCAAGAAACATTAGTCAATTTCACACATTTTGAAGAAGGAAGTATTACCCTGCTGTTACAATAATGCCAGGTTATAAAATTGACTGGATTTGTATTAATCTATCTATTCTTTTATTCAGTCGCCTTCACTAATTGCTTTTTTAGTGACCAGAAACATGTGGACACTATGTGTGCAACACTGACTAGGACACAGAATGCTAGTCCATTTTAGGGTACAATGTACACATGCATTTACACACCTTGAAATCATATAGCAAAGCCATCTGACCAGTATTTATTTTATTTTATTTTTTTATATTTTATGAATATACACTATTAAAACATAGTGAGAAAAACATGGTACAGTACATGTTGGAACACCAAGACAAAGGAGGTCATTGTGGATTTTGACGAGCTGGCAATCACACATACACCCATTCACATAAGTGGAGCTGCTGTTGAGTGTGCGAAGAATGGAGTACATTTTTGAGAATCTCACCTGGTCGCTGTACTCTTCTCTCCTGACCAGAAAGGCACAACAGCACCTGTATTTCCTGTGGAGACTAAAAAGTCCCATCTTTGCAACAGGATACTGGAAAACTTTTACCGCTGTACCATTGAGAGCATCCTCACATACTCCATTTCAGTGTGTTACAGCAGCTACACTGCTTCACCCTTCAGAGGGGGGTGAAACCGCCCAATAAATCATTCTCACTCAGCTACCCACCTGGAAGGACATTTACCAGAAATGCTGTTAGCAAATGGCAAGGGGAATTATCAAAGATACCTGTCACCCTAATCATGGACTATTCACCCTACTCCCTTTGGGCAGATGTTACAGGTGCCTCAGAGCACGCACAAACAGACTGAAGAGTAGCTTTTTTCCTGTGGCTGTTACTGCACCAAACAGCTGATCATTTAATGACACAAATATACTACTGCATTGTCACTTTTTTGTCTGTACTGCACTGCTTTATCCACTATGCATTTTTGTACTATCCATGACTAATGCTATCATTGCACTATTGAATATTCCACCCATATTTATTCTATATCTACTGTAAAATACATACACTCATACATGTACATATCTATATCATGTCATTTAAGCATGTTATCACTTTTGCATAGATATATTGTATATTACTTTATATCCCATATCTTATTACCTACTTCCCCTTTTGTACATTATTCACTCTCACCCCTGTACATATCGAACCCATACCCTTATTTAACATACTGCTATTTACTGTACATTGGCCACTTATGCACTTTTGGTTAGATGCTAACAGCATTTCATTGGCTCTGTACATGTACCTTGCAAAATGACAATAAAGCTGAATCTAATCTAATCTAATTTAATGTTTGCAGCAAAGAGTGATCATGCAGTTGCATTAATGTAACACAGACATTAGATCATGTAGAAATTTGCTGAACATGTAACTACATTACATGTTACAAGTCAAGATACAAGTTAAATCATGTAGAAATTTGGCAAGTGACAGTGAAGATGAAAGTCAGACATAAAAGCTATCTATTGAATTAATGCTATTTACATTAAAATCACTACAGCATGTGATTTTCTTTTCTGGTTGATTGGCTGAAAAATGTATCCCACCATAAAAGTAGGGGAAATATCAAGTAAAGTTGTCTATACTAAACAACTTGGCAATTGGTGCTTTCAATTAGGATGTGATTTTTTTACTGTACTTTTAAGCATCTGGAATTTTAGATTTTATAATGAAATGCAAAATGAGTTTCTAGGGTTCTTATTTAAATGTTTTACATGTTACTGTATAACTTAAATGTCTTATATTACTGTGTTTCACTTTGGTTAACTTTGCTTTCACACATTACTCACTAGAAAGATGACAGAACCTTCCCTGATCACATCTCAATGCTGCAGAAATTAAGTACACGAATTCCAAAACAGAGATGGAAGCCAAAGCACCAGAGAACACATGTAATCCAAACTTCTACTAACTTTTATTTTAGAAGCAGCATATACCCTTTCTAAGGTTACACAATCTATCACAAACAGACAGCACCTGAACAAGGGTCTACTGTATTGTGTGGAATGTGAGGAAAGATTTGCATCCAGATAAGCCCGGTGAAGAGCATGGTTAGAAGCCCTCTCTGGTGTCCTGCTATATCTGCTGCCACTGGTTTTCTGCCTTGATAAGACATTAGAGTGAGCCTGGATGCTCAGTCTGACACAGATAAGGTGCAATTAAACTGATTGACTGCTCGAAGAAAATGAGATCAGATATCCACACAAGCATGCTTGTGATCACATTGCTCTAACAACTTCAATGCAGGGGTTTAATTCAGCATTGCAATACATAACATGATTAACACCTCTTTTGAAGTCAGTAATTATTTTCTCCCTTTTTACACAACTCTTTATATCAGACTGAATTATGTCATATGTCTTTAGAATAGAATGTTTTAAATAAGGTTTAACCATTGCTACCCATCTGGTGATAATTGACATCTCTCAATTATTTCTTTGCTGTTTTGTTATTATTATTATTATTATTATTATTATTATTATTATTATTATTATTATTTTTGTTGTTGTTGTTATTATCAACCCAGCCACTAGGGTCCCAAGCCTGAATACATGAGCAGGGTTGCATTAGGAAGGGCATTCAGCGAAAAACATGTGCCAAATCAAATATGCGGAACACAAAGCAGAATTGTATACCAGATCAGTCGAGTCCTGGGTTACCACTGACCGCCACAGGTATTGTTAGCCAACGGGGTACTGGTGGAAATTGGTCTACTGCTGGCTAAAGGAGGAGAAAGAGTGGAGGAAGACATCTACAGAGACAGCAAGGAAAGGAGAAGTGGAGAAGAGTGGAGGTTCGGGTTGGTACTTTAAATGTTACCACTATGACTGGTACAAAAAGAGAGGTAGCTGATATGATGAAGAGGAGAGAGGTAGATATGTTGTGTGTTCAGGAGACCAAGTGGAAAGGGAGTAAGGCCAGGAACATTGAAGGTTGGTTCAAACTGTTCTATCATGATGTGGATAGAAAGAGAAATTGTGTAGGAATAGTACAGTAAGAGTAAAGTGAAGCTGGACTTGAAAGGGTGATGATAAATGTCATCAGTGTCTATGCTTCACAAGTGAGTTGTAGATGAAGTTAGATAAAGTGGTAGATGGTGTACCTAAGAATGAAAGAATAGTGATTGGGGCAGATTTCAATGGCCATGTAGGTGAAGGGAACAGAGGTGATGAGGAGATTATGGGTAGGTATAGCCTCAAGGAGAGGAATGTGAAACGGCAGATGATTTTGCTAAAAGGATGGAAATGGCAGTGGTGAATACTTATTTTAAGAAGAAGGAGGAGCATAGGGTGACGTATAAGAGTGGAGGAAGGTGCACACAGGTGGACTATGTTCTATGAAGGAGATGCAACCTGAAGGAGATTGGGGACTGTAAGGTGTTGGCAGTGTAACTAAACAGCATCGGATGGTGGACTGAATAATGGCATTGGAGGTAAAGAAGAAGAGGAGGAGAGTGAAGACTGAAAAAATGATAAGATGGTTGGAACTGAGATAGGAAGCCTGTAGGGTGAGATTCAGGGAAGAAGTCAAAAGATGGTGGTAAAGAGGTGATGGATGAAAAGGCATACGAGGGTTAGGGTTAGGGTTAGGGTTAGAGGAGTTGTATGAGAAGTTGTACACTAAAGAAGGAAAAAACAGTGCAAAGTAATGGAGAGTGTGTTAGAGAAGTGAAGAAAAGAGTGCAGGTAGGGTGGAATGGGTGGAGAAAAGTGACAGGAGTGATTTGTGATAGAAGGGTATCTGCAGGAGTGAAAGGTAAAGTTTATAGGACTGTGGCGAGACCTGCGATGTTGTATGGTTTAGAAACAATGACATTGAGTAAAAGACAGGAGGAGGAGCTGGAGGTAGCAGAGTTGAAGATGCCGAGATTTTTAATGGGAATAACGAGAATGGACAGGATTAAAAATGATCTTATTAGAGGGACCACGCATGTAAGACATTTTCGGGACAAAGTGAGAGAGGCCCGATTGAGATGGTTTGGACATGTGCAGAGGAGGGACATGGGGTATATCTATAGAAGTACTGTATGCTGAGGGTGGAACCACCAGGAAGGAGGAAAAGAGGAAGGCCAAGGAGAAGGTTTATGGATGTGGTGAGGGAAGACATGCAGGTAGTTGCTTTGAAAAAGGGAAGATGTAGAGGACAGAGTGGTATGGAAACAGATGATCAGCTGTGGTGACCACTAATGGGAGCAGCTAAAAGAAGAGATTATTATTATTAGAAGAGGTTATATGGCCGAAGGTTAGTGTTATGGTTAGGGTTAGCATCACATTTCAGATGTAGAATCATTTTTACTAGTATAATAACCTGTTCACTTAGCCACTACTGCAGGTCAAGCACAGATGTTGGGTGAAGAGTCCTCGGGTGCATACAGTGCTTCAAGTGTTCAGTGGGGTTGAGGTCAAGGCTCTGTGCAGACCATTCAATTTCCTCTAAAACAACCTTGGCAAATCATAAAGAACACAATTTTGTGCACAGACACATTGTCATGCTGGAGCATGCTTATGTCTATTAGATTCGCATAGAAGTGTGATGGTCAGGTGCGCACCAACCTATGGTCATAGTGGTCATAAATGAACCCCCTTTTTTCATATTGTTTATTTACAAGGTGTTTACTAAAAATGTGATTATTATTTTTATTTTTATATACCATATTTTTCGGACTACCCCGCGGCTTAAACAACGCGGCTTAAACAACGAATCGGCTAATTTATGGATTTTTCCTGGGTTTATCCCGGTTTCACAAACTTCAAGCCAAAAAATTGAGATACATAACATTAGAATAATGAAATTTCCGAACGGAAACGAAAAAACACACCTCACCTGTGTTCTGAGCTGCACGGCATCAGAAGAAAAAACTTCCATGGAAGGAGAAGACAGTGAACAATGACTTTCTTGGTAGGCTACTGTTTAGATACAAGACGTTGTAACACGTTGAGTCTGGGTCATGGGAACTCCAGTTGCAACAGAAATCATATTAGCACAGACAGGTTTCCAAAACTTGTGCTCTTTTATTTTTCTTGGCAACAGCATTACGGGTTAGTCAAAGAAACTTAGAAATGAGCATAAGAAAATAATAAGGACATATTCCTCGGTCTTGCACACATGCAGTGATACCGGAAAAATGCGGTGGCAGGCTATTCACCAAATGCCGATCTGCTCTTAAAGGAGCCACAACATATTTCACCCGTTACACCGTGCAACAGACACTGTCTTTCGTTAAAGCCTGTGTAAAGTTAATTAGTTTCAGTGTAGACACCTGCGGCTTATTTATGTTCAAAATAAAAATAAATTCAGTGGGTGCGGCTTATATATGCGCTTTATAGTCCGGAAATTACAGTATTACAGTGTTTGCAAATCATAAAAAGAGTCTTGAACATCCGTATCTGGATTATCTTCATTGTATCTTGTTAAGCACCGTCATTCTGCACTCCAAATGTAATAACAGTATCCTTCTTTATATTTAAGAACATTATATTGCAGTTATTTTGCTTGATCTGGCTTTTTTCATGTTAAATCACATGCCTGTATGTACCATACTAAATGTAATTTGGTATCTAATTCCTTGTTACACGGAGCCTTGCCGGCTGCATTTAACTGGTAATTTTCTTTACCTTTTAACAATGGGTAGAACGAATGGGGTTAATGAGAACAAAAAAAACAGTGGTCTGTCTGTAAATGTAAGAAGTAGCTGGAACTGTGAACATTTTAGGAGACAGTGGCCCAGTAAAAACTAATTATGGGGGAAAATGCAGGAATTTGCCTCAATGCAAATCCAATATTATTACCAAAAATGCAGCAGATTTAATGAACTTTGTGACAGTAAATACAAGCACAAGATAATGCAAACACAGAGATGCTAATATGATCAATGACTCAAAAAAAAACAAAAAACCTGAAATTCAACAACCAGATACACACACAAACAAATATGCAGATCCAGATGGTTATTCCATGATTGTTTTGCACACCTGACACGTACTAGGATAATTAATTTAAAGGGTATGCAGCACTCTCATAAGGGATACATCTAATTACCATAAAATAGGAGTGGAAGGACATATGCTAAATGATATGGCAAAAATGGACAAGATTAAGGACAGAAGGGACTTGTGTTCTTTTGTAATTTCCCTAATTCCCTAAGTCTCTGAATATCCTTTTAGAACAATGCACTGGTTCATTAAAAGTGTAAAATGCAAAAGTTTAAAATGTCCAAGCTGGGTATTATGTAAAGAATATAAAAGGGTCTGTTGCTATAAGAAGGAGAAAAGGATTTTTACCGATTGGCCAGGCAAAGGGACCGAGCTGGGAAGGATGTGCTATAAGTTAGTGCAATAAAGGATGGAGATGGAAATGTGTTGACTAGTGAGGAGGGTGTGTTGAGAAGATGGAGGGAGTATTTTGAGCAGATGATAAATGAGGAAAATAAGAGAGAGAGAAGGTTGGATGATGTGGAGATGGTGAAGCAGGAAGTGGATGGGATAAGTAAGGAGGAAGTGAGAGCAGAGATTAAGAGGATGAAGAGTGGAAAGTCGGTTGGACCAGATGACATACAGATGTTTAGGAGAGATGGCAGTGGAGTTTTTAACCAAGTTGTTTAACAAGATTTTGGAAGGTGAGAGGATGCCTGAGGAATGGAGAAGGAGTGTGCTGGTACCGATCTTTAAGAATAAGGGAGATGTGCAGACCTGCAGTAACTACAGGGGAATTAAGTTGATCAGTCACACCATGAAGATATGGGAAAGAGTAGTGGAAGCCAGGCTGAGGGAAGAGGTGACCATCTGTGAGCAACAGTATTGTTTTATGCTGAGGAAGAGCACTACAGACACATTTTTTGATTTAAGAATGTTGATGGAGAAGTATAGAGAAGGTCAGAAGGTGTTGCATTGTGTGTTTGTGGAGAAAGTGTACAACAGAGTGCCAAGAGAGGAGTTGTGGTATTGTATGAGGAAGTCTGGTATGTCAGAGAAGTATGTTAGGGTGGTGCAGGGTGAAGTATGCAGTAGGAACGACAGACTGGTTCAAGGTAGAGGTTGGACTGTATCAAGGATCGGCTCTGAGCCCTTTCCAATTTGCAGTGGTGATGGACAGGTTGACAGACGGGGTCAGACAGGAGTCTCCGTGGACTATGATGTCTACGGATGATATTGTGATTTGTGGTGAGAGTAGTGAGCAGGTTGAGAAGAGCCTTGAGAGGTGGAGGTACGTGCTGGAGAGAAGGGGAATGAAAGTCAGTAGGACTTTCTATCCATCCATCCATCCATCCATCCATCCATCCATCCATCCATCTATCTCTCTATCTCTAATTTTCCCAGCACTGGAGACTGCTTCCATAAATGTTACATTACTGTTTTTCTTAGTTGCTTTGGAGCATTTCTTGAATCATTCTTTATATTTTACTGCAAAATAATGTACTTTTCTCAAAATCTTAAGTTCATCTCTCAAAAGTAAGTATTTGTGTCAATAAACATCTCACTGCCATTACATTGACAAGTCGTCCAAATGTTTAGTCAGACAGTTCCAGTTTTTCCTGAAATTAACTACGGTTTGTGTTACAATGATCGAAAATACGTTGATATAAGTTGAATTTCTTCTGTATGGCATCTATGAATTTTAACAGCACAAATTTATTTCTTTGATTGCATATTTGATTTATATTGATTGCATGAGACCAGACAGTATATATTATGTATAAGTGTTTGTTTCTTGGATGTTCAGTAATTTTCATAAAATTGTAATTCTGTGCTTTGCTCTGTTGCCAACTGAAGGTTCACAAGATTTACCTTTGACCTATTTTAGATTATAGAGATTTCGATTTATTTCTTGATTATTGTAATTGTTTTCTATGATACCGTTGTGCTGAACATTGATACTGTCATTCTGCTCCTGTAGTCGTTACTTGCATGGGTACTAATTTGAACTAATACAACCACTGGCTTTTACAAAGTCCAGTAGTATTCTAATGAAGTCACAAACAAGAAAAGTAAGAATAACAGCTTCTACAAGAGGTAAAAGCTGTAGGTTCAGGATTGACATGCAATGTTGTTTGAAAACAAAGCCACTCATTGTAAATAAATATACAACATGAGTAAGTGACAATTTTATTTAAATATCTTGTTGAGCTCATATACATATTATTAATATTTTATGCATTCTGTTTGCATTGGTATTATATTTTCTGATGATTAGATTACTTTTAATAAAGTTTGAAGTGTATCTGTGACATTATATTTAAAGCTAAAACGATGTTTAGTTGCGACTCGCTGGTTTTATTAAATGGATTAAGTTGTGTTTATGGATACTGTTAGTCATTTGGCATGTCTGTCTCTCTGGCCTTTGGAGCAAGCATGCCTTTAAACATTCTGCCTGCTGTGTTCAGTCGGTGCTTAGCAGAAGGCTGATTTCTTATATTGCTTCAGAGAACAGGTGTGCAGCATAAGAAAAGCAGCACAGCTTTTGCATATCCAAAATAATGAAACCATGCCATGTCAAATAATGTGCTTTTTTGCCAGCCCTCTTTTTGAAAACTGTAGTTGACTGGGACATTATTGCTGCTTGTTCTGCAAGGTCTGGTTTCATCTTCTCTTAATAGCCTTCAACATGAAAAGCACAGCTGATCCCAAGCCTCTGCTCTTTATTATAATACTTCCACATTTAAATGTTATATATTGAGAAATCGTTTCAGAGTAGATAATATACTATTCAAGTTTAGGTTCCTCTATCTGATCTCCTTGGCTTCCAAAAAGTATGATTTAAGAGCTGACATAACCTCATATAACAGGAAAAAGAGCATTCGGTCCAGTAACAAATGTTAGTGTTAATAATTTATGCTTACTCTAACTTTGTTTGCTTTCAACAACACTCACACCACATACCATGAGTGCAGCTTGTTTATTTTATTAGGATTCATCTGTCCAAAGAAGGATCTCTCTGTGTAAATCACAATGTTGAACTTTATCATGGCTCACTAGAAGGTGAGAGTTGCGAATGAATTTGTGGAGGTAGTAAAAATTTCCTGGCAGATATAACAGTTGTGGGTTTTTCTCAAAATGTTCCTGTCTAGAAAAAAATTACAAGAATATTTGTTTTACTACTGAGCATAGAGGTCTGTTGACTTTCAAAAAAAATCATAAGGCGTTTCCATCAGGAAAGCAGTAAAGTTAGTGTTTGTAGAGATGTAAAAGTCTGAGAAACTGAAATTTCAACCACACAAGATTAAAACTTCATCTTACCTTGGGTATCCTGGAAAATTTACCAGTTCTAGCATCCTTGATATAAGTAATGTCCAGAAGATCTGTCTCCTGAAAATTAAAAAGAAATACAATTTTAATGACACAGAAAATCTTTATTTTTTTAAGAAAATAATTAACATGGCGCATACTGGGGACAAGAGTTGACTGAAAATAAGCATAGCATAACACTAATGAGTGGAAATTCAGAGAAACAGGAGAAGTAAAAAAAAAAATCTGCATTAGTGTGCAATGGCAGGATGTTATCTTAAGATAATATAGCTGGAGTTCTGGCCAAACAAGGCACTACTAAAGCCAATTTCTAAATTCCAATGTGACTCCAAATGGTAGATCACACCACAGTATACAGTGGTGGTGGTGGTGTTTCTTTCGGCTTCTCCCGACAGTAAATAATTTTAAAACACTAATGCGGGACAGTGAGAGACAGAGGAAGAAATGTATTGGAGACTTTAATTAGTTTTCTGTGTGGTTCAAATTTACATTTATGCATTTGGTTGATGCTTTTATCCAAAGTAAATTACAAGTGGCCCAATGTGTAATCTAGGCAACTAGCCATTACAGAAATAAACAGCAATTCAACCACTGCAGAAGTTACACCAAGTGTTGAGAAACTGATCTATCAGCTAAACACACCATACCTGGATTTATGTGACAAACGTTGGTCACGGTGCAATCAATTAACCTATGAAGAATATAGTTATAGTGTTTAATAATAAATTGGTTTTCAAGGAATGTTCCCGTGTCACATTCCTTGAAAACCATTTTATTATTAAACACTAGCCATATAAATGGGAACACAACTAGTTTTGCGTGTCTATGGTAAAATTACAGTTTGACAAAAATGTCAGCCACAAGCAATAACAAACCCTGATTATTAGAAGCCAATAGTTATCAGCAAAGTTGTATTTCAATTGTGGTAGTTCAACATCCAAACTGGCAGCTAAGCCAAGAGAGAGCTAAGAGCAAACCTGCAAAATCAGTGATGTGGTCTGTTATGCCAAGCTGGTTGTCAGTTGTAACCCTATGATTCTTGGTCACCTTGATAAATGTGGCAGCTATGAATAAGCAGTGATGATAAAGTTTGAGGAATTAGATGACAAAAAGCGATGAAATGGTAATAAAAGTAGATACAAAGTAACCTGCTTCTAATTATATTTCACATCTTGCAGCTGTAACAGTGTACATGTTTATCCCACTAAGAACATTAAGCAGGCCTACTTACACATTAGACAAATGTTCACATTTGTCCACACTAGTCGTACATTTATGTACTGTGTCTGCATTTTCTCATAGTATAGAGTCCTGAAAGTATTTTAAACATTCACGCTAAGAAAGTTAAATCATTTGCTAAGCTCCAGTTGTTTCATGGGTGAATGAATCCTGTTGTGAGTCTTGAAAAGAACATGGCATTTTAATGGTTCATGGACCAAGTAAACTGTGGGTTGAGAGCTGAGTGGAAATGCTTACTTTTCATTCATTCGTTCCTCTTTAGAAAGCGTTTTATCCTGGTTTGGAGGACAGTAGATCCAGAGCCTTACATGAAAACTCAAGGCATGAAGAAGGAATGCACACTTGCTATGAACACTCACACCCTTACATCTAACTCATTCATACTTATCCAAACCACCTACTAGCTATTTTTTGTGTAAACAAGAGGAAACCAGAAAACCCAGAGTAAACTAATCACAATGACAGTAACTCATGCTCTGGATTAAATCATGACCCTGGAGCTGTAAGGTGTACAGTGATACCCAAAGCTAGTTTTTGAAATTGCATTTTTACTTTTAAAATAAACAAGTTATATTTAGCAAAATAGTTGCTGACACACCACAAGTTCCCCAAGTTGTTTTTAAGTTAATAAATCATCAGAAGGTGCAGAAAATGTTTACATAAACATAATCTCCATTACATAACAGATCTCTCACTAAAATGTGTGAGTAATGCTGCACAGGACAGAACATATGGTTCAGTGAGATGGCTGCTTAGTGTGTATTCCCACACTCTTGTAGTGTGTATTCTCACACTATGACTCTTGCATGGACAAAAAGATCTTACATCTATTAGAACATTAGACTGAAAAATAACACTTAGTTATTAGGGCAGGAAACTAACTGCTATAACTCAAGCCACATTTCAGCATCCTAGTAACACAATATTTACTTTTTAAACACATTTTTTACATTTTGTTTATTTTATCTGTGTTGAAGAGCCAAACTGACATAGACATACAATCCAGCTGTGTATTAACAAGCATTTTAAGTTCAGTAATTAAAGCATAATGTTAATGATTAACCTGTCACAGTTCTTGAGCTCAGTATTGGCCAAGCTGCTTGCCATCACTATATGTGGTCTGTGGTCTTAAAAGAGAAAGGAGGAGAGAAAAGAGAAAGAGAGAGAGATTTTCTCCTAGCACCATATGACATATGTGCAAGTCTTCCACTTAGACACAGTATGTACATGAAATAAAATAAGACTATTGATGTGATTGATTTGAGTTAACAGAAGTCTAATGTAAGCTGTTAGGGCAACAATAAACATTTGAGCAGAAGCTTTTAAGGTACTGTCACGACTTCATCAGTCAGTAGTTTTATATTAAGCACGACATCTCGCTAATTCAAATAGCCCATGAGATGTTACTGCATGACTGAGTGCGATATCCAGGGCATTATAAGAAACAGGCAGATAATCAGTATCCTTTATTTTATTTATATCTGTGTTGATGTTTGAATGTTAACAACAATTTACTTTAACGTGTAACTTTAACAATTAACAAAACTTAAAAAAAGAAATAAAAATGCTTGTGGAATTTCCCATTATTTCTCAGTACAAAAAAATGTGTCTATATTCTTAATTTTGGCAATGAGATATATGGTGCTGATAGGTGTTAGAGATTACATTGCAAAAGGAGAATTCATTTAAGAGCTTTATTTAAAAATATGTAGCTTTCTTTCTTTCCTGGAATCAATTTAACACTCCCTGTTTGCAGAGTGAGATGCTTTGAGTCAAAGGTTAGCATTTCCAGCTCCAATATAAAAGCTGCTCTTTGATGTGTGCGTATAAAGAGATGCCACACTGTGTGAAGCGAGAGCTACGAAGCCTCAGGAAAGAGCAGCACAGTGAGGCCTGTACCCCTCTGGCACTAATCACTCACTTTGTGGATCACATGCTGCCCCTCATTAGCGTAGACATGTACTGCATTTAAACCAACAACCTCGTTACTGCTGGTTTGTGCATCTATAATCATTAGTGCTGACTTGCTGTACAGATCAGACTCCAGATGAAATCAACAACAAATACATTAGCATTTTGGCTTTATGTTTCATAACTGAGAAGTTCTTTCACATTTACTTTCAGCTCTTTATAAAATTCATGTCACTGTTGAGTGTCACTTAATAAAACAAATGTGAAAAGTCAATGGCATATAATGTGAGGCTAACTGCAGCACGGAAAAAAACTGCTGTATCATACAGTTTTTGCATCTGATTGTAGTATCCAATGAGTACCAAGTGTGTTTCTCTTAAATATTACATACAAAGATGGGGGTGGGGTGGTTGCAAGGAAGTTGGAAGAGTTGTTTAACCCTGTTAGCCCTGCTGGTCCATCTATACCAGCTGCCATGGATCATCTTTATGCTTTCCAAACTATTTAGCAAGTAAAGTAAATAAATGCTTATGTCTGGCCCAAAATTGAACCATAAGCTTTGTACATTCCAGCAGTGCTCCACCTTACTGTAAATCAATTTAGATTCATTATCACCACTATCTATCATTGCCCACCAGGGAGGATACACTCAATAGCAAGACTGAGTCAGCAGGAGCAAGAGCAGTATTTACTATTATAGTAGTAGTTAAATGGTCATGAACTGCTTTATCAATGTCAATGTCTATTTATAGTACCGTTCTCATTACAAACAGATGCAATACATGCACATGGCCTCAAGGATAAACATGTATAACTTTCTTTCGGCTTCTCCCGTTAGGGGGCGCCACAGCGGATCCTCCGCACGTTTGATTTGGCACATGTTTTTATGCTGGATGCCCTTCCTAACGCAACCCTCCCCAATTTATCCGGGCATGGGACCGCTGAGAGTGGCTGGGGATGGTTCCCTGACCGGGAATCGAACCCGGGTCGCAGCGGTGGGAGCACTGCGTCTTAACCACTAGACCACCAGGGGACCTTCAAGGATAAACATGTATGGAGAGAGTTTTTGGTGGTTCGTTTGACCTGGCTGTTGTCCGATTCAAGACTTTGGGCTGTTAAAGTGCATTTGTAAAAATTAAGGAAATATTTTAACCCCTAAAAATTTGTAATTTGTAAAAAAAAAAATATTGAATAGAATTATACTACATATTTCATTTTCAAAATGTGTTACTTAATATTTTTAACCCTTTAAGTTACATGTTTATATGCATCTGTTGGGCATACCGTACATTTGTAGCAGCTTTTAACTTGACTAACCACATATTTAAAGTAGTTGCCCTAACTTTAGCATGACAGTCTTATTCTATATCATCATCTGCAAATGATGACACATCAAAATGTCTCATTTACTAATTTTTAGTATCTGCTGATGAGCGTTATAGTGAATCCCCTATCTTGGAAACGTTGTGCATGAGTTGAGAATACACCCTGGATGGGATCCCAGAACCTCCTTGCCTCCTAACTAAGCATGCATTTAACTTGTAAAAACCCACTTTAACTACATGATTTGCTTATTTAATGCACAGTCCGCAAATGGTGCAAATGGCACAGAAATGTTTACTGTTCTAAAAGACCACCGATGTTCTATGTTTTAAAAAAGTTTGTTTCTTCCAGTTGAAGTGTTTCTAGTGAAGCACAAACCAGACTTTACTGGAACCCCGACTTGTTATGTAACAGAATTAACAAATGTAGTTCACGAGTGTCTTGGAGTGAGGATGGGTTTGGTCTGAGACAGAAAGAAAGCAGACGTGTCCATGTATCAAAGTCTATATTAGGCTAGAAAGGTATGACATATGGCCCTGATCCTCACCCTTTAGAGGTCCAAAATAAACCTTGTCAAACAGGGTATCATGTACACTAGGCCTCTCCCCATAACATGTTTTGAGAAAGAGAGAGAGAGAGAGAGAGAGAGAGAGAGAGAGAGAGAGAGAGAGCGAGAAATAGAGATGACTTTATACTTATATTGCTTTTCCTCAAAAACATAAAGAAAAACAAATTCCAGATATACTTACATACATAATATAAACAAGAATAAACCCAAAGAAGGCATCAAGCTAAGTTAGCTTATGAACAGTGCAAATGTTTGTTTACACAATAACTATTTACAGTCTTATTCTCTCTGGATGAGGTGACATCTTCCATCTGTTACATCAGTAAATCAATTGGTATATCACACAAATCTGGGACACTGATGCAGTAGACTTCATGCAGTTCAGAACGTTATTGAAGGCATGCACTCAGATTTTCTTTCCTAAGAGTCACAAGCCACGTCAAAAGCTGAAGGGTGAACATGATATAATTCATATATATATATATATATATATATATATATATATATATATATATATATTGCTTTGTTGTAAAATCAAGCAACTAATCTCAGGTTCTCCACTGTAGTTCTTATAAAAAGAGCAGTCATGCCATGGTTGCAGTTCAATAGCCATTTTGTGTATTTTGTGTCAAGTTCTGTGTATTTCCTGTGACATATAAGAGTTTCGTGGCAATGTCTCCCATTGCAGACAGGAGCAAAAGATAGGAGGATTGGACAACAGTCTTGTGATGCAGACGACTGATGGTGCAATTACATACGATCATCACTCAAAGAGTGTATGGACTTGTCCTATGGCATACCTCTCCAAATGATAGATGTCTACAGATGAATCTTGCTTTTATTAAGCTAACAATAAGCTCAGCACAAATATGAGGCCTTGAGATCATACATCCATGCCAGAAATTCCCCAGAGGTGAGAAGCTTCTAGAAGTGGTCTTCCTTCTCAGGGAGAGCGTGTCCTTATCAGTCATTTGCTCTGCCTGGCTCTTCCTTGGGGACAGGTACTTCATTTTGTAGACCAATCTTCCAGTTTAGCCTTGATGCCTAGGAGAGACATCACTTTTTTATTCCCTTGCCAACAGAGATAAGTAATCTTTTCCCTTAGGTCAGGGCCTCTATGAATGATCTACATAATATGAATGCATACTTAATTTTTCTGGTCCATCTGTACACCACAATTGTGATGATGCATGCAATAGGATTTGCATTTGTGGTAGTTAGCAGACATTTGTATTCAAATTCACTTGCAGAGGTTAAACTTGAAAATAGTAAATGAAAATTGAAGCTTATTAACCTTTAAATGGAGATAGGATTAAGCAGGACAGAGTGATTAAACCACACTTCCAACAGATCTTTCTGAAATCATTTATAAAATGGCATTAAATATTTGTGAAAGCAGAAGATAGAACGCTTGTAGACATCACACATTTATCAAGTACAAATGAACAGTAAATTAACCAAAGGGTACAAAATTCCAACTGTACTTTTGGATGAAAGGAGCATGCAGCGTGTTCCATCAAATAAACTATCCAGGTTTCCTTTTTAATGATATTCATATCCAGGGGTCTTTGGAAACTAGGACAATAACAAGGGACTAGAAAGTAATTTCACAGACTGTTCAGTTCACTGCTACAATAAAAATCAAATCAAAGTCGTATATGAAAATCACTTTCAACACAGAGAGCTTACTCCTTTGAACAATAATAGATAAAAAGCTGAAAAAAATCCCCAAAGGTTTACAGTTTTATCAACCCAATGTTCATGATGCACCATAATTAAACTTTTGAGATGAAGCATAGCAATGTAGAGGGTTTTAGAAAGTTTTAGCATGTACTCAATATATGTTGTTATAATGATGATCTATTCAATAATGTAGACATATGTTCAGTTTAACCAAAGTAATTTTAAATGTCAATTTTTTGTTCATTATAGCTGGCCTTTCTTTACTGGTCGTCTTATGAGATTATAAATTAGAGAGTATAAATCCAGGAAAAGAAAATTGCTACCACTTTCATGTAACATAACATGGCATGATGTCATCAATAATTTTCAAAATTTAACATACAGTCAGCAAACTTTCCTTCTCCACTGTTCTAATCTATCAGCAACCTATTTGTACTTCCTGTTCTTTTTTTTTTTTCTTGATCTACCTCTCTCTCTCTCTCTCTCTCTCGAGGAACATTGACCCGAGGGAGCCGGTATTTTAAGTATGGCAGACTCCTGTGTCTCCTTCTTGCCTCAAAGCACTTCAGCGGCGTTTAAATTTGATACTGTTTTATCATTTTACCAAAATTGAATTGGCTGAAGACAGAAAAAAAGACAAGTGACCTACATCTCTGACACACTTAATAGTGAAGGCAGAAATGGAGCTGAGAAGCAGAACAAGCAGGGGATGCAGAGATGGACAAAACACAACACTTACATCAACCTTAATCATTACATAAGAAGCACAGATTTACTAGTGGAAAAAAAAAAATGGCATTAATTTTCCAACTCTTTAAAAAACTGAATATATCCATACAGGTTTAGCCATTTACTGTTTTGCCCATTGCCCATTTTATTAGGGGCAATAAATCCATTTCTTTCTTTGCTTGTTTAAATTAAACAAGGTGCTTGTGAAACATGCTGAGAAACTAAAGACTTTACAGCCCTGGGAAACAGAAAAACTGAGCCATGCCACTGTGCAGTTTCAATCTCAGTAGGTTTTATGAATTTCAATGTGAAAGGAAATACCCATGTGACCAGGACCCACAACCCATAAAATTATATTTCTTAGACAATTAGACAGGATCAGTGATTCATTAAAAATTTCAGATTCATAATTAATTCAACAGTTAGGTCTGATGTGTGACACTTGACATATAATTCTTATACTTATGTATTAATGAATTTTAAGCACCCAGCATTATTGCTCATTACTCAAACAATCTATGTATTCATAAAGCATGTTGCATGTTGAATAGCTGTTAAATGCATTAAAATGCATAAAATAAAGCCTGTCTGTGAATTCCTGCTCTCCCAAAAAGCAAACAGAAGATGTAGGCATGTGAAGCATGTTGCCAGTCAATTCAGAAACCTCCTTCTATTGCACTAGCTTTCAGTTGGTCCAGTTTTGAATTTTAAAACATAGAGCTAAAGCTGGCTGAACATTTTAAATACACTTACCAGTACCATCAATGTGTTTGTATTTCACAGATTTGAACTGTAATTGCATAAATTGCTGTCCACATTTTAAAATTCAAATCCTTAATTAATTCATTATTCATCTCAAGGCGTTGTGGATGAACTGTCATCAATGCTAAGAACTACAGTGAGTCTGTTCGTCATGGCAGCATAGATAGAGCTGTGTGACATAAAATATGTCTCAGAGCAGGCTAAATGATGACTCAACATCGGAAGAACACAAGCAAGTCGTACACTATTACGCAGGATAAAAAAGAAGACCCATACACACATTGACAGCAACATCCTGCTGTTACAAGCAGCTGTTTTTCTAGGCAGGTTCCCAAAAAGGAAGAGCCCATTTAGTTTATTAAATGTACATTAAGACCTCATACTTAGTGTAGATCTTGTACAGGCAGGTCAGAATGAAAATTGTATTAGCTTTTAGTAAAATGGCAACATTTGGTTGTCAGAAAAACTCTTATTGATGTGAAATAAACAGCATTAAACATGAAATCAATCTGCTAAATATATATTTTTTGCTGCTGTCTATGGCTTATGTTCATAAATTCCTAACCAGTAGCTCTCTGTCCAAGAAAAATACCAGATATAATTTCTTTCCTACAGTGTTCCTTCACAATTCAGTCAGTAAAAAGGCATTGATCCCCCATCCCTCTGCAGGCATTGTTCCAAGAGTGTCAGTGTTCTGCATGCCTTGTTCATAATTATCCCTCCTACCGAAGGTGCTAATGCTTCTCTCCTGACGCCGACAGTCTGTTATAAAATAACAAGGTCACCTTTCACTTTCTAAAAGCTGCTGAGAAAATGATTAAATTACTACAGCTGATAGTTATGATAGTAGTTAAATTTATATGCAAGGGCACATTTTCATACAAAATCAACACTTTAACAGAAAAGGCTTTTGAAAGACATCTTTGCTGTTTTGGCTAAATCCCAATGGGTGCTAATCTCACTATACATTTGTACAAAGCTGTGGTTTCTCATTCACAAGTCTATAGATAACCAATGTGTTGGATATCAATATTTAAACATGAAAGGGAGTCACTCTGTCCTAGTGACAACAGTTAAAACAATTCTGCCTGCCACAAGGTCCTTTGTTAACCAATATAGCCTTTAAAACCAGCTGTATAAAAGTAGCTCAAGTAGCTTTTCTGCAGTCACACATCCTAACTGAATTATCTGAACATATGCTAATTTGACTGTCCATAATATAATACTCTCTATTCATTTATAGAGTTGTTTTTAGAAGAATTCAGAAATTAAACACTTTAAACCATTCAATTTGACAGGTTAACAGCAAATTCGTCATGGCATAGTTTTGACAACCTTATGCAGTTTCACTACATTTATTTTTGTCCGGAGTTGCATTAATTTTTCAGCAGGATCTAATACTGACGATGGCAGAGTTAGAAAGCTTCTCCAGTACATCACAGAGTCTAAATGGGGTTAAGGTCTGGACTAAAAATGCCTAATGCTCTCTAAACCACCCTTTGACAATCAGTCTAATCGGTCCTTTTATTGTCAACTTTGGAATATGCTTGTTCCATCATATCCAACAAAGACCATCTTTTGGCATGTTACAAAACTAGACTTTTTTGATAACACCTCGTATTATATAGACATATTTTCCAGGTAGTGGTATAAATGTCTAGATAAGATTTCTAGTATTTTTTATATTGATGTACTAGTTCAAAGCCAATATTGTCTACATCAGCTCGCTATCACTAATTACAGCGAAAAAATAATTATTATTTCAGCATATTTGCAATCGTGTGTATTTGATAAATGCTGCTGGGTTGCTGTTAAATGTTGCCATGTATTATTTAATGTTACATGTTCCCTGCAACCTTTGCATGAAGGTAATGTGGCTGTGTATCTTGATGCTCTTATATGGTTTTGTTTTCCTTGCTACTGTGGTGATATGTAACTGTAGAATGCTAATCATTACATTAATCAACAAACAAGCATAGCACCTGCCAGCAGCATGCATGATATGCAAATCTGTGTTTGCCACTTTCTGTTTACTGATGTACACATTTGCATCTATTGAAATTGAGAACTGTTTTATAAGTAAAGCTTTGTGTTTCCAAAGCAGTATCAGACATCAACACTGAGATGCTCCATTCAACTTTATCTGCAACATCAGTGTATTACTGTGTATTTGTTATGCTCTTTTATCATCAAGGCGCCAAAGAAAGTTTGTACGATGTGTAAAATATGAAAAACAAACAGATCATTTGTAAGTGTCATAAACTGATATTTTATTCACAATAGAGCATAGAAAACATCAAATGTTTAAACTGAGGAAATGTACCATTTTAAAGAAAAAATTTGGAACAGGGGCAACAAATGGCTGGAAAGTAAGCATTACAAAAAGGAACAGCTGAAGGAACATTTTGAAACTGATAAGGTTAATTGACAACAGGGTAGTACCATGATTGGGTATAAGGAGGCAGTGAGAGAGAGAGAGAGAGAGAGAGAGAGAGAGAGAGAGAGGAAAAGTCTCATAGAAATAAATGGTTCACCAATATGTAAGAAAAACACATCTACAAATTGTGGAACAGCTTAAGAATAATGTTATAGAATAGAATTGTGAAGACTTTGAAAAAAAAAAATCTTCATTTGCCAGGGACAAGCGCAATAATTAACATTGGATGCCTGTAATATGTGGGCCCTCAGGCAGCACTGCAATAAAAATAGACATACTTCTGTAATGAAAATCACTGACTGTTCGCCATGCCATCCACAATTGCAGGTTAGTGTCTTTCAAAAAAGAAGCCATGTGTGAAAATTTTCCAGAAAAATTGCTGTCTTCTTTGGGCAAAAGCTCATTTAAAATGGACTAAAGCAACAAGGAAAACTGTTTTATGGTAAAATCAAATAAAAAATGTTCATAGTCATCCATACTAAAGAGGAGAGGGACCATTTGACTTATCATCAGCACCCAGTTCAAAAGCCTGTATCTCTGATGGCTGGAAAACCTTTGGTGCATTATGAAAAGGAAAAATACGACAAAGGAGACTCAGGACTGTTGAGCAGGTAGAATCCTCTATCAGAAACAAATGGAATGACATTCTCTCCAGCAACAGGTCTCATTTAGGCTTGTTGCAGCCATTCGATTTAAAATACCTTGTTTTTTTCCTTGAAATTATAAATTTCTATGTAATAAAACATGGGTTTACCAGATTTGCAATCCTTGTATGTTGGGGTTTTTTTTACAGTTTACACAGCATCCTTTTGTAATTGGTTTTGTGTATGTTTTTGCTTTTTTTTAACCATTCTGTATAAAACACTAGAAAATCTTTTGCATGAAACTCATAGGCGATCAGCAATTGGTGAAACAATTTAAACAGGTCAGTCACTGAGATCACATTTTTCCCAAGTCTGATGTTTGAGGTGAACATTAACTGAAGCTTTTTACCTGGATCTGCATGACTTATAAGATTGTACAAGTGTTCCTATTCCAATTCCTATCAAAGTCCCCTGTGAGTATGCACTGAAAATGAATTAAGTTTCCTTTAATTCATTTCTTGCAATTTTCAAGACATTGATCAAACTGAATCAAAATGTGAATTAAAGGAAGCTAGATTATGCAATGAAATGGTAAAAAATTGCCAGAATAATCCTGTTATCCTTATAAACATCTGTGAAGTATTACACATGCATGCATCTTCACACACTCACTCACACAGCTGTAGCCTCAGGGGAAGAGTCTGACAAGACCATGGTAGATGAGGCGTATACATCGACAGTCTGTTCCATACAGATATACACTAAGCTTCCTTTTCAAGCCCCCAGACATCACATTTTCATCACACCAGGCATTCAGCATATGAAAGTGCATCAATAATTATTTCAGTTCTTAAAAAGGCATTAATGAGTGACATTTCTGAAACACAGTGTAAAACTGACAGCCCATAAAGAGGTTTGAAATTGACTTGAGCATATAAAAACAGAGCATTGTCAGCTTTCATAGAGTTCAGTGCAATTTCCCTACCTTGGAACAACATCTATATCAACAAGTCATTTGTGACAGATTGCTTGCCAGTCATCCATTGTTTTCTTCTGACTAATTTTAGAAAACAACAGAAACATTTTGTAGTTTAAATGTACAGCAAATGTTGTACCAGGAAGAAGCCATTGAGGATGTAAACATATATTAAACACTATGATTTTAAAGATTTTGCTAAATTGAGTTAACTGAGGCTCAAAATAAGCAATCACTTGACAAGGCTTTGGCCAATAGACAAATGCAGCACATACACTGTATGTCCCTGTGGCATCTTTAAATGCTGATTTATTTCCTTGCAAAAGCATCTAAACATTTTCTTACTCAGATAAATAAGATGATGATCTCCTTTTTGCAATATTCCCCATTGGCTCCCAATACACAAAAATTAACATTCAATTTATTACAGTGCTCTGCTAGGTGCTTTATTGAACATGCCAAAAGAAACTTCTAGGGTTTGTTATGCTGCGTGAAACTCTAACCTGAAGACCCAGACTGGATAAGGGTGTAGTGCGTAATTTGACACCAGAGCTGTATTCACGTTCCGGTTTCTCTTTCCTTTTTTCATGATTGGGGCATGGCATTAGTTTTCAGAGCAAAAAAAAAACAGAAGACATTGTGTTCCATGTGGCCTGATCTGAATAATCATGAATGAGGAAATCGTGAATATCTCTCACCTTTCAGGACAACACTTTTCAGCTTCACATTAATCAGAGGAACTTAAGCATGATTTGTGATTGGTGGATACAGACTTCAAACACAAACAAGAGTACAGTTCAGATATGGACATGGCTTTTAATAGAATTATTTATAATCCATTTCATTGAACTTCACAGGAAGAGTCTGGTTTAAAGTGGTGTCTTGCATTTTAAACACATTTGCCCATACCCAAGTGCCCAGTGCAAGTTGGAAGCCAAGTAACTCACTAAATTCATTGCCTTGAGCCAGAGAAAGGGGCAGAATAAAATCTTTCATAGGGTTGGTGTTCAGATTGACTAATGAGTTAAGCTCTCTAGAAAGAAAAGACTTGTTTGGAACCTTGTCAACATTGAAGCTTTCCAGCTTGAAAATATTTATATCCAGCCAATCTACTTTCTGACGCTGAAATAAAGCATGCTATGATGCTGCTACACTTGTCCAGTCTCAATGTCATAAGCAGTAGCTTTTTTTTATCATACCTGTCCTCATCTCACCTGAGTTGACTGAAATCAAGTGAACAATCAAACGTTCTATTAATGTTGTCTGATCACCACAATCAGCTGTGGAGAAAGGTCAGATTTCAGAAAGCAATCAAAACACAGTGCCTTTCATTCATCAGCTGAAGTAATGCAGTGTGATGGTTTCATTTAACAAATGAACCATGACACATCTGGTGACTAAGGCATCGGAGAGGAAATGGAACGGAACTAGTATAAAGAGATAAATCTGTTCTTTCTTTCTTTTTTCTTTCTTTCTTTCTTCTTTCCTTCTTTCTTTCTTTCTTTCTTTCTTTCTTTCTTTCTTTCTTTCTTTCTTTCTTTCTTTCTTTCTTTCTCACTCTTCTGTCTAATCCAAAGCCTGTTGAGTAGATATTCCTCCTCAATCCCTCCTTTTCTATTAATGGAAAGGTGACCACCAGCCCTGGCTTGGCACAGAATGCATTTCAAGTTAAAGAGATTGGCTAAGGACTTACACTTTGTCCACTTAAATAATGCTGAGTGAAAAAAGTGCAGAGCTGGGCAAATGCAACACTTTCAACTGCTGGCCAAGAAACGAAAGGAGGAAGCGGAGGAGGATGCTGGGGCACACTCATTAGTTCTAAGAAGTTAAAGGAGGCTCATGTCCAATTTCTTGTCATGTATAAGAGGCATTAAGTGTTGAGCAGCACTTCGAAACACTTTCTGCTCTTCATCCAACTGTTGGGTTTATGTGCTTAGTTCAGATCAAACTCATTACTTTACTCACAGCTCTTTTAGTCTATTAACTTCATTTTGCTTTGGGCATCTTAGAAAAGTTCCATCATACTCGTATATTAAATCACTTAGGATGAGTAACTGAATTGATTAATAAGAATATCATATTGTGATTATACCAGTTCACTTAACCAAACAAAAATTTAACATTTACACTTCATGAAGCCTGTCAATTGGGCTACTCTATTTTTTAGGCGACAGAGAGCAGACATAATATAAAATATGTCATTAATGTGACAGCTCAGATTTAAATGCAGCAGTAAAAAAAGTTTCTAAAATTGTTTCTTTCTCTGATGATTTGTAATAGTTTTTATAGTGGAAAACATAAAAATATCTGTTTTCTATTGTTTGTTTTTAACACAAGGTCCAAGGAAATATTTCTTGGGTGGCAAACGTAAAAGATTCTTAACACATTATGAAGCAGTTTAAAATCCCTTAATTGTCCAAAGGGGTAAAGATGTTAATGGACCTAGTTCAGACTGTAATCAGACAATGACAGGTTGGAGATGCACAAACACTGTGACTGTTCCAGGTGATCCAAATTGGCGATGAGTTTGGATGGAATTATAGTTTTAAATTCTGAATTGTAGTCAACAGAGCAGGGTAACATCACTTCCTTTCTTGCTGTCTAGATGGCTCCAGACTGTAGGAGATATGTAATGGACATCAATAGAGTGATTTGGACAGTATGTGCATTGTAATGGGTAAAGCATTTCAGGACTATTGGGTGACGGTAATTCAGCACACAGGTAGAAGTTTCTTTGGGACAGGAACGATAACATGTATGTGAAGATTACTGACCATGTTGAGAAAAGGTTGAATATATCAGTGAACACCGTTGCTAGCATATCAGCTCAGGCTATAAGGTACTGACCTGGTAATTACATTATTATTAACAAATAATTATACTGCTTTCTGCCCATTAAGTTCCGCACTTTCTTTTGCAGATGTAGCCTCTGGCCTGCTCACTGCTATTTAAGTAAATTTAAGTAGTAGGAACCTTTTGTTTTTGAACAAGCATCTATTGACTTTTTTTGGTTGTTGCTCCAGTTATCTGTCTGTGGTTTTGGCATTATGCAAATAATTCATGCAAAATACTCTTGATAATAGTTTTAAGCAAAATGGAAGTTCTGTCTGCTTTATGCAAGTAACTAAATAACAAACACAGGCAAACTATTAAGAATTTGCACTTGTAAATTATACTGGCAGATTTTGTACTATTAAGAGTACAGACTTCTCTGAACATTTACAGGTAAAACGAATGAGACCCAGAGATGCAGGAAAACTGCATTAACCTACCACAACAAACTCTTTAAGCAAAAGCAGGACTAACAACACTTCATGGATTTCTGGGAGTAGTGTTTCCAGCAATACAATCACAGCTCATGGGATGTAGTGAAAATACAACTATGCACCAAATGCACTGAGGATTCAGTGATTACATAAGGACCAAATTGTAATTTTGATTAATATTTAATTGATTCTACAGCCTTAGGGATGAATCATTAAATAGTTTGGCTGTACTATAGTACACTTACATCACTATGCACTCTAAATTAAAATGCTTAAATTGGATACATAATTAGTTGCAGTCGTCAGTAGCTTAAATTTGGAAGTCGCCTTACGAGTGTTTATGAGGCATTGCTTTGCAGCTTGCTGATAGTGTCATAAAACATTTTCAATCATTCCAGCTCAAACACATGCCACCATGCTGTTAACACACCACCATGCTGTTTTTAGTGACCAGCAGCATGCCCGGACCACCTTAGTTACACAAGATTCTCAAATCACATATAGAAGATTTGTTAGCATATTTATTTTTTTTTTGGTTGGTTGCTAGTTTGTTGATTTATTATTCTTTTTTATCATATACTCAACAAATCTGCTCCATTTTAGCACCATTTTTACACATCTACTCTATTAGTACCCCAACATTTCCTTTCCATTTAAAATGCGAGGTTAGTCATTTCCACAGAGTCATGACTAAATGTTAGTCAGAGCAGTGTTTTTTAGGACATTCATGCTGTGGCTGTTAAAAGTGCAATGTGATTGGGCTATCCAGGCCAGAGCCTAGAGAACACCCTAGAGAGCATGGAACTGAGCCCTGCTTCTGAGGAATCTGTGGTATGTAGTTGCATTGAAGGCTATAGTACTGCTTTACATGTGTGCACACACACACACATATAAACACATACAAATATATGCATACACAGATATATAGATATACATATATACACACATATAGAAATGAAAAATGGCAAGAAATGCATGTTTCTTCACTGCTTGTTGACACACTGCCCTTAATTCTGGGCCAAATCATCAAAGTCTGTTTATTACACTTATGCCAGCAAAGCTGCATTATGTTATTTTAAATGAATTGTGTTAAAGACTTACAATTTATACAGCTATTAAAGGTGATTCAAAAATGTGATTTAAAAATCACTGTTACTATCCCTTGTTCTTTACATATTATTTTCCAATGATATCACAGCCTTCAGGAGCCCAGAATAACATGGAATCTGCTTTACAATCTAGGAATACAATTATACATTTCTAACTTAATCCTCCGGAATGTTGAAAGTTTGTGATCTAAATGGCTTGGATTGACTTCAGTCCAGCCGGATCCACGTAAACAAACTGATGATCACTAGTAACTTTGAACAGTTTTTGTTGAAAATGATTCACAGTTGTGCGATATGATGAGTAAACAAGAACTCAGATTTTTACAAGACAACAGGGACAAATGCTATATTTTACCATTTGTCATCTGTCAGTGGGATTGCAGTTTTTCTGCACTTTTCATCAGAGTAATTATAGCTAATCACACAAGGTTTAACAGAATAACACTATAAAACACAGAATAGTTCTTGCCTTTACCAATACCAGATAAGCAGGTGTCAAGCAAAAAAAAAAAAAAGCTCATATAGCAGGTTGGAATTGGTGAAGATTAAACAGTAAGAAACCTACAGTATGTAAACATAAAAAAAAGGAACCTGGTGTGTTGTTACAGTGGGATGGAACATCAATATAGACCTGTCAATCATTTTGCACATGCATAGTGTTTAGTAGAGCATGAAAGCAGCTAATTTTCTTTCAGGTGTAAATTAAAGTTTAAAAGTGCGTATACATCGTGTGCATAAGGGGTGATTACACCACCATTTAACCCAGCGCTACCATGATAACATCTGGATTCATCGCAACCCTGACAGGCTAAAAGCGACTGAATGAAACTCCAAAAATAAACTGTGTAGCTCTTGAATGAAAATGGCAAAAAAAAACTTGAAAAAATTTAAATAATGATTTTGTTTGTATAACATATTTTTGGTGGCAATCGCTATTGTTCCAAACAGTATGCAATTGTAGGTAGTGCAAATCTGTATGTTCGCCAATTTACCAAAATCTGAAATGTTGTCTAATGAAAGATGTGACTGTGAGTGAAAGAAAGTTTTGCCAAATATCTGATCTATAGCTGACTGATGCTAATGCTAACATTCAAACAGAAATGTGCAGTGCAGCTCAAACGCAGAACAGTTTAAAGATAAAAGATCCTAATGTTAAAGTAAAATAAGTCTAAGAGATGACAAATAGCAAAAATATGACAAAATATGTTTAAAAGAATTGAGGTTTCCTGTATTTACAAACTTCTTTGGATAGTGAAGTTGTAAACAAACAGAGAAATAACCATAAACAATTGATTAAAACGTGATTTCTTTTTCTGGCCTGGAGTCTGTATTTCCAGATGGTTCCACCTTTTCAGACTATTGCCAACTGGATTCCACTGGTGCTTTGACTGTGATGCAGAGTTTAAATCAAACACAGTTAATTAGAAATGCTGCAACAGCTAAATTAATCTCATAAAAAGCTCTTTTTGCTTATTTATACAAATGAACAGTTAAGGAATAAGGGCCTTGCTTAAGGCCTGGTGTTACTGAGGTTTGAACTTACAACCTTATGATTAGAAGGCATTGTCTTATATATTGTATGTCATTATGTATACAGCATGTTGTATTTACTTATTTACTTATTAAAGTATTTCTTGTCGAAATAAAGAGTAAACCACGTAGCATTAAAACCATTAGCAGCCTCTTCATTGTCTTAGAGTGCACTATGTTACTGTCCTCTCTCTCTGTCTCTCTCTCTTTCTTTCTCTCTCTCTCTCTCTCTGCTTTCTCTCTTGCTCTCTCTCCCCATTTTTTAGTATCCATATCTCTGCGATAACCACACACAGCATGCCATGCCTCTTTGAAAGCAAATGCACATCATTATTTTGATCAGAATACATAATGTGCAGTTCAAAAATATCTTCACACGGACAATCTTATTATTCTAGCTCTGTGATCCAGCACCTTGAGTTTCAAGTAAAACAATGACTACAGTTCCTCCAGAATACAGCTGCTCAGCTTTAGTTCACAAATTTTTTTAAATGTCTAAAAAATACAAATTAACTCATAATTGGAATCAGGTATACCTAAATAAGTAAACAGCTAAAAATTATAAATATAAAACATAGTATATGTTAATGTAAATACATATGTATATTTGGAACGTCAATATGTAATTTGCTAAAAAAAAACCTGTACAACAACAGTGCAATAATTACAGTTAGAAAGCCCTCCAGTGGTACCACCAGATATTCAGAAACATTGGCATTGTGTGTTGATTCACAAATAATTTCTCATAAACATGATTATATTGATGACAGTACAGTATTAATTTACACTGTCAACAAATTAGTCTTTCTCCCAGCCAGTCACTGCTTATAGCAAAGAACAAACAGGTGGATGAATAAAGCTGGTTTACACATTTGTCTGTTATGATGGATTGTAAACACGATTTTACAAAGCCCTTTCTATTAGCAAATTTTCACCTTGTATTTGGTCTCTGCTTCAGCAACCTGATCATCTAGTGCAACCTGTCCTATTACTACCTCTAGAGAGATGAATAGCCTAAACGATCAGACTCTTGTCAAGAGAAACAGGACAGTCAGATTTAGTGGCTTGTGAAACAGTGAATTTCAGATAAGGCCTAGAACTATCTTCTCTGCTTATCACCAGTGACAATGATACTCAGAAATGTACAGGTAATTAACTGTATTAGTGAAGGCAGGTTGGTTTTATCAATGGATAGTTGTGAGCTACAACTATGTGCAAATCATACAAAGCTAATGTAATTTTTATACTTTTACCTTATTCTGATCAGTCCAGTACAAGAAGTAGCCTTTGGGGTCTACCCGTAGTGTCACAGGAGTCACAGTGGTAGAGTCCTATAAGCCCAGAGAGAAAACAGTAAGTTTTAAGGATAAGCAGGGTCATTAATTAAGAAATCAAACAATTCGAAGTAATAATCGAAGCAATTCTGCACCAACTTTCTTGCATGTTTTAAAGAAATGTGATGTCTACCCGTCTTATTGGACAATATTTAGATTTTCTATTGAAGTCTGCATTTACCTTGTGACAGAAAAGTTTTCTTGTGCCATGAAATATAAGTACCAATATATGCAAATTACAGCAATGCAATTATCCTTGACATAAAAAATGTAAATGTGTAGATGTTAATAGTGCAGTCTGTGATTATACATTTATAATAGATACGTATAATTATACGCTTATTATTCAATATCCATAGAATCTGAATTCCAGAGTGAACATAAAAATGAAGAGCCTTTTTTGACAGAACCACAATTACAATAACATATTATTCTACAATAAAAGGAATTATTATTATTATTATTATTATTATTATTATTAAGTTATAGTTGACTTCATTGCTATTAAGTAATCTTAGAAAGACAAAGGAAATAAACCAGTTTGTATGTGAATCATTATAAGTAGGAATACACTGAGAGAGAAGCTTGGAATAAAGTGCTAGGAAGCATGTTTTAAATAAAATGAATCATCCTAGTGTGACCTTTATCTTCTGCCAGCCTATGAAACCTACATCAGAGCTAAGATCTTACTTTAAGACATACCACACTGCTTTACTAGCTTGAACATGATTAAATGGCATCCAAAAATATTATTGAATGTTTCCATAAAAAAATGAACACTTCTTTTCATTTTCTGGGTTCCAAAATTAGTAACAGGGTTTAGCCATTAACAATGTGATGCTAATGTGATGCTAATATTCTGGTTACTGACAGACAGAAAAATCTATCTGCTGGAACAAAACAGAGAATAGTTAACAGCACTGAGCTCTTGCTGTAAAAAACTGTATCTAAACGAGATTTGTGGTTGTAAAATTCATCTGTACTTACAATGTTTTCTCTACAATATTTATTTAATGAAAAACAGGGGATCATTGAGAGGTACGCTAATGTTTACTGGTATGCTCTATTCACCAGAGTAACTAAGCAGGCAAGTAAGTAGACTAAGCAGATTTCCAACTCAAGCTTTTTTCACTTTTAATTTCCTGCATTAAAATACAGATAACAATGACTGAATGATTCTATTTTGGGTAGCACGGTTCACTTACACACATCCATAATGAGACAAGGGAGGGAGAGATAAAGTTGGCGACGGAGAGAGTGTCGAGTTAACTGATCCTTCTGATACAGTGTGGGAATTCAAAGAGGCAAGCTGCAGTTGTTTTCGCTAGAGGGGTTCCAATATGTAGGCAGCCATATAGAAAATCAATCTTTCTATCTGAAATCCAAGCACTAGGCAATTAGAATGGCTGCTTCTTATTGGGGTGGCACTGAATATCCAAAGCCCCAGAGACGTCATAGTGCAATGAATAATCACTCCCTTGGGAACAGACTGAAATGGGATGTGTAGGACAATTATTAACATCCTCCGATTATAAGATGACACACTCCATGATGCATGTCAAGCAGCCTCTGGCATTACTGTCGGCTCACATATTTATAAAAAACTACCTGTTCTGGCTGAGAAATCTCCAAAACAAACGCAATTACATTATGAAAATTTATACCGCATTGCAATTGTCCTAATGAATAACTTATTATCACCCAATTATTTTACCACTATTAATCATTTTATGTGCTTCATTCCACTGGACATGAAGCAACATGTGACACTACAGGTACAGCTAACAAAATCTAGCAAACGCACCTTTCACATACCAAATAGGCAAAAATAAAAACTTAATCATTGATCAATGAAAAAACAAAGAAGGAAAAAGTGCACAGGACAAACATTTGAATAGGGGGAAATTTTTGTAAAAGTAGCTGGATATGTGGTTTGGATTGGTGCCATTTGAGGGCCCACACCCATGGCATAATGGGAAAACAAGGGAAAGAGCCGATTGCCAAGGTTCAAAACAAGCCAATGCCGTTCTATCACTCGAGCTCCATCAAATGATGGACAGATCTACACACACACACACACACACCTAGCTCCACATACACACATGTACAAAGATACACACACTAAAAAAGAAAAGAACATGAATGCACAATTTTCCTTTTGAATGATTTCTATTTCGGTCAAAAACGAAATATCCTCCTAGCATTTTACAGAGGAAATGTAAAAAATATATCATACACATGAAAACCCACAGAACTATAAAAACTCTAGGGGGCATGAGATAAAAAAATGCTCTAACAGTTACAAGATGCAGCATTATAACATCCTCTTCAAATTCACCAACTATGAAACCTCCTGATAGTGTTTAAGACCTGCCTTATTCATTCACTCCTCCCATGAGGGTTCCAGAGAAAGCAAACAAGAGTATTCGTTCCACCTACCAGCATGTTTTTGGAGACGAGGAAACCAGAGAACTAGGAAGAAATCCATGAGGATACAAAGCTAAGCTCAGGATTGTCTGTAACCCAAGCTCAAGATTGATCCAGTAATTCTGAAGTTGTAGGACAGCAACCTTACCTGTGTAACAATTGTGTCCTTGACCATCAAAAGTTAAATCCATTTTCTTAGCAGCTAAGCTTTTATTAGCTTATTACCAACCTTGCTAGAATAGAGTATCTTCACAGCTATGATTAGGGCACAGGTAACCCAGTAATGCAGATTTTCAGAATAGGTATATAGTTTATATATGTATATAATTTGTCTCTTTTGCTAAGAAAATAGGGTCCACACTCATTGTTGGTTTAAGAACTAGCCAGGTGGTTAGCTCACAAACCTTTATTCTCATTAAAGGTGCATCTGGTCAATTTAGCTTCCCTTCCTCCATTGCATCTTTATGTGACTAGCGTTCATATTTTAATTACAGGTTATATTTGTGTAAAATGCATTGTTCGCCTTGTCTGATGATGATGATGTCACTAACGCCACTGTAGTAACCTTTTCAGTGGGACTGCTGCTAAAATGGAAATTTACGCAAAGAAAACAGACAAGAGGAGTCGTACACACAAAGAAACCTCTCAGTGCAGTGCTACTAAAGATAATCCCTCTCGGAACACTGCTCGACCAATCAAATCAGTGGACCAGAACTAACTGTTGTATAAACACTGTTACACCAGTGTTATATATGACTGTTTAGAAGATGCTGATTTATTTTCTTTAACAGAAACTCTAATTGGTAGTTCTGACTGAAACTCAAACAACGTATTTTTTAATATACATATATAATAATACATGTATTCTGATACATTTTGCTTATAGTAACAACAATTCAGATGCTGAATGACTTACATTGACTATAACAATAAACACAAAAAAGTTATTTAATTAATAAAAATGAAAAACATTCGATAGTGTAAATCTTCCTGTGATTTGATGCTTATTTGCCATTTATTGAAGAAGTCTATAATATATATGACTATGTTTGTACAAGAACAATTCATATTGAACCAAAAATGATGAACATAAATATTTTCAGTAGGACGAGTATTCTGTTAGCTTCTGTTTTGTTTTTTTTAAAAACTGCCCGATTTGGAAAGTAAGATCACACCAGACTAAAACAAAATAAACAATGAAACTAAGCCAAAAAAGCACTTGCGCAAGTATTTTGCTGTTATGTTAATGCTTATAGAGTGGGTTGCCAGGTTTACAACATATTCCCCACTACAACAAACACACTCAAACTCAAAAAATAACTTAAATTATCCAAAAGCATATTTAAAAAAATCTATTTCTTCTTTCACAGTCGTTTTGTGGGAACATGTGAACAGAAGTGCATTTCTGATTTGCATATTTGTAATATATTGCTAAATTATATGCAGAACTTGGCAACATTGCTCAAAGAGCTTTGAGAAAGCTCAAGCCAATATTAATAGGAAAGGAAATGTTTAGGTGAAGCCAGACTGCTATTCTGACCTCGAAAATAAAACCACATTTCTATCAGATTTCTATTCAAACAAAAGAAATATGGTTGCAGATACTGAGCCGTCATTCCCCAGGGCAAATGTGTTTGCGTCATTTTAAGAATTAAAATGACAATTTAAAATCACGTAAAAATTTATTTTTTATTTTATTTGTGTTCATGAACCAAAATCAGCAAACAAATTCATCCCTTCCTAAGTTAGGAGGTTCATGGTTTGTCTCGTTTGTCTGTCTGTCTGTTTGATTGATGCTATGTGCTTTGTTGATTCTGTCATATTTTTTCTCTCCTAGCAGAGCGACATGGTAATAATAAACCTTTCTATAGACACACTGACTGGAGAGACAAAAAACCAACACAAACACAACCAATGGTTGTATTGGTTGCAATGGTAAGCATTTGTTATCGATTGTTAAATTTTGATTTTCATAACGACCACATTTACAAATCCATATATTTAAAATTCTGCTACAATACTAACGACCTCTTTTAAGCCTATAACAACTTCCTTCTAATTGACAAATATAAGCTGGTGCTTTCTTGATCTGTTCTTCTTTCTAGAGTTTACACAATCATGTTTTATGATCCACTTAACTTCATTGTAAAGAATGAAAACTGCAACAAGAGATGTAATAGCCCATTGAGAAAGGAATCAGGCTGCCCCAGTGCATGTGGGATTACTGAAAACTGGGTTGCCATGATAGGACCTTTTTTTCAACCCAAGATTATTTTTCATATTAAATAAGCTGTATGAACAAGCAAAATGCAGACAGTGTTTCAGTGATTGTAAGAACCATTTCAATAGTAAGTTGTATTGCAAAAAGATTCCTATTGGAAATAGTAATGGTTTTCTCTTTACCATTTTACCTCCATGTAAAATGAACTGGGTTGACCACACTAAATTAAACTTAGGTGTCAATATGTGCATGTGTTTGTGCATGGTGCCTTGTGATTGGACTGACGTCCCCTCCGTTATGCGGTATTATCTTTAAAATCTGTAAGATCTGATTCAAGAGCATGAATTGGTTACTGAATTACTATATTGCATAGATTGCAAGAGGTAATTATAGGGATTAAGGATTGGAAAATATCTGTACATCAGAAATGTGTGTTCCCCACTTTGACCTTGTTTCCCTTGCAAAAACTTAGAAGAATCAGAAAAAGAACATTCTGGATGTCTCACTTGACCCCCTGACTTTTTTTGGTTAGTTTTAGGACCTTTAGTGATGTAGTTGGGCTAGATCATGTGTTGAAACCTGGCAACCACGGTTTATGATATTAGCTCTTCCGTGTGTTCCTTGGTAATGATAAGAAATGCACCTGCTGTACATCTAAAACTGTACAAAAGTCATTGCTGGACTGTATGCTGGATGGTTGTACTGTTTGTTACCCTAATAGAGGATAACTTAAGAAGTATCTTAGCGTCATCAAAAATGAAAGCATAGCCTCCCAACTCAATTTTGTTTGTCCTTATTAATGTCAAACTGCGCCACCGAAATCTAATCTTGAGACACTGCTGCAGACTGACCACACAACTCAACCTATGAATGACATGATGCTGCATCTCCATATCTTTATTTTCAGTTCTCCAGAATTTGCTGACTCTCCTGATTTTACACATCTGCAGATACTGGCCTTTTGTATAACTATCAATTAGACAGCACAAACGAATCATGATGGATCACTATTCTCTGTGAGTGTGTCCTCACCTCACAGCTCTTCGAATGGATAGTATTTTATCCTTCAACAGACAGTGAATTTGAGCAACCAGTCAGACTTGTAGGGATACCAGTGGGAGGAAACAGGAAAGCACTGTTCCAACCTGATTTATCGTCGCTTTAGGAAGGAAGTGATGGGAAAATAAGTCCCTCCATTCAGTAAAACACAAATCAGTCCAGTAAATGTGTTTCTGAACCACAACTCTTCCTGTAACCCTGACTTTATACTTAGATTAATGCAGTGAACACATCTGTAAAAGGAAGGCATGTCATATATCGATTTTGATACGATGATCATAAAATATTCCCAAATTCTACAGCTGCAGCATGACAACAGGGGAATAATAATACTATGAATAATAATATAAAACATATTCTGGTTGCATAAATGCTTTTTTTTCAATCCCAGATGTGATGTATTGACATTGAATAAACTGACACACGCTTTTTTGTGCACAAACTAATAAATGAACACACATCAGGTAAAACAAAATACAAAAGTCTGATGAACACCCTCCAGCTCTTACCCAGCAGCTGAGCAACTTGTACTACTATAAAGGTTTTGACATACTACAAATTTTTTTTAAATGCATCTACTCTCAAATATGCTTAAAGTTGCAAAATGTTTGAGTTACCCCAACTCTCAGCCTGCATGATCTGCCTACAGAGAACACTGGCACAACTCGTACAGATGTGAGTGCAACAGATGAGAGTGTATTCAGACTGCCAAGCATTCGTCTGTGGCTTGTACTTACATCCTCCCATTTCATGAATTTGTTTCCTTTCCTCAAACACTCCGGTACGGCCACAGGTTTGAGCTGGAGCGCGTGAACCCCCGGCTGTGGACCCGCCATCTGATTACGCCGACACTTACAGCAAAAGCACAGCTGTCAGTTAATCGTCCACTGGAAAAAAAAAAAAAAAACACCCGAAAACTCTTAAGGCATTACAAAAAGTGGGTTTGAATGCCAAGTCTTGTGAAACCGAAGCGCGTTAGTGTCCATAATGCATCAGGTTCGTGCGCAGGTCTGCTGGACAGGGGGGTTCGCACGCTGTCTCGAGCTCCGAGAGCTGAACTGAAGCAATTGAGAGAGTGAGTGCATGTGCGCGCGCTTCCATTTATGAAGAGGCAACGTCGCATGGCTCGCGCGCTCTGGGATGTGGCGCCGCCCCGCGTGAGAACGAGCGCATCCCGGTCCTACAGATATTCATGCAGGTCCAGATTTGGGTTGATACAAATAACCAGCAAATATATATTTTTTTATTTGGTATTGATTTCTTTCAATGTTACACAGGTTAATGTTTTGGCGTTAATGTGTAAAATATGTTTTGTATAATTTTTTTTTTTTTTTTGTATTTTATTTTTAGACAGTCGTGTGAAAATGAAAGTACATCCTCTTTGAATTCTCTGTTGTAGGACATAATCATTTGGTCCTTATCAGGTATAAGAATTAGGTCAATACTACCTCAGATGAACAACACATGACATATTAAACCTTGTCTTTGTTTATTTCTTTACAAAAATCAAGCCCATGTGTGAAAAACCATAGGTTGTAGCACCACCTTTTGCAGCAATAAAGTTCAATAATCGTGCACTCTATGACTTTCTCAGTGTCTCACAATTGTTGTGAAGGAAATTTACTCACTCTTCTCAAGTCAAGTCAAGTCAAGTTAAGAGGCTTTTATTGTCATTTCTACTATACACAGTGGTACACAGTAAAAATGAGACAATGCTCCTCCAGAACCCTGGTGCTACACTAAACAACACAGAGCTACAACACAACACAAAGCTACATAAAGTGCATCAAGTGCAACCTAGTGCAAACAGTGCAGACGAAAAACTGTACAAACAGACAGACAACAGTACAGACAGACAGACAACACAAGACAATACACATAACACAAGATAGCGCCGACCAGTAAACCTACTGTATACTTGAAATATACAATATTCAAATTTACATCCTTGTAGTTCAGTTTATTGAGATTTTGGGGCACTTGTTTATCCGCAGCTCTCTTAAGGTCCCACCACAACATTTCATTTTATCTCAGTTCAAAAGTTGAGCTCTGGACTTTGACTGGGCTTTTGGAACACATTGATTTTGTACTTCTTCGGCCATTTTGTTGTAGATTTGCTAGTCTGCTTGGGACACTGTCAAGCTTTAGCTGTTGAACAGGTGGCCTTATGTTTGACTCTAAAATACATTGGTATAGAGGGGAGTTAATGGTCAACTCAATGACTGCAAGGTGCTTAGGTTCTGTTTCTGTAAAACAAGTCCAAATCATCATTTGAATTCTCCCACCATCCAGCGAGTGTCCTAAAACAGATGCTTGATCCACTTTGTCTAGGATGAATTAGTTACTGAAGAATGAATGAATGAACATTATTGTATGTATATAATTGGGTAAATATTTTTATTTATTAATTTAATCATGTAAAAATCCTAAATTGTTCAGTATGTGCTCTGGGCATACTTCATTAGAAAGGTTTTGTGGGAATCTGTATATTTTATAGACCTTGTGGCCAGTTTATAACATAAACCTACTATGAAAGTGTGGATTGTAAGTATCTTGAAGAGTACAGTTACTGACTGTAGCCCATCTTTTTTCTATGCAGTTTGTCACCCCTTGTAAAAAGAAAAGAAATCTCAGGACCACTGCTGACCAGATATTGATTTTGTGGTGGTGGTGACACTGACATAATAGCATGTGGGTCCACAATTTGAAAACATCCAACCAACCAGTGGTGTAACTGGTCACTGATAAAACACTAAAGCAGGCATTCACAACCTTTGTGTTAGCTAAACCATTTCTACTCCAGGAATCGTTAAGCGGTAATTAACAATACGTGAATCTTTTGTCTGTTGTTAAAAAGGGTTGTTTTGCTCATTTACAACTTCTGTTACTATTTTAATCTGCCTTGTTTTTTTTTATGGCCCCATTTTCAAGTTTAGTTTAAAAAAATGTCTTCTAAAAAAAGCTGATGTAATACTATTGTTAGAATGCTCTTTCCCACAGAGTAGACACTTGGAGAAAAAGGTCGGGCCTAGTCACTGTTAAAGACATAAACAAAGTATTACAAATTCCTCACTGTACATACAAAACATACAATTTCCTGCATTGCATGTATTTATTAATTTATTCTTGTGATATTCTTGTCTGTACATTTTCTTGTCTGTACATTTTAAATGCTTTTAAGAAACTCTAATGAAGAAAGCTTTTAGGCATGAAAAATTATTTAGTTCACTTGTTCACTTGTATGTCATTAAAGGAACCATGAGTAATTCAATCAGTTAATGTCACAGTATTAATGATGACACTGCATTCATTGATTGAATTATTTTTACACTTATAAAATAAATTTTATATATTAAAAGAGAAGAGAAGAGAAATCCTGGGCTACATGGTTCCTAATTGTTTATTAGTAAAATGTCAGTATATGTATACAATACTCAGAAGCCTAAAATGCTGCTGCATGTGCTACATTTATGCTAGAACCATCCACTACTTAACAATAGACCACTACACAAATGATACCTACGCAGAGGTGGTAATTTCAGGGAAAATGTACAAAAGTGGTAAAAAGCCTAAATAAGAGAATTTTTAATGATTAATGTTGGTAAGCTCTCTGCAATTCTCATGAAATTAGGTAATATTTCAAATGCAATTCACTTTATGTTTCTCATGTTTACTTCTTTTTCTGTCTGATGATTCTTTCTGTTGATCAGACATAACCTTAAAAAAACACGTCTGTTTCTTACCTAGCCAGTATTTCCAGAATGGAATTGTCCAGACTTGATCAGTTTGATTAAGGCTGATGAAATTTACTTCAATATATTCACTAAGATAATCTATTTAACTGTCTGGTTAGTTATCATGTTTATTTCTTAAATTACAGTTGTAATAATAATCTCTATAGTACTTCCCATTACCATTTCAATAACACAACTGTCATGGATTTATGTGGTATCATAGCTGTCAGAGTTCAAATATTATGCTTTTCCTTTCTTCAAAAAGGGATGTATTATCATATCTGGCTGTCTGACAGACTGACTGACTGAATGTTTAAAAAGCTCCAATAGATTATTCTGGCATTGACATGTAATCAATAAAACCAATCCTGCATAGAAAGTTTAATTATTTCTATACACAGCCGTTACCCTTGAGGCCAAGAAAAAACCCATCTGGATTAATTTGTTGTATATGCAAATTGGGCAATACACACAACTATTAAAGCATCATAATGTACTGATTTTAATTATTTTTACTAATAGAAGATTGTAATCCTTATTAATGAATGTAAACATCTGAATATCACCGCAAAGCTGCAGGGTTGCCGGGTCCATCCTAAAGATTAAAGAGTGATAAAAGTGATTGCATATAGTGTATTATTGGGAATGGGTCACTTTATAACGTATTTCTCTTTGGAGTAATACTTTCTGCATTTCACCCTTGTATGAAACCTAAATTGTAACTTATATAATGATTTACCGCCATCTACTGTATAACTAGTAGCAATGCATTCTTGTTAAAGATATTTATTTTTTAGCTATAAAACTAAATTTGTTAAATAGTACTAATGTTTTAATACTGATAAAATATAAAAACATTTTAGATCCTCAGCATTCTCCCATATATATATATATATATATATATATATATATATATATATATATATATATATATATATATATATAGACACACACACACACACACACACACACACACACACACACACACACACACAAAATAGTCTGGCTCAGAAAAGAAAAAAATGCATGATGTGGAGCACTCACCTGTAAGTATTCATTCAGCATTCAAGGGCATTCAGCAAATATTTTTTACCTTTTTTTTTATTTTTACCTTAAAAGATATCAGAGGCCTGAAAGTCAAAACAGAAATGGGATCTATGTGGATGTGGGCTTTTTAAATATAGACAACATGCAGAAGCATTGGTTGAAATAATACACAAGCAGTACTGACCTTTTTCCAGATATGAAGCTGTGCTACACATCTTCAAGCCAATGTAAATAGTGAGGATCAATTAATTTAACAGAACAAAAGAAAAACATCAGAAAGATATAAAGGTTTAAACATATAAATGCAGGGTGGTCCTGTTTTAGTCTCAGATCTCTTGCCAATGTTTGAGGTTTCCTGTGCAAATTTACAAGCTTGTAATCTTATTGACTTTTCAATAGCAAACAAAGAATTTATATGGTGAGTAAAAATGACATCACATTTTTACGAACAGGTTAAAGCATAAGGCCTGTGATTGTTTATATTTCTATTTCTAAGTATGAGGTCTTTGGCCACAATAAGCTCCACAGGTTTACCCTCTATGTCCACCTGTCTTAAAAAAATAAATAAAAAAATAAACAGAAATTAGCCAGTTAAGTTAATAATCTACACAAAGGTAAAATTGTTATTGTTATAATAATGTGAAAATATTACTGATTAAACTATAATAAACAATTTACATTTACATTTAAATTGGAATCATTTGATAAGGGGTCATTTGGGATTTTTGGATTTATCTTTGTGTTTTTTGTACTGGCTAATATTCACATTAATGCAAAATTTAAATTAATAGCTTTTAGTAGACACCCCTGTTCAGAGACTTTTCCAAAATACTGTTGAATGAGGGTAGTCAATATAACTGGAAACTCAAAACAACTGTTTGGTGAAGAAGAGGTTTAAATACCTCATTTGAACTCCACCAGTGACTAAGCTGTTTGCACAGCAAGGGGAAGTTTATTTCACCACTTTGGGGTCAGTGAACAGAGAAGAGTCTTGATGGATGTCTTTCTTCTGTCTTGATGGAAGGTGGTTCCCTTACATGGACACTTCCGCGCTGTCCACGCCCTGAATCACGTGGGTAATCAGTCCAATGGAATGCATGGTTATAAACGCATATGGAGTGAAACCATCGCTAGCTTTTGTTTGTTCAGGAAGCGCTTTGTGTGTGTCTGTTCTAAGGAAAAGGTAAGGTGGGGTTAAAATTTGTTATGAATGAAAAGCAAGAACAGTTTGTGTGTCACTAGCTTGGGAGCAGAGCATGCTCAGTCGGCTATCGCATATGCTCCACTCGCAGAGAGCACTCAGGCCTCGGCACTGCCCACCAAGCTCCTAAGAAATAAAGGACAAAGTCTCTGCAAACTACCTCGGCGATGGTGGGCAAGACTTATGCCTCAGCAAGTCAAGTCTCAGGCTGTCTGCACACTATGGCTGTGCTGCAGGGCTATCAGGCTGACCCGCTACGGGAGTTAGACATGAGAGACCGACGGGTGGTCAGGAAGCCAGAGCTTTGCTGTGCCACAGACTTAGCTTTAATGGCAGCTAAAGAGACTGCTACGACAAATTAGCCGGTCCATAGCCACTCTTGTGTCTACTGAAAGTCACCTGGTATCTCCCAGGTGATTCTCATTGGCTGCACAGCCCCAACCACATCCACAACCCTGCACCTCTGGCATCGTGAGGTGCAAAAAAAAAGCATTGCGTCACACAGGATCCCTATTGGGGGGAATGCAAGTCGCAATGCTCTGCTTTTCAAACCCAAAGCCCTGTGATCTGACAGGTCTGGGGACCTTTATCCACAATAGAGGAGCTTCGGCAAAAATGTCCTGATACAAGGCTATCTGGGGACTCCCCCAGGAAGGGGCACTGTGCACCTCAGTATACATATAAATAGAATAAAACTCTTGACCCAGCTGAGACTTCAGGGCACCCACATTCTAAATTATATCAACATTTGTTTGATACTGGCTAAATCGATGACACTTACGACAGATGTGTCCCTCATGGGCTGGGGAGCGGTCATGAGTGGCAACTCCGCCTAAGCTCTCTGGGGAAGGCCCCATCACACATGGCATATCATTTGCCTAGAGATGCTGGCCGTGCTTCATGCATGGAAGCATTTCCTTCTAGACCTCGAGGGCCACCATGTGTTCGTCTGGACAGCGCGCCAATGGTTTCCTACTTTAACCACCAGGGGGATGTGCAATCTTACCTCCTGTACAAGCTGTTATGTCAGATCCTCCTGTGGGCCCAGGGGAAGCTGCTCTCCTTGAGGGCAGCATATATCCCAGGCCACTTAAACGAGGAAGCAGACACCCTCTTGAGACAAGGGACGAGGACCGGGAAATAGCGTCTCTGTTTGCAACTCGAGAGACAACGCACTGCCCCCCCATCTTTCTGTTTATGTCCAAGACATCTGCAACGCTGCGGGCTGGTCCACCCCACTGACCTTTATGAGGTTTATAGCCTTGACTTTAGTGGCACTCCTGGCCTCTCAGTCCTTCAACCTAGCTGTGCCCATCCATGCCGCTGCGTCTTCATGTTTTTAGAAGCTAGCGCCAGTTTCACTCCATGTGCGTTTATAGCTTCCTGGTTGTGACGCCACCTTGTCGGTGACGCAGCACTTTCCATTGGACTGATAACACACGTGATTCAGAGCGTGGACAACGTGGAAGCGTTCCAAAAGCGTTGTTGATGCAGCGACTCGTTTCCTCAGGAAACCAGGCTAACATACGTAACCTAGAAATGGTCCAGTTGCACGATGCTAAAACTGGTGGTGTAGGGTATAATGTGATAATTGACACATTTTAGCTGTATAGGCATGCATGAGTTTCTTAAATTTGATGTGGTCAGCTACAGGAAGACAGTGGACAGAATTCAGAAATTGGGTGACATGGAAGGACTTAAATAGTTGACAGCTTTCTGTATCTGCAGTATCTGTTACTATTGCTCCTAGAAAAGTGTAAATGCTGAGTTCAGAATATTTTAAATGTGATGCTTGGATGTTATTCATGGTGAAACCACACGATGGAGGTATAGATCTGTGGGTGAGGCTGGACCGAACAACAAGCCTTATTGAAGTCTACTTAAAGGATGTCTTTAAACTTATACACACGTCGATGTATGTGTTCAGCTGAGTGATAATTAGAACACTTAAAGGTACTAATAAGAATATTTCCTACTTCCTGATTGTGGATGAAAAAGTATGTGCAGTGTGTGCATTTTCAGAGAGGGGCTGTTGAAACAGTGATTTACTATATCTGTGTGTTTACCCCTTTAGAAAAGCACCGGAAGGGCTCTAAAAATAAAGACTGGTGTCTTAGAAGAGGTTAGGTACAGGTATTGATTTAACTGGCTGTATCCTGTAAACGATAACCTCAAGAACACAACAAATTAGCTTTTCATAGTAACGCTAAGTTGCAAATGTATTTCAATGAGTAAGACTTACCTCAGAAAGTCAATGTCTAATCTATAGCTGTCCAGCTGAGATTGAATAATGTACAGTAAAAGTCTGAATTGCTGCCTATTAGGCTACACTATTAAAGCCATCTACACAGGAGTGTGTGTATGAGGAGGACAAAACCCCATGCTGACCTGGGAAACATGCTTCACCAATTAGCAGCCCCACTACAGGATCAAATGCAATTGAAAACATTTACCGACAAGACTGCTACACATCACAATGCTCCATTCATAAAAGCCGGGCCGCTGTTTTCCCCCTTTCCCTTTATTTTATGAATGCAGCTCCAATCTGACCTTATCCCATACCTGAGTGCAGGTCCACTTTACTGCTTTTTCAGGTCAAAGACCGGAACTCAAGTTCTGGTGTGTCACATCCTGCACCAGCTACACATTTAAACACTCTTAACCAAGCTGCTTTATTTTGACCAAGCTCCTTTTTTTTTACTATGCAGCTTTATTTTGATGATAAGATGCTCCACTTCCAAAGAAAACTCAGGATTTGGGGCCTGGTTAAATGCTAAAAAAGATTTCCACAAACCAGAGCTATAAAGCAACACATGTTGGTTTGAGCTTAAAGAATACTTGACTCACTGAATAAGTATATTGGCAATAGTTGCACTGTGTCAATAGAAGTGTATATATAATGTATAGAAAGTAAAGTAAGTCTGACACATAGCCCTTTGACTTGACTATATCTGTGCCAGTACACAACCCCAATACTAATGTCTTTTATATTTCCAGTATTTATTGTATATACATTTAAAAGGTGCCTTTAGCAACCCATGTTTCTGCTTGTTTGTGTTTCCAACTTATGTGGCGAAAAGGGTAATGCTGAAAAAAATACACACACATTCACACAAAGACATGCAAAGTTTAAGGAGGAAAGAAAAACGTGTAAGAAAAAACCAAGAGCAGCATGCATTTTCAATTATCTTCGTGTTCACTCGCAGATCTTAAATTTCCATCAAAATCAGCCAAGTCCTGTAGCTCTTGCTCTCATGGAAACATCTGATATAAATAAGCAGTTGCAGCCTGTAAGGTTAGATAGCTATTAATACAGCCACTGCCATATGCAAACCCCAAGTTTTACCTTCCACATCCTTCCAGGAGACAGAGAGCACCTCTGGAACCGGATATCACATGTTGAAATAGCACATGCTTTGAAGCTCAGCTACTGTATAACAACTTCCATTACACAGTGGAGCTCTACATATGAGCTTCAGTGTTTTATCACTCTACAACTCGTGCACATAAAAAATATAGATGAATAGACTCATGTGTTTAGATAAAGGTCATCTGCCAGATAGTTTGTGGTCTCCCCCTCTTTTTTGCTCTCTCCATGGATTACATATGTTTCCTGTGAGCTGAAAATAAATCCTGATGAAAAGCAAAAGCATCCAACATTGATAAAGCTCAACAGCCACCTGCATGTAAAGCGTTAGTGACGTACCAAGGTGTAATCCTTGATAGCTGAAAGGGGAGAGGTTTTATTTTACCAGTATCTACAAAGAAGAAATGCCATCTAAACACAAAACCAGTGTAATACCAAAGGTGAAGTTCAAGTTGTCCTTAAGGATAAAGATATCATCTTACCTATTAAATTACTTCTCCATGAAATGTCTCAGAGCAAAAAGCTCATAATATATACTGTTTCTTTTTTTTTATCTTAATTGTGTAAGCGTTCACTCTTATTTTACTCTTATGTATTCTGATATTGAACAAAAAGTATGTGAGTAAGCTGGTAACTCAGTCTTTTGCTAAACCTAAATGCAAAAACGTGCTCTCCATCAGGAAAAGCCTTCAAAACACGGTCTTTGTTTTCAGTTTAGTTATGCTTTCTAAATCTGCTGTAACTAATAACGGACAAGTGCCCATCATGCATTGTCACCATTTCATCTTTAATTTCCGTTATTTTTGTTTGATTTATTGTTAATTGACCACAAAAGCAAATGACTTTGCATGTATTTTTGTTCTGTTTGTTGTGTTTATTTTCATTAATGGCACAGATGAAATGTGGAAATGATTTGAGAAACTGCTCATTCATATACAAGGTTTGTTTTGATACCAAAATAACCCTTTGGGTGACCTATTACAAGACAAAACACTAACACTTCTTTACTTCATGAAATAACTGAACTAGGTGTAGATTTTTATTCACTAACCTGATAATAAAATAACATTATTTTTACAAAGTAGCATCTATTTAGAAACTTCAGTCATTTTTTACTGAACATTAAATCTACATATTAAAAAAAGTAGATCTAATGGCAAGCATTTGGCAAATGCCCTTATCAATCTGAGCAGTTGAGAGTTAAGGGCCTTGCTCAAGGGCCCCACAGTGGTAGCTTGGTGATGCTGGGATTTAAACTTGTGACTTTCCAATCCAAAGTAAACAGGCTTAAGCACTGAGCTACCACCTCCCCTGAGTGGTGATGCATTGTTTCAGCTAGAGATGGCTAGTGAATCAGCTCCCACTAGACTGAAGCCAGTCTGAAACTGCTGTGAAAAAACAACCTGTGTACCCTTATGACATTCAACATGTTTTATTTTATTCATAATTCACACAGATTTCCAAAACAGACAGCATATCCCAATACAGCTGTTCCTCTCATTGAAAGACAAGACTTTAAGATAATTCATCCCCAGACTCTGAACCCAGGGGCTGAATGTGTAAGTAAACTTAAAAGCTGCTTGATTATACTTTAGGCCTGGTGCCCTGGGAGACATCTAACAGGGCAATGACTCTGATGTTTAGGCTGTAAGTGCACTGGGTGAGTAATAGGGCACACAAGGGGAGGTGTTTGTTTCCTCCATCGGTGAATATGCCAGCTATTCGTGAATAGATGCCATTTTCCTGCATGCAAATCTTCATGCGGCCTGCTAGTATCAGCTGAGGTATATTAGTGTTATCCTTGGCACGGACCAAAAGGGAGGTCAGGAGAAAGACATATTGAGAATTCGGAAAGGTCTCACGAACTCTTGCGGGATTACCTTACAGACACTTTCCACGGCTGAGATCCAGTGAATGAAGCCATTGTACAGTGGGACTCAACCCAGGAAAGTAAACTTTGTCAGGACCCAGTTCATTAGCACCTAGTTTAGTGTTTAAAGCATGTCGTTTAAACAAGGCTTATGGGGGAAACCCCATTTAGACATATATACATATACCCTCTATGCTGTAGAACTGACAGGGGGATTTCCACTGCAAATTACTCAGGAGCAAATAAAACATGGTGGATGAATAAAGAATGGTCTAAAATCGCCTCAAACCCTGATTACAAATTTCTATATTCCTTAATACAAAAAAAAAAAAAATTACATTTATTACTAACATTTGTTGAAAAATATATGTCCAGCTCTTACAAAAGTCAACTCCATTTTATTTACTTACTTACTTACACATGTTGTTAGATACAATGGCAGGTTAAAGCAGTGATATGACTCTCAAGGTTGAAGCGAAGGGAGGAGCAAAAATGTGCAAAGAGAGTGAAAGAGAGACAGAAAGAGCTTAAAAGGAAAGGGGAGCAGAGAAAGAGAGGGTAAGAAATGAGAGAGTTAAACATGTTTGCACCTGTTTCCTGATTTTTGAAAAGCAAATGCTTAGAGTTTCCATTCTGAGTGCTCCTTAGAGCCAAATCTGACCTATTATATTCTATTTATCATCTGATTTATCATGTGATATTCTCTCTCTCTCTCTCTCTCTCTCTCTCTCTCTCTCTCTCTCTCTCTTTATATATATATATATATATATATATATATATATATATATATATATATATATATATATATATGGGAGAATGCTGAGGATGGAGCCAGGAGGAGGGACCAAAAGAGGAAAGCCAAAGAGGAGGATTAAGGATGTGGTGAGGGAAGACTTGCAGGTGGTTGGGGTAAAATGAGGCAGATGCAGAGGACAGGGTGGTATGGAGAAGGATGATCCGCTGTGGCGACCCCTAATGGGAGAAGCTGAAAGAAGAAGAAGAACATATATATATATATATATATATATATATATATATATATATATATATATATATACATGTGTATGCATGCACACACACACACACACACACACACACACACATACACACACGTAAAGCATGTATTAAAAAATAAAATAGTACACACACAAATTATGTATGTACTATAGATGTCTCTCTGATCACATTTAGTAAATCATTCCATTTTAATTTGCCTAGAAGCAGACTGCTGCTTTGCCACATTTTTTCTTGTTGACTTTGGATACACGGATCAAGCCTGCAGCACTAGATCTTCATAAACGGCTTGGAACGTATGGAGACAATCCATAATAAATGCTAGTGCTAATCTGTTTAAAAACTAGTAGCTTTAAATTCTGCCTGGAAGCCAGTGTAATATTCCCAGGATAGGTGTCTCTCTTGTGTGTAACTGTTACAGCTCAGGCTGAAGTGCTCTGATAAAGCCTCAGCCTGTCCATTAGCTTCTTTGGCAAACCAATAAACACTGAATGACAGCAATTAGTGCCAGAAACAACAAATGCATGTGTTAACTTATTAGCATTATGCAAGGTGATATTACTTATGAATTGTGCAATGTTTTTCAAATGACAGAATACTGATCAAGATGAAAAAAGTCCACATGTGGTATGAAACTCACATCAGACTCAGGAATTGCACCCTGATCAACAAGTTTTGCGAGTTTCATACTATGCATTTAATCTGCAAAGCTAAATTTTATAATTTGGTAACATTTATTTTCTGTAAATAAAATTCTGTTAATAATGTTTTCTGACAAGGTGTTCCGAGTAATAGCGAAGTGGTGTATTAACTGTATATAATGTAGTATACATTATTTTTTATAATATAATGTTTTATCTTTAATTAAGTAACCCAACTTGGATCACATTGATTGTTCATGTTTAAATAGATATTTCAGCTCATTCAGGGTTAAGATATCAGTCATTCATGTCCATTTCTCAAATGATGTATACTACATGCTTAAAGCTAGAAACTTAAGCTAAACCTGGTCGTGACTCATCTAGAAAGACATGAATAGGAAAGAGTTATTGGCTGTATATGTAGGTAAGGTGAAACCAGACTAATTTACAAAAAAATTGTAATGTAATGTATAACAGGTTGTTTTATACATGTTGTCGGATGATATACCATCATTATTTAACAAACAAAATCCAAATTCTCAATCTCATGGTTTCATTCTTTTGTTTTCTTTGTTTATTATTATTATTATTATTATTATTATTATTATTATTATTATTATTATTACTTTGTTGGTAAAATGTGCTTGCTTTTAGGAATGTGGTCTTGCTGCTCTCTGGTCAGACAAAAATGCCATGTTGAGCAAAACCTCTTTTCACTTTTTATGGCTTGTGTGGGTCGGCCTATTTGTACACTCTTAAACAAATGAGAGGCACAGCTGTGCAGGCCTGGTCTATCTGTGTTGACTTTCAATGATAAAAATATGCTCTGGTAAAAACCGCTCCAGAAATATGAGTCTTTTTTCCCTAACTCTGAGAAGCACACAGTATTTATAATCAACTGCTCCTTCTCTTCAGCCCTGGAGAGATGGATAAGGGAGAGAGAGAGAGAGAGAGAGAGAGAGAGAGAGAGAGAGATGGAGAGGGAAAGACCACCTATGCAGATGTTTTTCAGGCATGGAACAGTCTTCATGCCAATAAGCACCTGTTGAATTGCAGATGTTTTGTTTGTTTTGGTTTGGTTTTTTCACACATGCATATATAATTAGGAAATTGTGCAAGTTGTTTCTTGGAAACATCATAAAAAAACAGTGCAGGGCATTAACCGTAACAAACTCAAACATCTATAAACATGTCCTTGTACATTGGCCATATACTTTTTTTTTAATAAATAGCCGTCTATATGTAACAAGTGTTGTGATTCCTACCCAAGTGTTTTACGATGTCTCCAAATGACATTTTGTGGTGTGACACATTTCATTGCATTTTCATGATGCAGTTATGAATCAGACAAGGAGGGAGTTGGAGTGTGTCGACTGAGGTGTTCCCCATGTTTTAGTCAGAATTTCCAGGTTTAGAGCACACTTTTTTCTATAAGAGGCCACAGCAAGCTTAAAGTCCAGGTTCAAGTAGCAGGACAAATACACAGGTTTACATCAACTCAGTGACAGAAAGCTGCTTCTGTAATGGCCTGTGGAGTAAAATTCCTGTAATTACATGGAAAAGATGACCAACTGACCAACAGCAAACAAACAGAATCCCTCTCACCTGCCACATGGCTTGCCTGACCTACTTTGGGATAGGAAAATCTGCTTCACTGCTTCACTTATTATATATATTTCATAAATATGTAGGCTACAAACCTAAACAAAATTCTGATTGGTCTGAGAATAATGATATATTTTGTATTAAATCTTGACTTTCACTGTTATTCCAGCTGCAAGGCTTACAGTAAATTAATCTACTCATTATACTGTAATTCATCATCATATTATCAAAATAAACTTGCATGATGAACTTACATAAATGTATTTAATGTAGTAAATATGTTTGTAATCACTGATATGGTGAGATTTAGTCAACATTTAAGAAAGGAGTCTCCAGTTCAAACATTTTACAACGATCAGACAATTCTGTACATTGAAGTTTTTTTTTTCATAAACTTCAGGGTGAAGTGTTTTTCAGTTTCTCAGTAATAATCTGCATTTTGTTTGTCATGTTACTTTTAAGAGAAAGCTTCATGAGTCACAAACCTCTTTTGTGAACCTTCAACAACTTTAAATGGAAACAGCAAATAAAATGGATGATGTGTCATTTGTTAATCAGTAAAAGGTTGTAACTGTTGGCAAACTGCTGTGGTCTAAAGGGAAATAAACACATTTTGGAGCTGTTATTGGAAGTAAATGTGGTAATGATCCGACAAATAACAGTGCACTGCATCTCATTTTATTTCTTACATAACAAGTTACACTATGGTTAGATTCATCTTTTCTTGCTTAATCATTGTTAACTGCACCCTTGTTTGGACATTTTGTCTGACCTGATATTTTCTTTTTTTTTTATAATGCTTGATTAATATATACCCACACTTAGATGTGGGTTAATGCAAGCTAATATATTTGAACATCTATGGAGCTTGATGGGCCACCTTCTAAAATCTCACTGCCGGAGCATTAAAACCTCAATTATAATAATTATTAGAATAATCCTATTGTGAGTGTTCATGTATTTCTAGAGAACACTAGTTATTACTGTTGCAGGCAAGTTTTTCCAGTCCAAATTTTAAAAGTAAGTAGTTATTCAACCAAAACTAATGAATGAATGTATTATTATATTACAAATTTTAACACGAGCAAGCAAATATAAAAAAATAAATAAATTACACCATAGCAGATAAGTGTCACGTACAGCACAATATAAGCATCGCTGCTAAAGTCTTCTGTGCAGTAGTGCACATTCAAAATGCATTTGGATCCACAGGCCATGCAGCAAATATTTAACTTGGATAAAGAAATTGAATTATATTGGCACTGAGTGCTTGGAAATAAAAAAAGAAGAAATAAAAACAGCAACCTCAGGAACCATCATGCAAAGTGAAAAGAGGTTTAAAACCAAGTGCTACTGGTTTTCATTCAAAAAAAAAAAATGTCATCCAACCAGATGTAGTGTAACTATAGTAAATCCATATTATAACCTGTGATCACGGCATGTATACTGATAATTTTGACCTTAAAATTGTTGTGAATTTTAAATACGATTAAACACAGAGGAAAAATTCAATACATTGTATAATATTTAAATTTACGTTATATGTTGTATATATAAATATAAATATATATATATATATATATATATATATATATATATATATATATATATATATATATATATATTTATTTATTTTTATTTATTTATTTATTTTTTTTCTTAAAGTTAGATGTTAGCGGTTGTCTGCTTCACTAAAGTCACAGTATGTTTTAATTTTAATAGAAAAAAGAACAATGATTTTAAATAATTTCATGTTCCGCTGTTAGCTCCCATTGTGGTAAAAATGGTGGAAATAGGCCAACATTTTGATGGTTAAACAAAAAAAATTCTCAGAGAAGTTGAAATGTGAAATATCTGAACACAATGAATATACACCATGTTTTGATTAGAGCTCTGAAAGCTATGAGCTGTAACTAAATCTGGTGTAATGGGTGATATATTGTTTTCAACAATAATAATTTTCATTCCAGTCATCTTGGGCTATTCATTTGCTGTCAGAGTTTTATTTACATAAATGAAAACACAAGTAAAAATGGCAACTCTTGTAGCCATACATTCCAAAATGGCTAGCTGCATAGCAACACACAGTGTTGGAGTGTGCTTTTGTTTGCTCACAGCTGAAGTTCAGAAGAAAGGGAGGAACATCAGGAATAGGCAAGCCTTGACAATTCTACACAAAGGGAGCACTGTTGCCTAACAGTGTCCGGTCTGTTTCAGTGCAGTTTGCACAGTTCCAGAGGAGCATTTCATGGAACAGTAAGCAAGCACGGCCAAAAACAGGCCCATTGACCAAAGTGATACCACACCGAGCAGGGCCAAACTAGGGCCTGGTTCTCCTCCGCCTGCTAGGTTCAGAGGTCTCTCATTGCCCAACAATCTCACAGTGTTTTGCAGGTGTTCATCCACAAAGTCACAAGCTTGATGCTGTGAGGATGAGAGCAGGAGAGGCAACCGAGTGTGGGAACAAAGACACTTGCTGTGACTAAGCTGCAGGTGTTGCCCTAATGATTAACACAATGTCTATTAAATCTAAGATTAAATTAGGTTCATTATATAGCACAGGACAGTTGGAAAACAATTATTTAATGACCTGTTAGAATATCATTGAACAACAGTGTTTTATTTGTGAGAATGTAATTTTGCCTGTAAAGGAGCCTACTTGTATTAATTCTCGTTTTTTTTTTTATAGTAGAGTAAACAGTATAGGGTAAGGGTTAGGGTTAGGGTTAGGGTTAGGGTTAGGGTTAGGCCTAGAGATGGAGTGGATATATCCACAGCAGTTTTCACATGTTATTTGAAAAGGAAATTCCTGTTTAATGGCTAACCACTAACCTCAAGCAAACGCAACAGCTAAATTATGGGAACATGTGAAATTCTGTTTCATTATAGCTATTATGTTGCGCCTATGTAAAAGCAACAAAGTGCAGTTAAAGTTTTCCACAGTACAGGCGTAATTAATTGGAGGTTTTTTCCATTGCTGTCTATTGCCAATGAGGATTTTCCACAAGGAAGTGTGGTGATGTCATTACATGCTTCCCATTAGCTATTGAGAAGAACAGAGCAAGAGGGCCAGACTATGCCACATCACTCACTCTGCTTCTGATAGGCTGTTTTCAAACTTATAATCACAAAGCAACAAATCTGCATTAAATACTTTCATGCCACACACCCCTGACGTCAATCGTACAAATATTAACATGACAGCAACTTGTCAGCTACACAGTCTGAAAATTAATATTCTGAATGAGTGAGTTGATTCGGAATATTAAGGCATTCATGTTGTTCACTTCTTATCATTTGCCCGTTTACACAGTTATGAAATACAGGAAACAGCCCCAGCGGCGAACCAACATTGCTGAGGCCCCCCTGTGATGAACAGAACCTTATTATGATGGAATTTTATGAGGTGGAATACTTTTTCAAACAAAAATAAGCTTAAGTTTTTTTAAAAGACATTTTTAAAGCCTAATGTATCCTGTACGCAAGCCTTTGAAACCTTTCGGAACAGAGGTCTACCTCAGAATTTAATTTCAGCATAACCACAAAATGAAAACAACACAGGGGATTATGCACACATACTGATATATTTAGCTCTGCTGAAGTATATCTACTCCCTTGCTGCCAATATCTCAAGAAGATGACATGTCTGGTTCACCGAATCAATCAAGTCTGATGCACTTTGAGAACAAACAGTGCCTTGTTTCCATTAGCTTTCTGACAGGGCTGTACTCTGAGTGCTGGCAGGCCGGGGCTGAATGACCTCATGGCAGCACCTGCACTGCAACACTCTGCCTTAAAGAAAATGCCACAGCCTGTATTGGCCCCTGACCTTTTTGTAGTTAACATAAACTCATTATGCACTTTCGGCCCAGGGGAGGCTTCATCGAGGCTCTGAAAAGGGAAAGCGCTGGTGTCACAATGGCCTAGCACATCCATCTGGAGCATATAATTGTGTGCTGTCCTCCAAAATCCACATCTCATTATCTCACATTTTCAAACATTTGCTGCGGCAAACCTGGCCCAGTGCTAATGCAGTGATGTTGCAGAAGTCTATCTGTAGAATATTTTAAAAATATTAACACAAGAGTGCTCAGCCTTGCCCTGCCTGTCCTACATACAAAGAGCACCTTTGTCCACTGTCACTTAGCAGCAATTACAGTCCATTAAAATAGCTTTTTCTGTACTGCCACAACCTGTTAATGGGCCCAGGGTTCGTTGTGAGGATCCATACACACGAAAACAAAGGTCAGAGGTTAATAGGGTCCTGTGATGTGGCAGATGAAACTTCCGCAAGCTTTCTTCACTGTGGGATCAGAGAACAATAAATAGGCAATGCCGTACAATTAAGCAGACAGCCACCAGGTCTAGTTTGTGCCGAATGAAAGTAGAGGAACTCAGGGCAAGTGATAGAGTAACTGTATCCAAAGTTTGTCTGTTTGATATGACCATAAAGGAGAATAAAATTTGGGTCTTTAGTAAGAAATATTCTAAGCAATGGCTTGAATTTGGTTTAACAACAGTGAGATTATTTCATCACATTCACTTACTTTGAAGGAGACCAAGTGAAGGAGAACACCGATACGGACTTTATAATCGAAGCTGGCCTAGTTAAAACGCACCTGAAAATGCTCCATGATAAGGTTCCTCTGAGGGTCCTGCTTATAGCTCCAATTTCAAAGCTGTGAAATACCTAGCAGAAAGATTAATGTGTTTCCATATTCCCTATTGATTTAAGCCTCAACACATTAAGGGAAACCTGGAATCTTTCAGAGATGAAAAGAAAAGTTGGCTATGTTTACGGCTGAACCGGATGCCCACTCTGCATGCAAAATTAATTCTTTATCAGATTGTGAGTAAAGCAGACCACTAATCATGGGAAAGATTAAATCACTCCTGGTGTGTTCGTTTGTTCAATTGAATGAATGTGGAACAAGTTCACTGTTTATGCTACATTTGGAAGAAACAGCTACAAAACGATTTTACCCTTCTTAAAGCAGCAAAATATTCCCACACTGCAAAGTTTAATATGTGATGAATTATACAAAATCACTGATGAAACAGGAAATGTTTTGTCTAACCTTGATCAGGCGAACCCCCGAAGAGGAAACTTCATAGTTTCATAGGATGTTAGACCCACCTCAGACTCATCCTTTACCACCATAACCATGACATACAGGAAGTGATTCAGTGCAGTAACTAAATAGGATCTACAACAGCTGTGAATCCAGATTAAAAGTAATGGCAAGTGGTCCACAAAAAGAGGTCCATCAATAGGACTGAGCATTTGGAAAACATAGTAGAGTTTAAAAACAAGGTCACAGAAGTTAATTCCCTTTGGTTAATCAAGAGTACCAATAGTGAAGTGCTTACAGAAGAGCTGAGGTTGGATGAAGTCATCTGTGTGAATTTACTGGCTGTAATGAGCTTGAACAGGTTTAATTATTTTTTTGTTTATTTATTTTATAATTTGTTTTGCTTTTCCTGAGCAGAGTTCACCTCTTAACAAGAAGATGACAAGGCTGTTTGTCACTGTGGATGAGTTCTCCTCCCCAGCTCTGAAGTCATGCATGGAGTGGAGATGGGTGGAGGTGGGTGTAGATGCTAAATGGAAGCACTTTTATTACATCTGTCATCACCAGGCAGTTCCTGTCAAAATGAATCTCTTTCAAATGACAAGAGCAAAAGGTACATAATGCTCCATAAAGTAGCTTGAGTGATTTGTTTATGGTGAGTCTATTCACATTTTACTTTTTGTTGTTGCAACTTACCATGTCTTTAAATTACTTCTGAGAAAGAAAGAAAGAAAGAAAGAAAGAAAGAAAGAAAGAAAGAAAGAAAGAAAGAAACGAAGGAAGGAAGGAAAAAAATAATTAATTAAGAAAGAAAGAAAGAAAGAAAGAAAGAAAGAAAGAAAGAAAGAAAGAAAGAAAGAAAGAAAGAAAAGAAAGGAGAAGACAGAGAGAAAGAGAGAGAGAGAGAGAGAGAGAGAGAGAGAGAGAGAGAGAGAAAGAGAGAGAGAATTACACAGCCCATTCAGAACACTGTTCTCCAATAGTCGTGCCAACACACCTGCTACTATTCACTTCAGAGGAAATGGACACTCGGTGGATGAGAGGCTGCTGGCCAGGGCACAAAACCACCACAACTCCAAATTAGAAACAGGAAGACATATGGGCAACGTTCCGATTAAAACCGTCCTCCCCACATGGAGTCAATATACGCAAGCCCTGCTCGCTCTCTGGAAACCCAAAACCCAACAGAACTATTTTATGTCGCAGTCAACAAATGCTACGTGTTTGAGCAGTGAGGGCACAGGCTGAGGCCAAGATGGCCAAAATTGTTTATAACCACTGCAAATACTCACTGCTGTTATAAAGCTCTGTTGTTTACAAGAAGGTCTCAATTGACCTATAGGATTTATGTTCTCTAATGCCATACACAAGCGTGTCAATCTGCTCTAAATGTTTGTAAGAATGTAAGTGGACCTTACTCAGCACATGATGTACAATTGCATGGGATGTGGGAAGTCCTGGTACATCCTGCTGAAGAAGAATGAAAGTGTATGAAGAGATTTAGTCCACTGTTTTCTCAGGGTAAAAAAATAAATGAATAGCTCTAAAGATAAATATATTTTTTTCCCTACCGAGACATTGCTTGCGTGGTGGGCATTCTTGATCTGAGCATGGCATATACTCATAAGGTCCAGAGACCACAACCTATTAGGATTTGTGACCATCCTTCCCAGAACATGGCAGCTTCACAGAGAGTTGGTCAGTGTTCTACATTTTAATTTAAAGGTTTAAAATGACCATTAACCAAACCATAAAAGCAAAGAGGTTGGCTATTTCAGTAAAGTTAAGAGAAAGAGGACACGCTGCTAAGTCCTATCCAAACATTTTTGTTCTTTCTGTAAGGTCAGGGTATGAATATGTGATCTTTCAACAGTTCTGTCAAATAGATTGCAGAATGTGCAGAATGGCCCAGACACAATGCTAACTTTCCCACACCAGACTGTTATTGCCGCCCTTGCTGTCAACAGGCGCCCAGTGCGGACAAATGGGGCGGAACCAAATGAAAGAGGAGAAATGAAAAAACGATGCTCCCCATGCTCGGTGGATGAAGTAGAAGGGAAATGAATGTTGAAGTATACCCATTGCCCCCTCATGTTCACCTTTGACCTCTAACCCACTGATACTCTCCTGCTCATTTACTGACAGCTTTTCTCTGGCATTTCCTGCCTGCTCACAAACATACCCGTTGAAGTGTCAACTTAAACATGTCAAGTTCAACTACGACATGAATTATATCATCTTTATCAGTGGTTCCTGCCAAAAAAAAAAGGGGCAAATATGTATTATTTAATATATGACTACTTTTAAACCTTAAAAAGGAAGAGAAAATATTGAAAAAGTACATTTTGCTTCCATAGGATATTTTCATTTGCCTGTGGGTTTAAAAACTTCTCCCTTTTCTATTTATTGTGTTATTTTTGGCGTTCTTGAGCTTAAACTGTTCCTACACACACAGTAGAACCTCTTGATGTATTTTTGCACCATTCACTGTTACAACAAAAAAGTCTCACTCTTTCGAGCAAGGCAGCCATCCGCTCAGTGTAAAGTCAATAAATTCAGCAGCAGAATGCAGTAGCACTCAGTTATATTTGGTCTGATTGAGGAGGCTGGAGGAGAGCGCTGGCACCAAGCTCAGTGCGCCTATGATGTTATAGCCAGATGTTTGTATTTCATAGGCAGTAGTGGAAAGCTGCCATGACATCACTCAAACGACAACAGTGCTCTGGGCCTAGGACAGGAAGTGACTAAGAGGAAGTAAGGTGATGTTAGGCAAGCAGGTGGCCATCTATCTCTTACCCCGCACACATGCACAGGGACAGTCACTCATTCTCGCATGTGGACACTGGTGTAGCAGATGCATACTTATATAAACACACTTTCAGTGCTGATGTCCAGTAGATCTGAAGAAGGCATTAGAACTTCTCAGAAATTCCTAGTTCATTTCCCCTCAAGAGCAATCATTGTGAGGTAATGAATTTAACAGATTAACCTTGATTCAATTAACATCCACAGACTGTACTGCTTTTAGAATATAAAAAAAGATGATTAACATGTTACAGGTTTACACACATCTCTTAGGTCATGTCTATGCCAATGTTTTTATTTAATTTTCTTTTTTGACCCAGGAGATCCATTGTAACATTTCACCAATGGCATGATATGCAGTAGTATTACTTACTCATAGTGAAGCCTAGTGAAATGTGAATCCTGCTGTCATGCAGTGACAAATGCCATGAATCAGCCAGGTCTGGGATGGCGTGTGTCTTTGACCAACATCGCTGGGTGCTTCATATGAATCCTGTTAAACTAATGAAAAACGTGTGGGGAAGAAATTAGCACTGTACCACCCAAGAAAATAGACCCCCTCCTTCGCCTTGCAGCTGCCTGCAACCTCATGCTAATCAAGTCTAAGCAGCATGTTCAAACTGACAGTGAATGAAACGTTCTGCTCACATGATTATTTCAGCACAAACTGTAAAGTGAAATATTTCTGCTAAACACAGTGACACATTGGTAAACGCCTGACAAAAACAGAATCCACGTTATTCGCTGTATATACTTGTATTATCTGGTGTCTTAAACTATGAATATCAGAGTTCATAATTGAAACTCATACTAAGCCATAAAAAAAAAACACTTTCTACCAGTTGTGTGAAAGCTCCCGTAACACAAAAAAATATATATGGAAACACTTTCTATGAGAGACTGGTTAATGCCATCTGCTGGTAGGATCTGTGGAGGACATTTTCCAGTAAGATGAGCACTTGATGGGCAAACTAAAAAAACTTTGAATTACGAGGCGGCTATTAGAGTATTAGAGGTGGTTGAGTCACATGATTACAGGTGAGAGAACTAGAGGTCATCAATACATTACTAAAAATGTCCACTGATTTCCGAAAAACCGTAAACAGGGAAAAGGTGAATCATACCCAACTCACTTATGACACAACAACCTCAAAACATCCACAGCTGATCCTCATTTGTTGCCATAGTGTATACATATACACACACAGAGCTTTAAAGATGTTATGAATGGTCTCATATGTAGAGCCGGCAATACCATACCTACTTGTTCATGAGAACCTACATATATCACTAAAGCTCTTTTAAAGACACAGAACAGACACACTAGCTAGACCTCCAACTATGTTCAGCGCTGCTCTCCAGCTGCCCTGTAGGAACAAACAGCCTAAAGACTGTATGCTCTGGCCATCTGTTTGCACCCTCTTACAGATTGACTGTCCTAACAGAGACACGCTTGGCACGGCTTTTACAAGCAAAGTCCAAATTGCTTTCATGCAGCAAACTCACTACGCTGCTATGGTGACCATACACCAGTGGATTTAAGGAAATGAAACCAGACTTGACTAAATGGGGTCCTTGGGAACATAAGGGATGTGGTTCATTGGGGAGTTAGAAAGGCCTGTGTCCCAAAAACACATATTTAGAGGTATGAGTCAAACTGGATTGGAATGAGATCAAAGCAAACATTGCATTTGACCACAAGGGCCTGAGAGAGTGCTCTGACTCACCTCCAATGAGGCACCTGCTCTGTGGGTGTAGGAGTGTGTGTGTTTGCGTGTCTGCGTATGGAAGACAAAATTACTCTTTACTATTCTGAGTGGATGCCATGGTATTTAGTGTAAACTGTTTAAGAGGAACTTACAAGAGAGTGAAAAACACTGGGCTTTAAAAATGTTAACGGTTAGACAGATCTTTAAAAACATATATATGAAGATGTATTCAGTTGCCATAAATTCTTATCATGATTGATGTAGGCTTCTGCTTTTTGCACGTTGTCTGTCAGCTCGTGTTCCCCTACTGATTTAGAAAATGCAGCAGGTGATTTGGGATTTTTCCAGTGGCACTGTAAAAGATTTCATCCAAATCAAAAGAAGTTTCAGCTCCATCTGCCCCAGCTAAAAGCAATGAATCTGTCATTGGTTGTTTTTGTTAGGTAAACTCTTAATGAGGGAATAATCTGCTTTTTCAGAGGGTGAAGTGGAAAAGCACAAACAAACATTAGACTTCATAAATAATACTGAATCATTTCCTAACATTTCCTCCAGCTTGGTAGACTTCCCCCTTTGCCATCAATCATCTACACACTTACACAAACCATAAAACTAATAATTTAATAAAATAATGGGTGGTTCAAACGGATATAAGAATTAGAACCTTTGCTTGTAGGTCTTTTGGCCGTTCTGGAAAAGTAATTTGTGTGTGTTTTCCTCTCTTACCAAAATGTGGATACAAGCCTTTTTGATGTGTTTTAAACTACTTCACAGATGCCGCATTTCCAAGTATGCTGGACGTCATAACACGGATGCTTTTCTGAGAGGCCAAGCAAACCACACCTTAAATTAGCACGCCGCTGTGGGATAACAAAGGCCTTCCGATCAACCGCAGACCTGATCCGAACGCCGGCATCCCCTTGGAGTGTGGCCAAAAGTCATATTCTGCCCAGGCTGGGTTCACTTCTTCAAAGGTTCATGCTGCATATTTTCCAAACATCAACCGCCAGAAATCTGGAAAGCTGGAAATCTGATTCTGCTGCTGTATGAGTCTGGTTAGAGGAACTACAGATACTTTCAGTGTGGTTTGCACTTACTGAGACGAATCAAATTACAGTTCCTTTCCAAACTGAATCACTCCCAACCAACGTTAAGCCTGACGTGTGGAAATCCTTATGGTTGTATTTCATTCAAGCCTTTTTTTCATGTTTTAAAAAAGAAAACCCACCCTTTGAGCTGCAGCCACTGTGATCCTGCACATCAATATACAAAGGTAAAATTCACTTATTTGTTTTCACAACGTAAACTAAATCACTGTTTGTTCAGCAACCACCTACCATAAAGATGTCATTAGCTTACTAAGGACACGTTAAATGTCCAGTGTGGCACATAAAAATTCTCCCTGGGAAGAATTCATAAAATAATATTGAAGTGACGTGGTAGTTCAGCTAATGTTACAAGAGAGTGGTTTTAGGACTGTGCCCTTTGGGACTATCTGGGGTGACCTTGACCTCTTCCATGGCATTCCCTCTGAAAAAAGCGGACGCAGAGTGTGGAGGGTGGGAAATGTGCGGCTTAATGTGGTAGTACAGGGGAAGGCAGCAGGAGAAATGCATGCTAAATGTGAAACATGGCAGGGGAGTCGTATTCCCACACAACTCAATTAAAGCTTTATGGACTCGGTGCAGTAAAAAGCCAACCATTAAATCGAAAAAGTTTCCCAAAGCATGTTTCCCCTCTTGGTTCCCAAATAGAGTTCCATGAAGAAACGCAGGTTTTTACTGTTGCATGAAATGTAATTTTCATTAAAGACGTCCATTTTGAGGGTTTTAAACCAAAACAGTTCCCCCTGGATGTAAATTAATCTGCATTGACCACAGACAATGCAGTACAGTGGTTGGTTCTATACGATAACAATATAATGCATGTACCATCTTTTATGCATTACGTTTGGGGAGAACAGTAAAATATAAAATATATATACACCATACCATATGTGCTTCAGGATCATTTAAAGAAAACAATATGACTTAGACATACTATGGGAGAATAATAACAAAGTTTTTAATGACGATTTCTATCATTTTGGAAAAGTTTACATTTGTTAGATTCCGAGTGGGTAAGACAGACCTTTCTCTAGGATCACCAAGTCATCTCAGACTCTTTTTCTAAAACAAAAGGATTTGCTAGTTAAATGTTACAACCGTTATTCTTACAACCTAGTTGCATATAAAAGGTGTATAATTATGGTCACTGTTTTATCACATTAATCAAGCGTGCTTTATGCACTCAGTGCTAAGCTGATAATGGTGGTTCCAACAGCAATATGATTTAACAATGATACAGGAATTTTGCCATGGGATGGCATAGCAATTGTGTCTCTGCATGAACAATCGCAGCAGGCCCAATCTTCTCCTTTGTTTCTTTCTGGGATTATTAATGAAGTGCTCACTTATGGCAGGGTTCAGGCCCTCCACTTTGCCTTTATCAACTGCTCACATTTCCAACTGTCTGAATGATGGATCGCTCTCACCAGGACATGTTTGAATTACACATTTTACATAGATCTAACCTTTAAAAACTATATGAACTGGGTGTAGATTTAAAGCTTATACAAGTTAGTTTGTAGGGCCAGCTGCTCAGACATATCTTAAGCCTAGTCTTAGACTAAAAAGGATTTTCAGTAAAGAACCTCCAGTGACACTGTGATTTAGTGCCAGATCAGGATTAATTTGTGTGGGAAAAAAATTAACTCTTAGAGAAGCCAAGCAAAGGGCAGTGCCAGATTTCAAAATCCAAACCACTGAAAAGGAAGAGAACCAAGGTGTTCAAATACCACTCAGGAAAATCCATTCAGAGAACAATTTAGTACTGTATAAGACATAAGCTTTTCACAGGCAACCGGACCACTGCCCAGTCAGTACTTGTCCATTTCTTAATGTAACCAATGCACCATTTTTTTTGACGTAGCATATAAGTAAAAAATATAAATACATGTAAATACATAAATAAACATTTTCAAATAACATATTCCCAAAGCCACAATGGGAGATCATATATCTTTTATGATAAATACACATAATTCATTTACAAATAAAGTGGTTATGATGAAATAAATACATATTAAAAATCTGAGCTTCATACTTCATGTGAAATGTACATTGGACATCTTCAAAACCACTGGAAAAGCAAAACACTCATTAAAATATTTATTTTTCCATTTCAGTTGACATAAATATAAATCATATATATATATATATATATATATATATATATATATATATATATATATATATATATATATCTTTTCCAAAATAACTCTTTTTAAGTTCATTCATATAAATAAAAAGTCTTCATAAGTTCTGATGAGTTTAATTCTCATCGGCAGCCACAGCCCTCCACCACCATGTCTTGATAGTTCTTTAAGACAACCTTCTCATACTCATCAAGATAGAGCAGCGAGATAGGACTGAGCTCTGTGGGTACGCAACATGCCCGTGGTACATTAGAGTTTACAGAGTTCACAAGGGTTTGCACAATGGCATGGTTGGTGGAGTTCAGGTGGTCTGACAGTGGGAAGGGGCACTCGCCTTGGCAGTAAAAGGCATGGTAGCCCGGGGGTGCCACAATCCAAACGTTCCAGCCCACATCACTAAAGTCTACATAAAGTGGGTGACGGCGGCAGTTGGCTCGCTGCTGTTTGCGGCGCTGTTTTTGTGGGCGCCGCACCTGACGCTTTTCTCTGTGGAGTGTTGCAGTGCTTTGGCCATCATGGCTGTAAGTGACCAGCAGCGGCCGAGCCTGAGCCCAAGATTCATTATCCGAATGCAGGGACCGGCTCACTCTCACATGCCTACTCCTGCTTGCCTCGGCCTCCTCACCATCGCTGGCCCCTCCTGGGTGCAGAATTTCCACCATGAGTCCGTGGTTGTGGTGTGGCTGTGTGGACCAACGTGCTGCCGCTGAGCTCACATCAAAGCTCTCCCAGCGTGAGTGTGAGTCCTGCACTAGTCGAGTGTCCAAAAGTCTGGTGAGAGGCTCCTGTGAGGGGGAATTAGCTGGCCTAAACACTTCGAAAATATTAATGCGCTGAAAGGCTCCAGCATGGCTGGTGTTGCTCTGAGTATAGTCACTGAGCACCTGGTCTCTGAAGATGCGTAGCTCTGCAGCCGTGATGAGCTCCTCTGCCGGCACTGAAGTGAGGTTGAAAAACAGCTGCTGTGTGGTCCTTCCTTTCAGGCTTGACAGGGCTTCTAAAGCCTCTGTAAGAAAAAAGATGCATTGTTAAAATAGACAATTAATATTTCACCCATTGTTAAAATCACTTCTTCATATTGAATATGTTATGTTAATAGAATTGCTCTCTATATCCACACTTTTAACCTGAAAGTCTGATCTTTCTCTTAGGCTTGCCTCAGAGCTGTCTTTGCTTGCGCTAAGTGATAGTTGGACCAGGTGTTAAGGCATTTAAAGACATTTAGGCAGCTAAGTGTGGTGGAGCAATTTTCAGAGGTTGTATTCAAGCAAATGTGGATGCTTCAAACACCTTTAATAAAAAGGCTGTGATCATCACATGAAAAGCTACTTTTTTCTTGGAAGGTTTAACGAATCAAAAGGTAATCTTACACAAAAAGCCTCTAATCTCTTTTTTAAAGAAACATTTTGGAAATTCCATTCTTCATAATCCAACCTATCTGCTCCATAATCATCTAAAAAGACAAGCATATTTTATTTGATGTGGGAAAAGCCCACGTCCTTCTTTCATGCTTTTCCCCCCTTTTCCATCTTTTTTCTCTTTCTTGCTGTCTTTCTTCTTTCTCTGTTCTCTCTCTTAGTCAATCCCTTCACAGGAGGAGTAACTCTGTGAACTTGTTAGGACCTGCCTGGAGCAGTCAACCCCAGTTGTGAGTGTATCAACATTCCTAATTTCTGTTTGTGGCTAAACAAGCTAATGACAAGTCAAAGGTTTTAGACTATGCAGCTCTCCATGTCACTAGTGCTTATAGAAACAGATGCTATCAGACAGATACTATCCTCCTGAAAGAAACAAAATATCAATACCAATACCCAGATATATTTATTTGGGATAAATTGCACAAAAAAACCCACAGTTGTATGATTTTGACTGTATTTTTTTCATGAAGAATCTTTACATAAATGTATAGATCAACTAAATGAATGGTTCTTAAAATTATTAATGTTAATATCGTTAAAGCAAGATAAACTTCACTGTCATCGATTAATGTACTCATTCGAAAACACAAGCAAGTGTAGTAATGAAATAAAAGGTTTTAACAGTATTTACAATAAATGGAAGAGAATTAGTGTCATGCATTTATTAAATCACACAGTTTTAATATGTTATGTATAAATATTCGAGCCCACCAGCCAAGATGCTGACAAATGATCAAAGCTGTTGTTTGCACTATGTCAGGACCACCACTGGGTGTCATCCATGCAAATCCATAACACTGTCTGAAGCCTCCATGTGGCCCTGATGACTCAGGAATACTTCCTTCAAACCCCCATGTGCCATTTATTTTACCACAGACTCTCAATCAAACTGATTATGCACCCTCTACAAGAAAACACGAATACATCATGCAAGACAAAAGTTTGTGACTCAAATGGAGTTGCTCTGTTCCTTCAAACAAACTTGTGAAAGCTCTCAGATGACTTGCAGTGCACTTTAATCGAAGTGTGCCACTAAGGTATATAAAACTCGTATGACATTAGACCTATAGCAAATAACAAAAGAACAGAACAGATAAAGAAGTACAGTGTTAATTAATACACAAATTAAACAAACAAATCAGATGGGACCAGATAAGTCTAGATAAGTCTAAACGTAAGCAGGTCACTGTTTTTTTGGTTATAAAGGAAAACATACAGGGTGTATGCAGAAAGGTTTGTGCAATAAGGTTCATGTCAAAGTCTATGTAGAAAAGCAACGTCTTTCTCATGATTGTATAGTGTAATGACCAGATTCCTGACGCACACCTGGTACATGATACACATAAAAAAACCTGGTACAAGTACACATGTGCATTCAGTTTGAAAATATTTAACTCTGTAAATTATTTTCGTTAATGTTGCCATCAGGATACTTTTTTGCATCCTTATTAGTAGTAAGCATCATTTGTGGAATGTAAGAACGGTTTTGCATAACAACAACTGAGTAGGACATAATAGTATCAATCTTCTTTTTTTATATATATACATGCATACGTTGAAACCGAAAAGATGGACTGGACTGGTGCAAAAGAAGTTTCTCACCTTCGTGATTGAAACTCCGGATTGTGTTCGCCCTGCTTGCCGCGCGCTCCGCGTGCCTCCCCATGACGCTCCTGGGCCGCCGGACGCTTTTCTGATCTCCGTTCTCCGAGTGCATGTGATAAAGGTCCAGCATGTACTGGGGCACAACGGCTCCTTTGCTCGGCGTGGGTTTCCGCTTGAGGCCGAACATGTTGAGTAGTCGGAGCTCGAAGTCGCGCAAAAAGCGCTCGGAGTGCTCGGGCGCGTGCCTCCGCCGCTCCACGTCGGGTATCAGACCGGCGGCGGCGCCCAGCCACACCTGACCGAGCAGCAGCATGAGCGCCAGGACCGAGCGGAGCACGACTACCATTATCAGAGAGAGGGCACAGAGGAGGAGGCCTCAGAGCTCCCGGGACGAGCTCGCGTCAGGCGGCGACACCGCGCATGGACCCCGAGCCGCGCGAGCGCCCAGCCTCCAGCCCGCTCTATGGCTGTCTCTCTCGCTTTCTCTTGCCGGTGATCTCCTGATCTGGAGGCGTTCTGAAGGTAGATGGCGCAATTTAAGCCGAGGAACAACAATTAAAAAAAAAAAAAAAAAAGTTAAGGGATATTATCCCCGCCCGCGGGCTATAACAATATCCTCACCGAGATCGATCACCTTCTGTAGTGGAAGCGTGAAAAAGGATGTCAGAAGACGAGTAGCGATGGCAGAAGACGAGGAGAGACGGTGAATCAAAGAAACTGAAAAGAAAGGAGACGCGAAGACAGCAGACATCGAGGCTGCAATTAAACTGAGATAAGAGGGTCTGGGTGGGGGGTGTCCACTGAATGCGACATGTCTACACTACGCTCTGCCTTCAGACCTTTACATCAAGCCAGGCATAAAAGGAAAAGTCTGTGTGTGTGTGTGTGTGTGTGTGTGTGTGTGTGTGTGTGTGTGAGAGAGAGAGAGAGAGAGAGAGAGAGAGAGAGACGGGGAACTCTGGGCCGAGTGGCTAAAAAGAAACTCGGTGCGGTTTCACGTCTTGCAGCTCTGAGAGCGCGTGCCAGTTTTACAGCTGGAGAGAGAGAGAGAGAGAGAGAGAGAGAGACTTTAAGCTACAGGTGATAGACGCCTATACGACAGACAAACCCGAATGTCCAAACCACCTTCAGTGATCTTTAGATGCCACAAGAACTTGGAACCCCCCAACCTTTATTTGTGAAGATTGATCAGTCACCCCTCTGTCCCGTGGCGGTGTCCTTTAAATTTCACAATAATCCAGAAAAAAACACACGTTTTGCATCATACATGAACGCAAAGCAGGCCTGTGGCTTGTCTCCGCGCGCGTACTCGCCAAATGCGCGTCAACCCGCACCACAGTCGCTGTCCGACCTCGCGATTATAACGTGATTATAAGGTCAGACACACGCGTCTGCGCAAACGTGAGCGGTGATTCGGGGGCTAAAAACCTTCTTATTCGATCATGATTTGATGTAGCCTGTCAGCCAGGTGAGATCTTTTTTTTTAGCATAGCAGTGTTTAAGTCCAGGGTCGTGCTTGACTCCCCCATCGGAACGTAAGATTGCAGCTCCGAACCTCTTGTTTTCGGATGATGTCACTAGTGAACGCTGTCATCCGTCATGTGTCCTGCAAGAGAGCGTGTCGGTTTCGGTGCGTACTCAAGCTCAGCTGCGCCCTTTCGCTCCTGCAACTTTTTACAACTATAAAAACTATAAAAGACGGAAGTTTTTTTCTCCTTATGAAAAAAGCTCGTGAACAAGAAGGTAATGCAAAGATGTAGATATGAAACCAGCCACACCAAAATGTTTAGGGGACAGGGCTTCTCAGACACAGGGTCTAAAGCACCCTAGATGGACATCATGGGCGCGCACGCACGCACGCACACGCACACGCACACACACACACACACACACACACACGCTCAATCATTCACACATTCATTGACTTGTAAGGATTGGTGTTAAGGGGGGGGGGGGTTATGGGCGATCAGCAAACCTCCTTACTATCACGTTTTAAATTCTAAATATAATGCGTATAAATTATAGAAATATATTTAGGCAAATAAAGCACAACCTTTAGACTTACAGAACTCAAATAATTTACACAGTGTTCAAGTTTTGAGTTAGATAGAATTACATTTGTTTTTTCTTTTTTTCAGTCTTTAGTTCAAATCCAGTTTCTAGCTGATTAAATGTATGATTTTAACAACAAATACAAATGGTAGCAAATAAAACAACTATAAAAAACATGTCCACTACTTGCTTTAGCTTTATTACATGTTTGTTGTTTAATTATACACTTCTGATCAATGCGAAGGTACATGTGGTCAATGGATACTATTCTGATGACCTATAATTTACGTTCAAGGGAATCATGTTTTCAAACTGGATTAACATTGATTGACACATTGCTGGCAAATGTAATGCCTTTGGTTCTAGGGATTAAGGGGATTAAGGGTGTTAGTGACCGGTCATTTCTAGTCCCCTGATAATTCATTCTGTTGTCACTGCAAACTCGAGGACAGAGGTGGATAAGTTAACGTTTGATACTCTTGTCAGTGAAGATCCAGAAGAGAAGGGAGGGGGGACAGGATTATCTCTGCAAACCAACCCCCTTAACTCCTCGAAAAATCAGCAGTATTCTTTGTTATTAACATTGTGACATTTCCTTTTCTTTTATACCAGGAAGCTAGATTTATTTATGCTTTAATCTGTTATATAGGTTGTGACATGGTAAAAGGCATATATGTGTGTTTCTGTGTTTCTGTGTTTCTGTGTGTGTGTGTGTGTGTGTGTGTGTGTGTGTGTGTGCACGCAGTAAAGAGGTTTAGGTTTAGAAAGGAGAAAAGCCATTGATATTGAAAACGTACATGTGCTTAGTAAACAATGTTTATGTTGAGGGAATCAGCATATGAAAACACCTCATTGATTATAGGTATTCATTTCAATTATGTGATGATAGCAGGCTTGTTTTGACAAAAGCAGCTGGTCTATTGGGCTGAGAGAGATGGCAGCAGATTAAACTCCATTGAGATCAAAAGATATCTTTGTCTACTTCCAAGACAATAACATCTTATGAGGGATAATCCAGGATCATCCACTTAGCAATTAAAATACACTGATGCATTCCATTCCTGAGGTGATGCTACTCTCAGCCTCACTGTCTCACAGAAATCAGCAGGTAATGCTCTGATCAATTGATCACTTTGAACTAAATTAATGAAATTACTAGTGGGAGTCGCTGGTCTGGGCACTGACTGACCAACCATTTGCTAATACAGGAAAATGTTTCAATCAGGGTGCATGTATTGTTTTACCGACACACTATAGCATGAGCAGTTTTCCAGGAAGCGTACTTCAGTTGTTGGTCTGATCTCTTTCTCTGCAAGGCTTTTTTTTTCTTTTTTTTCTTTTTTTTTACTGATTGCCCGGTTGTTGTGAAAACATCAGGTCATGAACTTGGTGCTCTAAACCCTCCACCGGCCAAAGGTGTTTTAGATTTAGGGATAACACCTCACAATACGTGTTAAGTAGCCTTAATTACCAAAAACAAGGGGATTAGGGAGAGTGAAAAGAATGTTTATCTTCTCTTTATTATCTGCTGGCGGGGCCTGAGTCCTTAGGTAGAGAATGTGTTCACAGGCTCTACCGCAATGCATTTGCATGTCTGTCTTTGTGCAGAGAGAAAGAGAGATAGATAAATAGGGAGAGAGAGAGAGAAAAAGAGAGAGAGTGTGCATGTGTGTGTGTGCGTGTGCGCATGCGCGTGGGTGAGGTTGTGTACATATGGTGAGTGCATATGATTTAATAGCACTTTGATACTCATTAAAAAGTGTAAAATTGTTGTATCTAATGCAGATGTACTTGATGTGATCACTTGCTGATGGGATGAAAACTTATCTGGTTCATCTATGATTGTCTTTTACACCAAGCTGTTAGCATTAGGGCCACCGAGTTCAAAGCTAATTCCTTTCTCTTTTCCTGGATAGGACCCTGTTGAGAAACTGACACAGAGTGTCAAAAAACTCTTATTTGAGAGCCCATACTTTGCCTTAGGTATCTTCTATAGCTCAGATATTTAGAGTTTTAGAGATCACAGCCATTGCTGATCAATCTTTTGAATTTAAATGGGCAACAGTATTAATACATTCACATCATTTTAAACATCAATGACTGAATAGAACAATAAAAAATGTTTTATGTTAAGTTTATGTATGTCATTAAAATAAATATTGTTTTCTCTTAAGTTGAAGTGTGAAAATAAGGTATATCTGATCCTAACAAAAATATGAGGATGCACCTGTGAACATTTTACAAAAGTATTTTCTGTTTCTGATTATTATGTAAAGATAGACAGAAGCAGACATGAGTTGTTGAAAAATCCAGTTTTTTTTTTTAGAGACAAACCAAATAAAACTCGCAAACTGCATGGGTATATAAAGACATACTATGAATCACTGCGATGCATCTATTGGCTGCTTCTTTTCACTTCCCGATTTCAAAAACAAATCCCTCAAGTTGGCTGCCAATTTGTTACCAAACCATGGCAAAACCACAAAGAGATTTTGGCTTCTTTGAGTGCAATTATCATGGCTATTTCAACATAACTTTGGGACAAAACTATGCACATGTAAGCCCTGTGATTTTAGCTTTAAACCTTCCTGTCTGAAGCCCAAGTCCCTGTCATCGGAGAACGTAGACTTTTGGCAAGGATCTGTCTCTATGGCTGAAACAAGCCACAATTTATTGCACAGCACAGGTAGCTGATGAAGAGTAGGCATTATTGTGCTGCTATCAGAGCGTCTTTGCTTCTCTGTTGTATTCTCCAGTAGGCTGAGTAGTGTTCCTGTCATCGCCCACATTCCATCCGACTGTCTGGAAACAAGACACGGAGATGACTCTGTAGACGGAGCCCTCTTACACTGTGCTAACAGTTGTTTGGCTGTATGGTACACACAAATTCCACTTATGATCAAGTACGTTATTGCTGCTTGGTCAAATACAGCTCCAGACCTCCCTCTCGTGTCCCATTGGGGAATGCAGCAATTACCATACATGTGTTGCAAATATTAATCAAGGCCAGCAAATATAGGAAAAATAAATATTTTGCAAATTCTTGTCAGGACCAAAAGATGGACTGCTATAAAGCATATGTAAATAATTGTCTATTCATGCTATGTGGTCCTCTGTGGTCCTCATATAACCTAGTTTGTCATAATAACAATATCATAAAACACTCTTTCTCATGTTACTCAATTTGGCTCATCAGATTGACTCTCTGGGCAAATCTTTAAAGATTTTATGTTGACTAATACAACTTTTCTTTCAGAAAAGTTACTGATATATTTGCTGTAGAAAGCCAGAACTAATCAATTCAAAGAACCCTCAAGAAACCTGTTACAAATTGTACACTATGACATATAGATGCCCAGAAAAGCTTTCTTTGCATAATGTTAGAATCATAATCTATTTTGTCTTTGTATAATATGAGCAAAAACACAATTTATGGGGAATGAACTATGATCTTATTCCAACTTACCCCCTGGCCCCCTCCTGGCCTGAACCCAGGACAACTTTCCTAGTGGTCCCCCAGTGATGGTAAGGTTACCCAAAGGTGTTCTTGTTTTGACAGCTATATTAGTGTTGGTTTTACAAACAAGGTCAAGAAAATGATGAAAATGGCGAGCTTTGCAAAACTGCTAAATAAACTTTTTTTCTTACAAGCAAGACTAAAAAAACATTAAATATTTTAAAACTGAAATATTGAACCGAGTCATATTCAGATAAAAATAGAACAAACATAGAAGTAGTTGACATAGATGATAATTCTCCTCTTACAGCAGAGACTCACTTTTGGTATAGATAGAGAAAGTGCCATTTCCCACTGGGGAGTCAAGATCAGCAGGTAGTCAAAATGCATTTTGGGTAATGTCAATTTTTGTCTTAAACACTAATAAAATAGACCAATATGAAAGAGGTTTTAACTAAATTAAGGTTAAGATCAAAATAGAAGTCATTTATTGAAACTCAGATTCCTTTACACTGCACCCAGCAGGTCACTCCGGTCATACATACCTACACAAATACTTTATAATGAGTAACAAAAGTTATATGCCCTTGGAAGAAAAATTATACTCGGGGCTTTTCCTGACATTTTAACAGTGGGCAATAAGGTCTGACCCACTCTACTTTGCCAAGAACATTGTTGGATATTTCTCCCTTAAGTGCAATAACCTTCATGCATCACATACTGGTTTGGGTTGAATTAGAGGATTAGGAGGGCTAGAAAAGCTTCATTTGGGTTCCTTTGTAAATTTGGCTGCAACATTATAGCAATAAGTGCCTAACTGCTTTAATGATGCCCTGCCGCCGCCGCGGCTGCTGCCGCTGATGCTGCTTCTGCTGGTGCTGCTGCAATAAACGTTAGTGCTTCGAGTAAATAAATATTTCAAATAAAGAGATTGAGATGAGAAATGTAATGTCGTTTTAGTTTGGAGTGAGACTGGTAAATACAGGGATCTGCCCTTTGAATCAAACTAGCCTCGTAAAGACACCACATGTCACTGAATTATACGTTTGCATGATTAGAAGCTTGGGCTGCATAAACATCCCGCGTTAAGATTTACATTTCACCGCTTAAGCACAAGCAGCTGTTTATAGCTTCCCTTGGAGAACGAGCAGACTCTGCTATACATAGAGCTAAAAGACTCCACACTGAGAGACTCATTTAGATTAATGGGTGCGATGTCAAATTAAATGTCAATTATGGAAAACATGGCTGCTGATCACCCGTGTACACATGGAAAGAGTCATAACATTCAGCATACATCAAAGTGTCAGCTTAAAGAAAGGGCCTTAATGACTGTATCACAAGGCCCAATTGGTGGCTTATACTTTAAATATTTAAAGCATTACTTGAAATATCTTGATGCATATTAAGCTTGCCTACTCTAGGCAGAGTGTTGACAAGTGGATACACACTAAATGGGCAGTTTATTAGCTACCTAACAAACGTTCTACTCAACAGTGCATATGAACAGATCAGAATAAACGACTCTGTCCGTTGTTAATGATGCTGCAAAAATATGTATTAAACACGGGCCTAACTACCTGGAAGTGTGTTGGTGGAGGATGCTCTTCCGAAGCGACTCACAATGAGCTCAATCTCTTGATTCGTAGGTTTACACTTGAGATGCAATCTTCAGTATACATACCACAGACACCCAAACCTAAACACTGCATTCAAGGGAAAGTCAAACAGATTTAAGTGGGTTAATGTGGAAAGGTTGTGTTATTTTATGAAAAGGTACACAATTTATAGTCAAATCTTCAATGCAGATGCATTTCATACCTTGGCATATTATGTCAAAGTTGACCCACGATATTTCATATATGCTGCTGTTAAGTAAAATTAGACTTGCTTTAAAAAACAAAAACAAACAAACAAACAAAAAAAGTATATTGTAAAATATGTCGTGGGCATTGTGCGTTGTATTTAAGCTGTATGTTAGATGAAGAGCAGTTGTGCGAGCTCTGGAAGGAGGTAGACGTGTTTTGGCATCTGCACAGCAACATTAAAAGTGTGCGGTTTCACAATAATAATAATCTCCAGAGCAGCTGTGTAAACATTTAACTGAGCACGCCTCTTGTGGCACGATATGGGATCCTCTTGTTGAACTGTGTCTTTTGCTTGGTGCAATTGTGTGGTCATATCAACGCTTATCTCCACGTGTACACCTTTCTTCTGCTATTGACTTAACCCTTGACCGTGATGTTTTCATCAAATTGGATTCCAGAGCTACACATAACTGATTTTCTCACTCATAAGCAGCCCAGTCAATGAAACCTTTAAAGCATCTTGTAAATGTTGGTATTAATTTTGGTGTCCATGCAATAAGCATGAAGCTGCATATGATGCATGAGTGGAGATTAGCATTGAGTGAATTGCTATGTTCTCACTAACCCTAAAGTGTCTTTAACTCATGTGACTTAATTGACTGTTTCCTCTATTTATCTCCTTTAAAACTGGCGCAGAAGTGAGGAGTGTAATGAATAATCAGCCCGATCAAACGCAGCCTTAAATTACACTAGTGAATCAAATGGAGGCTGATGTCCATTCATCTGCATGGGTAAACAGTGTGCCTGTAATTCACTCTCTCTCTCTCTCTCTCTCTCTCTCTCTCATCACACACTCCATTACCGTGATGTGCCACTACGGTTGTCGTAAACAAACCCCAGATGGCTTAGAGCACACCTCTTTGATCCAGGTTCAGAGACCAACCCTCAATCTGTTCTGCTCTTGAATTTCTCATATAACTATAACTGGCTACTGTAATGCAGTTTCTCAAGATCATAGTTTTAAGACCAAACACATCCAGGCAGATTAGATAAAGTGCAAATCAGCTAAGACTTTTGAATTGCTGCATCCCATACACTCGATTTATACTGTTTTCCACTTGTAAATGAGGCAATCAGTTTACTGAAATGTTTTCTCTCTAATACTAAAACTTGATGAATGACTTGCCTAGGTCAAAGAAGAGCACTGTTCTCTCATTGGACCCGTATCATAACACAACTGGCTATGCTACTCCAAATTAGAGTAGACATACAAAAGAGACAACCGTTAATAAGGATATATGGAGGAGCTTGGGAAATTTCCAAGACAGCAGAGAGTAGGTTTCTCTCTTTTTTTCTTCTTCTTACGTTTGACCCCCACACACACACACACACACACACCAGCACACACCTACTCACAACATGAGATTTTTTTCAATGATGAAGGTGATTCGTCTCTGATTCATTTGACAATCCGCTTACTAGTGCCGAGAAGCTGAAAAATGCCCCTCACATGGTTTATGTATGGATCACTGAGAAACACTGGACTCGTTGTCACAACGTCAAATTTTGCCTAAGAATGAAACATTCTATTTTCTTAACCTGGTTAAGTAATCACGTTACCTAAGGCTCTATAAAGTGGAACAAACAGTAGCATAGAACTTTAGCTTCTTTTTATGTGCCTTGAGTGACAGATTGGCTTTCATCAAAGAGGCCAGCTTCAAACTTATAGAGCTATTTCACTACACTAAGAATACTAAATTGATCCTCATATGTGGAACATCTGGTGAAAAGCAATTTCCACCCGAGTGTTTTAGTATTTCCTTATAATTAATTTCATATGTACATGACAAGAGCTACTGGCCTCCCAGAACAGGCGCACAAAAGCCAGCTTTGTTCACTCCTGTCAAATAGTAAGCTGTGGTTCCTCGTTAAAGCTCGCTCTTGCTTTGACGTTCGAATCGATGATGAAAGGTTCACTTGGGAGAGGAAAGTCCCATCTCCCACCTCAGAGGAAGATTTGCTTTCCTACAGAATCACTTTGCAGGTGAGTTTTTAGAATATATATATATATATATATATATATATATATATATATATATATATATATATATATATATGTAATGCATATCAAAAATGAATGAGAATGTCTCACTGTGCTACATGACATGCTTATTGAGTTGTGTGGATTTATTTAAAAGTTTACTTGATTAAAACTCAATGTATTTAAATGGCAGTGCTTCTGTAAGAAAAAAAATTAAGCATTACACTGTGAAATATTAACCAGAAAGAACTTTGTCATAATGAACTGAACATTAGAAGACAGAAATTGCTAAGGGTAGATCCATGTGCATTATCGTGGTTGTCAGGTCCAAACAATGTTACTAGAAGAAGAAGGAGTGCAAGGTGTAAAATACAACAGCACCTGTTGTTACTTGCTCCAAGCTTCTGGACAGTGAAGAATCATAAAGATAAAAGTCAGTCTCTATCAGATTAATCATTAAAGCAAGCAATGTACCAGAAGCCAATATGTTCAACCAAACAGACTGCAGTTCAATCAAATACTACTGTTTGGATAGGGTGTCTGGGACCACCTGCAGGTACATATGTACTGTTACTGATGTTGGCCAAAATAAGGCTGGTGTTGATTTTTTCTTCAAGTAGACTCCCCATTTTTCTCGCCTCAGAGTCAATTCATCCACAGCAAGTCTTCAGACACCTCATGCGGTGGGACATGAATAGACTGAGGTGGCTATACACAAATGATCAAGAATGAAAAATGTGCTCCTGCACTGATAGTGCAAGCAGATAAAGCAGGTGTTTTGTGTGTTTTGGATAACTGCTGTATTTGAAGGTACTGCATGAAACATCCTGTTTGCAAAAGACAGCATCAAACGCTCAGCACCTTCCCTGTGTTCTCAAAATCAAAGTGTCTCATCTCTTATCTTTTCATTTCTTCACCTTCATGCTTTGTGTCTGCCAGCTGTTTTTTTCTAGCTCCGCTTCGCTTTCAACTCATATCAGCACCATGATATATCATAGTTCTACAGATACTGCATTTTGCCTCTTTTTGACAATGTGTGACAAAATTTGAAGCATTGATATACCATTATAATGTTGTTGACTTCTTTAATCCTTATGTTTCAGAGGCCCAGGTTGGCTTTGTGGTAAAGCTAATCAAGTGACATGTATAGGAGATGTCTACCTCACTTCCATGTCCTTTATCTTCCAATGGTATTGGAGAATCAATGGCTGAAAAATTGCATTGATCATTTAACCCCCGCTGACCTTGCTCATAATCTCCGGAAGGGATAGCATGACTCTTGAGTGATGAGCAGATGGTGAGAAGGAGTCCTACAGTCACCAGAGGAATCATGTCACCAAAAGGTCAAAGTCATGAGGGGGCGCCATTATCTTGCCGAGCCCTCTTGTTTGTGACTTCAAAAGCATTTAAATACAACAGTAGACGTCCAGAGAACCTTTTGTGACCCAAGCTCTTTGTGTGAAAGTCTGGAGGGTGACTGGCTTCACTCAGAGCTGTCACAGGTCTGGTGTGCTATGCCTTATGAACAGTCTAATGTTACACAAGCAGCTCCCGTATTGGAGGCTGATGACGAACTAGACAAACTGGGAAGCCGCTTCATTTGCTTCTAACAAAAAACACAAATAAGAAGTGGGATTCAACAGTTAGCTAGTCCCCAATCTGAGGTTTTTGTGAAGAGGAAGTAATCTTAAAGGCCTTTAATCAATTTCCACATGATGAGCAATTGAGATGAAAGGCTGGGGTGAGGGTCTCCAGCTCCAAACACTGTGGGTTGGTTGGTGTGTGTGTGAGAGATGGGCTTTAATTTGTGTTCATAGATGGGTCTAGTAATCTTTAAAAGCTTAATTGTTACCAAAGACTCCCTTGCTGCCATGTGTGAAAAGAAATGGTTTCAAGAGGCTTTGCTATAAAGTCACACACTCAGTCTGACCACAGAGACCCAAAGCACTATAAAGGATAAACCATTAATCAAATGCCCAATTAACACGTTCTGTATAACCAACATCAGAGTTTAAGAATTACTTTCCCAGAGTTATATCACCAATGCTAAACCATGCTGTGCTATGCCTGTTTCCTTGATGACAATGAAAAGTAAACTCAAACCTCATTTCACTGATATCCTAATATCACAAGAGATCAACACTTATTTGGTTAGATATGAAATGACAAAATATAAGTTACTCAACAGCCAGAAGGTGTAAAGTCAGGTGGCTTTTATTTTTTTACATTGTTTTGAACTCCTTCGTGTGGCAACAGTGTAAACTCCCACTATAGAATTTCAGGTAAGGCAGTAAACGCTGAGAGAGAACTCAGGCTGTCTTTGTTCCACATGCACAAGAGCGGTAATCCCTTCACCTGAGGCTGTTCTCAGAGAGGTTCCTGTAAGCTGAGAGCTACACCAGGCCATCCCAGTAAAGCAGCTACAAAGCAGATCTGCCCACTTAAGATCCATTACCTGCTCTGGCTCTAACAGGAATGTGAAGAATTCTACTCTTTCATTAGAGAAAAAGAGATGTTAAAACTATTGTTTTGGTATAATTCTGCATGACATATACCATTTACTGAATGAGTAGTTATTCGTTTGAATTAACGACATCATGGCATGTTGTCATGATTTATTTTAAGCATTCATTAACCAGTTAAGAGCATTCATTAACCAAGAAATGATCCAGTGTGGACAGAAAAAATTAAGTCATTTCCCTATGACAAGCCAAAGATAACATCCCAAAAACAAAATATACTGTAGCCATATTTCTTGTGTCGTTTCAAGAGGTGTTAAATCGTTTATGATGGTTCAGCTGAAGGACACCTGCACCTTTGTTCTTAACAGTTCATAAGGGGATTTTAAGGCAGTGTGAACTTTGCTGTTTGGAGGATGGGAGTTAAAAAGAATGAGCAGAAAACAGTAGCTTCTCTGTGCACTTGAGCAACATGGCTTGATCATCACTAATGCGACAGTAATTGCTCCTCAATGCCTGGCCTGCCAGCACACAGCAAGACCTTGCTTAGTAGAGGCAGAGCAAAGAAAGCTTGGAAATGGAATGTCAATGGGATAATCCTCATGTCACTGCTGACAGATCCTCTTGACCTTCGACGTCCATATGTAATATAGAGGGTGAAATTTGAACATAACAACTTTTTAATAATGGTGGTTTAAATAGAATAACCAAACATTATTTTCAAATAATACATTGGTGTGCCAGCAGGGCTCGTTTGTTTGAAAATGACCACAAATGGCTTTGGCATGCCAGCCTGCAAGAGCATGTGGGGAGCCTTGCTATAGGGCTGCACCAAGCACATTAGAATATATATCTAAATATTTCATCTCAAAACAAGGGCAGCCAAGGATTTTTTGATAGCTTGAAATCCTTTTCCATGTGTGTGAAACCCGACTTCCTCACCATGAACTTGGAATGGTAAAAAGTTTATTCGGATTAGCAGGCCCTAACCATGGCTTTAGAATGGAAGAAACAGGCTTGCGGTAGTGCAGTAAAAATATAAACATACACATCGTTGTTGCTTGATACTGAAAAAGATACTAGTGTGCATTGCATGTACATCTAATCCCTGCTGAAATCAGACCCGCAGTAAAACGTTTGCAAACACCTTTTAGCAAGCAACTCTGGCCAGAACAAGGTGAGCATGGCACTGGCTGTTAAAACATTATCTTTAGCACATTTCTCCGGTATCTCAGAGCTAAGAGGAGTCTGTTCAAGTGATCCACATTTCAGCACACTGAAGAGGTCAGGGAAGTAGTGCCAAAAACGTCAGGAGCCTGTCAACAATCCCCTCGGTTTGTCATCGGCCTTATCAGATTCTGCTTTGCCTAACGCAGTATCTCCTTCTCTGGCGTGAATGGAAAAATGGAATTCATTCAGCTAGGAGAGTGCATGGCAGCTAGCTGTATGTGTGTCTTTGCGCTGGCTAAACAAAAATGGATTCTGAAAAATGCCAGATCTCTTCCAGATGGTTTCACACACCACCTCACAGTGCCGTTTCAGCACTGCATTTATGATCATGCCTCAATATGGCCATTCTGTTCACAGAGCCCCCCTGAGATACATAAGATAACAAATCATTTTTTATGTAAAGAGCTTTTGTTGCAACTAACTCACCATTTGTGTATTTATGTGCTAACTGTGTAAACATGTGTATAGATTACCTGAAGGTAGTCAAGTGAATGTACTTTTTCAAACCCAAGGATTAGTGTGGTATTCCAAAATAGTGAAATAATTAAGTCCATTGGGTTTCTTTCAATAATTTATTAGTAAAAAAAAACAATTAAATTACCCCCTTTTCCTGTTCAGTTATGAAATCTGAGATTAGTAGTCAAATGTGTGTGATAGTGCTTTGGTGTTAAGTGTTCAAAATGATATACAACTTAATAGCATGTTCTTAAATAAAGAAGCCTTGGACATTGTTAGAGGCAACAAAACTCTCAATGTTCCTCTTTTCTCTGGGCAAATAACATGTTTAAATAGACTTCACAATGTGGCTCCTGTTGAAGACTGTGTGAATATTCTAATGCCATGCCTTGCATCTTTGAATTTGACATTTGACAACCAGGAATATCTAACCAGTATAAAAAAGCCCTGTATGCGCCTATATATAAGCAGGTCATCATTATGTTAGCTAGCCTCTGTTTTTTTCTTGGATTCACTGCTGCACCAGCAATTTTGAGGACAAACACACAATTGGCCTCAGTAACAGACAGTCACCTTAGTTAAAGCTGTGCAGTGTGAATTATGGCAAAGCTTTGAATTATGGTGGAGCTATGGTGCTTCTTATCTGCAGGGAGTTATTTCTCCAACTTTGCTGGCACTTAGTCATAGGGATGAGCAATTCTTCAAACAGAACACAGCAACTTTTTAAACACAAAAAAAAATTGTAAGCATTCAAATAATGGTATGTGTTTTATCTGAGTCAGTGTCAGTTTGGCCTGTGGGCAGCGCACTAAACGGTCACGTCACAAAGTGCCACCCTGTTGAGAAAGAGTGTTACACGCATTCCTTCGTAATTGTACATTTGACGTACAAAGGAGGAAGAAGTGGCAGTTCAGATATGGGGATAAGACGATATGGCCCACATCCGTCCTGTGTCTCCCGTGAGTTATTTAAAAGTACAGTAGGCTGTATTTTCCGCTGAAAAGCCAAGTACCCACCCTTCCGTCTTTTTGCTCCTTATTGGAAACAGATGCTGTTGGATGCAAGACCCTGCTAATTTAAGTGGACAGGGCATATGGTGGAGAATCATTGTATACTACCCCTATTGGCTTTCATTTCAGAAGGTCTCAGGAACATGTTCTATCAACAGAAGTCTGTGGTGAAGTGCTGAATGTCTGCTTTACTTTGTACGAATATGATCCCATGTAGAACTGAGCCCATGTGGAAAGACAGTTCTCCAAACAAGGCTGTGACACATAACGCCTTTTTATCCAATTCTCTAAAGGCAAAGTTCACAGCTAGTAAGCTAAACAAACATTATGCATATGATGATAACAGTTTTCTACAAACACAGGTGCTTGTATACACACATGCAGACACACCATGATACAGTGCTTTTGAGAACACAACTTTACACACATTATTATATAAAGACATCAACAGCAAAATATTTGATTTAAAAAAGCTCGCAGTCCAGAAAACTAAGCTCACATGGCTGTAACTGAACACTGCCTTCAATTACAATGATGCACTTCAGTGATACATGTAATGTTTGTATTCTGGAGTATCCATAAATGTGTGCATGCCACACAGGGAAAACAAATGGTGTGCATGTGTGTGTGTGTTTTTGGAGGTAAGTGAATATTAACATTAATATTTTATAGGTTAGTAGTTATTTTTAGTTTAAGCTGTGCTTTGTTTTGAGTATTGACTTAGCCAAGCCTGATAGGCATACACAGATGATCTCAACTCTTGCCTAAGTGATGTTGACATGAGCTCAGAAATGGATCTGAGATTTATTCCTGCTATCTCGAGTGATCACATGCTGTTGAATAGAAGAGCAAAAGTAAAACAGGGGAAATTACTTTTGATAAACAACCAGAATCAGAAAACAAGGGTTTTATACATACATTTATATATATATAAAGCCTTTAATCAGTTCATGAACTTTTCAGGTTAAGAGGTGGTTTTATTATCTCCTGTGCCCTTTGGGGGTGATTAGGCAATGTTTTCCCTGTCCAACTCTTGTACATGTGCTTAAATGTCAAAACTATGACAGGAATGCCAGCAAGAAGAGGTGAAGTGAGGTCATGTGGAGGATGTAAACAACAACGTTTTCTTTTCTTTTTTCTTAATGGACTGATCCACTTAAGGAATGGCCACACTGCAGGCCCAGTCTGAGCCTTCTGGCCTCTGCACGAGGATTTTGAACAGGGATTTAGGTTTTAGATCGCAATCGTGGCATGACCACAGTTTCTGCACCAGCTATTGAAGAATTCAATAGTCCACACAATAGGTCCTCTATTTTCCAACAGGATTCCAGTGATTGGCTGACTAAACTATAACAAACATAAGAATTAGTTAAGTTCAGGGTCATATATTGAATGCTGCTTTCCATTTACCAAGGCTGTAAATGAGATTTCACTCTTACAGTCATTGGCACAGGTGTTGGAATTTCAGAAAAAGTGTCAGTTTTGTACCTGGTTGGGTTGACCATGCAGAATTTGTGCTCAAGCAGAGAAAATGAATATGTCCATGAATAAGCACCTGGTCTGAATAAGCATAAATTTACGGGAACACATCTCCCATGGGGGCTGCTTTAATGAGGCATATTTAGGATCTTTTGACAGAACCTTGACACTTAAAATTTTGGTCAAGTCCACATTCCATGTTACATTTACCAAAGTGTAAAATGATTTCTTAAGGGACTTCGGCCTATGTGAGAGTCTTTGAGTGGAGTTCGGGCAGCTCTCTTCTACAGCACTAGCCCCACCTAGTGCCAAATGCATTAAAACAACAGCTGCAGAATCTCTGCATGAAAATGCTGCAAAAACAGATCTAAGTAAACAAAGTAAACTAGTCTTCTTCCAAAAAGCTCTTTCCACTGCTGACACTGGCTGCTGGCTTTGTGTTTTAAAATCCACATCATGGCATGCATCCACAGAGCACTCTTTCTCTCTAAACTAAACAAGTGCACATCTAGAGACTTTAAAAAGTAACAGTTTCGTTAATGTTAATCATTCATAATATAATTCACTGTTAAAATACAGATTTGGTCAAAAGTTACAACTAAACTATCTTGTGAGGTGAGTAAGGAATAAAACACAGCAGGTAAAAGAAGGGAAAAGAATCAATAAGCATGTTGGGCAGTGACATAACAGTTACCAAATGTAGTTGTTTAAGTTATAAAGAGAAGTGACATAATCAGCCAATTTCTACTTCTTTTTTTTTTTTTTACTTTCTCTTGTAAGACGAAAAAATGATGGGAAATTGTGTCAATAGAAATCGCCCCTTGAAAATTTGTAAAGTAATGTCCCCTCATAAAAGCTTCAGCATATTCACAATTCCACAAATTTATTGTCCATCAGCTAGTAATGTAAACAACGCAAACCTCTTGAGCTTGTGCTGTTAAAGCAATCAATCAACACCTTCAGCTTACTGTTATCTGCATTGTAATTAATCTGCACTTTACTTTGTCATTGCTAAATCTGACATTTTTATCAGGTTAATTGTCCAGCAGAAGTATTAACTCCCCTATTAAATGTAGAACATTCACATTTTGTTTGGAACCATTGGCTGAAAGTTGAAGGCTCTCCAAAGCTTTTTCGACAGAGAAACTGAGGCAGGTTATTTTAAAATTCCCCCCCTGTATTTTGCTTTAACCATTCTTGCTTCAGCTGTGACGAAAAGCCTGAGTAAGGCAAAACATGTGACAAAATGTTCTGAGTAGGAAAAGCATCCTGAGACAATGATGCTGTCAATAACATATTTCACTGTAGAGATGGTCTTAATTGAGGTATGGGCTCCATTGGATTTGCATAAATGCAGTCATTTGGTCCCATTGCAATAAAGTGATCTGCATTTACGTACATGATTATCAGTTAGATTCAAAAGTCATATTTAATAGCTGTCTACAGTAGCTACTTACAAAACATTTGGCTGGACTTAAATTAAACACAAATACTTTTAAAAACATTTCTTGTTTTTTTTTTTTTTACTGTCTGCATGGTTTCTGTAAATTGTATTTGTAGGCCAGGCTGTATGTTTTATATGTCCATACAAGCATATGGTAAATGTATCAGAACATTCATGCATGTAACATGCATTAATTTAGACAAATATATCCTTTGTTTTGTAAACGGTTTTGCCATGTGTGGTTTTTTTTTATTAAAGTTTGGGAGATGAAGGGTAAGATAAATTATATTTAGTCTTCAATTACATTTCAGTGACTGGAATCTGGCTCAGTTAAATGTGTAGGATTTCTAGTGAACAAGTGCTGCACAAAGCTTGCTTTTCTGCTTAGTATAAGTATACTGTCCTCTAGTGGACCAGAATGTCTACAACATTTTTAATACAGCATACTGTATATAAGTCTCTTCAGTATGTTTCCATTACAAAATGTATTCCTCTTGTATTTAATTTAACCATGACTTTAGTAGATCAGCTAGATTCTTCTTTTTCATACTTTCTGTGTATTTTTGACACATAAGATTTACACTCATTGTGAACGTTATACATTAATGCAATTATCTAATCAGACAAATGTATGGTAGCAGTGCATAAAACCATGCAGATAGGGGCCACCAGTTGTTATAAATATTTGCACCAACCACCAGAATAGAAAAAATGTGATGGCAGCGATTTTGACCGTGGCATGAATTTGTATTTAAATCATTGCAATAAAGAAACAAATAACTTCTTGTAGTGAAAGATTATTAGAGAACAGTCAGGCTGATTTGAGCTGAGTGAAGGGCTACAATACCTCAGGTTAACACTTTGTGTAACTGCGGTGTACAGAAAAGCATCAAATGATGAACAACACAACAAGCCTTGAGACAGATGAGCTACTCCAGCAAAAGTCCACTTCTGTTAACAAAGAACAGAAAGCTGAGGCTGCCGTGGGAACAGGATCACCAAAACTATACAGCTGAGAGGTAAAAAAAAAACAGTTTCGTCGATTAATCTTGATTTACGCTGAGGCACACACAGTGGGGTCAGTTTTTGGCACCAACGGAGTCCATGAAACCAACATGCCTTGTGTCAAGAGTCCATGCTGGTGGAGGTTATGTAATAATGTAAGCTTTTTGGCACACTTTAAGAGTGTTCCCAATAAATTATTGCTTGACTCCAACAGTCTATTTGAGCATTGATGCTGACCATGTGCATCTTATCATGGCCACAATTTACCATCTTCTAATGACTGAAACTGGCTTCATGAACATGACAATATGTTCAATGTTTTTTATTGGCCTTTTTAGTCAATGCATTGTCAATATATATATATATATATATATATATATATATATATATATATATATATATATATATATACATACAGTGAGGAAAATAAGTATTTGAACACCCTGCTATTTTACAAGTTCTCCCACTTAGAAATCATGGAGGGGTCTGAAATTGTTATCGTAGGTGCATGTCCACTGTGAGAGACATAATCTAAAAAAAAAAAAAAATCCAGAAATCACAATATATGATTTTTAAACTATTTATTTGTATGATACAGCTGCAAATAAGTATTTGAACACCTGTCTATCAGCTAGAATTCTGACCCTCAAAGACCTGTTAGTCTGCCTTTAAAATGTCCACCTTCACTACATTTATTATCCTAAATTAGATGCACCTGTTTGAGGTCGTTAGCTGCATAAAGACACCTGTCCACCCCATACAATCAGTAGGAATCCAACTACTAACATGGCCAAGACCAAAGAGCTGTCCAAAGACACTAGAGACAAAATTGTACACCTCTACAAGGCTGGAAAGGGCTACGGGGAAATTGCCAAGCAGCTTGGTGAAAAAAGGTCCACTGTTGGAGCAATCATTAGTGGTTAAAGCTCTGGGTTACTGATTGGAAAGATTGGTGGGGTCAAGCCCCAGGATTGCCAAGGCCCTTAACCTTTTGTGTTCCATGGGTGCTATAACATGGCTGACTTTGTGCTCTGACCCTAGCTTCCTACATCACTGGGATATGTGAAGAAATAACAATTTCCCTGTGGGATTGATAACGTATTTTAAAATGTTATGAAAAAAAAGAAGAATCCAAAAGGCACATCTTTGGGTTGTAGTACAACAAAAGTCTCAGCATGAAAGTGCCCATAAAAATCTGAAGGAATTACATGATGCAATCAGGTCCACATGAAGCAAAATCTCAAAGAAAAAGTTTCCAACATATACATAATGTCTTTTGTCAATGAAATATTCATGTACATTCATTCATGTAATTTTTAAAGTATAGCCTAGAATATTTTGTACACTTTTGTACAAAATGAGCATAGTATATATTCTGTAAGCTAAAGTTGTGCCTTGCTACCAGGAGTGTGAGAACCCTTAGATTTAGACAGTTTTGTAGCCTGAGGCAGCACATTACCAAAAGCATATCTAGCTAGTGCAATCTCCAAACAAAATTGCTCTAGTTTACACTAACATTTGTGGCATTTAGCAGACGCCCTTGTCCAGAGCGAGGTACAAAAGTGCTTTGAGTCTCTATCAATGAATAAATCTACACTGGTACGCAAGATTACAGTTTAAGATTAAGTTTAGTTTGGGCTACGTCCAAACCCATATGCTACTATACACAATATTATGGTTTATAGTTTGTCAAAAGGACTGTGGTGTATTATTTTGTCACGTTGGTGTTACACTTAACTACTATTTTAAAATACTTTTCTGCAAGTAGTCACTTCCTTTTCATTGTATACCTGAAGGGAGGGGTCTTCTATCTCGTGCTCACCTGAAAAGCGGCTCTGTCCCATTCCGCAGTGGACTAGAGAGGAAGTGTGAGCAATATATCGGATTTTGGTTTGGTGAGTGTGTATTTTCATTTTGGGTGGATTTCCATAGAATGGGAAAGGATAAGTACTGCATATGGACTAAAGAACTATCTAGCCGTAAGATCGGGCAGAGGTGATGTGAACGCGGACGAATTAAAACATACTGTATTGATCGTTCCAGTAGACTATTCGTTCGTCCTTGCATCATGCAATCGTTTTAATACTAAAGGTAACCCGTTTCGTGCTGTTAGTTGCTGTTCGATGTATGCTCCTTGATTGTGTTTACATTTTTCAATGCCTGTGATTTGAACATCTCTTTGCTGAGGGTGAAGATCCAAGCTTGAGTTCATTTCCTTTTGTGCCTCAAGGCATATAAACAGGTACAGACTAGTGCATTCCAGGATACTTTACTTATAACAGGTAGAATGTTCAATCATACCACTCATTCTTCAGGATTCTGTGCTACAAATTGCAGAAAAACACATCTATTCTGTATCCATATAGATGTAAGACAATTCAAACCTTAAAAAAATCCTTTTCAATTTCATTTACCCATGACTATCCAAACCTCACCTGTTCTAGGAGATGACAACATAAACAGCAGTACTAATGGAAAATATAAAGTTATAATATGTTATAAATAAAGTTCTAACAACACTCAGGAATAGTCCATTATAATACAGCGTGATCCCTTGACTGTTAACTGTTAACTAGACTAGGAAATCAACTAACCAGGTTCATAGGGGGTTTTTTTGTTCTTGGGCATGTCTCTGCTTGATAGGAATTCCAGTGATGGAGGTTTGCGCTCCTTCTTTGATGACCACCACTCACTACAGCTCAGACAACTCCCTTTCTTTCTCTGTGATAATACTACTCATACACATTCCTAATTAATGAACCTTTTTTTTGGGGCTTTGTTTCCTAATCACTGCCCTGAAGTGTGTGGTTTCCTTGTTTCAACATGCTACGATCAGCTCTTGAAGGATCTTCATGATTAGTGCATGCATTGAGAATTGTGAATTAGCGCATAAAAAGCGTGAAACAAAAGCGCCACAATGTGTGGCGAAGAGTGTTATCCCTTTTCTACAAGTTGTGGTAGTGTTTGTGTCTATCAAAATACGACAGTGTTGTGTGATGGCTAATGTTTTTGTGTGTGCTTTTCAATTTGAATAGGATTAACTACCTCACCTAGGGTTAAGCATTTAGTCATACTGCAGGAGTAGACTTGTACTACATGCTGCCAGACGTAGAAATATCCACATTTTGTGTTTGTTGTTACATGATACACTCCTACCAGTACTAACAAGACATTACCATATCGGTGTCACTGCATGCTGAGAATGGCCCAAAAAACGTGTGTTCAGAGGCTAGTAATGCAGCCATTTTGCATTCATGGATAAAATTGATGTCCTCTGACATGTTCATAGCAAATATGGGCCCCAGTCCCATATTATTTGTATACCGTACCAGCATAGTAAACATTTAGGAAGGTGGACCTAATAAACAAACATAATTGATGGAGTTGCTTTATCTTTGCATTTGACTTCTGAGAAATCTTGGACAGCAACAAGCAAGTTGTCTTTTTATTGTATTTCTGCAGGTGAAGCCATGGAGAACACATGGGAGTTGTCAATCCTAGTGGACCAGCGGGAAGGAGATGAGAGTATGAAGTTTAGAATTCGGGTGAAGGGAGACCTTCACATTGGAGGGCTTATGCTAAAACTTGTGGAGAAGATCAGTGAGTGGTTCTTTGTTTCCTTAAGGGTTCTGCTTCTCATTCACATTCTGTCCAATAGTACAGAATTCATCCATAATGTTTTACTTATCACAAAGAAAGAACAGATGAAGCTTATATAATTGTTTTTTTCTTTTTTTTGCACAATATTAGCATTAGTTTTATACATTGTACAAAACTAGTAAGCACACAAGTAGAACGATAGGTAGAGCAGTACTAACTCCTTATTTAAACCATTGGGTGCGTCCATGTTTATCTTGCATTCCTTTCAATAGCCTTTGGCTTTGTGCCGAACTCCCGCCACCATAGTATTATTCACAGACACAAGGTCTGAAGTTCACTTCACAGCCAATCCAAGAGAATAAAACTACAGGTATTTCAACAGCTGTCCAAAGCCTATGTATTATCTTGGTAAAGTGCAGGTGTGAAGTAATAGTAAGTGAGTGCAGATCATGTGTATATAAGTACATGGTTCACTTCAATTGTCCTTTTTTTTATTACCTGGGTTTTTATTTCAAACAATATATGCAACTTTGCAGCATTTGTTTTTAATTACTATTACAGTCCAAATAATAGTATTCCCAGGAGACTGTAAGCCAGTTAATCTCTGGGTTACCGTGCTTCATAGGAAACTGTATGATTGAGATCTATTTTATATCTGCTAAGATCAGCATGGCTAGCTAGCCAGAGCTTTATAATTATCAGTATGAAAGCTATTCATTGAATCTAATGTCACTTTCATGTTTGGTATCATTTGCCATTTGTCTTATTGTACACTGAACAGGCCTAACATGACCGGTGAGTTAATAACACTGATTATCTCTATTTGAGTGAGTTTGACAAGAGCCATATTGTAATGTCTAGACGACTGGGTCAGAGCATCTGCAGCTCATGTGGCATCTTCCAGGTCTGCAGTGTTCAGTATCTATAAAAAGTGAGCCAAGGAAGGAACCGTGGTAAACCAGCGCCAGGGTCATGGGTGGCCGAGGATCAATGATGTGGGGAACGAAGGCTGGCCCATGTGGTCTGATCCACTGTAGCTTAAATTGCTAAAGAATTTAATGCTCAATGGGTCGGGACTGTTTTGGCAGCAAAAAGGGCGACAAAACACAATATTGGGCATGTGGTCAAATTGTTATGCCTGATCAGTATATAAGAAATGTGTAAAATGGCAACTTTGCCAGATGGCTAATTATGTAGCTAGACATTTTTTTTTACTTACACGAGCTCAAAAATTTAGGGTATAACTACTGAAATCACAACAGAATTTGGGAAACATAGCTAGCCAGCTAATATCTCTCATTTTTATTCTTTGTAAGTAAAATTGTAATAAATGAACATTCTTTAGATACAGACCATTTCTGGATAAATTGTGCCAATTCGAAATGTTTTGAAGACTCTTATTTAAGGAATTTTCTTGATCACTATTTTACTTTACACACCTCTATCATTAATGAATTTATTAGAGGATTATTAGAATAGTAGCAGTTCTGTTACTCTTCTGTTACACTCATAAACCTGTCATGTTCAGTTTTTGTCTGAATTTCATTTTGGAACATGCATGCTAATCTAATTTTGAAATCATAATTTAATTTGTATTTCACTGTAATTAAAATTTTTAATGTAGACAAACATTTTGGAGAATTGTTAACTGACATTCTCTTCTGTCATTGGTCCGGATTGTATGATTTAATGACAGCATTAGAAGTTATCGCCTTGACACATCTGGTAATTTCCTGTTTGTCACACACCATGTTTCTGCCAGAATGCTGATGTCACTCTGTTTTTTGAGAATTGTGTAATTCTAAACACACATTAGTTAATTTAGAGTGTAAGGTGCTAAAGTGCTGTGTTTTTTGGCAGAGGCTCCACAAGACTGGTCTAATCATGCTCTGTGGTGGGAACGGAAGAACTGCTGGCTACTAAAAACTCACTGGACACTAGACAAATATGGTGTGCAGGGAGATGCTGAACTCCGTTTCACCCCCCAGCACAAAGCTCTGTGTTTACAGCTTCCTAATATGAAGACCATCAAACTGCCAGTCAGTTTCTCATCAGTGGTCTTCAAATCTGTAGCAGAAATCTGCCGAACACTCAGTAAGGGTTGAAATATTATGATAGAAGTAATACAATCTCATTAGAATTGGTAAATAACTTGGATATTTGCATTCAACTTAGACATAAGAAGATCCGAAGAATTGTCCCTCTTAAAACCACCAGATGATCCAAAAAAGAAAAAGAAAAAAGATAAAGCTAAGGATATAGATGATGACATCATAGACATGGATGTTGTTGGTGGGACAGGTAACATATGCAGGGTGAAGTTACCCTTTCATTGCTTTTACAAGTTCTCATATAATGTCAACATTTACTCTAAATACTTACCAGGCCTTTTTATATATACAACCTGATTTTAGAGTGCCAGCAGTAATGAGAAAAGAAAGGCAGAAAATATATAAAAGGTTGTAGTGCTGCTGCTTGTTTGAAAAGATTTTTATTTAGATTCATGGTTTTATTTTGGTGGACTTAATGCATATATTCATCATAAATGTAAAAATCCATTTGTTTTGTTTAGAGAACATGGTAATAGAGGCATATGCTACTTTAGACCTTTCATTAGTTTAGTGTGGGCCTGAGTTTAATAAGTTAGTAAGCCACTTAGTAGACATTAATAATTTAATATAATATTTTCTCATATATTTCAGTAACATTTCCTAATATCTCATTTAATACTTTAAATTAATTTAATTCTAGGGTGAGAAATGAGACTAGTTTTTAGACTACATTGCAAGCTATTTTATGAGTATGGCTGTAATGTATTTGAGGTGTACACAATGAAATGGAGCACTCAGCCTGCACCAATATTCTGCTCTTGTATTTAGCAGTTAATTCATGATGGAAGCTTTGTGGATAACTTGTTTTATTTCATGCAGCTGGAACTGGACACTACAGTAGGACAATGACTGCAACCTATGACCCTGATAACGGGACTCCTATGACTTCTACAAGCCTGTGGTTTGGAGAAAACCCTTTCAGTTCTAGCCAACCTAATGTGCCTCCAGATGAGCTGGCCAAGATGTATCAGCCTCTTAGTATGGAGGACAAAGCTACCATCAATGCAGGGTAAGAGTTATATTCAGGTTAATAATCAGATTTAAATACAGCTAAACAGTAAGTGGTAAGTGCAGTGACTTAAAAATTCAAAGTAAGATGTATGGTACTTGATCAGTTATGGCATTGGTTTTTTTTTTTTTTTTTGTAACTTAGACTATTAGTCATAAATAAATGGAAATCTCATGAACGGTGAACATTTATGAACAAGCTGGCAACCCCATATAGCGAGATATCACCATTCTGATTTATTATAAATATTGACTTGTAAATCGTTATGTGTGATTGTGGCCTAAAAAAACAACTAACTGTATGTTATAGAGAAGCCTATTACTGATCGTGTTTGTATTGTAAGTGACCATTTCGGTGTACATACCAAACACCAAAAATATTGCACCATTATATTCAAACCAAAAAAAATCCCAGCAGTTGAGCATTGTAGAAGCAGCGGTCATAAAAATAACGACTACCAATAAAATCTGTGTGTTTGATGAGTATGAGGACACAGGAGCCTGTTGTTAAAAGGAATGGGGCTATGTTTATGCCTATAAGAGCTTTCCAGCACAGGAATTCCAATAAAATAAAAAAGAAAGCAAATGGAAACAGTTCACAGTAATGCACTCTTCTCACATAGATGCATGCGGCAGAATCCTATTTTCTCTGCTCTCATGCATTCAGCAGTTTATTGCAAGACAGCATTAAAATAAACCAGCGTTAATCACACACAGGTGTCTGCCTTCACTCATTATCGTCTCATTCTCAGAAGCGTCAATACCTCTATTTAAAGTGGTGTTTATTCACTGTCTTGCTGCGATATTTCAGTTGATTGGTATTTTGTAAGCATGTAGTAGCAGAAATGTTCTTTTAAAGCCTCACAAAGAGATTAAGGTAAGAAAACGAACATTATAGAGAGGTCAAGACTAATGGATATAGACAAACTAGTCTATACAACAAATTAATAGTGAATAATGTAAACATTTGATTAGCTTTACTTATAAAAGTGTATTATATAACCAATCGATGTGTTGGTAGGTGGCTGAATTCTTCAAGCTCTTTAATGGAGCAGGGTATCCAGGAAAATGACAGACTCTTACTACGCTTCAAGTATCACTGTTTCTTTGACCTTAATCCAAAGGTAAGAATCAAATTAGCATTTATTCAGAACTGTTTGGCTAGCTTTTGCTTAAGAGGTGCACCAGTTCTCTTTTTTTTACTTCTATGAGCCACATCTATAGCCTGTTTGAGATAACCATTGACATCTATTTTAGCACATTTTTGTTGCAGAAAAGAGACTTATTATCATTAAAGTGCAGACACTGATTCACAATAATACATCTTCTGCATCCAATATCAATCTAACTATAAAAATCATAAGATGGACGTGATGTGAAGGCATTAGCGAATGGGTTTTTATGTTTTTTTTTATTGTTTCTGTACTGTATATTCTCTGTCTTAGTATGATGCAGTAAGGATTACACAGCTGTATGAACAGGCACGCTGGTCCATTCTGCTGGAGGAGATTGAGTGCACTGAAGAGGAGATGCTCATGTTTGCCTCTCTGCAGGTGCCCTATTATTACAAACACTCAGACTGACACAATCAGTATATGGACAAAAGAACTGGGATACCTGACTTTTACATGGATTGGAAGGGAAGATCTTGAGTGGCCTGCTCTAGAGCTCTGACCTCAACCCTACTGAACACCTTTGGGTTGAATTGGAACGATAAATGCACTCTCCTCACCCTACATCAATACTTCACTGCACATCTGTACATTCATACTTTACTAATACCCTTGTGGTTAATTGAGCACATATCCCCACAATTACACTACAAAATCTAGAGGAACACCTTACTAGAAGAGTGGAGGTGATTTTAACAGTAAACAGTGTATAATATGAAATGAGATTTATAAAAAGCACATACAAATCTTAATTGTCCACAAACTTTGGTCTGTATATTCTAGTTCTAGGTCCTGGCATTTTTCTGATAAATAAAAAATGACTACAAGCACAAAGAATAATTTATAACCCTGAGATTTAGGTGGCTTTTTTTGCTCGAAAAGTTGGAATGAGACGAGACATACACTGCTTGGTGTGGCTGTAGGCATAGATTTTTCAAAGGGCTTGGTAGATAAGCTTTATGTGTGGAATGTGAGCAAGCGTGTCAGAACAAAGACAATCAGCAGAATGCAGTAAAAGGGAATCCCCCAAGCCACATACAGCAGGATTTTAGAGACTGGCTTATTTCAAATATTACCAATTGTTGAAGTAGTAATATTTTTTTTACATGCACATTATGTGAGAGTATTTTTGACAAAAAGCACAGCTTTTATATAATTTTTTTAATAATTCATTAATAAATTAATCTTTATATGTATTTTATAAGCCACTAAGTCTAAGCCAGTAGACAACTGATTTAATTCTAGTGATCTTGGGTACAAGAACATTACTGACTTTGAAATTGATTATCACAAGTGTTTTATTTCTCTTATACAACAGCAACAGTTATCTGTTTAAAAAAATATTTTAAAGCTCATTGCAGGTTTTTGTACACTTGGTTATAGTTGTTGTGAAGTTAGTTTCTGATATCATTTACAATATAGCCATAATCAGCCATTTATTCATGTTATTACGAGAAAGAAATCTTAGTTTACAGAAAAGATTAAAATCACAAGGCCCTCTGTATTGCAGATGTTTTCATGTCACAAAATGTCTTTACCAGTGACTAGAAGAAACCAGTGACACTAGAGACTCCTTCCAAACTGCACAAAAATCCCGTTAGAGAAAATGTCACCATATTACTATTATACTATTACTATGGAAATCAAAATGCATTAGTACACACACGTTAATATTGACCCTTGTTGTTTTATCTTGCAGATGGCACTACTGCCAGAACCACACTACTACAAAAAAAAAGAAATGAATTCCTTTTAACCCATAATCATGACTGCATTGTGGTATTTGCATTTGACAAACAGACCTATTGCATTTGGAACATTTGTGCTTATTTCAGTATCACATATGCAAACTGACCATGTCATCCAAACCTCCGGACCTATCTGACGAGACTGATATTGATGAAGTAGAGGCAGCCCTCTCTCATTTAGAGACTACGCTTGAAGGACGGAGCACAGACAAGATTCTGGTATGAATTAGTTTTTTTTTATCGCAGCTAGTGTTTCTATGGCACTCTTTACATCTTTCAACACAATACTATTTTCAAGAGTCCCAAAAGTGATTTTTATTTTTACTTTGTTCTGTTCTAGGAGGATATCACAGATATTCCCAAGCTGGAAGACACTTTAAAACTATTTAGGTGAACAGAGGTTATTCAAGGCAACTTATTGTGTATACCGTGGTTGTTTAAATGGTTATTACAGTGTAATTATTTTTTTTCCACTCTCCCTAGACATCAGCGCATACTAATGCCTCATTCTGCTTTTTTTATACTTTGCAGGCCCAAACGACTACTTCGGACTTTCAAAGATTACTGGTTTGTGTTTAAAGACACCAGTATTTCCTATTTCAAAAACAAAGATTCAGCCAGCGGGGAGCCCATAGAACAGCTACATCTGCGAGGTAATGGCATTATATACCGTGTCAAAATATCTTAACTATTTCCTCTGTGATTAAATTATTAATGTGTATTTTGTTTAATCCACAATGGCTTATGTAGGCTGTGAAGTTGTTCCAGATGTCAATGTGACAGAAAAAAAGTTTGGCATCAAGCTTTTGCTGCCTGTTGCTGATGGAATGAATGAGGTGTATATTCGCTGTGACAATGTGAGTTAATTCAGGTTTTACTGCATGAATATAAAATTCTGTTTATTTATATTCGGTATACACCGCAATATAAAGACTTCTCAAATTTTCCTTGTCTCATTTACATGTTGCATATTGACTTAACTTTGTTAAAGGAGATGCAGTATGCCAGGTGGAAAGCTGCCTGTATTCTGGCCTCTAAAGGCAAGACGATGGCATACAGCTCATACCGCACTGAGGTGAAGAACATCCAGTCCTTTCTGCAGATGAAGAGTTTAGCGCCCCCACCGGGCCAAGCGGCTCCCGATGTGGACTCCATGGACATGAATGCAGAATGCTTTGTTTCTCCACGATACTCCAAAAAATACAAGGCTAAGCAAGTAAAGAAGTCTTTAATGTACAGCCCTGTTCTGATAGTAAAACACCTTTTATGGGAGTCTTAAACATTTCAGTTTCAATCCTTATTTTAAATCTGTACCTATTAATCCTGTAGTAATCTTATGATATCAAAACAGTTACAGCAAAACAGCTAAATATATTTTGTGTGTCCTGTAATTTGTGATACATTTTTTTGGTAATTTTAAATAAATCATTAAAACATACATGAGATATAAACAATTATCCTAAACTGACTATTTAACCTGGGAAATCTTAAGTAATGTAATTTGTTTTATTGCAATGGGTGCATTTGCTAATTTTTTATATATTTGCTGGCTTGCAGCTGACCTCACGGATTTTGGAAGCGCATCATAACATTTCCCAGCTTTCGCTCACAGAGGCTAAAATGCGTTTTATCCAAGCATGGCAGTCTTTACCAGAGTTTGGTATCAAGTACTACATAGTGAGGTAACGGTGATATTTTGGTTTGCTTTATTAAACATACACTTGTGAAATAAATCCTCATCTGTCATGTTGTTAACACCGGTATCTTTTACAACAAACCTCACATTTTGATTATGTTGTAAAAACTTGCTCGAATGTACCTAAAGATGCTGTTGGTCATCTATCTGGTTGTATATTTTCCCTGTATTAAAAAATATTGCCTTGCTTTCTGTGTGCACAAAGATTCAAAGGAATTAAGAAAGATGATATACTGGGCATCTCGTTCAACCGGCTGATTCGAATTGACATGACCACACGCCAGCCGCTGACCACGTGGAGATTCGCCAATATGAAACAGTGGAATGTGAACTGGGAGATCAGACAGGTGAGGAGAACAGCCTAAGAAATCTCTGCAACGAACATTTTGACTGTAAAATTACAATAAAATGTTTTTATTTAAAAATAAATCATTTTAATAGTATACCCTCCTTGTTCATCCAATTAAGCAATAATGTGACAGGTCAAAAGTTTCAGTTACAGTTTCAGATGTTCACATCAAACATTATAATAGGAAAAATGTGATTAATGTGATCTCAATGAATTTGACAATGTAATTGGATGGCTGCTTTGAGTATTTTAGAAACTGTTGGGATTTTCCCACAATGTTTTCTAGAAGGTATAAAGAATGGTTCAAAAATGCCTTGATGATGACAGAGTTTAGAGCATAATGGCCAAACATGTTTGAGTAAAAAACATACAACACACCAAACCTTGAGGACCACATCTGGTTTCACTCCTTTCAGGAATTTGAGATCACAAAAACATCACATTGTCTTTTTCCCGTCTTGAAGTGCCCTTTTTTCTTTTTGTTTTTTTTTTACATTTTACAAAACACAACTAAAAGTAAATATTTAGAAAATATTTTACTTATATTTTTCTCAAAGGAACTACAGAAATGTTATTTTTATTAATATATTGTTTGAATCGTGATTCCTTTTTTAGGTGACTATTGATTTTGACCAGGGTGTTACAGTAGCTTTCACCTGTCAGAGCTGTGACTGCAGAGTGGTTCACGAATACATCGGAGGCTACATTTTCCTCTCAACACGATCCAAAGACCAAAATGAAACACTAGATGAAGAACTCTTCCACAAACTTACAGGAGGGCAAGAATAGTTCTGGAAACTACTGAGAGTTTTAGATTGACCTGAAAATTTCAGCTAAGCAAAAGCTTAAATATAGTCATGCGGTTTTGTTGATTGTGTGCACATGATTGTTCAGCCACAACTGATCACATATTAATTACATTTAATATGTTTAATATGTGTTCATCATGCTATCATGCTGTGATTTTTTTCTTAGAGGGATTTCATCTTTATCTTGTTTTGTTGTTCTGATTGTCCACAAGAAATAAAACATGCTACAAACAAGTATACAAATGTATTATGAAATGGAACTACATTTTTACATTTTATATTAAACATGTAGCCTAAAATCCTGAAGAGTCATTTGTATAATGATAGTGAAATAAACATGACGCCTTCCATGTTTAAATACAATTGTATTTGGATTTATGACATTTGCTTATATTATTAATTAAATGCCTGGAGTTATAAAGTTCTGTCAGGCAGGTCTGTATGATATTACTTATTAATACAAAATACATCATGCAGATGCACTGGGACACATCATCAGTGATGTATCCTGGGGTAATTGGGTGTTTCGGGTCTTTCAACATCAGACACCCTCGTCCAGGCGACCCAGCCGGGGTTGATCAGACTCCGGCCTGTGTCCCAGTAGCAATTGCCCACGTTCTGCCCTCTTAATCCAAAGCCCTTTAGTGGCTTTCTCTGTGGCTTCAGTTGCGGTTCTAATTGCCATCCTCTTTGCCTCCCCAGTAATTCCTAGAGATTTCACAGTCGCTTTTGGTGTAAAATATCCAACATGCAGTATATTATTTATTCATCTTCAGTTACATCTTTATCCTGGTCAGAGTCATTGTGCACCTGCAGTCTATCTGGAAAAAACTGGACAGTCTATTTCATGACCCTTTGCTCACATATTTATACACTTATTCACACGTAGCTAAACCATCTACCACCATGTTTACATGAGGTGAAATCAAACTGAGATGGAGAAGCCTAAAAAGACAATGAGAAAATCTGAAAAACTTTTAGTTTATTCAAATCTAAGATGCTGAAGTTCAACTGTAGCAACATTACATGTAGTATTATAATGACATTATAACAAATCTTTTGAAAAATGTGTAATTACAAAAGCTCATAATGTTAGTTTGCTTTTATGATCATTGTTTAATTAATCAACCATTTGCACACCCAAACTACAATATAATATTGGGAATGGGTATGTGGGCATCCCGTGTCAAAACCATGAGCATTAATATTAAGTACTGTAGTTCCATGTTTACTGAAACAACATCCTCCATTCTCATAAATAAGGCTTTTTACTAGATTTTAGAGCATGGCTGTGTGGATTTGTGGCCTTTTAACCACAAGAACACTTAGGGTTGGAAGGTGAGAATAAAAACTGGTATTACAATTAGTTCCAAAGGATTAGGACTAAGACTTCTGTGCAGGACCCTCATTTTCTTCCACTCCACTCGTACTGAAACAGGTTTAGTTCTCTTAGAATCAGTGAAGGAAAATCGTAATGCTTCAGCATATAAAGACCTTCTCAACAAGTGTGTTTCCAACTTTGCAGTAACACTTTGTGAAAGACCTACATATAGGTGTAATGGTAAGGTACATACTTTTAAATCTATTGTAACCCTACCAAAACCTAGGTGTCCAAATGGCAGTGCTGCACGTTTTGTTTCTTGCTTTGGCGAATTTAAGGCAAAATGTATGCTTCATACCAAACTATGGTAGGCAAGTGCGCCGTGTTGTCCCACATAAGTAAGAGAAGAGTGGCAAATCATTTCTCTATCTCCACTAATTTATTTAATTCTACTGAAGAATTCATATGGATGTGCAAAATGAGTTCAACTGTTTAAACAAAGCTGTGCTTTTGACTATACGGTTCCTAAAAAACCTCTTCAGAAACACCAGAGTGCACACTCCCTTCGACGAGGATCAGTTTATCTGCGATCTCCCCGCTTTCCTGCCTGAGCGAACACAGGACGATCGATTAATCAGCCTGGACATCCGGAAGCGGCAGCGAGTGTGCACGTGGAAAATGTCTCATACACACTGTATACACCGGCTCCTGGTTTGTTAGGCTGATGTTTGATATGTTTTCGTTAGCGGTTTACACTGAATGTGTTTCGTTTTGAAGTTTTCGCTCATTACCCAAATAATCTGATCGGTGAGAGTGTGAAATGGCGGACTCGGTGGTGGACAGTGATGTGGAGTGCGGAATAAATGAAGGAGACTACGTGGTTTTGAAAAGAGGAGATGTCTACAAATCCGTGCAGGTGGAGAAGTCTAAGTGAGTAGAACCTCGTGTTCCAATAAAATAACCTGAGCGAGCAAAAATTGGTTTCATTTCCATCAAGATGAGCTCAGGATGTTTATTCAGTTTCGCTAACTAGTGTATGTTGTTAATTGTTATTGTTTTCAGCTAGCCTGCTAGTGCCCCATAGATGTAGAAATTGTCGAGCAAAATGCCCAAGCAAACTTAAAACGATGCACGTTTTCCGCGTTAAGTCTAATGCAAACCATAATGTATCTTAAATATAAATTATGGTCAATATTCTCATACATGCGTATGTCAGCATATGTATCTAATAGTCATTTGTTTTGTTGAGGTGTTACTGTTTCCTGCAGTGCTGCGAGCTTTTTAAGGGGAAACTATCCAATGCATGTTCAAACCATCTCCTGAAGTCACCAGATGACTAATTGACATGTTACACATTCCGGATACCTCATGACCGTTTACATATGAAATGAAGGCAGATTTTCTGAAGACACAAATTCACTGATTTGAAGGCCTGCTTTTGCAGTCACAGTCGCATTTTGCTTTGGTCACGGAACGCAGGATGTGACCTGTTTATCAGCTGCTAGTTTGGTGCCACTGCAGCATTGTAACATTATATGCTTTCCAGTCAAAGAACCATACAGCTGTCCTGCTTTAGGATCTTAAGCATATAATCTGACACAAAGGCCATGCATTATCATAAAGTCTTAGAGAATTCAGACACAGTTTAATTGGGATAATCTCAAACTGTGTGCTATGGGTTAATTGTAAAAGACCTATGCAAAGCATATTCCTACTTTAAAGGGAATATGAAGAAGGTGAATTTGGGTAAAATTGTATATATAAAAAAATGTAATAGTGCCAAGCTTGCAAGATGGTGTATGTTGATTACTCCCGAATACTGTGCTCTGAATTATAATTGTGTAGCTTGTTTTTTCATTCTTGAGAATAGTGAAGTTAATGCAAAATCATAACACTGGTTTAAATTACATTTCAGCAGTGCAGTGATTTGTATCAGTCCCAATACACATTTGCTCATCATTTTAATGTGAAATACTGCTGTCTTGATAATTACATCAGGTCTACACAAGTTAGAAAATGTGGAATTTTTCTTCTTTGTATTTTTTTTTTACCTCTATTAACTCAGACTCAACACTCATTTCAGCAAAAAAGGGTAAAGTGTCATTGTCGGTCATGGCACCACAGATTTACCAGTTGTGAAACCAACTATTCATATGTTTACAAAATACTATAGTTTCTACAGAATACACCAGCAATAAGGATCCATGAGAATTTATATACCTGGGGAAAAAAAAAAACTTTCTTTCGGCTTCTCCCATTAGGGGTTGCCACATTGGATCATCCGCATTCATGATCCGCATGTTCAATTTGGCACATGTTTTACGCTGGATACCCTTCCCAACGCAACCCTCCATATTTATCTGGGCTTGGGACCGGCACTAAGAGTGGACTGGCTTGTGCAACCCTAATGGCTGGGTTCGGTTCCCTGACCGGGAATCGAACCTGGGCCGCAGCGGTGAGAGCGCCGCATCCTAACATATACCTGAAAATATACTTGGGAAATAAACTTGAAGGATGTAAAAAAAAAAATAAGGACTTGGATTAATTGTTAATTTACAGCAGATGAGTTGCTATTATAAAACAAGGAAGTTTTCAATTGGGAAACACCGCTGTTGGTTGGTAATTCATTGGAAAATTAAGAAAACTGATTTGCTGTTTTTCATCTGTTTATTGTTAATTTTTGTATTCGTCTTATTGCTTTGGTCTGTACTGAGAACATAAATGTAAAATGGTACTGTACTGTCTAAACCTACAAAAGTTTAACTTTTGTATCTCAGGAAGATCATATTTGAGAAACAGTGGATCTTTTTAAACGCTGCCATCGGGGAACTGTATGGCTCGACATTTGAAGTGGACACCGGAGGAAAACTTAATATACGAAAACCAAGAAACACTGAAGATGACGCCACAGGTGATTGCTAAAGATCAGACTAATTAAATATTAAATGCATTAGATGTGAATATGCTGTGCTTAACGGTTATTAATTTTTTTTTTCTTCGCAGAGGCCAAAGAAGCAGGCCAAGATAACAGACACATCATGGATGATGGCAAATCGCAAAAACTGACCAGAGATGATATTGAATCACTTAAAGAGCAAGGGATGAAGGGCCAGGTTTGTGTTCCAGTTTAATAGTTTGATGAGGCATCTGAAATCTGATGATGGAGTTTGGGGAGTTCTGCATGTTCATTCTGTATCTGTGTGGGTTTCCGCTGAGTTTGCCTGTTTCCAAAAATATACTTCATCACTTGGCCTCATGTGAAGGTGAGTGTGTATGTGTATGGTGCCCTTCATGATACTTCATACCCAGTGTTCCCAGGACAGACTGCCCTGAACAGGATAAAGTGGTTACAGAAGGTCAATGATTGCATGGACTTTTGGTCATGGGGATCAGTTTGTCCAGTAAAATATGATTTTCATGAACAGCCTTCTTGATAAACATGTGTACAAACAAAAGTAATGTGGATGCAGGGCAAGGGGGAATTGTAACTATGTATAGACCAATGAGATATAGCCTGCCTTTTGCCTTTTTGTATGTCTGAGTAATATGTTCATTGTTCACTGGTATACTGGTCCTCTGTATTGGTATAATAACAGTCAGTATAGTTATGTAAGAGAATGTGATTACAATCTAAACAGATTAAAGAATCAGCTTTCCCCTGCAGAAAAAACTTGAAAGACGCATATTTATGCGGTCGTTACTTATTTGTAAGTGTTGACTGTCCATAACTGAACAAGACCTTGAGTACATTTGTTTGTTTGTTATGTTTTTTTGTCTTTCAGGAAATAATTCAGCAGCTCATAAACAACAGCACAACATTCAGGGATAAAACTGAATTTGCTCAGGAGAAATACATCAAGAAGAAAAAGAAGAAGTGAGTAAAAACACAAAAGGAAAAAATTAATAAATATATATATATATATATATATATATATATATATATATATATATATGCATAATTAAAAGTTAAAATTTCATATTTGATATCCTTATTAGCTGTTACATGTCTGCAGGTACGAGAGCAATATCACCATACTAAAGCCTACCTCCCGTATACTGGCACGGATGTATCATGGTAGAGAACCTGGAAAAGTATGGTATGTCCTTAGACTAAACCTTTTTAGCTAAAACTATACTCTAGGCTTGTTGCTGGATAGCTTCTAACGTTCTCTTAATAGTCCATTTTGTCCTTTGCAGTCACCTGAGATATGACACTTTGGCTCAGATGCTGACTCTGGGGAACATTCATGCCGGAAGTAAGATCATCGTGTTTGAGACGTGTGCTGGACTTGTCCTCGGTTCTGTTATGGAGAGAATGGGAGGTAACAGAAGACTTGCTGTAATATGTTTGTTCAGAGACTGGCAAGTGAAATTGAAGTCCTTTTAGAATCGCATATAAATATTATTAGCATCTTAGTTTCTCAAAGTGTGGGGTGTACCCTTCTAGTGGGGAATAAAGACATGACAGATGGGGTGCAATGAACGTCAGGATTTATATAAATCTTTTGTGTTTTAATTAAGATTTTATTCATCTTAATTTATTATTTTTATATATATATATATATATATATATATATATATATATATATATATATATATATATATATATACACACACACACACAAGATATAAATATAGAAAGAACTCTGGGGTTGTTACAAAAGTTGATTGTTTTGCAATGAAAGCACATTTGTAAACTGATTTATTCCGGTTATAGTTCAGTCATTTTTTTCCCAGAGCTAAATGTATTTATTAAAGCATGGCACAGAGTAGATTATATTTGTTTATATTTTTGTGCAGAATTATCACTGCCTTCTCTTTCTTGTGTTTTCCCTGAAAGGTCATGGCTCAGTGATCCAGATGTATCCAGGTGGTGGACCTGTCAGAGCAGGCATGGAGAGCTTTGGCTTTCCTTCACACTTCCATGACACACTGCATGAATTTCCCTTGTGTAAGGTGAATGCACTGCTGTCAGGAACACTGAACGTTGATGAGAAAGAGACAGACTCTGCAAATAACGGACAGTCAGAAGAACAGCCTGCTGCACCTTCCTCGGGTAGCTCCGAGTCTCAGAGCATGGAGGGGAGCACAGACTCAGCTGAGGCCAAGAAGTTGGAGGAGAGATTGAAGCTGCGTGAGCAAAAGGTGAGCCTGAGTGATCTCTAATGCTTGCTGGGAGGAGGAGGGATTATGTGTATTATTATATGTTTATACACTACTGTAGTTTAAAGTATTAGCAGTGACATTGGTTGTACTGTTAATGCTAATCTCTGACTTCATTTCACAATCAATGTATTTCTTTTTATTTAATCATTCCTATCTAATAGCAGCATCTTCTGGACTACATTTAAATTCAAACGCTAATTCGAAAATGCTCATTTAAAATACTAATTCAAGCAGTTAGATGCATTATTTGCATGGCTCCTTTGAGATGATGCAAATTCAGTTGCATTTGCAATTCCATGCACAGCCATGTACAAAGGGTGCCAAAATTAAAATGCAAATGCAAAGTCCATTTGATATTTCATTTTCAACATCTAAGCCGGTCTAATTCTGCCATATTGAAAACATAATGGCAGTCCTTTCATTTGTAATTGCACTTTCATCTCATCATAATGCAAAAGCTCGGCCAAAACTAAAATGCCAGTTCCATCCCAGCCTGTTCTCTGCCACTGTTGTAACCCTGTCAATCAAACGCAATGGTTGTTTTTGGGAAGTCTAGAAAAAGGTTTCCATATTGATATATGGTTAGTATAAAAGCAATGGGATTTATTGTGCAGTTAATATTTTATATCATCACAACAAGTACATAAACCAAACAGCTAATTCCTTGAATGTATGCAATCTGCATGTAACTACCGTAATTTCCGGACTATTAAGGGCACCTAAATATAAGCCGCACCCACTGAATTTGACAAAGATTTTTATTTTGAACATAAATAAGCCGCACCTGTCTATAAGCCGGCTTGTATTTAAACAGTAGCCTACCGAGAAAGTCATTGTTCACTGTCTTCCTCCTTCCTTTCACAACAATTTCTCTCTGAGGTTTTTCTTTTGGCATCGTCGTGCATTTAAAAATCACCATCGGTGAAGCTTTTCTCCCAATGCCGTGCAGCTCAGAACACAGGTGAAGTGCGTTTTTTCATGCCCGGTTGTGTTTAGCGTGACGAATGATTCGCATTTCCTTTTTACAGTCTGATTGAGCGGCAGGTCAAACGTCAGCGGAACCTCATCCATATTTATGATGTGGTGCGGCCCGATTCAGTGGGAGCGCATCTGATTTAATATAAAGAGTTTCATTGGTTCACCTGAACCTGTTCCGCAATTTCATTGGTCTAATGTTTTGGGGCTCAGTTTTTTGGCTTGAGGTTTGTGAAACCGGGAAAAACCCAGGAAAAATCCATAAATTAGCCGCTTCGTTGTTTAAGCCGCGGGGTTCAAAGCGTGGGGAAAAATGTAGCGGCTTATAGTCTGGAAAATACGGTATATTAGAATGGCGTTAAAAGATGCTGGACTACATGTAAATTAAAGAGCCTGGTCATTTAATTTCATCGATTTGCTGCTTAGATTCCTGCAAAATATATATGGCAAAGAAAATACTCCCGTCAACTGCTTTGTTTTTTTTTTGTATTTAGTTATTTATTTATTCACAGTAAGAGTAAGTGAAATATGTATTTTTTTTTTTGCAAGTGTAAGTGAAATGCAAATTATTTCCACATGTGCACAATCAATTATCTCCCGTCACATTGCACTACTAAGCCAATCAAATGAAGATCTGTGGGGGAAGTGGTAGCTGAGTGGTTAAGTTGCTGGCCTTCTGAACGTAAGATTGTGAGCAAATCTCAGCACCACCAAACTCCACTCTTGGCCCCCTTAACTCTCCTCTTGTATAAATGAGATCGCTCTGTCGAACGACGTCTGCCAAATATCGTAAATGTTTGTTACATCATTCCATAATGAACAGGTGAATTAGGATTGCTGGTTGTGCTGTTGTTTAAATTATTGAAATTATAGTACATCATTATGTACTAATTACTTAAGATATACTTAGGAACTATTACATAGTATCTAAAGGTAGTAATTAGATCATTACCAAGGAAGGGCCATAGTTATGATAACAGTCCTGCTAAGGTATTTATCAAATTGTAATTTTACTGATGTGTTTTCTAAGATATGTTTAAATGCTGACAGCATGGTTAGGGCGTGCATATAGCACCTATGTGTAATGCTGCACGCTGATCTGAGCTATATTTCTTTTTCTACCAGGCACAAGAGAAGAGGGTGAAGATGGAGGAGAAGAGGAAGAGGCTGGCAGCTGCTGCTGCATTGCTGGAGGGACGAAACGCAGATGGGTGAGTCTTCTGTGTAGTAGCCGTGTGGAGTCAAGCAATGCTTTATGGAAACTGAAAGGTCTCCTCATGACTGCTGTGTCGCGTTGATAATGCCTCGTATCCAGTTAATCTGACGTTCTCGTTTTATAACACAAGTCATGATGAACAGGTTATTAGGAACAGTAATGGCAGTAAATTTCACTTATCAATTACAAGAATCATAATGATCCAGTAGTGATCAATTGCTGGCTTTATCTTGAGGCTCAGAGTCCCTTTGAGCTTAATGTCATATTGTATCGATTTCATGTCTGCAAGGCTGTTTTATTGGACTCCATGTTTAGTAGCAGGTTCTTTATGTAGTACATGAGGTGAGTTGTGCTGAATTGTTGAATGTGCTCTACCTAAATGCTGAAGCATTTTTTTTTTCCTTTTACAGGTTGGTTATTGCCAGTCGCTTCCACCCTTGTTCTTTGCTGCTGGGTTTACTCAAATTTGTGGCGCCATCCAGACCTTTTGTAGTGTATTGCCAGTACAGAGAGGTATGAATGATGCCGTGAAAAACGTATTGCCTTTTGCATTACAAATCCCAGTGAATGAGCTGCATTGCTTAACTCACTCTCTGTCTTTTTACAGCCATTAATTGAATGTTACACAAAGCTCAGGGAGCAGGGTGGAGCCATTAATCTCAAACTGACAGATTCCTGGCTCAGGCATTACCAGGTAATTTAAAACTGTAAAAAAAATCTTGGGGAATTAAAAAGTATTTTTGGTAAGTATACGATTTTAAGTGTGATGATTAGTGTGATAGCTATCAGATGTGGTGGTAGCTTAGTGGTTAAGGCATTGAAACTTTTGATCTCAGGGTCATAAATTTAAATCCCAGCCACACCAAGCTGCTACTCCTGGGCGCCTGAGCAAGGCCCTTAACCCCATAGCTGCTCAGTTGTATAAATAAAGTCACTCAAGTAGCTCTTGATAAGGGCATTTGCCAAATGCTGTAAATGTAAAATGTATTACATTACAGTTACTAGATCAGTAAGGAATATATTGCATGTTCAAACCTAAAAAAATAAGTACAAATAATTTTCTTTTCCTCTTCTTTGTGGTAATTATTTTGCACTGGTCCGCATCGTCAATTGGTCAGAAATTTTGTCTCTTTAAATTTGGGATGACCAACAGACATTTAAGTAAATGATAATAAACAAGATATTCATAAAAAGAGAGGGCAAAACATTATGTATAAAAATTTTTACTTATTTGTAGACAAATCATGTAATAAATAATACTTAATATTTTATATTCTGGACCGTTTATTAGGTACCAAATTGCCACACGCAAGTATACTATTTAAATCAACAGTTTGTTTGCTGATAATTATGCATACCAACCCAGAAGCCAAGGGAATAAAACCCTAAAAATTATTAGATATCAATCAGAAAATGAGCTCATTTCAAATTTGATGCCTGCTACAGGTCTCAAAAAAGTTTGCACAGGGACAACAAAGGGCTGAAAAATCCAGAAATTTCAAAAATATTCAGCTGGAAGAACATCTAGCAACTGATCAAGTTAATTGACATCAGGTCTGTAACATGATTAGCTATAAAAGAGATGTCTTAGAGAAGCAGAGTCTCTCAGAAGTAAAGCTGGGCAGAGGCTCTCCAATCTGGAGAGTGTGCAAAAAGATTGTGGAATACTTTAAAAACAACGTTCCTCAACATCAATTTGCAAAGGCTTCTACAGTACATAACATCAAAAGATTCAGAGAGACTGGAGAAATCTCGGTGTGTACGGGACGAGGGTGAGAACTTTATTGGATACCCGTGGCCTTCGGGCCCTCAGACGACACTGCATCACTCATCAATCATCATGAATGAGTCATTGACGTTACTAAATGGGACCAGGAATACTTCCAGAAACCTCTGTCGGTAAACACAATCTGCCGTTCCATCTGCAGATGCCAACTAAAGCTCTATCATGCAAAAGGAAGCCATATGTGAACATGGTCCAGAAGCAGCGTCGTGTCCTGTCCAAGACTGTTTCAAAGTGAAAAAAAGTCCTCTATGATCAGACGAATCCAAATTTGACATTCTTGTTTGAATTCAGATCTTTCACCTATAGAGAACATTTGGCGCATCATTAAAAGAATAAATAGGCCAAAGACGACCACAAAATCTTCAGCTGCTGGAAACCTATATCAGGCAAGAAAACAAAACGGCAGAACACCAAAAACTCATAACCTCAATGCCCAGACATCATCTAACTGTTTTGAAATGAGAGATGTTACAACATGGCAAACATGCCCTCGTGCCAACTTTTTTGAGACCTGTAGCAGGCATCGTATCTGAAATGTGCTCCTTTTGTGCATTAAAGTGTAAACTTTCTTGGTTTAAACATTTGCTATGTTCTCTATGTTCTATTGTGAATAGCATTTTGGTTTTTATTTTATTTTATTCAAACTAAAAAAAAGTCCCAACATTTCCGGAACTCAGGTTGTAAAATCTTTTCCAAATTCCTGCTTCGCAACATGAAATCAGTCCATTTCAGGCATATGGTCTCTATCTGTTAAAGTATATATACTATGTGGACACCTGACAATCACATCTACAGATGTTGTGATGAATATTGCATTACAAAAAAAAGGCTACTAGTCCTAGCTATAAGTCCTAGCTATAAGTCATTGCTCAGGAAATTAGAATTCAAGAATTCAACAAATATATTTTTTTTACTTGTTGGTGTTTTTTTTTACTTTAACTTGTCCAAATATGTAAATTAGCAGACAGCTTTCCAAACAGTCGATGCGTAAATTCTTTTAACCTAGATGTGTTAAAACAAAACTATCATGACTTTATTTTGCATACAAGAACACCATATATGTACATTTCCTTGTGTCTAGCTTTTTCAGAAATTTTTTATTGCAGCAAAAGTAAACAAGTGTGTATGTGCAAACACATGCGTAATTGTGCGAATGTGCATTTCTGTATCTATGTACGTATGTCATCTTTTTCCAAAGTCTATCATTTTTTGTTCCAGGTGTTGCCCAATAGAACTCATCCAGTGCTGCTGATGAGTGGGGGTGGAGGATATTTGCTCTCCGGAATCACAGTCTCGGCAGATGCCGCAACATCAGGAGCGCCACGAAAAACGGGCGAGCCAGCCGCCAAGAGGATTAAGCTAGATTAAGCTAGACGAGATTAGCAGCTTAAGTAAAAGTCCTGAGTAGCCTTTTTATTTGGTCTAAATTATTTTAATGAGAATAAACCAATTTGTTTCCTTTCCATTTAAAAATCCTCAACAACATGCTTGTTTAAGTTCATTTTCTTTATTAGTACATCTACTCTCGTATCTTTCATCATGGAGCTATTTAACAACAGCACCATGAGAGTGAATAACTGCCATTTCACCAGCCATTGTAGCAGCTTGAAAATGATCAATAAAATGTGACATTAATGGAAATATAGCATTGTCCCTTACGTCAATATTAAGCCATAAATTCCCATTAGATAAAAATGTGGTTGACAGTTTTAGGTTCCACTGTAACATATTTTATTAGATGCATACAAGCATTGCAAAAACATATAGGAGGGCATGCGCTTGGTTTTATTATTATATTTCACACGTGCACAGGATGACCAATAACGAGCATTCTTTTTTTTTTTTATGCTTTTTTTTTTTCTCATAATTTTCACTTGCAGATAAAGCTTAGTCTAATAAATATCTAGGCTGTATATTGGTAAGCAGGTGTCTATTATAAGGCCTTTATTGTCAAACATGTTTTCACATTAAAAAAGTGCTATAAACAAACACAGTTTTCAGTTGAGTGCATTAATAAATCCTAAAGCAGCATCATTCTAATCTTCTGGAAATTCATAAAGGGGTGCGAGATGTTGCTTGTCTGGTCGGTTCTCTCATCTTTTAGCCAAGGCTAGTTCATTTGTGCTCGTTGTTCCGCAGAGGCAAGTTTCTCAAGTTCTTTCAGCTAAGGAGAGAGAAGAGAGAACATACATTTTAGCTGCTGAATTAATTATATGAAGCCAGTTGTTGCTGATTGTAGTTTATATTTTGATTACTTTCTTTGCCATGTTTTGTTTTCTTGCTGAAAGTAAAATATTCTGTGCAAAGTGCCCTCATGGTGGAAAAAGTGTCCATCAGGATGATAATTTATATTTTAAGCTTGTCCTAAATTCTAGCCCCCTATCATTGTTAAATCTGTGGACAAGAGACCACTCTATCATTTATTTTTTGCAGTAATAGTGATAATTAGTCTGCCATTATATTGGCATCAGGCTTGGCACAAGTAGTTACCATGGAGTCTTTAAAGCTGGGAGTTTTAAGCTTATTAGGAGAGAAGCTTTTGCAAAGACTGTTTCTAACTGCTTTTCTATAAAAATAAAAATCATGGGTTTTGCTGGCACAACTTTTTTTTTTTTTTTTTTTTTTATATACTCGAATCCATGGCTTTTGTTTTACAGCACCATTTGCAACAAGAACACAGTTTCTTTTCTAAGACAGCCAGCCAAATGTATTTTATTAAAGAAAATAAAATTTTAATACTGTATATAAGAACTTTTCACTGAGCATTTAAAAAGTAACAATTTGTTACTGCAGAAAGAGACTGCTAAAAAAAACAAAAAAACAATTACAGATCTTTTACAGATTAATATTATTATTATTATTATTTTTGGGACTAATAAATCTACCTTGTCTGGTGTAAGAGCCCTCTGGTGAGGGAAAGCCTTATCCCCTTCAGTTGACTGTTTTTCAGACAGAAGAGCCAACTTGTATCGCAGGGCATTGGCAAGCTCCTCAAGATCGCCGTTTACCTCAGCATTGCGCTTATACCAGGCTGGATGATGGTATCCTCGGTTAATCCAGGGATTACGTTTGTCATAAACCTCATTCGCTTTCAACAGATGTTCTTCCGGCTCGTTTATTTTTTTTATCAGTTCTCTTAGCTCTGACTTTTCCTCCTGCTTCTTTTCTTCTGCATCACTGTGGTGCCTTTTCTGCTCTTCTTGGTTGTCATTATAGTGCTTGTTTTCATTTAGCTCTTGGGCAATTAGCTGTTCCTCTTCTTCTTCAGGTGAACGGCGTGTGGAAGTCTCAAAGTGTTGGAGATTTGCATCATTTTCATTTTCAAATTTACCTTGCTTGTGAAATAGGTTCATGATGTGGTTGTTATAGTTCGGCTTCCAGATTCTTTTTTCCCTCGCTTCACCATCCTTTGACCCTTCCTCTGTCCCTCTGGTCCATGAGACCCTCTTCTCACTCTCCATTTCTTCATTAGAGGGCTCATCATGTTTGTGTTGTTTTTTGTGGTGGTATTGTTGAACTGGATCCCAGTATTGTTTTGCACTCTCTGCTTTAAACCTTTTCTCTTGGAAGTTTAGCCATCCAATGTCTTCATTTGATGAGTCATGATATTGATTGTAATGGTATTTATGAGGTTTCCAAATTTGCTTCTCTGTTCCCCTATTTTTATCATGGTACCTTTTATAGACGTAGCTTGGGAACTCTTCCTGGCTTCGGTCATAGTCAGGATCGTCCCGCTTTTCTTTGCTGGTGAAGAAAATGTGCCTTTTCTGCTCATAAATTGGAAAGTCTTCCTGGCTTCGGTCATAGTCAGGATCATCCCGCTTTTCTTTGCTGGTAAAGAAAATGTGCCTTTTCTGCTCATAAGTTGGAAAGTCTTCCTGGCTTCGGTCATAGTCAGGATCATCCCGCTTTTCTTTGCTGGTGAAGAAAATGTGCCTTTTCTGCTCATAAGTTGGAAAGTCTTCCTGGCTTCGGTCATAGTCAGGATCATCCCGCTTTTCTTTGCTGGTGAAGAAAATGTGCCTTTTCTGCTCATAAGTTGGAAAGTCTTCCTGGCTTCGATCATAGTCGGGATCGTCCTGCTTTTCATTGCTGTTCAAGAAAAGGTGCCTTTTCTGCTCATAAGTTGGAAAGTCTTCTTGGCTTCGTTCTTCGTCTTCATCCCAACGCTTCTCCTTGGTGTAAAGTAAACTGTGTCTTTTTTGAGGGAATTCCTCTTGGCTCCTTTCATTGTCTGGATCTTCACGTTTTTCTTTACTTGTTAAAAGGTGTCTTTTAATATAATTTGGAAATTCCTCTTGGCTCCGTTCTTCATATATATCTTCATGCTTTTCCTCGTGTGCTTTGAGAAGTTCATTGATGATTTCTTGTGCCCTGGCATTGAACTCCCTTTTCTCATCTTGCTCTACAGGAAGCAGTTCTTCTTCATTTGTTTTTGCTAGCTGTGTTTGGCTAGAACCTAGGAGAAAATGTGAAGAATATTTGCACCCATAACACCAGTATCTTTAGATAAAGATTCCCTTCAATAGAATGCATCAGGTTGTCACATAATCATAAAGAATGTAACTTGCCTTGCTTTTGAAGAATGTCTTTACATTCTGGTTGCCAAGAAGTGCCATCTGGTTTGGATACCACCTTAGTAAGGACCTTAACCAAACACTGGATAAGCTTAAGTAAAAGGAAGATGTGTTTTAATTTTACAGCTCAGATGTTAAGTCCTCAGTGATTAAAGACCAAATGTGACATACCATGTCTTCCTTTCTGCCATCTTGTCCCAATGGTGAAGACTTGCTTTCTGAAGGAAAAAAAGAAAATATAAGTAAATCAGAAAAAAAATATTGAAATGTAAATATTACATGAGATTTTGAGAAAGTAACATATAGAAGTATATGTGAGTCAACTGGTGGTCATGTACTAGTATTTTAGAATAATAAAGTAACAAATGCAGTCCTAAGATGAGAGATATAAACATCTCTATATGAAATATAGTGATGAGAAGATCCTTAAAAATATGACACAACTGATATTGAGGATACAAAGAAATGGTTTTTCAATCTTTACCCTTAGTTACGTCTTTTGCAATATAGATATAAAATGAGTTTTAATGCACCTATGTTTGCGTGAGTCGTGCCCTAACGCTGACCGTGGTGCTGAAATGTGTGCATGCGGTATTACACTTACTGCAGTGAAATTATTTGTGAAAAGAAAGAAAAATCGGACTGACTTACCTCCGAAAATGGACAAAGTCGCGACAAAGAGAAACAAAAGCTTCATGATGAAACTGTTCTTTAATGTTAATAAAAGCTCGGATCTGAAAATATCAAGAGTGAAAGCTTCTGCCTGCAGCACAGAGCGCGGGAGACGCGTTGTGCCCGGCCAGCGCAGGAACGATCAGGTCTCAGCGCGAGTAGGCGGAGTCTCCAAGACCTGCGTCACAGCCCGGTGAAGAAGCGCTGGCCGGAGCCCGTTTTATATATCAAAACCCGCAGATATGTAATATTCATGAGCACACTCAGCCTTTGAAATAAAGCGGAGTCCCGGAGGACACAATGGTAACTGAGTTTTTTCTTTTTATGCTAAATATGTTGATGTTAAAAGCATGGGCAACGTGGGTGGCACAGGGTGGCCGCTGACTCTCATAAAATAGGCTTTTATGCTTCCAAAAGCAACCCCAACGTTTACTTCATAACACATGCACTACATGACCAAACTATTATCACAATGATAGAAGAACACACTTGCAATTGTATACAATGTCTTTCTAATCTATAGAATTAAGATTTCCCTTCATGGGAATTAAGGAGCCCAAATTTGCTCCAGCATGACAGTGTGCCTATACACAAAGTGGGGTCCATGAATATAAGTTTTGCCTGGCTTGGAGTGGAAGTACTTCAGTATCCTGCACCATTCCTTGACCTCAGCTGCACTTAACACCATTGAGATGAACTGGACAGAACCCCAGGTCTCCTCACACAGCATCAGTGCCTGACATGAGTAATGACTCTAGTAAGTAAATAAGCACAAATTCTCACAGCCAAACTCCAAAATCTAGTAAAAAAAAAAAAAAGCCTTCCAATTAATGGTTGAAATGACAATATCCTTGACTTGAGAAGAGTGAATGTGATTACTAAAAAAGAAACTTAACCTCAAATTAATTATTACATTAAATACATAGGGGTGTGATGGTCTTCTGTCTATATATGTTAGGTGATGTAGAGAATCATCAAGGTTGCTTATTACTTGTTGATTAATATAATCAGCATAGGGTATTCATATAAAGCCATTACCGTTGTCTAATTACACAATCTTTTTCTATATATGAAACCCTATATATAATTAAGTGCAGCTAGTGTCCACTTGTCACCTTTTCCTAAACCTTGGTATGTAATTTAAAGGACTTAAAGGAGCTCTAAACTTAAATATTTAAAATAATGAAATTGATGTTTCATTAATGTATTAAACTCACAAACAGCAATTTCATAACTACTAATAAACTGTGTCTTATATCAGTCCTTTGCCAACCTCTGCAGCTCACACACAGTAAATTTCTCTAGTAGTTAATTATATAATAAAAACATCTCCCCCTGTAATAAGCTTGAAATAAAAAAACCAAAAATAAAACACTGCAGTCTTTGTAGATCTACAAACATTGTTTCTGTGTGCAGATGATGTGTGTATATGACATGTTTTAAATAGAAGTGTTCATATATTTATTCTGAGTAGCTGTGTTAAGTCTGAGCATATAATGCAAACAATTCTTGAGATAAGCTCTGCTCATAAAAAATCCCTTAATAATTATATATTAGCATTTATTCTTTTAATTTCATATTGCGAACATCATCAGCATAAGAAATTGAGATCTAAAGAATGCTGTGTGGTTTAGCCTAGTGCACATTGTCACTGGACTTTCTTGTGAGGATCTGTGAATATCTGTGCTACAACATTCAAATTTATTCATGGTGCATAATTAATTCAAATTGCATGATTGCTTAAAGACACAAACATAAGCAGGCACTCATAAACAATGGTAATTAGAAATGAATCTCATGAATGTATCAGCCAGAGGCCTGCTTAATTATGATCAGAAGCAAGTCACTTGCTCAAATAGCAGAAAGTATTGAATTCCTTCAGGATTATGGCAGAGAGATAATTTTAAATAATCCTCTAATAGGATGGTGGACACTCACAGTTCATACAATACACCAGGTTCAAAGCTGGTGTATGGGTTGCAGGTGGTTTAATTCTGTATTGTATTTTAGAGTGTATGCAAGAGCAAGATATTAGACCGTTGTCTGATTTTTTTCCTATTCCCAGCACACTCAGAAAGCACTGGATAATTTGCTGATGAGTGTCTTGGGAAAAAGAGTTGAGGAGCATTGTTTTGGTCTCCTTGGACAAATGGTTGAAATATACAAAAGTAATATGTGATGGTTCACTTGCTAAAAAAATCTTAGTTTTCTTTTAATATTTGACACCCAAAAATAAATAATAAATCAAATTTAAAAAAATCTGAAATGCATATAAATGTAAACAAAAAGCAGTCCAGTATATAATGTGTGTATATGAGATTTGAAATGAAGTGATCATTCTTCTCTCATAATAAAACCTGGTTTGTATTTTCACTGCATATTGCTCACCAATATGCAGTGTTTTCTCTCTTCCTTAACATCTTATACTCTTAACAGCTAAAATATGAAGAACCACACCGGTATCTTGTCTTATGCTCTTAAATTCTAATGCAGTCAGACAGACAGTAGGTTAAAGTAAACAATATCATTCAATGAAAATCCAGTTGTGTTTACAAACCAGTACCATGAAAATCACGGGTTGTAGCTTTTTCAGAACTTGCATGGATGGAATAAAAGCAAAGTGCATAGAAGGACAAAAGTGAATTAAGATTTTAGGTTCTATTATAACGCTAAACAATACTGATAACACATTTGCTCTATTTGTTGTGAAGTGAATCAATATTTTCTCTAACGTTTTAATAAAATAAGTTGCAAGCGACCATTATACACTATTGCTAATTCAATTCTTTTCTACACTTAAAAAGGCAATCAAAGGAGAACAGTAAAATACAGAGTTTAGTTTCTCATTTATTTTTAGATGAGAAGGCTTTTTTTTTAAATCTAATGAACATCCTATTTACAGACTTCATGTACAAGCTAGCTGTTGTTGCCATGGTAGCCTTAAAGTCGTGATATATTCGTGTCCTTTTATCTCACAGCTGTTCTCACAGCTAACTTTTCTCTTATTACAAATCAGCTAATTATAATATTCTGGGGTTTTTTAATCAAATAAATTGCAGTGTGCGATTTCTGCCAGCTCATTGTACTAAACTAGAAAACATTTACTGCCTTCCTACTTTCTTCCCTCTCCTCTTTTTTTTTTTGTGTTGTTTATTTTATACACCTGATAATTTTGGTTCTTGCACTCATTTTCTGGGGGAACTGTAATTTGTGTGTGTGTAGCAGAGTTTTGTGCTGTTCTTTTTTCCTCTTCTCTTTTGTCCAAGGCTATTTTGATCGAAGACAACACGGAGAGGTGGGTACTGCCTATTATAGTGCTCAAATACACTTTTCCAGGTGTGCAATGAATGGACTCTGCTAACTTATGCATTCAGGGTTTGGAAAGACCAGAACACATTGTGTCTAGCTCTTTTTATTTTACTGTGATGGACCTGCAGTACCCACCTCTTGGTTTTGTCTCCATACGTTTTCAACCTTTCTATTATAACTCCCACAGTGCAGAAGGATGCTCTGCAAACTCTGAATTTAGCAGATTCTCTTATCCAGATCATATTCTCTTTAATTGTAAAATATTCTAATACTAGTACCAATTTCACAGTTTTTAAAAATACCATTAAGGTAAAACTATTTCAAGGGGACTAGGGGTTTAGCTTTCAAAACCAAAACTTAGCTTCGCAATAACCTTCAAACACAGGATAAAAGCATCACAGCACAAAGATCCTCACTGAATGGTTGAGCGAGAATTACAATGAGTACTTACTCTCCCAGTTAAGATTATCCTAGCTTTGCGATGCTTCTGGGAAATTAAGCTCATAGTATGCATAAATTAAGCCATTATCAAACTGACTAAAACCATTTTAATCCCTTAATGCCTCCCTGAGGGAAAACTTTAGGGTTTTGAAACAGCACACTCTCACAAACATCTGTAATAATAAGAAATAGAAATGAAATAGACTGGAATGCTGAGGTTACTGTGACTACAGATATATGTTTTTATTGACAATAAGGCCACTGTAAGATGAATAATCCATGAACCAAGCTTTTTAGAAGAGTTGAAACCAGTAGAGCTTTCATTATAAGAGATAAAACCTCAGAAACAAAAAGTCTACTCAACACACCGTGAGAAGATATTCTTATTATTCTGTTGAGCAAGGTCTCCATTTAATAATACATCTAAGTTGCTGAGACTGCTGTAAGTCTTGTCACAGAGGATGTCACTCAATGTCGCTACATATGACAAGTGCAGGAGGAAGCGGTTGACTGATTTTTTTTTTCTCTCATTATGGTAATGCCTTTCACACAAAACCTAACATCTGCTTTCTTTGGCAGAGAGAAAATGCCCAGACATTAAAGTCAGTACTGTCAAAGTCATTAAAATAAACTGCAGTTGGAGTGACAAGAGCCACAACGCACTTGTAAGCCATAATTTGCAGGCTTGTGCTGTCAAGTGATGAATAATAAACTTGTCTTCTTGCTCAGTGCAGATTAGTGCTGTGTAAAATTCCCAACCCCCATTTCCTTATCATATAAAGTTTAATCAATCTATCATAAAGTCCACATAAGTTAACATCAGTTTAAATTATTTCTTATTGCATTTTTATTTCTAGTGGATTCCATTAATATTGGTTAATTCACCTGTTCATCTTTTGGCATTATTTTAAAACAATGGAATGAGAGAGTCAAATTCTAATATAATTCAGTAATAAGAGCAAAAAGTATTCAGGGCTGATAAAGTGTTATGCTAGTAATAGACAACTGATTTTTGTAAAATTTGCAGTGCCTAGTTGTCATGCTGATTTATTTCAAACATTTTATCAAAACAAACAAACAGAAAACTTCACTCCAAATGACTAACACAATGTTTTGGGTTGTGTCTCTATATGTTCCATAATTTGCTAATCACAAATGTGGAATGTGAATCGACTTCATCAATTTTCCATCAGGACAACACTTTACAGTAAAACTACAATAAAGTATTAAGTGTTACCCTATTAACTTTTTAAGTTCTAACCTGAGTTCAGATATACTTAAACATTACCTGAATTCAACTGTACAGTATTGTAATGTCTAGGGTATAGAAGCAATACCTTTCTGTTTCTCAGATAGAAAGACAATAAAGAAATTTATAAATACAGTTATCAACCATTAAAAATGACCTGAAGGATCATTCCCAAGGCACATTTACTTGACCAGATGACTTGAATGCATAAATTATACTATATTATTCAATATTCACTAGATTAGTACTATAAAAGATAAACATTTTCACAATACTCACTACACTACACAATACTTTTATTTCAGGCTAATAAAAATAAGAAAAAGTAAACAAAACCAGATATTAGAAATATGAAAGGAAAATATAAGAATGTAAATAAGTTTTTTCTTTGTCTTTTTTTTTTTTTTTTAGTAAAACTACATTTAACTACATTTTGAATAAACAAAAAACCTCTGAATGGTTCATGCTTTATGTTTGATTTTCAGGTTTAATTACTGATAAAGGAAGGCTGATGGACATCAAATTGGCAGTTTCAACTCTGAGATGTTTGTCAGACTTGTGCCCTTTCCCTTCCTAATCTAATTCAGAGAAAGCGTGATGAATTGGATCTTGCAGGTATCTATTTAACCCCTCCTGATAATGGAGGCATGTTTGTTTTGCAGAGCAAACCCAGCCTTGGTTGATGTGAGCTGGTATTTTGCTGACAAATAATGAATCCTAATGCCAAGAATTCATTAAACAATATTGACCTCCTTAAGTGACCTTTGTCTCATTAGGTTTCAATTTGGATTTATAACCAGTTAAGTAGATTAATGTCTATAGAGGGTGCATTCCTGTTGGGTCACAATGTAAAATAAAGAATTAATGGGTTTTTAATGAATGTACTAAGACACTAAAGCATAAATTAGGTGACCATATTCAGACTTATAGTTTAGTTTTGTCTTCTTCTTTTTCGGCTTCTCTCATTAGGGGTCACCACTGCGGATCATCCTTCTCCAAACTACTCTGTCCTCTACATCTGCCTCTTTCACCCCAACTACCTGCATGTCTTCCCTCACCACATCCATTAACCTCCTTTTTGGTCTTCCTCTTTTCCTCCTTCCTGGTGGCTCCATCCTCAGCATTCTCCTACCAATATACCCCATGTCCCTCCTCTACACATGTCAAACCATCTCAATCGGTCCTCTCTTACTTTGTTCCCAAAACGTCCTATAGACGTCCCTCTAATAAATGGAGATAAATAAAATAAACCATTTGGAAAAAACCTAATAGAAGTTTAATATCATATTCATTTGTGCACACATTTGTGTTCCCAAAGTGCCTTTGAAACTTTGAAAGCAGATGAAAAATGAATCTATTTGCAAATACACGGCTGTGTATTTTGCATTTGTAAGTAGGAAAGAGATTTTTAAAGTTTGCACATGCAACCCTTTGGTAAATCTTCAATATACGCAATGACCTTATCATTTTAAACTTACTTCCCAGCTTTATGTCATGTCCTACATAACACCATCTGACTTCAGACAGTGCTGTTGCCTTTAGCAATTTCTCTTTAAACCTGGACTGACTGATTGGAAAAGACATTTGTTTTTTTTCAGCCAGGAACAGTGCCTGGCCTAGAGGGTTATCCTGTTCAGTTGTTCATTACTGTCTTGACTAACTAACTTTATTCATTATTCTGTGTATTTCAGCTGCCGGTGAGTGCCCATCCTGTTTTATAGTGCATCTGTCAATCATTCTTTTCTACATGTATGGACAGGTTTAACGGACAAGAAGAAAACAATATAGTGGGTTTTGTATATATTAAAACAAAAGAAGCTCTGCAGCAATGTTAATCACATAAACAAATTTGGATCGCTCATTTCTTTGCATGATTATATTATATTACTAAAGAAAAAGAGTGTGTGTGTGTGTGTGTGTGTGTGTGTGTGTGTGTGTGTGTGTGTGTGTGTGTGTGTGTGTGCGCACGAACGTCTATGTGTGTTTCTAAAAAAAAGCTTAAAAACCTCTTTATTCTTGTTCTGTTTAAACTCGTTTAAAATGATACGGTCTCACACAAAGCCCCATCACAGTGTGCAGCTCTTGATGTGTAAATGACCCATGCACACTCAAATAAAGCTATTTTCAAATGCAAATGATTAATTATATTAAAAAATTAAATTAATTCATTATTAGCTCTCAATAAGGGTAGACTACTCTTAATGGTCATGTGAACCACATTGTATAGAACCTTTGGACTGGCTTGGATATGAGTTTATTGCAAGCAAAGTAAATATTATAATCTTCATTAGACGTCATGAGAATATTTGCTTGGTCTCCAAGTTTTCAATTGTTAAATTGTAACATTGTTAGGGAGGCACAGATACGATCTGAGAAACAGATACAATCTAATTTCATTAGCATCCATGATGTCATGTCTTTTAATCCTGTAAAAACGTCATAAGACACTTCCACCAAACTTTTAAACACTTTTAACTGATTAATTAAAATAATAAAAAATATGTTATATAAAATAACAAAAAGAAATCTGAAATAATGAAAGAAAGCCAAAAAACACTGAACTTCAGAAACGTCTATTTAAAAAGCTGATTTCTTGTGCAGATTCAGGGAATATGATAAAGTATAATATGCTTAAAGAATAATAACCGAGACACTTAGCATAGCAAATATTAATTAGATATTACCATAAATAAAGCACACTCTAAATGCATTATCAGACTTAATAATAACTGCTTGTCAAATCTTCTCAATTCCATTATTATAACAATCCTTAAGAGGTCACAGAGCAATGTCTGCAGACTCTTACATCCTACATGAACCTGCAGGGGTTCATTGGTTTGCAATGAGAGCAATAAATTTGCTCATTAGCGTTTCTGAAAGAGCAGAGCAGCAAACTCCAGCATGAAGACAATCACAATCCTGGGAGATCTTATTGCTTCATCAGTCTAAAAATTAGATTACAAGGTACAAACTGCAGGTCTAAGTGAAAATAAATCAATGGTTAACCATTAAGGTTTTGTTACAGTGTTATAAAAAACCCAAAAAGAAGTGTAATGTAACTTAATATCAATGATAAAAAATTATGGCCTTAAGGGAGCACTTAAAATGCTGTTATTTAGATTAATGAATAATTGCTAGTGGGAGCTAAATTTCTTTACACCAATCAAATTGAATCAGAACCTGGTACAGGAATTCCAACATCTCATATTATAGGACCTTAGCAGGTATTGAAAACAGTCTAGAATATTGTTTTGCATAATATTTATTGCAAATGCTGCATCCACAAAGATTGCAGCTCTATGAATGAACCCTACCATGAACCATCTGGCAAAAGTTATTAGAGCATCCCGATGCTACTACATGACCATGACAGCTCCTCCCACAAGGAGTCAGGCCCCCCCCCCTTCAACACACCTTTGCTAAACAGAACACACACGACATCATAACCACTTGGGTCACCAGATCTTTATTAACTTCTAGACCTTATTTCTTAATCACACAGGGTTCATCATTCAAAGGAAAAGACATAGGTCTCATTAAGTGTGTGTAATTTTGACATTTGGTTTGTCTATTTCTGCATACTTTCATTAATGACTTCTGTAACAAGCACCACATTGTTATTCATGCTGTCCTTCATATTCTCTGTTGCCTTTGTTATTGCACTGAAACTATAGTTACAGTTAACAATACTGATACATCAGTAATATCTCAGCTTGCATTATACATATTAAAAAAACACAGTATGCATAGCATGTATCCAGTAGTGTAACGTATTGCCTGTGGTTTTTAAGGCGCAATATTAAAATGCATATACGCTATAGCTCAAAAGTTTGGGCTCACTTGCCCATTTCTTTGTTTTCCAAATCCATTTTCATGCAATTCACAAACAATTTTATCTATTTAACAAACAATTAAAGTTAGTCAGATGATTTTTAAAGAATGATTTACATTTTTGCACAGAGGCCGATTATTAACAGTTGTCAGTCATCTGCATCAATCTCCTGGTACGGCTGCTAAATCAAGTTAATTATTTTATACAGCTAATTGATTATGAGAAAACCCTTTGCAATTGTGTTGCACAGCTGAGAACCATTGTACTAATGGAGCAAACAAGGGAGTATAGCATTCTTTATGTTAGTTTAGTAACTGAACATCAGCAGTTGTTTGTTTGTTTACAGGTTCAAAATGGCCAGAAAGAAAGAACTTTCATTGTTTCTATTGTCGTCTTTAGAACAGAAGGCTACTCAATGTGAGAAATTGCGAGGAAACTTAAAATTTCTTATCATGCTGTTAACTACTCCCTTCAGAAAGTAGCACAAACCGGCTCTAACAAGGACAGAAAAAGGTTTGGGAGGCCCCGATGCACAACTGTGTAAGAAGACAAATATCTGAAAGTGTGTAGTTTAAGACAAAGACGCCTCACACGTCTTTAACTGCCAGCTGTACTGAATAGTACCCATCAAGCAGTGAGTGAATGATACTGATTATCTTTTCATCATGGCACCTGTTAGTGGGTGGATATATTTATTAAGCAGCAAATAAACATCAACAGTAAAGAGGAGACTTCAGAAGAAAAAGACATATCTCAGCCTGGCCTATAAAAACAATAGTCTGAGATAGGCAAAACAGCACAGACATTGGAAGACTGGAAGAGGGTGTTGTGGACAGATATGTCCAGGTTTATACACACATACAGTGGGGCAAAAACTTATTGAGTCAGCCACCATTTGTGCAAGTTCCCCCACTTAAAAAGATGAGAGAGGCCTGTAATTTTCATCATAGCTACACTTCAACTATGAGAGACAAAATGAGAAAAAAATCCCGAAAATCAAATTGTCTGATTTTTAAAGAATTTATTTGTATATTATGGTGGAAAATAAGTATTTGGTCACATACAAAAAGCAAGATTTCTGGCTCTCACAGACCTGTAACAACTACTTTAAGAGGCTCCTCTGTCCTCCACTTGTTACCTGTATTAATGGCACCTGTTTGAACTGTTATCAGTATAAAAGACACCTGTCCACAACCTCAAACAGTCAGACTCCAAACTCCACTATGGCCAAGACCAAAGAGCTGTCAAAGCACACCAGAAACAAAATTGTAGACCTGCACCAGGCTGGGAAGACTGAATCTGCAATAGGTAAGCAGCTTGGTGTGAAGAAATCAACTGTGGGAGCAATTATTAGAAAATGGAAGACGTACAAGATCACTGATAATCTCCCTCGATCTGGGGCTCCACGCAAGATCTCACCCTGTGGGGTCAAAAGGATCACAGGAACGGTGAGCAAATATCCCAGAACCACACAGGGGGACCTAGTAAATGACCTGCAGAGAGCTGGGACCAAAGAAACAAAGGCTACCATCAGTAACACACTACGCCTCCGGGGACTTAGACACTGCCAGACGTGTCCCCCTGCTTAAGCCAGTACATGTCCATGCCCGTCTGAAGTTTGCTAGAGAGCATTTGGATAATCCAGAAGAGGATTGGGAGAATGTCATATTGTCAGATGAAAACAAAATAGAAAGATTTGATAAAAAACTCAACTTGTCGTGTTTGGAGGAGAAAGAATGCTGAGTTGCATCCAAAGAACAGCATACCTACTGTAAAGCATGGGGGTGGAAACATCATGCTTTGGGGCTGTTTTTCTGCAAAGGGAACAGGATGACTGATCCGTGTAAAGGAAAGAATGAATGGGCCAAACTACCAGCAACAGTGTGTAAAAACCTTGTGGAGACTTACAGAAAACCTTTGATCTCTGTCATTGCCAACAAAGGGTATATAACAAAGTATTGAGATTGAGATGAACTTTTTTTATTGACCAAATACTTATTTTCCACCATAATTTGCAAATAAATAATACAAACGTGTGTATTAACCTTAAGATACGCAGGGATTGCAGGGATGGTGGCTTCAGAGCTTACAGCATTCGTGCTAACAGTTTCAGAGCATCACACTTTAGAGTGGGTTGTAGCCTGCGGCATACTGATGGACCCATAAATATTCTTTTACTCATCACTAGTGCTGCTTGCAGAACATTTTATAGATTTAGTTATGAGCATAATCAACTATTATTCGCTAGTCTGCTACCAGAACCGACTTAATGGGTACACAGATAAAACTGTGAAGAACTGCCTTTGTATCTGATGGATATATTCGTTATTTACAGTCAAGTTATAGTATGTAGTAAATGCTGAACGTTCACTTCTATTCATGAAAAAAAAAACAGGAATGGATGTTCATGGATTCCCAATTAAAGAAACTTTTAAACAGGACAGGAAATATACTCTAAATAGAATATATATTTTAATATAATACTCTCATCTCTGAAATGATAAACATTTGACCTATACCATTCTAATGATCGTATCTTTATTCAGTTTATTTTAGAAATGCATTGATTATTTTCAGCTGAAAACAGTGCATATAAAAGAAAAAATATGCTATATTATATTCAAAGGTCCTTGTGGCTGAGGTCATCTGTCTTATGTCAGGCAAATGTGGGGGTTCAGCTGCAGTTGGATTTGTATGCAGTAAATGTTTCCCCAGCAAGCGGACCCCATAGATCAAACTTTTATATCATTCAGTCACATACAAAAGCTGATGTGTCATTTGACAACCGGTGCTGAATTTTAATTTCTTGGATTTATAAAGAGAAATATATCATATTTAAAAATGGCATAGATCAGAAACCACAAATTCTTGTGAAGGTTGAACTAAAAAATGTTATGGGATAGCACAAAAAGAGGTGTGACTGAGTGTAGATGTTGTCCTGTCTCATGCACAGTCTTGCAACAAGAGGTTCTGAAGCTACCTCAACTCTCAGCAAGATAAAATAAAGAATGAGGTTTTTACTCTGATGACTATAGAACATTTCAACAGCCATTCGTTTCCGTGAGGAAGCGACTTCTTCGGACGTTTCTGGTTAGATAGCACATTCGAAACACTGTTGGGAGGCGACTTATACACAGTCATATTGCGACAGTTTATTACTGCGATTAAAAGGTCAAAATGAAAACTAGGACAATGTTGGTAAAGCTCTCTCTCAGACCAGGAACTAACTTGAACACAACGTGATGCTCGGATTGCAGCAGTGAAGGCTGAATACTGACTGACAACTCGAGGATCTTTACTTTTAGTTAAAACCAACAACATGTGATGAATTAGAATTGTATATGAATTAGATTCAAAAAGAAGACACATTATAATAAGACAGAATTGAATAACACCTTCTTTATTTCACACACACACAGGGCTCAGGTGGAGTATTCACGCTCTCTCACGCACTGCTCCACCGCAACATGGCTACACACTTCACTTAATCTAAACACAAACATTTTAAAACTTATGAAATAATTACTTATGGTCACAACACTTGGTTTAATTAACATCGAGGGTTCAACGGTGCGTGCATCTCTCTCTCTCTCATCTCTCTCTCTCTCTCTCTCTCATCTCTCTCTCTCTCTCTCTCTCTCTCTCTCTCATATCTCTCTCTCTCTCTCTCTCTCTCATATCTCTCTCTCTCTCTCTCTCTCTCTCTCTCTCTCTCTCTCTCTCATATCTCTCTCTCTCTCTCTCTCTCTCTCTCATCTCTCTCTCTCTCATCTCTCTCTCTCTCTCTCATCTCTCTCTCTCTCTGTCTCATATCTCTCTCTCTCTCTCTTCTCTCTCTCTCTCTCTCTATCTCTCTCTCTCTCTCTCTCTCTCCTCTCTCTCTCTCTCTCTCTCTCTCTCTCTCTCTCTCTCTCTCTCTCTCGATTCCAAATCACTGTTCTCGCGGTGTTGCCTCTAGATCAGGGGGTCACCAACGTGGACCACATGAGTAGCCCGCGGGCCTTTTCTAAAAATAGTTACCTACTTTGTTAAATCATTGTTGATAATTATTATGAGAAATTATTAACATGATCAGTGTCGTCACATAGATGAATATCAGTAATTATTAATAATAACATATAATTACGTTAAATTTAGCAAATATGTTATTTCAGATCAAACTGAAAACTGTGTGTATTAAACTGGTAGCCCTTCACATTAATCGGTACCCAAGAAGTAGCTCTCAGTTTCAAAAAGGTTGGTGACCACTGCTCTAGATCATATTTAAAGTGGTAGCACATTATTTATAAACCCCTACAATTTCATACAGTTCAGTTAGCAATGTGATTTATTATTAGCATGGTTAACCATGGTTACCTTAGCAATAAACCACACAAAGGACGTTGTTAACAACGTGTGACGTCCAAACCTCACCAAACACTAGATAACCATCGTCCAGATTGTGTGAAACGTTTCCGACTTCTCCACTAAGGAAGTAATTGTAAGCATCCCGACTGGAAAAGTCTTTACTGCTTCTCTCGTGTAGACTCACACTCTCTTTACTACATCATTAAACACAACAGGTGTTACACCAGAATCTGTGACCATCGTATGTCGTGACCATAGAGGGCGTGTAACACCGGATCCGATACTTCAGGTAAACGTCTAAAAGGTTCTGAGTGAAAGGTTGTCACCTCAATGACTGATTTTACGGGTCAGATAAATCCATGCTATATTTTATTTTTAGATTTTATAAATATCTTAATTCTTCTGTTTCAGCTAAACTATTTTTAAAAAGTACGTGTTAGTCATTTTGCTTTGACAGCTCCGTGCTTTAAAAATCGCACCACCGAAAATGCTTTAGGACCGGACATGCGCAGTATCAACCCGTCAACAAACAGTCTATAGTACTGCTAGCTCTTAAATATGCAGCAATTTACATATGGAATGGGTGCACACTTTTTTGCTCTGCTTTACTAATGGCTTGCAGAGATCATACAATTAATAGTAAATAATTATAAAGTATAGTGTTTGCTGCACTGGATAATGTCATCACTTTTTTTGCTTTTGTTGATTTGATACTATCAGTACAACAAGCACGCCACCAGGAAAACACATTGGAGTGTCTGCTATAACAGCTTACAGCAAAACAAAGCATGGCTGTCAACTGCCAAATCTGTCAAAGTGAAAATGATTGTTGCAAAGTTCTAAAGTTGTTTCCTGATGTTTGCTGGGCTGTAATAGCTTCAGGTCTGTGTTTGAAAGTGTGTGGTTTTAGGAGGCCTGAGTATTATTTGGAGCCTAACCCTAAACTGACACTCACCTCAACAACTCCTTTATCACCAAATTCTTCCTCTAAAATGCATCGTAAAGTAAAATAATTGGGGAGATCTTAAGGTCAACTTATCATGTAAATAAGAAAAGAAAATACTTTTACTTCAACAGCAGAACACTAAAAAAATATATGGTAATGTAAGTTTTTTCATTTTTCCATTTTCCTTTCACTAACAGGGGTAAAGAACTATACTGTAGCCAGCCACTAGAGGGTGTCAGAGTCATTTTGGCTTTACTGTTAAGGTACAAGAAGTAGTGGCTCAGTAGATAAAATGTAGAACTTCTGATCAGAAGGTCATGAGTTCAAATCCCATGACCACTGATCTCCTGGTCTGGTATCCCTAAATTGGCCTAGAATATCTATTTAGAGTATATTTCCTTAATTGGATACATATATTAAAAGTCCCTTGAGATAACAATTTAATTCAGTTTCATATGCATAGTGCATTTAATAGCGGACATTGTCCCAAAGCAGTTTATCAGAGATAAAGTGTTTATATAATTTTAAGTCCTATAAGTTTATCCCTGATGAGCAAGCCAGTGGCAACAGTGACAAGGAAAAACTCCCTAAGATGGTATGAGGAAGAAAGAGGTTCTTTGAGAGGAACCAGTCTCTAAAGGTGGCCATTCTCATCTGGGTGGCACTGAATGCCGAATTTTATTACAGTTTCATCATTGTTGATGTGTACTGTTCAGTGATTGGCACTTAAATGCAGACCTGTTCATGCAAACTGCAGCATTTAAGGCATTGTAATAGTTATTACAGTCCAATTAATTACATTCCATATCTATCCTCATAGTTCTTATGTTGCTCAGTTCATGTTGAATCATCTTCATGTGCACCGAGTGCTCTCCACTTGAATTCAAATCAAGAAGCTTTTATTGTCATTTCAATCATATATAGCTGACGCAGTACACAGTGAAATTAGACGTTTCTCCAGAACCCTGGTGCTACATAAAACAACATAGAGATACATAACAGAACACAGAGCTAAGGACTAAAGTAAGTTGTCCTAGCCACAAAAAGTACAACATGTGCAACCTAGTGCAAACAAACAATACAAGACAGTGCAGGACAGATACACAAAATAGCACCAATCAGTATACCTACTGTATAATATGTTGTACAGAACAATGTGCAAAAAAGAGAACTGTAAACAAGAGTGTACTTGTAAACAAATACACAAAATGTAGTGCAAAACAGATGCGATATACATGAATGTGCATGAAATGTATTGAGTATTTGAGTGTTTAAGTTTAGGTTTGTAACTGTTCTGTATCACACAGTTAAGTGGGAGAGTGATTGTGTGTGTGTGTGTGTGTGTGTGTGTGTGTGTGTGTGTGTGTGTGTGTGTGTGTGTGTGTGTGAGTGTGTGAGATGACCGGAAAGTTGGAACAGTTCAGTTCTGTGTGTTATGGAGCCTGATGGCTTAAGGGAAGAAACCGTTACACAGTCTGGATGTGAGGGCCCGAATGCTTCGGTACATCTTTCCTGATGGTAGAGGGGTGTAAAGTGTGTGTCACGGGTGTATGGCATCATTTACAATGCTGTTGAATTTGCGGATGCAGTGTGTGGTATAAATGTCTGTGATAGAGGGGAGAGAGACTCCAGTGCTCTTCTTGGCTGTCTTCACAATCCACTGTAGGGTCTTTCGAGCCGAGTTTCCAAAACAGGCAGTCAGTGATGATTTCGATGGTCCCTCTGTAGAACAGGGTCAGAAGAGGGGTAAAGATGCTGATAGGCTACCTTCCTGAGGAACAGCAGTGGTTTGAGCACATAGCCCTGAGGGCCCCAGTGCTCATTGTTTTGGTGCTGGAGATGCTTCCTGATCCAAAATGCAGTCAGGAAGTCAGGAAGTCCAGAATCCAGGAGGCCCAGTAGGCTTAGGGAACTCTATCCAGAGAAGAAAAAATATTGGCAATAAACTGGCAGATCTAAAAAGAACAAATGGACAGGATTACTGGTCACTGGTACCTCAGGAGCATGTTTAACTTGGGGGGGGGTGACAATAAAAACCGACGTTACTTGAGAGAAAGGACTGCCACGTACTGTCAATATAAAGAGGTTAATGTGGTCTATGTATTTGTTTATAGAGTAGTCAATCTCTATCAATAGGGAGATATAGGAACAATCACCCCAGAAATAGCAGGACACTACCACCACCCTACTGAACACTACACTACACCAGGACAGAGACAGCTCACTGATGCTTTACTGATTCTTCTGCCAGTAATTATTATGTAGTTTACCGCCACTCTCTACATTATTAATCATCTTATTCATTTACTGTCCCGCTGATTCATCTCAGATAATTATAATTGTATATAATTGTTAATTCATAGAAAATACTAGATTATCCTCTACATATCTATATATCATCTGTATATACACTGTATCTAACTTTTGTACAGTTGTATGTACAATGTACATATCTTATACTGTAAGTTTATATATCCCATATTTCTGCACATTTCGACACTTCTTCACTGCCCAGAACTTTTACATTTATTTGTTGTACTTCAACAGCTTCTGCCATAGCATTCATATTAATTTGCTGTACATTTATTAACAGTAGCACAATGGTACTATTTGCACTTCTGGTTAATGCTAAACTGCATTTCGTTGCAATGACAAGGGCAAAGCCCTAAATGAAAACTGAGAGTGAGAGAAACAGAGAGTGTGTATAAAATTCTTTCAGAACCTTCCTCTTCTTCCACTGGTGAGTCAGATCTATTCATTCCGTGTGTATATGCCCACTACCCGCTAGGGGGCAGGTTTGAACATTTGTTCTGCTGAACCCGAGGGCATGAACTCATTAAACCGACTCTGTTTGATGACGTCAGAGGAAGGTTTCTGAGAAATATAGGAGTTTGTTTACCAACGTAACCTCTATATATGGGCATGTGGGAGGAGCCAGACTCCGCTCGTGTTCGATGTATGACTCACTATATTATAGACAGCATTTTCAACCAGTAAACATTGGACGGATTGAAATTAACGGATCTCCGCATCGCGTATCGACACAGCAAATGTTTCATTCTAGTTGTAAGCTTTTAGATAGAAGGTTATAACCGCAGGCCGGCCGGCGACTGGGGCGAGGCTTATTGCCACACGCCGCCGTCTCTCTCTGTCCTCCGGTTAAATCCATGGAGCGCTGTGTGCTCAGCTAGCATCCAACTGATGCTGCCTTCGTCTAGTCTGCCTGCGACGCGCTTTGGAAGCCCTCAGGTAACATGTCCATATTGCTCACAAGAATCTTGTATCTTGTATTCACCTGAAAGAGGTTCTGCGGTGTTAACGTTATCTCCGGGTGCCGTTTTCACCACTTTGTCGCTCGCTAACCGCATTGATGCCTCTCTCTTCAGCAGAGAACCGGCTGGGACCGGTTTAGAGCGCTGACTTGTGTGATTCCCTGTTAGTACACGTTGTTTTCTTGTTCTCTTCACACACATTCAACCCCAAATTCATGATTCAATTTCGGATTTTTCGAGAGTAGCATAAACACTTAGATAATAAATAAGAATCGATATCTTATTTCAAAGCAAACTAGTCGAACGTTGCTTCCTGAGTCCGGTGGTGTTGACCTGATCGACGTATCGCTTGGTGACAGCAAACAAACACTCCGGTGTTTTATATACCCTAGAAGTGTGATCTATAATATACTTTAAAGTGTGTTCAATGCCTGTCATATTCAGCCTTGATGTCAGTACACAGTAGTGTTTGTTGATATATCGGATGTCTTTATTTTAGCTGGAGTAGTGTACATCTGTCAGGAGCTGGAAAATAAACATATTAAATGATCCCTCGCACAGTTTAGACTACTGTTTCTTGTATAATCTGTTTTCATCATGTTTTTATTTCTTTTTCAGGTGATTCTTTCTATCCTCTTCCTTGTACCCCAGCAGCAGTCATGGACTCTTTTCAAGTGACGCTGACTGTGAGAGGAGCGACATCTGTCGGTCAGTGTGATATTCTCATTATTCCGGTCATAACATGATGTTTTTGTTCTCATGATTGTAGAGGAGTGATTTCTAAGAAGTATTTCACATTAGGACAAAACAGCTGGAATAAGGATCTGTAGCTGAGGGGATTCAGGAGTGAAATACTTGGTAACTGTTGGATCAGATTTGATCTGGGATCATAATGCTCATTGCTGAGCTACCCATGGTGAACAGATGTGAGGTTTATGGAAAGAGTGATCTTTAAAAACGTCAAATAAGATTTGGATTATCATACTAATCTAATACTAATACTGACAGGTGGCAGCAATAAGATGGGTTTCTCTCAGAACTTTTCCCTTATTCCGATGTTAATAGAGACAAATAAAGTTGAAACAATGAAAGATGATTTTTCATTGTTGTATAAAAATCATTCATTTTTAAGCCAGTCTGTTTGTCAATACAAATGTGGATTCTGAATAATTAAATCCAACAGCCAGCTTTTATGGTTGGTGATTATTGGCACTGATAGGCATCTGTCACTGTGCAGTGTAACCACAGGCTTTACGTGTGTGTGTGTGTGTGTGTGTGATAACACTTTCGGTAATCAGAGCTCTGTAATAAAATATTTGTGACTGGACCAGTCACAAATACCAATGGTATAATTTTGTCAATGCATATTCATGCATTGATCTTGTAGTAAAGTAACCTTACCAGTTATTTGTAGTTCTGTTTTAACTTATGTAAGACATTATATTCAGCAATTTACCTGGTTAGAACTGTGAGCTTGAATGGTGGAGTGAATAATAGCAAGCAGGTGCCTCAGGTTAGAAGCGATATGTTTATAATCACAGGATGGTACAGTACATGGCACAACGACAAGCAGGCAGAATATTATTGGATTAGGCCTAGATAAAGAAATAATTAATTTCAGTTAGAGTTTTACATCATGTAAATTGTGCTTAAAGAAAAAACTTCACCCTGAAACCCATAAATACATTTATATTGAAAGATATGATCATGATTGTGCGCAAAGTTGTTGCTCCATATTGTTATTCTGTTTATGTGAAATGTTAGTAGCAGTAGTGATGATAAGGACATTGTTTAAATCCATTGGCAGACAAATGAAAAATGTAGGGGTAGATGGAGAGATGGAGATACACAGGTGTTAGTAATGTTAAGGACAATGTACATTGGGAACAGAGTGCAAGCAAAGACTCCAGCAAGTGTAACTATTACAGTATAACTTTAGGCTGGATCTTTCAGCAAAACTGGATATTGAAATGAAATTTTCATTTCTTGTTTTGTAACAGGTGAAGTGATCGCAGTAGTTGGAAGCTGTGAGACTCTTGGCAGCTGGTGCCATCAGAAAGCACTACCTCTTCAACCTGCAGAGGAAGATGGGTAAGTGTGCACTTACTTTCATTTCATGCCCTTTATTTTTACATGATTATGAACAGAGGACATTTTCAATATGCCCCTGTTTGTCTTTTTCCAGCAATCTATGGAAAAGGACCATCACAGTTTCAAAGGGAGTTGCAGTCAGCTATCGCTATTTTAAGGGGTTCTTCCTGGAATCAAAGGTGAGAGCTTTTCTAATCCACATGAAATACTTCTACATACTAGACATGTTCAGTATTTATAATTTAACAACAGTCTTTTCATGTAAGAATTATTTCAAATTAAATATACTGATGATCTTGTTTGTAATTTTTAAAAATGATTTGAATGTAGATGAATTGTGTTATTGGCAGAATGTATGAAAAGTTTTCTTTTTGCACTTTGTTTAAAATGACCTGCTGTTAGTTTTTCCCTTTTACTATAAAGGTGATTGAGTTTTCCTTGTCTAACTCTTCTGCTTCTTTAGGCAGCCAGTCAGCTGTTCCTTTTCCTTTCAATGTAATGTTTTTGTATGAATTAACAGTAACCTTCCATAAACTGTCTTGGTGCAAAGAGAGTGCTGGTATCACAAGGTGCTTTTATTGATTAGAGCTGTATGATTATGACAAATCAGCATTAAAATGACCTACATTTCTTAGGACACTGCAAGCAGTTTAAAAACCATGGCTATGGTTTTTATATTTTGGGCCACTTTCATGCATTTTTAATTTCTGTTTATCAGACATGTCATTATTACCGTATTTTCCAGACTATAAGCCGCTACTTTTTTCCCACGTTTTGAACCCCACGGCTTAAACAACGAAGCAGCTAATTTATATTTTTTTCCTGGGTTTTTCCCGGTTTCACAAACTTCAAGCTGAAAAACTGAGACATAACATTAGACCAATAAAATTTCCGAACGGAAACGAAAAAACGCACTTCACCTGTGTTCTGATCTGCACGGCATCGGGAGAAAAACTTCCACCGGTGGCGCACGACGATGACAAAAGATAAACTCCCCAGAGAAATACAGTGGTACCTTGACCTACGAGTTTAATTCGTTCCGTGGACGAGCTCGTATCTCAATTCAACATCAACATCAGTTTTCCATATTGAAAACACTTAAAATGGCATTAATCCGTTCCAACCCTCAAAATGACACCCCGTTTTTATGTTTCATGTTATTAAAGTGAAAAATACATTTCTAAATAACAAATCTTGTATAAAAACATAATAGAAAGAGTATGTAAAGATGATATAAGGTTTTATTCAGTGTATTTTCCTTGGAGATGAGAAAACGAAAACGCCGATGGGGGGTGTGTGTATGTGTGGAGGGGGGGGATAGAGGTGATAAGTGGAGGAGGAGGGAAAACTCGTTTTTTACTATCACCCCTGTACACTACGTACCCCTAAACTTTTAAATTTGTACTTTTCTTCTTTTCTTATCTTCATTTTTGTCACAATCTTCGCTTTCTGGCTTCGCTTTGCCATCTAGCAGCGGCGTCTCGAGCTTGTACCTCAATTTTTTTGCTCGCGTAACAAAGCAAAAAAATCGACCGAGTGACTGCTTGTATCTCGGAAAACTCGTACATTAATGCACTCGTAGGTCAAGGTACCACTGTAGTTGTGAAAGGAAGGAGGAAGACAGTGAACAATGACTTTCTTGGTAGGCTACTGTTTGGATACAAGCCGTTGTAATGCGTTGAGTCAGGGTGAAGGGAGAGCTCGCTAACTCCAGTTGCAACAGAAATATAAGCACAGACAGGTTTCCAAAACTCGTGCTTTTTCATTTTTCTTGGCAACAACGTTATGGGTTAGTAAAAGAAATTTTAGAAATGAGCATCAGAAAATAAAAGGACATATTCCTCGCTCTCCACACACAGTAATACCAGAAGAATGCAGTAGCAGGCGATTCCCAAAATACCGCTCTGCTCCTAATAGAAGCGCAACATATTGCATTTAGCATCTTTCGTTAAAGCCTGTGTAAAGTTCATTAGTTTCAGTGTAGACTTCAGTGTTCGGCTTATAGACAGGTGTGGCCTATTTATGATAAAAAAATAAAAATATTTGTCAAATTCAGCGGCTTATATATGGGTGCACTTTATAGTCCGGAAATTACGGTAATAATAATGCATGATTAATTGGGCGTTTCTATTAATGAACAACGCAGGCTTTTATCTCCATTCCACACTGAAGAACTGATAGTAAAGTTCCAACTGCTTACAACAAATGTTTTGTCTAAGAGACAGTTTGTGGTGACTGTGTAAACAATGTTAAAGCACCAGGATGTACAAATTAGGAATTTCATCCTCTCTAGCAAACAGATTATATTTCAAGCTACTTGTAATTGTAGAAGAATTTCATGATAAATTATGCTGCATGATTCTCTACTGGGTAGAATAAACCGAAGGCTGTGACGGGCAAAAAATGCACCTTTAGCTAGTAGACACTTTTGGTGTCTTGACATACTAATACTACGCTACTTGATGGCATGTGATTTTAATTGCAACCTGTAACATTAATAATGTTTCCAGTTTTTATCAAAATATCACAGAAATGTTATGAAAGTAAAAACTTTTGTAGTACACAGAAATATTTGTCACTAGCTGAAATACAAGCCTTTGTTTGAAAGAGTGCTCTATCTCAATACAGCTAAAAGGGAGATTTTTCTTTAGTATGATGGCTCTATCTTAAGTCGTACTGGACATTTTGGGGCAGAAAATCGGCCATATATCTTTTAGACATAATAAGTTGTGCATTCTTTGTCTGAGCTGTTGTTAAATGCTTGTGTGTACAATTTTCAACCAAATCTAATTTGACCGCTCTGAAAAACTGTAAGTTGATATAGGATTCCCATGGCAACTACAGAAGCTCAAGAATAAAATGACCGTGAGCATTACTCCCTTGATTCTATAACGCTATTGTTTTCATGATTTAATCAAGAAACCCTGTAGCTTCAACTATAAGTAGTATTTTGGATAATTATCCCATTGTTGCAGTCAGAGCAGTTTTGAAATATTCACACGGGTAAGTATAAATGTGTGTCGATTTCTTCAGTAGGGCAGAAATCTGGGGAAAAAAATGTCAAAGTAGTTGTGTAGCCTTGTAATGCCAATGTATTTCTTTTGACTAATCCACTTTTCAGATGTGAACCAACTGTGACTGACTGGCTGAGACAGTGGTGACTATACCAGCTCAAATTACTTGTTTTAGAGTGTGACTTTGCTTGAGACCAAAGTCTGCATCGGTTGAAATTTTTCCCCCCTAAACAATTTTAACACCATTTTGAACATTGGAATTACAGAATGCAAGTGGTCCATGTCAAGTCATAGTCAATAATTGGGAGACCCATCAGCAGCCTCGGTCATTGAGTTCCTCAGGTATATAAATTCAGAATAGTGCACGGCTTGGTTTCAAAACAAAAGTGTTTCAATGATTTGCAGGGCCCCTATCATAGTACCCAAGTTACTGATCACAGCACATTTCTTTTTCTACACAAAACTAACGGCTTTGTCACTTGTCAACCCCTCTTTATTTGCTACGTATCAATATATTTAGGCATTTTTATTTGAACATTTTCAGTAATTTTTAATTTGTAGCAAGTTAGTACTGATTAAATAAGTCTTATGATGGTTTTTGCAAAATATTCTATGGAAGGCTCACATCGTACTGGAATGGTTTCTAAGGCTTTTTTAAAAAAAAAATTTTATTGTTTTGCCATGAGGCGTTCTGTTGCCGTAAGAGCTAATTATCCGCACAATGTACTTTCTTTTTTATTAACGCAGACTGCTTTGGAACACTTTTTTTTTTTTTTTTTTTTAAGCCTTTAGGATAATTATTTTTGCATAGGAAGATAATTTAACTTAGATTAATTTTAATTGTATTTAAGTATCATGTCATTTATTTACATCATAAACACTTAGTAAGATTAAATTACATGTGTGATGCTTGTATTAAATGGTTATCTACAAATATTTGGAGGCCTTTCTAGTGCAGATCATTCAAGGTTTGCTTTGTAAGTTTACAGATTTGATTGGCATTTAATTCTACAACTTTATTTTTATATTAAAATCGAAAGCTAAATACATCGTCGCTACAATTTATCATCTTTAAAATGAAAATGTCTTCAGATTGTAGTGTTGCTCTGCCCTGGAAACTCCTCTTTTTGTAGATGTGCCGTTCAAACATGAAAATGATACTAATAATAGTTTTGTCTTACAGAATCGGACCATGAAATTGACGACGGCCAGTTTGGATTCTGTAGTAAGTCATGTCATTTTAATACCATAAGTGGAATGACTTTGTGAGTATAGAGAAGGTTAGTAGGAGTTGCAGTGTGTGTTTGTGGATTTAGAGAAAGCGTACGACAGAGTGCCGAGAGAGGAGTTGTGGTATTGTATGAGGAAGTCAGGTGTGTCAGAAGTATGTAAGGGGGGTGCAGGACATGTATGAGGACAGTGTGACCACATTAAAGTGTGCAGTAGGAACAACAGACTGGATCATGGTGGAGGTTGGACTGCATCATGGATCGGCTCTGAGCCCTTTCCTGTTTGCAGTGCGGATTTACAGGTTGACCGACGAGGTCAGACAGGAGTCTCTGTGGACTATGATGTTTGCGGATATTGTGATTTGTGGTGAGAGTAGGGAGCAGGTTTAAAGGAGCCTGGAGAGGTGGTGCTGGAGAGAAGAGGAATGAAAGTCAGTAGTAGTAAGACAGAGTACATGTGTGTGAGTGAGAGGCAGGGCAGTGGGGTGGTGCGGTTGCAGGGAGAACAGGTGGAGGAGTTTAGGTACCTGGGGTCAACAGTGCATGAAAAGTAATGAAGAGTGTTAGAGAAGTGAAGGCAGGATGGAGTGGGTGTTGAAGAGTGATAGCAGGAGTGATTTGTGATAGAAGATCTGCCAGTGAAAGGGAAAGTTTATAGGACTGTGGTGAGACCTGCGATGTTGTGTGGTTTAGAGACGGTGGCATTGAGTAAAAGACAGGAGGTGGAGCTGGAGGTAGCAGTGCTGAAGATGTTGAGATTTTCGTAGGGAGTGACGAACAGGATGGACAGGATTAGAAACGAGTTTATTAGTGGGACAGCGCATGTAGGATGTTTTGGAGACAAGGTGAGGGAGGCGAGATTGAGATGGTTTGGACATGTACAGAGGAGGGACATGGGATATATTGGTAGGAGAATTCTGAGAATGGAGCCACCAGGAAGGTGGAAAAGAGGAAGGCCAAGAAGGAGGTTTATGGATGTGGTGAGGTAAGAAATGCAGGTAGTTGGTTTGAAAAAGGCAGATGTAGAGGACAGGGGGCATGGAGACGGATGATCTGCTGTGGTGACCCCAAATGGGAGAAGCTGAAAGAAGAAGAAGAAGAAGTGGAATGACTTTGTGAGGTTGTTTCGACTTTGGTGCAAAATTAAGGTGTTGCCTTACAGATGGTGCTGAATACGTGGACTCTGGCTGGTTGACATGTCAGACAGAGATCCGCCTACGTCTCCATCACTCTGTTAAGCCGCCAGTGTCCATTACCAAGAAAAAATACAAGACATCTCGCTTTAGGTACTGTTCATTCACAGAGTTTTGGTATGTTTTATTGTTTCTTTTTTTTTGAAGTGTAGAATTTTAAATGTCTTCTCTACACTAGACTGAAATTAATGGTGGAGGGAACTGAAGAGGAGGAGGATGACGAGAGCCCTTCATGCTGGCACAAGATGGCTAACACACTAGAGATTAGTATGATCAGTGATTGTGGCTATAAGTCCCGTCACTCACAACCAGAGTGTGGCTATGCCCTGGAGGCACCAACTTGGACTGAGTACAGTATTCACACTATGGAACCTGACAACCTTGAGCTTGTGTTTGAGTTTTTTGAGGTATGTATTATTGATTTATGGCACTCCATCTAGTTATAATCCATATAAAAAGAAAACTACTCCTACTTTGTAGGATGATTGTCCCCATGTCCACTCCAAATCCCATACGTCCACAGTTTTTATTGACTCTACTTACTTACTTGAAACAATGAGTGGTGGTGGTGGTGGTGGTGGTGGTGGTGTCTGAGCCATTGTGTGACTCAGTCTTTCCTGTGTTTATTCTTAAGGAGGACCTAAGTGAAAAAGTCGTTCAGAGTGACGTCCACCCAGGTCAGGTCGGCACCGCCTGCCTCTTATCTTCTACCTTTCAGGAAAGTGGCAAGGATAATGGAGTGGTTACACTCCCAATAATGGGCAGAAATTCCAGGCAGACTATTGGAAAAGTCAGAGGTATGCTTTCAAATCATATTCGTTAGCAATTCCAGGAGCATAGCAATGCATAGAATCATGCAGATACAGGCCAGCTTTGGGCAAATCAAGCCATCAGAATGGGGAGCATGTGAGCTCACCGATTTTGACCTTGGCATGATTGTTTGTCAGACAGGCTGGTTTGGGCATTTTTCTAACTGCTGGTCTCTGGTGATTTTCACACACAACAGTTTTGTGTAGTTATGGAAATATTATGCTGTAAGTGGCATTTCTGCAGTCTGAAACACCTTGTTCATGAGAAAACCCTGATAAATATTTAGAACTATTGTGGTGAGCTGAAAAGTCTCAGAATGCAAAACACATCAGAACTTTAGGCAGATGAGCAACAACAACGGAAGACTACGTCTGGTTATACGTCTGTCAGCCAAGAACTGAAAGCCGCAGTGGGGACGGGCATAGAGAAACAATGAGTTCACTATTCTTCAGCTCCGGAAAACAACAGAGTAATAGTGTGTTTTCTTATTTAGTATTGTACAACAATCATTAATGATGTCATTAGTTAGAAATCCAATGCAGATTTAGTGGTGTTAGTAAAAAGAAAAGTAGGGGAGGGTAAAGTCACCATCAGCTATACAATCTAATTGTAATGGACTAGTTTTGATGGTCTACAAGATGGCACAAGCACTGACCTTGACAGCGGTATTATTGGTTGTCTGCCATTAATCTTGAGAAACACTGCCTTCCTCTCTGTGTTTGCCACTTCCTATAGTTTTTTTTCCTATTTTATATATATATATATATATATATATATATATATATATATATATATATATATATATATATATATATATATATCATGTTTTGACACACACATTGATATCATTTACCATAGTTGTGTCCTTCACACACATTTGCTTATTGATATGTAAATATGTGAAGGCATGGTCAGTGCACATGAAAGGAATCTTACATGTTTAGGTGTAGCTACATATGAAAGTCTAAGCAAGGTTTTAATGTTGGAAATGTCTTGTAATTTATAGTGGACTACCTGGTTATTCGGCCTATTCGAGGTTTTAAGTGTGACATGAGCCAGTGCTACACTAAGTACTGGAGAAAACGGAGTGCTTTGGATGTGGGCCACAGAGGAGCAGGGAGCACACATGCTGCCAAGTAAGCTACTGTTTTTCAAAGACTTGTAGTTTCTTTATAATGGCTCATTAAACTGCGGACATGGTGCATGGCAATGGGTCTTTTATGAAACAAATGTCCTTTGTTGAAAATGTTCTCCATTAACCCCAAGCTTAATATTAAAAGTTGAAATCTAATATTAGAGATTGAGCAACATGTGTGTCAGTATGAGCTTATACATTTCATTGGAAAGATAGATTCTCTATCTGTATTTCACTTTTTTAAAACTTATTTCTTAACACTTGTGTTAGCCGTCAACGCTGCTGATGGAATAGTTTCTAATATGCTGTTTTTGTTTGTTAAATTATATACCTAATTGATTTTAACTTCTTTTGGCAGACATCACAAGATCAGGGAAAATACAATTGCCTCATTTCTAAGTGCTGCTAATCATGTAAGGGAACATTACCAAAAAAGCTTCGCTTGCATATATTCATTTAATTGCTGTTTACTTGTAATATAACTCTTGAAATGATCATGCCTTTAATTATAGGGTGCTGCCTATGTGGAGTTTGATGTCCATCTGTCTAAGGACTTGGTTCCAATCGTGTACCATGATCTTACTTGCTGTATTTCCACTAAGAAGGTGAGTAACTTGGTTTTGTTGGAATTGTTACACCCCTAATCTAATCTTTTTACTGCTTTTTAACAACGACAGAATGATAGCTGCCCTTCAACCCATGTTTATCAGTATATTTTAGATTTGACTGCTTTTTTAGCTAATGCTATAAACTGTGACTAAGCCACTGATTGTGCTCAACATTTCTTCCACAGAAAAATGACAAGAATTCAATGGTGTTGGTTGAAGTTCCTGTGAAAGATTTGACATTTGACCAGCTTCAGCTTCTTAAAGTAAATATTTACTGGCAACTGGATTTCATTGACTAAAATATTCAGAATTTCATCTGTTTTAAAAATTATTCAAATACATCATGGAAATATCTCTGCATCTGACACTGGGGATGTAGAACACTAAATCCCATTTCTGCTTCTCACAGCTTGCCCACTCTACAGCTTTGAAGGTGCATGATCACAAAGGTATTTCTGTTTTATTCTGTATTGAACTTCTTGTATGAATATATGAATATATAGGTATAGGTTCCTGCCAGCTATTTAAGAGAAATCTCCAGTAGATGTGATTGATTTAAGCATTTTTATTCAGATTTACAGGATGAGGAGGAGTATATAGATGAACATCAGCCATTTCCTTCACTTCATCAGGTATTCACCTAAACATGATCAGTTGTTTTTTTTTCAGTTTTTCGTTTTCTTTCACACTCTAAACTGCATTTAATGTTTCACTGCAGCTCTTTCACACAGTCCCAGACAATGTAGGCTTTAATATTGAGCTGAAGTGGATATCCCAGATGAAGGTTAGCGTTTACATCTATACATTGTATTAATATGACTTCAAAGGTGATGCAGCCTGTAGTATGATCTCCTCCATTGCACTTTGAGATGATGTTATTTCTTCCACTAGGATGGCACCTGGGATGGAAACCTGTCCAGTTATTTTAACATGAACCAGTTCCTGGATATCATCCTTACCTGTGTGTTGCAGAATGCTGGAAAGAGAAGGATTGTCTTCTCTTGTTTTGATCCTGATGTGTGTGCAATGTAAGAACATTATTATAGTTCGAAGAATCTTTTAGGGCTTTTTGAAACTTTTTTTTTTTTACATATAGGTTTTAGGTTTCTGAAAGTGCTAAAGGGGGTTGTTTATTGTAGGTAAAGTTATATTAACAGCCGAGTTAACTTTTAGTATATAATGATAAGTTATATTTGATGTAGCCTTCCTAAAACTAAATCAGTGTCAAGTAAGCATTTTGTGCATTATGTTTTAGGGTGCGGAGAAAGCAGAACAAATATCCCGTCCTTTTCCTGACTCAGGGTGTGTCAGAGGTCTACCCTCAGCTGATGGATATACGCTGTCAGACCACGCAGATTGCCATGAGCTTTGCTCAGAGTGAGAATATCCTGGTAAGTCCAACCTGACACCCAGCCTATTTTGCTATGGGTATTGCAACACGTTAGATGTTCCGATATTTGATCAGAGGGCTGTGACGTTTTGAGCTGCGTATTTTTGGCAGGACAGAGAAGTGCAAGATGTGTTCAAGATTTGAACATACCAGTTACTGTTGTTGTTTTTGTTTATTAAATACACATGATTCGTTTCCAGCACAAAGAGAATAATTGCGTTCTTGCTTTACTATCACAGCAATTTGCAGGAAACTGCAGAGAAACACCTCATAATAAGCATTTCTTCTTACATGGTTAGTGTTGAAGAATGTGCACAGACTAGTTAGTTGGACTAAATAAAAAAAAAATTCTATTGTTATTATGAAAGTTGTTATTGTGAAATATGTGCAAGATATGCTAGATCTTAGTACAGCTTGTCACGTGTCTGAGAAAAAGAAAGGCATAACTCTCATGGTTCTCTTTTGGTTTGCTAACTTTTACTGAGTGCTGACACACGAGACCCCTTCATAAAGGTTCAATAAATGTGTCCTAAAAAAACCCTATGTAACCCTGAAAAAAAGTTTGAGAGAGTTTTAAAATATATATATTTTAGAGATCATGAAAGGTGAATATTTTCTAAACAGTATATTTATAAATGCATTACTTGCAGGAAGTAACTGGAAGTAAAAGAGCAGTCATGTGGCCTTTTTCAATTTTTTTATTTTTTTTTTTGCTTGTGTAAAAGGAACTTGTTTTTGTTCCTGTTCACAGGGTATCAGTGCTCACACCGAGGATCTGTTGCGCAACATGGACTGCATTACAGAGGCCCAGTCTAAAGGACTGGTGGTCTTCTGCTGGGGAGATGACAACAATGTCCATGAGAACAGGAAAATGCTCAGGGAGAAAGGCATCAATGGACTCATTTATGACAGGTTTTCCGATTGTTTTTCTCCTGTTTGTGTGTCATTGTGTAGTCATGATTGTTTAAAAGCAATAGCTTGCTGAGTAGATTTCTACATGCAATTCTCCTAGCAACTCTGCAAATATACAAGTGATGAACTCTGCTTTGCAGTTGTAATGAAAGGATTTCCTGTGTGTGCTTTTTCAGTTTAAATTGCCTGTTTCTCTTGCTGTCACTGGGTTCAAACTCACTTACACAATCTCCATTACATCTGAACACCAGTATCTCATTATTATCTACAGTACAGTATTATCTGCAGTTAGTGTAGTTACTTGAGATTTCAGCTGACAAAGGTTTTTTGTAACAATTGCTGAAACAGTATCTGAGGCAGTGCAATCATTAAGTCACACACAGATAATCTTTATAATTGATACAAACTTATCGTTGTGAGGTCAAGTGTAATTGTGCTACAACTTAGCATTTTCAACTATTCCTCTTTTTGCTATGCAATGTTATGATATTGATTATTACTAATTTGTCCAAGTACACCTCCAGGCTGCTTGCACATCTTTTTCTCATTTTCTCTCAATCATCTTATTCTCTCAACCTTTTCAAGCATCTGTGCTTAATCTCTCCTCTTTCTTTCAGAATTTCTGAATGCTTGGTGCCAAATGTCAGTGTTTCAGCTGCCTCTGATGCCAGTAATGTCTACTGTCTTGGTTGCGTTTGGTTTAATTTTTGGTTTTCCCAGTTGTTGCCTGAGGAAAAAAAGTTCATTTACAAGCACCGCTGCCTTGATGTATCATTTTCTGGCAATGATGTTTAAGGCAGTGTTGGAAACAAGCAGTAGAAAAGTGTTAGAAACAGTCTAGTCTGAGGCTGTTCAATTAGGTCTTTAGCAAACTTCTATAGAAGTTGTGTTGCATGTTCAACTGCCTCCATCCTTTTGAGAAATATTCGAAACAATTTGATTTGGACCACTTAATCGGTGCTTTTCTTTTTCAGAATTATACAGTTTTTAGTACATACTAAAGAGTTGCACCCATTTATAAAGGGCTTCAGTTTTGGCCAACTGTTCAGTGCATGTTGTAACTAATCTCTTTATCCTCACATTTTGTTAGGAATGAATGGCTGCTTTTGCTCCAAATCCAGCATGGCAAAGAAACTTGCTTTGTAGAGCTATAAGCTGTCATGAAGTAAAACGCTTAAAGCTGAACACTTAACAATGGTTATGAGACCATGTCATTGTCAATGTCCATGTCCATGTCCAACCCCCCACCCCCTCGACCAATCGACCAATGCAAAGCGTAGTGCCTGGGTCACTCGTGAAGTTGAGCCACAAACCAGCATAAGCTTTACAACTGATTACATCTCAGTGCAGCTCATAACACAACACAGATTTTTTACTTGACAGATTTTATGTAAAGTTGCCTTCAGTATTGATGAAAGCTGCCTTTTTGACCTACGGTCAAAACAGTCTGCCATATGTGTATAATGGTATATGGCACAAAGCTAAGTGCTGTTACCATCTCGAAGTGAGTAATAATGATGTAACCAGACTGTCAAACCTGTGTGTTATTCCGCTTATACAACAGTGATTTGCCAAATAATACAATGTTTATTAATGCCAATTTTAACAGTATATGGTTAGATTTAATATTGTGGGCCTTCTGCAAGACGAATTAGCTCATGTTATCTCTCTTTGTTACAGTCAGTCTGCTGGAAGAGAAGTTTTTTTAAAGAAGTGCTAATTTATGAATTGCATCATTACTTTCTCACTCTCTCTTTAATAGTACTGCTTGACATATGACAGAAACCAGAAAGCTTTTTTGAAGACAATCACAAGCTCTTTCTATTAAAGAAATCTGTTTATTTTTAATAGTTTATGTAAAACTTTTTTTGCACACCCCTTGCATAAACCTTTTACTATGAAATCAATAACCCATTAAATGACGTATAAATCCATCGTTCATGTTGCAGCCTGAAATACTGCAAAATAATGTGCACCTTCTGACCAAACATATAAAAAATCCCATTGCTCTGTGATATTACTCTTCAATTAGTTATAATAATGTCAGGTGTGCTCTGTAAACCTCTTCTACTTATAAACCACTGACTAGTTATATCATCACATTTATATTTACAATCAAAAGTACAGCTTTAAGGATCCAAAACAGTTTCCAAGATATTTTATACTACTGACCTATGATGATCCGGATTGTTGTTGGCAGCACTGATTTGTAAGTTTTCACTACATGCTTGCTTTTTGGCATTATGATTGGAAAGGTTGACACTTGTAAATGGTTTGCAGGTCATAAAGCTTGTGGAGATGTACATTGGGAATTTTGTTTTCTTTTTTTTTCGTTATTTCAGCACGGCTTGAGCTGTTCACAATGTAATAATTAAGCACTGATGTTTGCTTTACCCAGTACTGCTATATTTGTTTTATGATATAAATGCTCAGATATCATCATTTATATCAGAAAGGATCATGGCGTGAGGATAATGACCCTGCATCATTTTGGATAATACTATTTTGTTCTTTGTTAAAATCTTTGTTTGATTGTAGTGTTTGTTTTTTTTTATCCTCTAGAATCTGTGAGGATAACATCGAGCAGTCCAACATCTTTAAAGTAGAAGAGAAAGTGTCTATAAAGGAGGTGATTCCTGAAAAGACGCTGAAGAATTGTCAATGCTCCATGTATAGTATTTCCTGCTCAACTGTGTGTTGCTCCGGCGAGGTTCGATCAGGTAGCGGCGAGTCAGACTCAGGCCTCAGCTCGTCTTAAATTTCTCCAGCCTTTTTATAGCACAGTAAAAATCACTCACACACATTTCTCCCTGGGTGCTTTCATCTAAGCAATGTTTTCGCCAAATGATGACTGATTATACTGGTAGATGCTTGAGCTCTAGCTAAAAATGTAATTAAAGAAAAGACTATACTTTAAGTGTCCACATTGGCATTCCTGATGTATTTACTTAGTTTATTGTACATCATTTTTGTATGGACTGAGTAGCATTGCCTTGTGTGTATATATAATTTTTTTTTTTTCTTCAGTGTAATACCAAATCACAGTAATTGTTGCCATTGTTGTAAGCTTCTTCAATCCGCTCTGTATTTTATACATATTTAACATTGTTTACTAGGCTGAGTATTATAACATCATAAACTTAAACTATAAACTGCAGAGTAAAACATTTTATATAGTGGACACTACTTCCAATTGTTACATTTAAGACGCCATATTGAAGCCAGTTCACTTTCACTGCTGGTCTCAAGCCCAGATAAATGTGTTGCGTCAGGAAGGAAATCCAGTGTTTTGAAGAAAAAAAACGCTGTGCCAAATCAAATATGCGGATCATAAGGATGATTTCTATGTTGACCTTTTTTGCAGGGAGCTGGCAAAGTAAGATTATCATCATTCTGTATAATGTATCTAATTAAAACGGTCCTATCAGCTGTTTTATTAACTAATCAAAGTCATTTGAATCTTACCCAGGATATTTAGAAAATTTCAAGTAAAAATATAAAAACCTGAAAACTGCTGAACATGTTCTTGCACAAAACATATAAATGAGCAGAAGTTCAGTACAAAGCCTAATGTTTAAGTGTTCCATAGACTGAAAGTAATCTCTGGGCTGCAGTGCAGTTTGATCTAAACACTGCTGCTGTAAATCTCTTTCTGCTGAAATTTAGCATGTTTGTGTCTCTGTGTTGGAAGTGTTCTTTTCAAGTAGGGGCCTTAATGATTGTCCCACTTTGCAAAGCAATTTGGCATGCTTCAGGTGTCTTAAACCTGCTCTACAGAGCATCGGGACCCCTTGAAATCACTGATACAACATAAATAAAGTTATTTATTAAATGTTATTTCTGTGTGGTGGATTTTGTGTTAATAGTTGCAGAAATGTCTTACATACACTACCAGTCAAATGGAGACGCTTCCTCCCTCAGTATTTATTTTTATTTTAACAGTACATTAATACTGACTTCCAACTAGGAAAGAGCATGTATGGAATTATGCAAAGTGTTAAACACAATAATATATAAATAATAATCTTCTATATCCTCTAAATTAGCTACATTTACCTTTTGATATTTTTGTTGGTGAGACTTACTGATTTAGCCAAAATTGGGGGCACACTTAACCACAGTGTTTCGCAGCAACATGCCATCAAATCTGGTCTGCATTTTGGGAGACCATTTGTTTTCTAACAACACAATGATGCCAAACACTCCTCTATGTTATGTAAGAGCTATCTATTCAAGAAGGAGTGTGATGGAGTGCTGCATCAGATGATCTAGCCTCCACATTTATCGGCTCTAAATCCAGTTGATCTAGTTTGGGATGAGCTGGACCGTAGAATGAAGGAAAAGCAGCCACCAAGCACTCAACACCTCTAGAAACTTCTCACGATTGTTGGAAAACCATTCCAGGTGATTATCTTATGAGGCTGAGAGAATGCCAAGAGTGTGCAAAGCTGCTATCAAAGCAAAGGTAGTTTTGAAGAATCAAAATATAAAATTCTAGTTTGTTTAACATTTTTATGGATTTATTTTTCTTTACATAATTCATTTCCTTTCAGAGTTTGGATGTCTTCAGTATTAATGTTCAATGAAAAACAACTGAAGGAAAAGGTGTATCCAAACTGTATATGTTAGAATAAACCCACTCAGCAGTTTGTTTATTTGCTGGATTTCCTGGGGGAAATGAAACCGTTTCTGAAGCATGATAAGCTCCTTTTATGTGAGTTTGTATGTGATCTGCAGGAACTACCATATTGTTCTCTCTTGTTTTCCAGTTTGTTTTCTCTCCTCAGAATGAATCCCTAACATCAGGGGGCTTTTGTTAGGTTTGCCTTTCTGGGAAGCATGATTACTGTGAGAGATTTTGTTTGAGATTAGTTCTAGTCAGCAGCTCTGGCCCTGGTTGTCATGACAAATCTATATTGCCATCTGCTGTGCAATGACGCCAGTGTAGCTTGTTTGGTTTTTCTTGCTTTTTGTTTATTTATTTATTACCCACGGTCATATTGCAGTGGATTAGACAGTGGACCTACAGAGGAGGTGTGGGGAGAAAAAACAAGAATACATTCTTTACCTCATGAGAAATATGTCCCTACATTTTCATATGCACTGGTACATATTGTAACAAATTCGAATGACCCCATTCCACCATTACAACTACACTACAGTTCGTAAACAACATGCACTAAACTAGCATGTGCATGAAAAAGCTAAATAAATAAAACAAGCTCTTCATACGCACTATCACTAATATTACGTAACGTTCTTGTGTGTGTGTCTGGGGGTTGTAGTTCGTTTTGTTTCGTGGAACACTAGTAATTGGAAAACGACCGATGGTTTACAGAACTACAAATCCCATGATGTCTTTTAGAAAAGGGTTTTTACGCCTACTCGAAAATGAACTGTAATCCCCATCTACTGTAGAGGTTCATGGTTGGGTAGGTTCAGGAGGGCAGCAGTTGGGAAAAAAAGAGAGATATTAACGCTTTACGGTTATTATTCTGCTAGTTTAGTCACACAAAATGGATAATACCGGCAAGGAGAAAGAAGCAGTACAGCTCATGGCTGACGCCGATAAGAAAGTGAAGTCCTCCGGCTCTTTTTTAGGAGGAATGTTCGGGTAAGATGGAGATGCAGCGCGGATACCTGCTAATGCACAACATTGTTATTAGGCTTCTCTGATTAATACGTGTTCAGTGTTTATGGTGCTTTATAAGGTTTAGGGCTTTGCTTTTTCATATGAATTAATTGTCAGGTGTTGATATTTTAGATTCGGCTAGTGTTTTTTGGTGACAGCTAGCAAAGCTTAACGGCCTGCTAGCTAATAATTTAGTTTTACGGACGCGCATACGTGTGCGCGCCTATGTATGTATGTGTGCGCGCGCGCGTGGTGGCATCTCCTGACGGTACAGTCAGTATAAACCTCCCACAGACGCGTGTTGTTCCTTTGTAACGCGTTAAACAGTGCCCAGTTGGAAGGGTTTTGGCTTCAGTCCCAACGAGATTGACGCAAATGAGAGTTTAGTTCTCAGCGCGGTTTCTGCACGATCATCTCCAACTTTATCTCCATGCTTCGGTACCGAATCGGACATTATTGCCGGCGGTTGCTTAGCGACAACGTCGTTATTTTCCGCTCGCGCGCCGTCTCCGGTTTCCGCAGTGTTGGCGCAGTCGGTGCGTGCTGACCGCCGGGACTACAGACCTACTAGATGTGTGATTTTATGGTGTTAAAGGTGCAAGAAGCGATATTTTCCTTACACGAAAATAACCTGGAAAATATGCAAAAGCTGCTGATCAAACAAACCAAAAATATAATAATGTTAAAAACGTGAAATCAGCAGACGTGAATTAATGAATCCCCTGAGAAAACCCCCATTTTGGAGACTGATGTTCCGTTCAGGACTTTGAATGGATGAACCTCCTGTCAGTCTTTTTATACACACTGTACAGACCAGTGTAGATCCTCACAGTGGAGTTCAGTAAACATGGGAGATATGGGGGAGGGTCATTCTAATGTCAATCATATGAATTAATCCTAGAAAAAATGCGACAAATTGTACCAATGCAAGCTTAAACGTCCACAGGGTTTATTTTGGCATGAAATATTTCAAGCAATATCCTTTCCAACACATTGTTAGGTTTCCTGTGTGTGTGTGTGTGTGTGTGTGTGTGTGTGTGTGTTTTTTTTTTTTTTTTTTTACAGCTCGGGTCACCAAGTACACATACAGCTGTGTTTAATAAAGTCCAGACCCCAATTCAAAATGTGACCCCTTTGAAACCACACCATGGCTATTACTGTAATATCAGGTTATGTTCAACATTTCAAAATATTGTTCACATTTTCTGTAAACACCACAACATTCAGTAATCCTTTCATTCATCTCTAGTAAATGCTTTATCGAGGTTAGGGTGTTGGTGGGTCAGAAACCTGAGACACACAGGACAGGGCTTCAAACATACACATTCCACACATTCACTCATATCCAAGGCAAAATTCAGAGCCAACAATAAAAGAAAGTAAAAAAGAAATCTGAGCTTCAACCAGCAACCAGTGAAGCAAAACTACGTGCCCTGTCTGCCAGATGTCCAGTCTGCCACTGTTTTCCAACTACAAACATGCTTCGTTCTTATAGACCCTGGTACAAACAGCATATTTTAAAGGGACATTGAGGAAAGCTGTTTGATAAGTAAAGCTTCCAATGGCCCTGTTTGAGATTTCCCAAGCGTCTACAAATCCAAACTAGGCCTCATATCAGGCAGCTGACATTAATACGTAATCTCCAAAAAAATTTGATATACACAGTTCTCAGAATATTTATCTTTATTGTGTAAAAGTGTGTAATGCCATTAAATAATAGTTTATTTAATTCATTTGTATTTCAATGCTATGTTTCCAGAGGGAATCACAAATTAGAGGAGGCATGTGAAATGTACGCCAGAGCAGCCAACATGTTCAAGATGGCAAAAAACTGGACGGGTAGGTAATTTACGTAGTCCACAGTTTATGGATTATTATTGGGTATATGTGACAAACACACAGGGTAATGTTCAGCAATATGAAAGTTTTGAAACGGTTTTTTTTTGAGCATCATGACGTTGCACCTAATGATGTCTATGTTGGTCTGCAGCTGCAGGAAATGCGTTCTGCCAGGCAGCCAGACTACACATGCAGCTCCAGAACAAACACGATTCAGCCACCAGCTTTGTTGATGCCGGAAATGCTTTCAAGAAGGCTGATCCACAGGGTGAGGAACGATGAGTCGTCCTACATCTCAATATTATTATACGTCAGCTTAAAGCTGTGTAAATTTAGTTTAAACCCCAGATTTTGCAGTTCAGTTGTCCAATTTCTAATGAAAAGAAATCTATAGAATATTAGTAAGGTCTGAATATGCAGATGTGTGTTCAGGATCTGCATTATTTACTGTGAAATTACTACCACATTTAGGTGTTGCATAAGCAGTCAGAAACCTTTAAATTAGATTTTTTTTTTCTTAATTTCCAACCAGTATTTTATATGGATTCTTTATATGGCTCCAGATTAAGTGTATTTTAGTTCCAGATTGCACGCACACAATACAATTTTAAAAAGAAAAACTGGGGGTGAATAGTGTAAATGCAAGACACACAACACAATTTAATTGTGCAGACATTATTTCTCTTGTGTGGTTTTGTGTATGCCATGTGTGTTATAGTGTGGCTCCCCACTATTGTGAACTAACCCTAAACTTGACCCTTTTTTCCCCTTTAATGCCTTCGATAGAGGCTATCAACTGCTTAAATGCAGCCATCGATATTTACACAGATATGGTAAGGTGCAGTTAGACTTACTTATGCTAATGTATGCTTATGCTGACCACGTGTAGCTGTTTATATGAATGTGTATGATTAGCCATGGTAGGGTTCACTTTGGAAAGGTGTTATTTGCGGGTTTTTTTTTCTGAGACAATAACTGTAAAGGTACAGAGTGTTCATTGACATGTCGATTTTTCATTCCCTCCTCAGGGGAGATTCACTATTGCAGCCAAACACCATATCACAATTGCTGAGGTGTACGAGTCAGAGCTGGTGGACATTGAGAAGGTAGGACATTTTTATACAAGTGTAAAGGACAAATGGTTCATTTCAGTGTTATTTGTTATGCTAACAATCAGTTAGCAAAGACGTGTCTGGTTTTGTGTTGGTACTGGAGCTACTGATGCCTATTGGATCCTTCTATTCTGAAGACACAATTTTAAAGCTGAAAACTGTGGAGATGGGATGAGTTAGGATTGAAAAATGGGGAAAATCAGGCGAAAAACCTTAACCCTTGTGTCTCTCTGATGGACAGGGAAGAGAGGAATTACATCCCTTTCTTTTGATCTTTTGGGCTCTTAACCTCAAATGGCTTTGGGGTCATTGGAATTAAATCTTTCTTATGTCTCACTTGGGAATATTGTTTTTAGTTATATTAGCTAAAAGCTGCCCTCAAAAAAGTATGGATAAAAAGTAAACCAAATAAGTAGAAAAAATTTAATAGAACTGTATATGTGAAATGTTTTTTATTTTTTTTTCCCAAGTGATGTAATACAATTTGTAATAATTTTAATCCAAATAATTACACTATGAACCTTTAATGGATGCATTTATTCGGTTTTCTTTTAGGCAATTGCTCATTATGAACAAGCTGCAGATTATTACAAAGGCGAGGAGTCGAACAGGTTGGATGTGAAGGCAGAACATGTTTTAAAAAATTGTAATGTCTGGCTATAATTACATTAAGCAGTTTCTTGCTTTTTTGTTACTGATTTTGTTTTTCCATTGTAGTTCTGCAAACAAGTGTCTCCTGAAGGTTGCGTCATACAGCGCACAGCTGGAACAGTATCAGAAGGCCATTGAGATCTATGAACAGGTAGCACATTTATGACTACTGAGGTGATATACTGACTTAATAAATAATAATGTTGCATGACATTCCCATGACTTTACCTGACTGTCTTTAGGTTGGAACAAACACCATGGACAACCCCTACTGAAATACAGTGCCAAGGAGTATTTCTTCAAAGCTTCTTTATGTCACTTTATTGTAGATGAACTGAATGCAAAGGTCAGTCTTCCTTTTAAGAAGTCAGAAAGCTTAAAAAATATTTTTGACTTTGTGATTCAGTGTGCACTGAGTTCTTTCTGTTTAAACCAATAGCTTGCTGTTGAGAAGTACGAGGAAATGTTTCCAGCATTCACTGATTCAAGAGAGTGCAAACTTCTGAAGGTCTGTAGCCATGGGTTTAAAATTTTTTTTTTTTTTTGTAAGGAGACCATTTTGCTCATATCTCATATGAACGTTTACTTACAGAAACTCCTGGAAGCCTACGAGGAGCAGAACGCAGAGGCTTTTACAGAAGCGGTGAAATTTTTCCCATCTTCTAAATCAGTCTGAATAGACCGACTTTAAGATACAAGCTGAACAGACACAGAATAATATTGGATATGTCCTTTTTTTACAGTCAACTTATACTTTTATGCTCTAGGGCACTTAACAACAGGAAGACTTTTAGTTGTAGTTACTCAACAGAAAAGCAGATTAAGAATCCTAACTGATTCTTAAAACTGATTTGTAGACTATTATTTAGAATGCCTAAACATTGTGCATAATAATGGTTTAAGGTAAAACAAATCGTAGCAATGTGTTAAATCATCAGCCAAAATTTTTTTTTTGTGCGCTATATTTGAAATTTTGTTAGTAGAGAGCAACAACTATATGTTAATGTTAGTCGTATTTTCCTGTTCAGCTAGCTTTATGTATTTCAGATTTGCATTAGCCAGTGTGTGCAAGTATATTTTCTCTTCCCTTTTTTAGGTGAAGGAGTTCGACTCTATCTCACGTCTGGACCAGTGGCTTACCACTATGCTTTTGCGCATCAAGAAAACCATTCAGGGTGAAGAGGGGGATTTGAAGTGAGATGACAAGTTATGGGGAAACAATCTAAGGCATGCCACCCCCTCCCCAAAGCGTTTCATTTCATTCTTGTGCAATTGCCAAGTCCAGGTTTTCTGACTACAGTATGTCCAATTTATTGCTGCACCATTTATAGAGAATGTACAAACCTACGCACTGAGTTATAAATTTTATTTTTAATATAATTACATTTTTGGATGGCTGCATCTAAGGAACACTGTTTTCACACCACTGTGAATGGGTAGTTCAGTATGTAAGGAACATCATGGATAAAAGAGGGATGTGAGAACTTGATCTCTGCTGGAGTTTAGAGGGCTAGTGCTGCATGATGTGTAGATGTAAATCTCTTGGATATGACTATCGGTAATTTTTTTCTTTGGGGGTTGATTTATCTGTCTTTGATGTCTTTTAGAAAGAGCTTCTGTTACTGTATATGATTTTACCATTAAACTTTGTCCATCCTTTAATTTACCTTTTAATAAATCCTTTCATTTAGGGTTATTTATATTCTTTTTATTTTTTCCTAATCTGTCATGCATATTTGCAGTGAATGGGTTGGGTCTTCCAGTCCAAGTTTTTGCTCATACTTTGTTTGCATATTCAAACTATAAAAAGTTTGAAATCCCAGTATCTCGTCAGTGCCGCGCGTGTCGTTTTTGTGAAACAATAGTTCATGCAGCACTTCAGCTAGTGCATTCTCCATACTGAAAGTATTTAGCAGCGCATGTCACTGTGTATTAGTGTTTTTGATGTTCAGTATCTCTGTATGTACAATTTTCAACAAAAAAAAAAGCCATCAGAAAAGTGACCTACATGCGTATCTAGGTTCTTTCTAACAGAGTTGTTGATGTCTTAACTTGCAGAATGGATCTATGACTGTACAGGAATAAAAGACCAATATTATACACGAATGTAAGCTGGCAATAGTTTTTAAAGCGTTGCATGTGTAAAGACACCAGACAGTATGTCTTTCATTTTTAAATGACTGATCAATTTCTGCAAGTGGTATACAGCATGACTGACACAAAAAAAAAAAGAAAGAAACCTGTCCTAAAATTTTATTTTAAAAAGCTGCTGGTCCATTAATCTTGTATGAGATCTTTAAGCTGCACGACACAATACTAACACAGAGGGATTGGTTTTGATATCGCCATTCTTATTGTACTATTGAAATGGGTTAAAACAGCCTATTAATGGACAAGGAATCTTTCTTCTGGGAATGATCATTTACAATCGTCTATACAATACACATTACTATAATTACATGAAATAGATCAAGACCCATCAGAGACCTAATTGATAGTGTACAGATAAGCCCCATCAAAACCCTTTAAAACTACTCTTGCAGAGAGCTCTAATTCCAGTGTCTGTACATACTCAGTTGTTCCCTCCTGTAAATCTGGTCTGTTCCTCAGCCTGCTTCCCCTCTGACTGTGCTGTTACACACTCACTAGATGTAGACAAAGTGACTTCGACTGGCGAGAGAATGCCTTCTGTGACCGTGGCTACAGGTGCTGCTGAGGTTGCTGGAGCCGAGATGGCATCAGAAACAGCAGTTTGTTCGCCGAGAGCGACCGTCCTGGTCAGCGAGGCTGAGCCAGAGATGGTATGCGCAACAGAGATAGGAATGGGGAAGGGCAGAGCAACAGGGATGGCGACAGCTGAACCCTCCAATGAAATGACATTGGCTCCGTCTGCAGTGACGATGGGCTGCAGCTGTGTACCAGGTGGCATCTCTGTCTGGATAACAGTCAGATTGCCCAGTGTTCCATGACTGACCACAGTGATGGTGCCTGGGTCAGTCCAATCTCCAGAGATGGTCACCGGTTCCACTGGCACAGACTCAGTCTCCCGGGATTTAGAGTCAGTCTGATCCTCCACTGCCTGATGTTCATCTGGATTTACTGCTGCCTTCTCCTTCCTTACAGATGAACCTTTTGGCTTCTTTACACGTTCCTCTACATTACCCTCCAGCACAACTAGGTAATTCTTCCAAGGTGTATCTTTGTCATGGGTCTTTTCACAAAATATACAAAAAAAAAAAAAAAAAACAGATCAAAAACAAATCAAATGTACAAACCATCAAGCTAATACAGGCACCCTTCATACGGCAAAATTACTATATATAATATGTATGTCAATTATATCAAAACAAAATATACAGGAACATTTACCCATTACGCGGGAAATATTGGCGTGTAATTTATCTAGGGTTAACACATTTGTGTGATATACTTGATCATAAAACATTCTTCCATTTTGTCTTAAGAACCCACATGGATTTGCAAAAGCAAACAAGAAAAGGACTTACTAAAGTGTGTCGGCGGACAGTAGATTTGTCTGTAAACGTTCGGCCGCACATGCTGCACATGTAGGGTTTCTCTCCCGTGTGGATCCTCTGATGCCTCTGAAGAGCATTGAGTTGAGTGAACTGCTTATCGCAGTCTTTACAGTGGTAAGGTCTCTCACCTGAACAGAGCACATCAGAAAGGCATGGCCTATTCAAATCTTTCAAATGCACTGTCTGAGATGGGTTGCATGTGTGTAATGTAGGAAACAGGGAAGCAAAGTGAACACCGACTTGCATGTTGAATTCTAAAAACTAGTGTGGATAATGTTCAGAGTAGATTATTATTGTTGTTTAATATAGGAATACCTGTATGAATTTTCACATGCTGGTGGAGAGAATTACGCTGTGCGAATGCTCTTCCGCAGTTTTCACACTTGTATGGCTTTAAGCCTGAATGGATTCTTGCATGATGTTTCAGGTATTCTTTAGAGGCAAAGCTTTTCCCACAGTTTTCACACATATAGGGCTTCTCCCCTGTAAAGACAAGCAGTGTGCATAAATAACTTGCCTCAAAAATAGTATTGTTTTAGAGACTGTGCAAATCATTGATGCAAGCACCTGTGTGGGATCGCTTATGGTAAGCCAGCATGTGGCTCTGGGTGAACCTGGCATCACACATATCACAGGCAAAAGGCTTCTCACCAGTGTGGATCCTGAAGTATATAAACTAAGCCGTTGAAGCATTACAAAAGTCGGGTTTTGAGTAAAAAACATATTCAAAGCAATTTTAAGTAGCTTCATTACCGCTGATGTGTCTTAAGTGCTGAGCTCTGGGAGAATCGGGCTCCACACTCGTCACAGCTGTACGGTTTATCTCCAGTGTGCGTCCTCTCATGCAGGGTAAGAGCCGTTCTTGAACTAAGAGATTTGCCACAGATTGGGCAAAAGTGCCGCTCTATCCCTCCCTCGTGCACCCGCCTCATGTGCCTCGTCACATCCTTCTTGCGTTTGAAGGCTTTACCGCACATGCCACAAATAAAGAGTCTTTCGTCACTGTGCACATGGCGCTCATGAATCTTCAGGTTGCAGCGGTTGGCAAAGGTCTGCTTGCAGATGCGGCAGCGATAAGTCATGTCAGTCTGGATCCCATGACTAACCTTAACATGTTTTAAGTAGCTCTTCTCATAGCGAAATGAACGGATACAAGAGTCACAATTATACTTTGTGCTAACTCGCTTGGATTTCTTTTCAGCTGCGTTCGTTTCATCGACTGCAGCGTTTGGAATGAAGTCAGAATCTTGAAACTCTTCTTCTGACACTTCTTGGATAAAAGTGTCTGGCGATTCCGAGCCACTGTCAGTAAGAGCTTCCTTCTCGGGTAAAACCCGATCAGTAGCAACATCTGATTCCGTTTCTCCAACCTTCAGAAATGCTTTTTCAGTTGCATCTGATTTGTTTTGATTGCAACTGACTTCAGAATCCTCTGGAGGAATTATCGCCTTGTGGTTTGGCTTCTTCTTGTTGAAGTCTACAACAACTCTGCGGCCAGCTAACCTGCTGCTCCTCCTGCCCTGCAGCACTATTTTCTCCCCCCTCTCAGTGCTCATGCTTTTCAGTGTAATTTTGAGTTTTTTCTTGTTATCTAGTGCTCTCTTTACAGCCTTTTTGGACCTTTCCTTCAGTAATTTGCCTTGGATGATACTGGCATTTTCCAATTTACGATGCTGAAGTTTGGTACTGCAAGCTTCCACCAAGTCTTGGCAGTCGAACAGCTTTGCCATGTTCAATACGCGGTCAAGGCAACGCTCCTCAACTTCTATTTTTCCAGAATACGCATATTCTAAAAATGTATTGAAGACTTCGGGTGAGACGGTGTTTAAGAATATTTTTTCTACTCGCTTATCTGCTAAGAGGAGAGACTTAAAATAACCACTGGATGCAGCGAGCACTATTTGGTGGGCTGTAAATTCTTTGAGTTCGCCCTGAAAATTCACATGCACCGAGAGGTCACACAGATTCCCTGCTACCCTTAACTTCCACATTGCCCCAAGTAAATGCTCATGGTATAAGCTGGATGTGAGCTGAACCACTTGATCTTTCATGATCTTCAGTTGTCCTTTCCTGAAACAGGGACAAGGACAGGGACAGGTAAACACACAAATATATTCATTTACTTTCCTGTGCTGTTCTCTCTTACAGTCAAATAGACAAAGTCAAATTATACATCATTCATACATAAAGTTAATACATTATTGGAAAATATTAAAGGTTATATCTTGAATAGCAGGTTAACGTGACAAATATCCTGCTATCTCATTGATTAGTCACTTAGCTTGTCTCTACATATAAAGCAAGCTGACTTGCTATTAGTTTAGTAGGTTGGTTGAGGCCACACATGCTAATACATTAGGCTAATTTAGACACATAAAATCATTTAAATATTCGATCGACTTAAATAATGATTGTGTAAAGAAATAACCGTTCAGGCACATATACATCCTTGCACCTACAGCACATTTCGTGCTGCTTGCAAGCTACACACGTATTTGCCGTAAATAACAAAACCAACGCCAACCAAATATGAAGCAGATAAATATTAGCTTAGCTTTAGCAAGCTTCAGGTGTGGAAGGGGCTGGAGCAGATAACGTGTGTACGCATGACACCAAGGCGTCTGGCTGCACAAAACTGATCTCAGTGAGCTCGACATGTTTAGTAAAGTCGGTGCGCAAAAGGACTGAATGGAGAGTTTGTATAGCTGTTACTGCAAATGTCTTACCGTAAGCTCGGTAAAATGGCAGCCCTTTACAAACACACGGCCGTGGGAGAAAGTATTTCCTGTAGAAATCGCACCCAGCTCTCAGTCCGCCATGTTGGAAACGGAACATGGGAAGTGTAGTTTTACAAAATCACTCAGTCACTAACGTATGGGTCAAAGTTATACCCCCATTCATTCTTTTTTATCATTATAAAAAGCTGTTCTAAAAAAAAAATAATAATAATGTAGGATTTTCCAGGATTGTATTAATACCATTAATGCTAGTAACAGAATACACAAGTGTCATTTATTATTTTACTGTTTTATTAGCAAAAACAATGCCATCTTTAATATAGTATAGTATAGTATAGCATGGTATAGTATAGTATAGTATAGTATAGTATAGTATAGTATAGTATAGTATAGTATAGAACAGTATAGAATAGTATAATATGGTATAGTATAGTATAGTATAGTATTGTATAATATGGTATAGTATAGTATAGTATAGTATAGTATAGTATAATATAATATAATATGGTATAGTAAAGTATGGTATAGTATAGTATAGAATAGTATAATATGGTATAATATAGTATAGTATAATATGGTATAGTATAGAATAGAATAGTACAATATGGTAAAGTATAGAATAGAATAGTACAATATGGTATAGTATAGTATTGTATAGTAAAGTATGGTATAGTATAGTATAGAATAGTATAATATGGTATAGTATAGTATAGAATAGTATAATATGGTATAATATAGTATAGTATAATATGGTGTAGTATAGAATAGTACAATATGGTATAGTATAGTATAGTATTGTATAGTAAAGTATGGTATAGTATAGAATAGTATAATATGGTATAATATAGTATAGTATAGAATAGTATAGTATAATATAGTATAGTATAGTATAGTATAGTATAGTATAGTATGGTGGATTAAAGTGTATTTGGTAAAAGTGTGATGAGGAATAAAAACACAAACACCGGGTATCGTAAACGGAAGGTATATTGAATTATGTACCATACTAAGCACCGGGACAGACTTCAGAGTGGACCAAGGCCAAAATAATAAACAAAAACACTTTGGACAAACACTAACTGCCTACCAAATAAAACCCAAAAGAAATACAAACCACTTCCCTAACTCCCTCACCAAAACACATGGAACAAACACACCCAACACAAAAATGGCAGCCACACCCCTACTACCGGTTAACAAAACAACAAATATGTATGTACATATATTTACCGTTATAAGACAGTGAGGTACATAAATGGAGAAGGGCAAACTCGGAGTCAGAACAGGGATGAGTCAGAACAGGGATCGGTCAGTCACAGGGATAGGGATAGGGATAGGTCAGTCACAGGGACAGGGACAGGGACAGGGACAGGGACAGGGACAGGGATAGGGATAGGGATAGGGACAGGGACAGGGACAGGGACAGGGATAGGGATAGGGATAGGTCAGTCACCGGGCAGAATAACGAGCAACGCGAGCATCGGCTAAGCGAGCTCCCGAATCCCAGCTTCCCTTGGACTTTATAGGCCGCCTCATGGTGATGTCATCAGAAGGGAAGAGTGTGTGGCTTTAGTTCACAGGAATGCATTGAAGACCTGGACCGGAGTCTTGGGATGGCACCTGCACACAATTACACACTGCATACAAATACAATACAACCCGCAAAATACTGCGGGTTGTAACACCCCCCACACAAGTGTGAACCCACCACAGTGGTTCACATAATTTAACAAAACAAAACATAAAACCCACAACAACAATGTAATACTTTTCAGCTACGTGAAAGAACAATAGTATAGTAAAGAATAGTATAATATGGTATAGTATATTAAAGTATAGAACAGTGTAGTATAGTATAGTATAGTATAGAATAGTATAGTATAGAATAGTATAAAATGGTATAGTATTTAAAAGTATAGTATAGTATAGACTATACTGTACTATAATATACCATATAATACTATACTATACTGTATAGTATAGTATAGTATAATATGGTATATTATAGTATAGTATAGTCTATAGTATTATAGTATAGTATAGTCTATAGTCTATATAGTATAGTATAGTAAAGAATAGTATAATATGGTATAGTATAGTATAGTATAGTATAGAATAGTATAATATAGTATAGTATAGTATAGTATAGAATAGTATAATATGGTATAGTATTTAAAAGTATAGTATAGTATAGACTATACTATACTATAATATATATATAATACTATACTATACTGTATAGTATAGTATAGTATAGTATAATATGGTATAGTATAGTATAGTAAAGAATAGTATAATATAGTATAGTATGGTATAGTATAGTATAGTATAGTATAGTAAAGAATAGTATAATATAGTATAGTATAGTATAATATGGTATAATATAGTATAGTATAGAATAGTATAGTATAATATAGTATAGTATAGTATAGTATAGTATAGTATAGTATAGTATGGTGGATTAAAGTGTATTTGGTAAAAGTGTGATGAGGAATAAAAACACAAACACCGGGTATCGTAAACGGAAGGTATATTGAATTATGTACCATACTAAGCACCGGGACAGACTTCAGGGTGGACCAAGGCCAAAATAATAAACAAAAACACTTTGGACAAACACTAACTGCCTACCAAATAAAACCCAAAAGAAATACAAACTACTTCCCTAACTCCCTCACCAAAACACAGGGAACAAACACACCCAACACAAAAATGGCAGCCACACCCCTACTACCGGTGAACAAAACAACAAATATGTATGTACATATATTTACTGTTATAAGACAGTGAGGTACATAAATGGAGAAGGGCAAACTCGGAGTCAGAACAGGGATGAGTCAGAACAGGGATAGGTCAGTCACAGGGATAGGGATAGGTCAGGGACAGGGACAGGGACAGGGACAGGGACAGGGACAGGGACAGGGACAGGGACAGGGACAGGGACAGGGACAGGGATAGGGATAGGTCAGTCACAGGGATAGGGATAGGTCAGGGACAGGGACAGGGATAGGGATAGGGATAGGGATAGGTCAGGGACAGGGACAGGGACAGGGATAGGGATAGGTCAGTCACCGGGCAGAATAACGAGCAACGCGAGCATCGGCTAAGCGAGCTCCCGAATCCCAGCTTCCTTGGACTTTATAGGCCGCCTCATGGTGATGTCATCAGAAGGGAAGAGTGTGTGGCTTTAGTTCACAGGAATGCATTGAAGACCTGGACCGAGTCTTGGGATGGCACCTGCACACAATTACACACTGCATACAAATACAATACAACCTGCAAAATACTGCGGGTTGTAACACCACACAAGTGTGAACCCACCACAGTGGTTCACATAATTTAACAAAACAAAACATAAAACCCACAACAACAATGTAATACTTTTCAGCTACGTGAAAGAACAATAGTATAGTAAAGAATAGTATAATATGGTATAGTATAGTATAATAGTATAGTATAGTAAAGAATAGTATAATATGGTATAGTATAGAATAGTATAATATGGTATAGTATAGTATGGTATAGTATAGTATGGTATAGACTATACTATACTATACTATACTATACTATACTATAATATACCATATAATACTATACTATAATATACCATATAATACTATACTATACTGTATAGTATAGTATGGTATAGTATAGAATAGTATAATATAGAATAGTATAAAACAGTATAGTATAGTATAGTATAGTATAGTATAGTATAGTATAGTATAAAATAGTATAATATAGTATAGTATAGTATAGTAAAGAATAGTATAATATAGAATAGTATAGTATAGTATAGTATAGTATAATAGTATAGTATAGTATAGTATAGTATAGTAAATAATAGTATAATATGGTATAGTATATTAAAGTATAGAACAGTTTAGTATAGTATAGTATAGAATAGTATAATATAGTATAGTATAGTATAGAATAGTATAATATGGTATAGTATTTAAAAGTATAGTATGGTATAGACTATACTATACTATAATATATATATAATACTATACTATACTGTATAGTATAGTATAGTATAGTATAATATGGTATAGTATATTAAAGTATAGTATAGTATAGTATAGTGTGGCATGGTATTGTATTGTATTGTATGTTATTGTATGGTATGGTATAGTATAGTATAGTATAGTATAAATATAATACAAAAGCATTAGAAAAGCATTGAATGTCTCCAGGAGTTTAATTCGCTACAACATTGTGAAATAGATGAGGTTTGGTACTACTTGGACATTTCTTATAAGCTGGTGTTCTGAGCATATGGAATATGACAGGCACTGAAAGGACTGCCATATTCCTGAACAAGTGGGAAAAGATTCTCTAGTCTTAAAGAGACGGAAATTCTTTGAAGTAACTCATGAAATATGTTGAAGAGTGGTCGGAGGAATACAGTTAAAATGGTTCATAGTAGCAGGGATAAGGAAACTGGCCAAAATTAAGGTAAGAATGCAGGCCATCTTTATAGAGATGTGCTTAAAGAAAATCTGCTCAAGTGATTACATGACATAAGACTGTGGCAAAGGTTCACCTGTCAGATAAACAATGACTGGAATCATACAGCTAAGATAACACTTTTGTGGATTTGGAACAAGCCTCTAAGTGTCATTGTTGCACAGAGTTGTACCTTAGGTATAGCATGTATAAATATTGGTCTTGAACCCTTCTATAAGTATTTATTTAACGAGTGGTAGCTCCAGTGGTTAAGGTGCCGGGTTACTGATCAGAAGGTCGGGGGTTCAAGCCCTGGTATCGCTAAGCAGCCACTCTTGGGCCCTTGAGCAAGGCCCTTAACCCTCCGTGCTCCAGGGGCGCCGTAACATGGCTGACCCTGCGCTCTGACCCCAGCTTCTGAGCAAGCTGGGATATGCGAAGAACAAAATTTTACTGTGCTGTAATGAATATGAGACAAGTAAAGGCTATTCTATTCTATTCTATTCTATTCTTTATTGATGGAAGGAGTCTCCACTGTCTGCATTTTGTAACGGTTTTCTGATTTTATGACAGAGAACTTTATGACCTTACGTTTCTCAGTAATATGACAAACTGTTTATAGCACCTAGAAAGAAAGTGATAACAGGAAGTTGGTTGACATATGCTCCACACAATGAAATGAATTCATAAAGAATTTTTAATAGTAAATTTTAAAGAACACTGATATTAAATGAATTAAAACCCATTCAGAGTGTGCTATAATAACAATCCTTTTCAAAGTGTTCAGCATCTCACTGCCCAGCAGTTGATTCTTTCAATGTAGAAATATATCCTGTAGGGTTTTAAATAGCAGCATATTAAAAATAAAATATCTGGGGTGAACAGTGACAGTACTATAAATTGCAGCATATACTGGATTGTATAGCAATGTTCATTTCATAGGCTTGAGGGAACTTGAGATTCAGAACATGGTTAATTGCTTACAAGAATAGGCACTAAAACTACTATGAAAAGATCTCTATACATTTAAAATGGGATAGCATGTACAGTAAAAATAAACTCCACCCTGAGTTTTCACATGGAGCCACACCATTAGTAAGACATATTTTATCCATATAGCATTGCTTCTGTATTTATAGGACTGTGGTGTGACCTGAGATGTTGTACAGTTTAGAGACAGTGGCATAAACTAAAAGACAGGAGGTGGAGCTGGAGGTAGCAATGCTGAAGATGTTGAGATTTTTTGTTGGGAGTGACGAGGATGAACAGGATTAGAAACGAGTTTATTAGAGGGACAGCGCATGTAGGATGTTTTGGAGACAAGGTGAGGGAGGCGAGATTTAAATGGTTTGGACATGTGCAGAGGAGGGACATGGGGTATATCGGTAGGAGAATACTGAGGATGGAGCCACCAGGAGGAAGGAAAAGAGGAAGGCCAAGGAAGAGGTTTATGGATGTGGTGAGGGAAGAAATGCAGGTGGTTGGGGTGAAAGAGGCAGATGTAGAGGACAGGGGGATATGGAGACGGATGATCCGCTGTCGCGACCCCTAAAGGTAGAAGCCAAAAGAAGAAGAGGCATTGCTTCTGTTCTCTAGTGAAGAAAAGAGTGCAGGCAGGGTGGAGTGGGTGGAGAAGAGTGATAGCAAGAGTGATTTGTGATAGAAGAGTATCTGCAAGAGTGAAAGGGAAAGTTTATAAGACTGTGGTGAGCCCTGCGATGTTGTGTGGTTTAGAGACAGTGGCATTGAATAAAAGACAGGAGGTGGAGCTGGAGGTAGCAGAACTAAAGATGTTGAGATTTTCGTTTGGAGTGACGAGGATGGACAGGATTAGAAACGAGTTTATTAGAGGGCAGCGCATGTAGGACGTTTTGGGGACAAATTAAGATTAAGAAGGCCCAACTGAGATGGTTTGGACATGTACAGAGGAGCGACATGGGGTAGAATGCTGAGGATGGAGCCACCAGGAAAGAGAAAAAGAGGAAGGCCAAGAAGGAGGTTTATGGATGTGGTGAGGGAAGACATGCAGGTAGTTGGTTTGAAAGAAGCAGATGTAGAGGACAGGGGGTATGGAGACGGATGATCCGCTGTGGTGACCCCTAATGGGAGCAGCCGAAAGAAAAAGAAGAAGAAGAAGAAGTTCGGTTCTGTTCTCTGTAAAGTTTATTTTAACACCTGCGATTACGATTCATTTTTAAGTCCTAAAATCTCACCATCAAGATTTAAGCATATAGACTAAAGAACTGCAACAAATGGAGGAACAATCCAAAATGGAAAGATGATGTCAAACTTACTTTCCTCAACAGACAGCACTCAAAAATAACAGTGAGCGCAGCTCTAGAAATATGTCCACTTGATGTCGCCATTGTACACACATTGGTTAAAGAAAGATGAATATCCAGATAAAGTTAAATAGCTAGACAGGTTCAGTGAAGATGAATGGTTGTAAATATTAAGCTAGTCTTACAGATTTGTCACTAAACAGTTGGTAAACACTGCACTGAACTCAACAGAAGATCAACAAAAATGTATTATCTAAAAACACTATTGATTTACACAAATGACGTGAACACACATGACACCATCTATATGTTGCTTTCAATCTTTTATCTTTTTAATCTTTTAACAATTATTAATACAGGCCATGTTTGATTTTGCAAAACAAACTTAAACTTAGATCTTTCCGTTGTTGCCGCTTTGCCATTTTATGCTCTGTGCAACTCCAGGATTCACCGGGGGGCTACTGAGTTTGCCAGGCTCTTTGTATTGACATAGGAAATCCATACGCCTTACATTTCGCTTAATGAGTTCTGCAAGTGCACAGCTCCTTCCTGTGACTCATTCTGCACTTGTGTGGACCGGAGGCTGTGGTTTTCCATTTACCACTGGACCCCAGCCATGGTGTCTGCAAGTCTGCACGCCTGTAACCCTGCACGCCTTCGAGCCAGCCAGCGAATGAAACGGTCCTCCTATTCAAAACAACGGAGCCCCGTCTGCTCACATTCATTATGTTACTATTTGGCTGGAGGTGTTGTCTCATGATAAACTATGCTAGGGTCAAAGCATGTGTTTAAGTGTGACTGAATCCAGAGGTAATAAAATAAGCCAGCTTTCAGGGGGGAAGGATTTTGGATGGCGGAAGTTGTGGCTGATTAAGTACGGAGTACTCCACAATGCTGTTTCTCAGAGGACTATTAAAAACTACATGCCAGATGAGGTGATAGAGTGGAGGCCAGTATGATGCAACCTTTAAGGAAGGAGTCAAATATTACAGAATGTAAGGTTTAGAGCTGTCTATAAAAATATACAGTTTCGCCAAGATTCCAGCAATGTGAACTACTGACATATTTTTCATATCAGGAAGAATAAAATAGAAGAATTCCAGGCTTTGATAAAATGCTGCAATGCAGCTAAACAAGCAGTTGTAGATTAGCATTAAATGTGAGTCATAGACAATGGTAAAAAAAATTCAGTGTACTTGGAGACTTTGTCCTCAAATGACCAAAATGGTTTTGAATTCAGTTCAAGCCTTAAACTATGATGACTTGCAATGCAAAACAACAGTTCTCTGCCTGGCCTCAAATTTAACCACATTCTTAATAGTGCTCCAATCAAGCCTCTGTCCAAGCCAGTGTTCTACTTCAGTGAAATTATTTTATTATTCCTATTTCAAAATGCTATCATGTTAGAAACCCTACACTCTTAACCCATAATGAGTCACCATTGTTATGCGAAAGGTATGCAATGGAAAAACACTATTTACAATCTCAAACTATTTATTTATTATACATGTATTATGTGCTGTAAGGCACGTGTGTAGTTTTGCTTTGACAAAAAGGTCCTTGGGTGCACACTAGCTCCTGTACAGAGTAATATGTTAGGAGAGATTTAAAGCTGTTTGTGTTATGTAGTAAGTCTTGACTGAAGCCCAGACACAGTCTGTCATAGTTTTTCACTGCTAGTGTACTGTGCTTCTGCCAGAACCACATTACTGCAGGTAAACACAGTACATCTCACTGACACTGACATCTCACTGTGCACTATAGCAACCCAGCTTTGCTTCTCACAACACCATTCTCTTTGTCGCCTACCATGGATTTTTCAGTAGATATGCAATAATACCTCATATTTGCAATATTATGCAAGTCAATTTAAGAAATGTGAAATTTAATACACTGTACTTCATTTCTGCATCTTCTGAAATAAAAGCAGCCGTGTGGGGATTTGAAAAGCACATGTTTTAAAAGTGATGCAAGTTATAAAACAAAACAACACAATGCATCTATATATAGTATTTGTCTCATTGAAAGAGGCCACTGCATTTCACCATGAAGTATAATGTGCATTAGTCTCGTATCGCTGACATTGAGAAGTAACAGACCTCAGCCATGCCTATGACTCATTCGGTGTGCTGTTGTCTCCTTGAGCCGTTCTTGCTATACGTGCAACGCTGTAACAGTATAGCACACTTAACATTCCCAGAACCTACCTAAAACACTCTAGGGACTAATGTGATTCTAACTTCGGTTTATGGTCGGCTCTCAGTAATTACCCAAACGTCATATGATCTTTATTCTCCTCATTCTTTCTTCACATTATCTGCTGAAGATGGGGAAGGTCGTTGTCTGAATGAGCAGAGATATGAATAGTCTACCAAAGTGAATGGGTTGCCTTGACATGAGTCATGCTGTCTTTGTGAATGGAGCACAAGTATAGCATCGACAAACCTGCTGCAGTGGATCTGCCTGTCAGCAGCCTGAAATAGATATCGCTCACAAATTGGCCAGACGAGTCGGGTCTCGTGTTCCCTGTTCAGGGGGAGATTTGTCCTGGGAGCATCTGTTTTCCCATTTTTACCAATGAATCACGCAGAAAATCTTATTTTGGCTATATATTGATCAGCATGATACTGACACCAACCGGAGACGAATGCAGCTGAAAGACAGAATGTATCGGAAGTGGAGGTGTGAGATCTTTATAGGTATCATTGTAGCTAAGAGATCATTTGACTTTGAAGTGTATGGGATTAAGAAAGCAGATTGAATATGCAGTGCTGCCCCACTCATCACTGTGCCCAACACCAAGGCAGCCTCTCACTGAGATAATTAGAATAGGGCATCATCAGCACATTCCCAAAGAATGCAAAAGTCATTAAGAAGTCCCAGCAGTCCCTCCTCCTCTTCTGTCTGTTCCCTTCCTCCTGCCGTCTTTTGGCATTCCATAGATTGCATCATTCTGGTCCTCTTGCTTCCCTGCTCTTGTGGTGACATGCACTCTGCATTGTAATTGGACTTGGAATTTACTTCTGTGCATTTCTTTTTTTCACACACGCACATAATTACAGTACACACGCTCACAAACATATACACTGTCTCTTTTCAGGCTGCCGCAGGAATTTCATGCCTGGTTAACAAAGGGAGGTGGCTGGAGGCTGTCCAGCTGCTTTCCTACAACAGCTCCCAGACCCACACACAAAAATATCCCGTGGTTTGGGTCTGATCTTTCCAGAACCACATTCATATAAAACGCATGCAAAGATCAGCAATCTGTACAGTACACACTCATACAGTGAATGCACTTTTTAGACCTCAGAGTTTACCCCTTAGGCTACTCAGTCACACAAACACACTGAGTGCACTTTCCGTGACATGGCCTATGAGGCACTATGGCACAAGTGTCTCATAGGATGCACATGTTTTACAAAGGTTAAAGAATATGTCATGTACAGGTTGGGTCAGCTCTCAAAATGTTGCGTGATGTTCTCAAATGTGTGAATTAACCAGGGCCTTCCACGCTTCTGTTCTTCCTCTTTAGCTGAAAAAGAGGTCACAGGAAACTAAAGCTCAGGCTGACAGGGTGTTTTGTGCTTGACAAAATAGCTTGTGAGAAAAAGCAGTTCCTAGCACATAGTTGCCTGTAGGACACTGCATGCACCTTGTCATGAGGGTTTATACTTCTGTTTGTTTGAGCACATGAGCCAGTATTTATGATTCAAGGTCATTGAACTTCCATCTGAAATACGGGAATGCTGTCATGCCTTTCTAGAGGAAGTGCTGATAACATGCCATTTTGATTATCTCTTGCTTTCTCTTTGTTAATCCCTCTGTCCTTTTGCCTCTTATAAGAAATTATTTAGACCAGAGGTTCAAAGTCAAACATACCTAATTATAATTGTAACACAATAACAAAAACACTACCTACACTACACTAGATCACCAAACTAGCAGCTTAAATCATTCCTTTCGAGATGAAGTAATGATTCACCCATTTTTGCAAAAAATAACTTTTAGAACACAAAGATTTATTTTACAGCAGGTCGGCACAGCAGATAGTGTTAGTGTCTAACAGCTCCAGAGTCATAAAACACCTGGTGTTTGATCCTGACCTCTGATTACTTTCTAAATGGATTTTCTCATGTTGTCCCTGAGTCTGTATGAGTTTCCTCTTGGTAATCCTGTTTCTTCTCATTTCCACAAAAATACTGGTAATTGAATTGACTAAAGTAATCTTGATGCAAATAATTGTCTGAGTGTATGAATGTATATCGGTTTAAATGGGACATTGCGGCTATATTACATAAGCCCCATCCCTCTGTAAAAATAAAAAATAAAAAAATATTCCTTTGGTTTTATAGATGTTAGTAGAAAATGCTTGGTTTATTAGATTCTTACACTGATGCATGTGTGGATATGGACTGCTTTATTCCATTTTTTAGGAAGATATGTATGCAAAACTATTTTGCATGTAAATATGTGTGGCTGGACTTTACCTAACCTGTTCCTTTTAGATTTCAACAGAAATCTCATATCTGTGACATATCACTCTGCATCTGGTATATGGGTCTCTCCCCATTTGAATAGATAAAAGCCGGAACTTGTATGACTTAAAATAGCTGTCTGGAAGCATTTCCACGATGGCTGACAGACATTTCACATACTCTGGTGCAGTTCGCATCAAGAGGCTGGCATCGAATCTAGGGTATATCGCAGCCCTGCACCCTGTAGTCCCAGGATAGTTGGCATGTCTACCATTAACCCTGACCTGATTATAGTGCTTACTGGAGCCTGTGGCCCAAAGATGGTTTTAAAAAACCACTGAATTAGATATTCTCCAGGTATACCATGCTCAGCAGTGTCTCTACTTCCTGAGATCGCTGAGAAAAGCCCATCTCCCTCCCCCATACTGACCACGTTCTACAGAGGGACCATTGAGAGCATCCTGAGCAGCTGCATCACTGCCTGGCTTGGGAACTGCACCATCTCAGATCGGAAGACCCTACAGAGGATAGTGGGGACAGCCGAGAAGATCATTAGAGTCTTTCTCCCCTGTATCACGTTAATTTATAACACACAATGCATCCACAAAGCCAACTGCAACCCCACACACCCCTTACACACACTCTTCACACCTCTACCATCAGGAAAGATGTTCTGAAGCATTCGGGCCCTCACATCCAGAGTGTTTAACAGTTTCTTCCCTCAAGCATTCAGGCTCCTCAACACACAGAACTGAACTGGAACTGAAACTCACACGCACACACTCACTCAACCATGTGTTACTGAGCTGCTACAAATCTGAACTCAACACATACTCAATACTCATTTCGATTCACACACATCCATGTCTTCAGCACCACCCTTTTTATATTATTATTTTATCATAACTATATAACTGTTTTTGCACGTCTACTTGATGCTACTTAAATGCTGTTTTGCATTTTACATTTTGTTTTTATATTTACAAGTACACTCTTGTTTACAGTTCTCTTCTGTACATTGTACTGTATAAAACATTATACAGTAGGTTTACTGGCGGCACTATTTTGTGTTTTGTGTATCTGTTCTACACTTTCTTGTGTTGTCTACACTGTCTTTTGTCTTGCACTAGGCTACCTTGCACAACTAACTTCAGTATGTTTTATGATGTATCTTTATGTTGTTTTATTTAGCACCAGGGTTCTGGAGAAACGTTGCCTCATTTCACTGTGTACGGCGTCAGCTATATATGGTTGAAATAACCAAAAAGCTTCTTGACTTGACTTGACTTCAAAGGGGTGATTATGAAACTGAAGGTGTCTTGTTCTCTAGCAATAATAGTAAAGGTTTTCAAATGCATTACTTTGTCACAATTTCCACTTTCTCCCATTTTGCTTGTTTAGATGAAAACAAAGTTGTACTTTTCTTTTCATTGTGCTCTTAACAATCTTCTTCTTCTTCTTTTTCTTCTTCTTCTACTTCTTCTTCATTCGGCTTCTCCCTTTAGGGTTCGCCACAGCAGATCATCCGTCTCCATACACCCCTGTCCTCTACATCTGCCTCTTTCAAATCAACTACCTGCATGTCTTCCCTCACCACATCCATAAACCTCCTCCTTGGTCTTCCTGTTTTCCTCCTTCCTGGCAGCTCCATCCTCAGCATTTTTCTACCGATATACCCCATGTCCCTCCTCTGCACATATCCAAACCATCTCAATCTCGCCTCCTTCACCTTGTCTACAAAACTTTATACAAATAGAAGAACTAAATGCTACTGTAATATATGTGATGAGTCAGAAGCTTGCCAAAGCTATGTGCACAGTAACCCAAAAAGCCAAAGATAACAATCGCCTTCCCTTTTTGGGACCATTAATGTTGGCCCAAAGTGGTCTTCAAAGCCTAAAGGTATGTGCTAGGAAAATCCCAGAAAGCTATAATGTTTTGGAAAACACTGCAACAGTCATAAATCCTGGATATTTAATCCAACATTCATATAACTCACAAGGACTTTAAGGTTGAATCAATTTCTATGGCAGTAAAAACTTTCTTACCTTATCACCACATGTACTTAGATGATGATATTTCTTTCTGTAAAATGCAAAATATGACTTGTTGGTTATTTAAGAAAAGAAAGCTGGAGAAGTCAACTCTGTTTGCACATTTAGTCTTTTCCGAAACAAAGCATGCAGCCATGTCACAGTATCAACTCTTTATTTTTGCAGCATCTTAATCACCACAATGGTTTGGTGTTTTATTGCAGAGGGAACACTGTGTATCCCTCGTTAGGGAGACTCCTTAGCTCAGTCGAGCCGGGTTGCCATGGTGACATGCCTGCATTGTCGTGGATCTATTCCGTCTCAGTCTCTCTCAGTGTGAAAGTGCGGGTCACTCTGTCAAACAACAGAGCTGAATGAGTCACTGCACACGGGGCACTGTTGGACTGCCAAACAGCATCAGAGCTGCTGGAACATACATAAACACACAAACACACAAACACACACACACACACACACACACACACACACACACACACAAACACACACACACAAAACACAAACTATAGCATGAGCTCTGAACATATAAGAGGAAAGTCCTATTCACACCATGATATACATTGCACAACACTCTGCAGTATTCTTATTATTTTACTCAGTAAAAAAAGTAGATAAAGTATAGAAAGTCAATATTACAGTAACTATTTATGGAGGAATTGAAACTATAATAAGAAGAATCTCGCAATGGTGAGCCATTATTCAAGCTCAGTGCCACTGCAGTAGCTATAGACATAGATGATGATATATGTAAATATGTATCAGTCTCAATCAAAGCAATTCATTATCAAACAAAATGAACAAAAGACCAAATCCCCATGATATAATAGCCAGTATGAATTATATGCCATACTCTTGGCATCGAGACCTTGCTCTGCCTGAGGTTTGGCAAGGATTAACATAGATGATCTCAATGTCAGCAGTGTCGAGTATTTGTGACAGCTCTTTGTAAATCCAGGCTAGACATCAACTGTCCATTCCTGACAGTCCCACATCCTCGAAGGCTGGCACCGACTGCACAGATGACGTAATCGATCCAGCTAGTTGCAGGTAAAACTGGATAGAATAACATTTTCAACAGCCAAAACAACCTACCACAACCCCAATACAAGACAACCACAGAATGTAAAATGAAGGTGGGCTTGTGTGAAAATGTAGGGTTTTCATAATAACAGTGGAACAAATGGATAAGGAAGTAACTGTATAATGTAAGACTGTGAGATTAGTATTTTTATAGTGATTAGTGGTAAAATGGTATAAGCAAATGCTGTTTTTATTTGATTGAGGAATGAAAGACAGTCAGGCAGAAGTTAATATAATCAGCAATTTTAATGCATTACAGAAGGCTCTGGCCTGAACATTCTAGATGTACAGAAATATACTGGAGACTGCTGGTAGTGGAAGATATCATATAATCTGTATTAGAAGGAAGTCTGTAAAAAACTAATAAGAAAAAAGCACATGCTTAGTTGATTTCAGGTTAAATCTCTATGCAAGTACAATATAGCACCCATAAAGCTGCACAAAAGAGAAAATATTATAAATAAAAGGAGACAATGAAGATTTGCTAGCTAGCATTGTCCATGCAACTTCATTGAGCACCTGGTGAGAAGAAAACAAAAGATCGAATTTTATCTGATGCTGCGTAGTAATCATATTTATTCTGCTAATGGCTCTATATTGTGACCAGGTATCTCTCTGTGTGTGTGCGAGAGAGAGAGAGAGAGAGAGAGAGAGAGAGACCCAAGTGTGTGTCGTTGGGTTTGTTGGATGACTCATAGTGCTCAGGCAGGAAAGCTGAGCCCATCTCTCTCCAGCTCTTGGCATCTTCTGTGGCTCTGCATGCTAGGCATGGCATGCAGAAAGGGGATTCCCGCCAGAGATTTAGCGTGTGTGTGTGAGCACACACCCGTGCACATGCAGCAGTATATATCTGCGGCTGCGCAGATATTCCTTGAGGACCGACTGTTAATGGGGATGACTCATCCCAAGGAGACTCTAAGGACGGGTGCGGCGGTGATTCACCCTCTGATGTTTCTATGGATATCTTCGATTCTGAAAAAGAGGGATTTGTTGTATCTGTGCATGCAACATTCAGTAACATTCTGCAAAAATGTATAGAGGACTTGTAAGCAAGCCAGTTCTAAACAGAGATGTCTGTCTTAACACTATGTATTATTTATTCATTCATCATATGCTATTTCAATTCTATTGCATACTGGCGGTTTATAACCTGCTATTTAGAGACCTACACCCTGATATACATTGCCTGATCCTCCTACTGTACATTCTCAACATCAGTTTTTTTTTTGTTTCATCATAATCAAACTTTGTATCATCATAAACTAGGTCTATCTCTGAAATCTATTCACTGAAAGTAAAAAAAAAAGAATAATTAAATGCACTGACACGGATGCTAACATATCCTTGACAAGAACATGTCTTCATGTATTCTTTGCCTTAGGCCTGCTTAACACCTTAGCTCCAAATAGCCTGGTAAGTTCAGCTTTAGCAAATTTTATCCATAGAATAATGAGCCGATATTTGATGGCATTGTTTGGAGCAAATTGAGTCAACCCTTTATCAGTGCATAATCACTTCTCTAATCTTGCCCAAACATGATGCCTCAGCATGGACTTCAGCTGCATTAGAGCTCATCTGTATTCCGATGGGACTAAACTCAGCCTGAGAATCATCCAGCCCTAACAGAGAACATGGCATCAGCTACTTAACACTTCATCAGGGCTCAGATATAGAGTGATTGCATTCAAGATTCAAGTGTAGTCCTAACCAGAAGTGCTGTTAAAATAATCATAAGCGCATGTGTGTGATGAAATGTGACGCATGTGTGTGATGCGCTAAATAAATTTCACATTGTCAATTATTATGCACATATTTCATTCGATAATAAGTTAAGATTTTGTGGAGTATCTGTCCCTAAATCTGGAATCATATTAGAACACACACATTAATTTTAAGATAATCTTGTGATAGAACTAATGTCAGAGTCGTGATATTAAAGGACAATGAATCAACACCTTTTAACCAATGAGATTAATGCATGAAACAGTGCTATACATGAGTCAATGCCTCAAAGTAGGATGCACAACTGTGGCATTTTGTTACAGTATCCAAAGGAAATTTGTATTAAATTGAAAATACAGACTACTTTTGAGATAATTATTTTCTATCTTTTGGTCTAAATGTGATTGCTTTAAGACCACTATGGAAGCACGGCTTCCTCTAAAACTTCATTTAAATGCAGCAATTAGAGGTTTCTACATTGTGGAAATGTGACATATTATTCATTACTCTTGGTAAAATCCTGTAATCTCATTTGAAGCCCAAAGCTTCACCTGTAACAGAAGTGCATTAATGCAAAGCTTCACTTGGCTTCTATAGCAGATTCGAGTACAGTGTGTTTTAACGGGAGCAAAGTTTAATGCCCATTGGACAAAAAGCTTTTATTGTCATTAAAAGCCCAGATATAAGGCTTAACCCAGGAGACAATAAGTGTATGGGTGGGTGGATTTTGCATAAAAAATAAAATCTTGCAGTTTGTTGTTTATTGAGTAGTGCATTATATGCTGGTTCTGCCTGGATTTACTCCTTTCAAATATAATGATTGATATCATAGCTTACTAGTTTATGCCAATACTAGCCAGGCAATGCTAATTTGTTGACCTCAAATTGGAAAAGAATAAGACCAGACAAACAGATAAACTTTAGTAACAGTACCTCTGCTTCCCCTATTTAAAAACCACCAGCCATAACTGTTTTGGTCTATGTATCATTGAAAGACAAAATTTTCTAGTGCAGACATGAAGCAAGAAATTGCATTATGTTATGAAAGTTGTGGTCTTAACCATTGATGATAGTTTACAGTACCAGTCAAAAGTTTGGACACACCTTCTTCTTCTGTGGTTTTCCTTATTTTGTATTGTTTTAAACACTGTAAATTAATACTAAATACATTCAAACTATGAAAGAACACATATGGAATTATGTAGTACACAAAAAAGTGTTAAACAACCAGAATATGTTTTAGATTTTAGATTTCAATGTAGCTACATTTAGCTTGGCAAACCTATTGCATTCATTCATCATATTCACAAAGTAGTTACCTTGAATGGTTTCAATAAAAAAGTGTTTTTTGTGACATTTCTTCCCTTCTTAATGTGCTTTAGAATCTCATTTGTAGAATCTCATTTGTGCAGAGTAAAGGGTGAGTACAGAGTCAATAGCCCTATTAGTGCTACCACAACCACTGTACAAATCCATAATATGGCAAGAAACACTCAGTTAGGTAAAGAGAAAAGAGAGTCCATCATTACTTGAAGAAATGAAGGTCAGTCAATATCGAAAAATCTCAAGAGCTTTAAATGTACCCCCAAGTGTAGTCTCCAAAAAAAGTACCCCCAAGTGTAGTCTCCAAACTCTATGATGAAATAAGCTCTCATAAGGACCGTCCCAAAAAAGGAAGCCCAAAAGCTACCTCTGCTGCACAGGATAAGTTTATTAGAAATACCAGCCTCAGAAGCCACTGATTTACATAAATGCAGTTCAAGTGGCAGACATATTTTAACATTCACTGTTCAGAGGAGACTGCTTTAGTCAGACCTTCATTGTCAAATTGTGCCAAAGACTCCATTACTTCACACGAACAACAAGCAGATAAGACTTGTTTGGGCCAAGAAACACAAGGAATTGCAATTAGATCAGTGAAAATTGTTGTTTGGTTTGATGAGTCCAAACTTGAGATAACCCCAGTGTCTTTGTTAGATGTACAGAGGGTGAATGTACTGTTCTTGAATGTGTGGTTCCCACTATGTAGCTAGTAGAAGGAGGTGTAATGTTTAGGGCTACATTGCTGGTGACACTATTGGTGGTTTAGTCAAAATTGAGGGCACACTTAACCAGCATGGCTACCACAGCATTTTGTAGTAACATGCCAATATTTTTTATCCAACAGGACAAACCCTAAATACACCTCTAGGTTATTTGTTCATAAAGGAGAGTAATGGAATACTGTACCAGATGACATGGCCTCTACAGTTACCATAAAAAACCATTTGAGATGGTTTGGGATGATTTGCATTGCAAAAGCAGCCAACAAGTACTCTCGGGGAACTCCTTCAGGTTTGATGGAAAACCATCCCTGGTAACTTCCTCTGAAGCTGACTGAGAGAATTCCAAGATTTTGCAAAGCAGTCATCAATCAAACGGTTGCTACTTTTAAGAGTAATATAATTTATAAAACATATTCTGTTTATTAAACACATTTTTGTTTACTACATAATTCCATATTTGTTCTCCCATTATTTCATAATTTTGTGTGTGTGTGTGTGTGTGTGTGTGTGTGTGTGTGTGTGTGTGTGTGTGTGTATGATGTGCCCAGGATAGAGAAGTTGCTGTTTTTGCTTGTACACTGGGCAGTGATATCAGCTCTACTAAATAAGTTAGAGGAAGCGCATAGCTCTGTGTCCTCCATTCCTACTGAAAGACTGTCATGCAAATTATTGAACAAGCCAAACTCATATGTGCAGCTTTAGATGTCTGTCTGAAAAGATATGTTTACTATTCGCTTCTATCAATTGTTACACAGTCTTGTGAAAAGCATAGTTAGTGAAAGCAATGTTTTATTTTTATGAATGACGTGTCTTTGAGACATATTTTACCAAGTTCACACACACTAACTCTGAATCATTTGTGTACACTTCGTTTTAAGCTCTGTTGCATCTTTGCATCTTTTGTATCCCAAAATGAAGCATTCTTATTCAGTGTTGTCTGAAGTGGGGTCTCTCATTTACACACACTCTCTCCCTCCCTCCCTCCCTTCCTCCCTCTGTCTTTCATCTTTCATCTCTGCTTGGCAGCATAAACGATGTCCACAGCTTGCGTCTCGCCCCTCACCGTTACTATGGCAACTGCCGGGACAGGGGAACACTGTGTTCTTTGCAAATGGGTCACGGTCGAAGCGACTCATGCCGAGCCATACTGAGCTGCTGGCTCTTCACGTTACGTTGCTGATGACCTATATCGCCTCTTAAAACTGGAATCCCTGGCAGACAAAAGGGGAAAGATACATTAGATATAGCCACTGGCATCACCCGAGAGATAAAGCAGGGCATTTTAGTCTCATTAAACAACTTAACACTAACTAAAATACGTCTAGCACCACTTAAATAATGAGTGTCAGTTCTGTAGGAGTATATTTAGCTCAGCATGAACTAGTCTTTCACTACTGATGATGTCTGGACACCAGTACACATATGAGCTAAGCAAGATTTTTTGGTGATAATAATAATAATAATTATAATTATAATTAAAATAATTATAATTATAATTATAATAGTACATGACACTGTACACTTCTATGAGTAATGTTTTCAGGCAGTGGGTGCTAATTTTAAATGCATGCTGGTTGGAACACACTTCATCCTGATGCAGTTGAGAGCTATTTGCACCATGTCAGAAAAATGCTTTTGCACATTTTACATCATGGTTAATTGGCTTAAAACAAGTGCTTGACTAATTTGTGGTATATACAAAGTGACAGCAGGTAATATTAGTGTAAAACTGATATAGTCTGTGCACTAAATATGATTATATTTTTACCAACACATGTAACAAAAGCATTTTATAAGATGAATATCTTGGATTTACATTTTTCTTCTATACATTTCTTACATACGTACATTTGTTCACAAAAACCTGGATGAAGATTTTAGAAGATTCTAATAACACGCAGTTTGAATTATAGGTGGGTATAGTGGTGATAGTGGCTGAAAAAAGGGAGGACAGAAAAGCAGAATGTGTCTCATGCTATGTAAACGTTTCTAAATGAATTGAGATGTATTTAATTGTACAGCATTGAAAGGCTGGGGGGAATACAGTACACGCTCATCTCTAACTGTCCAACATTTTCAATTAGCATCCAAGAAAAATGTCAAAAAAACAGTTCAGGAAGTTCTTAATGGACAACTGGGGTGTCTGGAGTAACATTCACAACATTCACATTTACCTTTTTTTTTGGCTTTTACTTTTGTATGATCTCAGAGGACCATTCATTTATGCATTTTGCATATGTCAAAGCTGCATGTTCATCCTCACACACTTTCCTTGACATGATTCCCCAGTGTGTTGAAAGGGCTGAAGTTTATCCAACAAAATAAGTTGTCTTTTGCTTTGCTGCCAGAAGTCCTTCATTCTGTGGTTTGGCACTGCATCCCTATGATGTTAACTCAAGGGCAAAACGAGCGGCCTCCAGAGCACAGGAGCCCCTGCCATACAGGAACCACATTGTCTTGCTGTTCAGAGAATGTTCCTGGCAGAATATATATAGCTGTCATCCATTTCACAGATTTAATGAGCCAAGGTAGAAAGCTTTGTCTTCGATTCTCCTTCAACCTGAGTGGGCAGTTTGGTATTTAAGATGTTCTGGGGTTTATGCAGTCATGCAAATCAATTTTCAATATGTTATGTGGAAATAGCAGCGTGTCAAATCAGGTTTAGTACTGGTTCGGAAGTACCTTTTAATGGCAGATTTGCATAGTGGGGCCAGTTAAAGATGGTATTGTTGTGTGGTAATGTTGGTTTTGAAGTTTGATTCAGGTAAATGATGTAACCTACTTTTTGTTCCGAGATTTGGCAGCTTACCATATCTTGATGACATTGTGCTACTGTCCTCCAAACAGGATGATGCAATGAAAGACAATCCGCTGTGCACAGTTAAAAGTCTCCTTTCTAAATGAAATATTGAAAAATGACTCTAACCTTCTGTCTAAGCACCTTCATAAATATACAGATTCCCTTATTTGTACTAATAAGCTGAAAGCTGTTGAATATTAAAAAACTAGAGCTTATGGAAATAGCACAAACAGGATGTTCTCAGAATGATTTTAGGCTTGCGCTCCACCAGGGCCTGCCTTACAGAAGGCTGGCATCCAGTTACATCATTCTTTAGTGAACGGATACTCTGATTACAGGAAATGCAAATACCGGCCTCTGGGGTTCTTTCCTTTTAGTCCTCCGGTCTTACATAACCAATCAGAAAGGCTGACACATGCACAATGCTCACTCTATTGTTCAAGTTTCACATTCATGTTTCAAATAAAACAGGGAGCTGTGTGTTTTCAGTTGTTCTTACTCAACATTCCTCTTTTATTCACTGGGAGTATTTCATTACTGCTTTCTATGTACAGCTTCTGTTAATCCTACTCTGCCTGGCTTCATTGACAGATTCTGGTGGCCTCAACAATGCTGCAATATCTAATACATTTATTCAAGTATTACAAAATACTCTATGTTAAAATAAGTGATGTGCTGAGAGTTATATTATTTGTTCAGTGGTGCTCATATATCCGTTATATATTTGGCGAATGAATTGTCAATAATTGTATACTACAGTAAGTGCATTTTTTACATCACCCTTTGCATTACATTTCTAGAATATCGTCATCTTTACACTTACCATGATTTTGACAGCTCTATCTAAATGAACAAGTACGTAAAACCACACCAAGTCTCGTCCTAAATGGGATCCTACATTCAAGCATATTGTGTATTATAGTAACAAAGATCACTATTAATTGGACAGCTTCCATCAGGCCTCTTTCTGGGTGCTTCTAAAAGAAAACATTGCTGCATTTTAATTAAATTCAGTGCACTAGATGGTGCTTTAGAAATCTGTTAAAAAACATTTTGCAAACAAAATTTTTA